>NC_136061.1:734847333-735520938 GCF_964261635.1 Lissotriton helveticus | reverse complement strand
AAACATCAATATTCATGATACCATCTATCATTTCATATAGCATCATTTGCTCGTCTCGATTTGTCTTGGAACGAGATTTAGGACTAGGAATACAAGAGGTAGCACACATGCCGCAAATCGCAGGGCCACATTGTATACAGAGGCAGCAACTGAATATGATCATTACTGCAATACCTAGGAATGACAATACTTTCCATCCCCAGGCAGATATGATACTCCAGAGCCAACCGGACCATGTCCAGGTGCCTGGATTCTGGTGTAACTGATGGGCAATGTTATGAAGTCTGGTTATAGCTGAATAAACAGACGGCGCGTTATTAGGAATGAAAATGCAGCAACTAGATCCGATGACTCTACATGCTCCTCCTCTATCTGCCAGTATGACGTCAAGAACGAGACGATTTTGGAGCACGACAAATCTCATAGCAGATTGCTCTTCAGTTAAGTTACCTAGAGCAGAAGTAGTCTCATTTACTACAGCTTCAAGGGTTCTGGTTAACCTACGAATTAACTTACTATTCTGGATAGGTCCTATAAAAAAGAAGAAACCTTTATTGAAGTCTTGATACTGTTCTAGAGTAGTTTCAGTTTGATCGACAATCGGGGACTCGATCTCCCTTCTATGTCTGGTGTGCACTAGATGTGTGTTTCTGTGATAATCGGATGGGGCTAGAAAAACTGGTGGCAGTAGGAAGGCAATATAACATGTTCCATCCCAATCGAGGGGCAGACGAACATATGCGGTCTGACCACAAACAAAATAAGAATGACGTGAGGCTTTGAAAATAGATTTCCCACTGTCACTATACTCGACAATAGTAGTACAATCACTATGTCCTATATGTGCGGAACCATTCTTTCTGACACATAATTCGCCTTTGACTGGTAGTACTGAAATAGCAGGCAAATCTGGAGTAGTATCGGACTGAACATTCAGGACCATGAAATTCGAGGAATAATTACCTAAATCATATACTTCATTTTCTAGATCTAACCCTGTTCTATGGGAGAGACCTTGCTTGTCTGGGAAACATGTTCTATTCAGAAGGGACATATCATTGGAGGATGACGTTAACGTGGACCATGCTCCACACGAACCATTATGTGAAAACGGATAAGGAAAGAGTGGCAGAACTCCCTTCGGTGTCTGGAAAGGGGGAAGTCGACCACACACCCAACAATTAGTGGCATTGCTGGTCTGGTGTGAATAATGTAACATTCGGATGAATGTGTTATTACGCATAGCGAGACGATAGGATAGCTCGTGAGGAGGCAGATCACTAAATGTGTGCTCTACTGTAGCATTAGAAAACATATGTACATGTGAAATTGGAAAACATAAATGTAATGCATAACTTGTGCAGGTAACCATAAGACTCAAAAATAATAGAAAACATAGAACAATAATACATCTTTTAGAGTTTCGACTAACTCTCTCACTGTGGGGGTCTATCTCATACATGTCAGGAACCTGTCTAACCGTTTCACCCGAGAGGGACTTAGACAATTAAACTGGCTGACTTATTTTACTAGACCGGAGTTTCTCTTTATACTCCTGCTGCGGAGTTTTCTCTAACAGGGGAGACTTGAGTTCAGAGTCTGTTTTTAGGCAGTCTTTAGGAATAAGGCAGTCCTTAGCAAAAGTCTTTTCTCGTAATCCATGGAACTTCTTTATATGGCTCAGGTGGACCCACCCCTTCCTGCCTTCAAGTTTGACCGCGGTCCTTGTTGTTAGCAAGATCATGCGAGGCTCCTTCCAGCGGGGCTCCAGCGGACTTGAACGATCAAAATTTCGGACGAATACGTGATCACCGGGAACGACCTCATGCGGTTTCACCTCGGTGTGGTCTGGAAATGCGGCGGCAACCTGTGAACGACAAGAGTGTAGGGCAGACATCAAGGAAGCTAGGTAATCTGTCAGCATATTACTGGAAACATCTGTAATACTGCGGGGTCTAGGTGTACCCCACATGTTTGGGGGGCGGCCGAATACGACCTCATACGGGGACAGACCTGATCTAGAATGTGCAACCATCCTCATATAGAACAGAGCAACTGGCAGAGCTACTAGCCAGTCTACACCTTTTTCTCTACATACTTTTGCTATGCGGATTTTCAAAGTTTGATTATGTCTCTCTACGAGACCGGCTGCTTCAGGATGGCGCACACAATGGAACTTCCACTGGTACCCTAACAGAAGGGAAACATGTTTCATGAGCTCGGATGAGAATGGCTGGCCGTTATCTGAATACACGACCCTAGGGAGTCCATAGCGGGGAAAGAACTCACGAACCAACTGCCTGGCAGTGGTCGCGGCTGTAAAATCTGGAACTGGATATGCTTCTGTCCACCTGGACAAAGCACATACAACTACGAGGACATACTTGAAACCTCGACATCGCTCCATCTGAATATAATCCATCTGGAGGACTTCAAAAGGGTGGTCAGGAGGTTGGAATCCACCTTGTTCCACCGGGACACTTTTACCTGGGTTGAACTGACAACATATCATACAGGTACGGACTTTCTGCTTGGCTGCAGCTCGTAAATGCTTGTTGAACCAAAGGTTCTGAATACTGTCTAACATAGCTTTTTCTCCTAGATGTGCTGGACTATGTGCGGTATTAATAATGACTTGAACCATAGAGTCGGGGAGAAACCATGTGGCTTTTCCCTTCGTCAACCATCCTTGATCTGTCTGGACCCCTCCTTGTTCGGACCATTTCTTGATTTCTTCAGGAGTAGCATGTAACTGTATGTCTATGACATCTTGTGTAGGGTCCTTAACTGTCATACAAGTAGTCTGATCGTGAGTGAATGTCTGTGTCGTGTTAACTGGAATGTCTGGAATCTGAGCTGTAAGCTTGGCTGTTCGATCTGCTAGATCGTTACCTTGGGAAATGATGTCAGTGACTTTCGTATGTGCCTTGCACTTCATGATAGCGATAGCTGTCGGTAAATGTATTGCATCTAACAGAGCTTGAATGAGGAGACCATGCTGAATCTTGGTTCCATGAGAGGTCATAAAACCTCGTTCTTGCCAGAGCACTCCAAAGTCGTGTACGACTCCGAATGCATAACGTGAATCTGTGTATATGTTTACTTTCAGGTTCTTGGCACGTATGCAGGCTTGGGTCAGAGCTACCAGCTCTGCTGCTTGAGCAGACAGGGTGTCAATACGATGTGTTTCTATAACTTCGGTGTCAGTAGTCACTGCATACGCGGCTACTAGTTCTCCTGTACTCGTTCTCATACATGAACCATCCACATAAAGTGTCAGGTCAGGATCAGGTAATGCAATATCTGTCAAGTCTTGTCTTGGCTTTGTCATAGTGTTAACAACCTCCACACAGTCATGTGTGGCAGGATTTGAAGTAACTGACGGTAACAGTGTAGCAGGATTTAGAATGTTGCAGCGTCTGATTTCTATGTGTGGCTGGAACAGTGTAAGTTCATAACCTGTTAAACCTGCAATTGTCAAGTGCTGAGTCTGTGTTCGGTTTAGAAGAACTTCCACGGAGTGTGGAACTTGTACTGTCAGGGAATGTCCTAACACTATGGAATCACTTTGTCTGATAGCTAGAGCTGTGGCTGCAACTGACTTGAGGCACGCAGGCAGAGCCTGGGCTACTGGATCTAATGTGCTCGAAAAATAAACACAGGGCTTATATTGTCCTGCTTGATCTTGTGTGAGAACAGATAATGCAGTACCATCACGTTCTGTAACAAAAAGTGTAAAAGGCTTACTGTAGTTGGGTGTTGCTAGAACAGGTGCTTGACATAAGGCTTTCTTTAATTCATTAAAAACAAGTGTATGTTCCTGGGTCCAAGGGAGGACAGTCGATACGGCTGCCTCCTGTGTCGTTAACTGTATCAGTGGCTTGGCTAGAAATGCATACTGAGGAATCCATTGTCTGCAGTAAGAAGTAAGGCCGATAAAAGCTCGTACCTCCTTCTGTGTCTTGGGCTGTGGAAGACTCGCTATTAACTGGATACGGTCAGGTGTCAACTGCCTACCCCACTTGGTCAGCAAGTGTCCCAAGTATACCACTTGCTGGACACAGAATTGTAATTTGGAAGGGGACACCTTGTGCCCCTGCTCGGCTAGAAAATACAGAACTGTAAGTGACGCACGCTCGCAGTCACGTTCAGAACGGGCTGTGATCAGTAGATCATCGACATACTGGAGCAGGGCAGTGTCAGTTGGCATGCGGATATTGTCTAGTTGTCTCTTAAGTGCTTGACTGTAAATACTAGGACTTTCTGTAAAACCTTGAGGAGCTCGTGTGAATTTATAGCTTCTTCCATTTAAACAGAAACCGAAAAGGTACTGGCTGTCTGGATGAATGGGGACACTGAAAAATGCATTTTTGAGATCGATAACTGTGAAAAATGTAGCTTCAGAATCAATGACTGTCAAAAGGGATGAAATATCTGGGACTACTGGATACTGAGGTATGATACATTTATTAAGCTCTCGAAGGTCAATCACTAATCGATATACTGGGGGTGCATTTGGATCAGTACGTTTCAGGACTGGAATGATAGGAGAATTACATACATTGGAGTCAGTTTCTACAACCACTCCTTGAGCAATAAGTTCATCAATAATTCTGGATAAGGCTGCTACAGCCTCAGGTGGCAATCTGTACTGTCTGATTCGTGGTAAAACTATACCTTGCTTGAGAGTCACTCGATGGGGTGTGATATGCATACAACCTACATCAGTTGGACCTTGCGCCCATAAATGCTGTGGTACATTCAATAATCTTGGATCAAAATCACGCAATACATAATGACCTTTAAAGTCTCTCAAAAACAAACGGACCCCTTCTGGGGAACAGCAAATAACTGCTCCTAATTCTTTTAATGTCTTGATGCCTAACAAATTTTCTGGACATGATTTTGTGAGTAGCAAATCAGTGGTTCGGGACAAGGGACCAACTTCTAGAGTAACTGGTTTCGAAATTTCATTAACAATCGGCTTTCCTGAAAATCCAAGGGAAACATTTTTAGAGCCTGAGAGCGGAGCCCCTGGAACCTCGTCATGACTGATAGTAGTCCTACTTGCCCCTGTATCAATCAAAAACTTTCTGTCTTTCCCTAATACTTGACTGTGAACATAGGGACCCTCTTGATCTACAGGTATCTCGATGAGAGGCAAGCCTACCTCCCTCTCTAGGCTGTTTCATGAATACGGCTGATAATCTGGATACTCTGTCTGAGCATACTGGTACATCTGCTGTGTAACGTGCTGTGTGGCAGCTATAGGCTGCGGTGCTGTAACTGTCTGTTGTGCATTCTGTGGTGACTGAGAAGTCTGTGAAACTTGTTCTTGTCTAGGCGGACGTGGTCTCTCTTTAGTCTTACCAGTAGCTATGTTGTGTTTCAGAACTGCACACTCGTTTATAAAATGACCTGGCTGTTTACAGTAATTGCAGGTCCCTTTAACGGGAGCTGTAGGATGACTGGCTTGATTCGGACCCCTCTTCTGACTGTCTTGTGGAACAGATTGTGCAACTAATACTTTCATTTTCGTGTCTTTCATACGTCTTCTTTCGTGTTCTTGCTCTTCCCTGATTCTGTTCTGGTGATACTGGAGCATTTGAAGCATCTGTGACGGAGTATTAGCTTGCCAGGTACTTTCGACTTTCAATACTCGATTTTTAACTTGTGGACTTGAATTCTCGACTAGTTTGGTAACAAAAAGATGAGGGTACGATTCACTACTTGTTTTCAGACCACTGTTAATAATAAAACATTTTTCGAATCTAGAATAAAAATCACTAGTGTCTTCATCCTGTTTCTGTTTACAGGCTGAGATTGCATCCCAGTCTTTTTTTTTCGTGGCTAGTAATCTGGGCAAAACTTGTATCAATAACTCGGGTAATTCTTTAACTTTACCCCCAAGACCGGTACCTGGTACTCGTGAATTATCTTCAGCTTCTAGGGCTGTCCAATCTATCTTTTTCTCTCCCACCTCCCATTCTTTTTCCTTCAGTTTTTCATATACCCCTGCGGGCAACAGAACTTTTAACATTTTAATAATATCAGGATACGTGTATTCTCCCATACGGAGCATGTCTTTTAATTCACGGTGGAACCCTGCTGGGTCTTTATCGTGACAGGGAATTAACTTTTTCATCTCTAAGAGTTCCATCTTTGTGATAGGGGTGTAAACAAATACTCGTTCTAGTTCACCACCCGCTGTCCTAACTGGGTGTACTTCTCGTAACGGATGCTGTCTATCTATGCAAAATGATTTACTTTCTGGAGGTGAAACATGAACAAAATGCGGATTCAGAAACGTTCGATATTTGTGGCGCTGTTCTAGAATGATACTAATTAAATCAGTACCTAAACCTCTCCATCTATACTGGAGTAACTCGTTCAATACATCATGTAACGGACCTGGATCAGAATGCTGTCCCTCATACAGTGTAATGAGGTGCTGGATCATATACATACCCACCAGTCGCTGCTCGGCTGGGGGCAGTTTCAGAAACATTTGTGCCACTATTTCGTCTGGAAAAGTGGTAGAATCAGTAGTCCACCGGACTGCTGATCGGACTAATTCTTGTTCATGCATGGTACTAAGCTCACTATAACCTATTCGTGATTTCAGAATGTGATCGGTAGCTTGGAATACTTGCTCAAGAGAACCTTTTTCTGGTGCTGGAGGAGGGAAAACTTTCTTGTATTCTAGGCGTGAATGTCGGTCGGGAAGTCTAGTTCTACCTACATACGCTATTCTGGAGGGATTCTCGTCGTCTACCTCTTCATTAGGAGAGTTGTCTTCTTTCTCAGTTACTTGTGCTGCTTCTCGTTTCTCGTGTAACTTTATTATTTCCCTACGGATTTTCTTGTACATACTCTCTATACAGTTCTGTGTCTTGTGTCTTCCCTTGGCTATATGGTCACTCCACCTGGTCAGAACTTTCATTTCTTCCGGATCTTTATCCGGATAATCTTGTTCTCTTATTAAACAATTTATTAGAAACTTTAAAAGCATGAGCTGAATCTCGACTTTTCTTTGAATCATGGCGTCGCGAACACTTTCTGTATCTACTCCTGTACGGATAAAACGATATATTCTGTCTAGATAACCTTTCATATTGGGCAGGGTGTCCAAATATTCGGTCACCCGTCTTACACGCAATGAATATATGACCATATTACCATCGCCTGAAACTGGATCATAACGGCATTCAGTAAGTGCTCGCTTGATATCTGTAAATGTCTGAATTTTTGGCGAACGCTGTAACGCTCGTTCATGTAGTTCAAGTATCGTCATACGTCTGTGTTGAGGCGGGGTTCCAGGAGGACTTCCCCCCGTGGCCCCTAGACTAGAATCGTCGGTGTGTACTGTACGTGCTGGTAGAGTGACTGATGTAGCGGGTACATGTACTGTAGGCTGGACCGGGGGTGCCGTAACAGATGCTGCAACGGGTGCCCCGGTGGCTGGAGGAACAGGAATTACATTATTTACGGGAGCTGGCGGAACAGGATTTGCATACGCTGGGACTGTGTCGTCCAAATAGGACGAGAGAAAAATATCAGCTGCGGTCGGTTTGTGACGTAGCTTAATCGGAACCAAGGGCGGCGGAAAATTACATGGTGCTTCCGGGGTTGCTTTTGGCAAGCCCTCGGCAAGAAGAGGATACATACCCTTAATAAGGGCATTTCTCTGTCTGTCTGACTGTTCGGTTTTAACTCGTTTACCTACTTCGATTAATTCCCTTTCTTGGGCTTTTTCTGAGGATTCCCTACTTAATTCTGTTTTTCTGATTTCTTTTTCGGTTCTTCTATGAGATTCTTTGCGCCATAACTCGATGGCATCTTTCTGGGACTGTCTGGATTTCTTTTTCCATAATGCTTCTTCTACTCGCATGATGCACTCGGCATCCCACGTACCTGATACGGGCCATCTATATTTCTCTTCTAATTCCTTGGTGTAGTCCACCCATAAGTCTAAATATAATATGGCACTTAAGCCATGTTTATGATACATAAAATGACCTGGACTGTCCCTAGGCGGGACAGGAACTGCTTCCTCTAATAACCCTTTTCTGGTTTTTAACTGACGTAACTTGGAGAATAGAGGCATTGTCTAGGCTGGAATCTGGTCACAATACAATACACGATAAACACAATAATGACTGGAAAAACAAATCATTCATACCACGACATTGAAAACACATTAAACGACATTTAAAATAACAGTTCGGACAGAATATTACCTGATATACTGGGAACAGAACACATGAATTTCTCGAGAACGGAACTTACTAGAATTACTAGATGCACTGCTAAACAGTACGAAACTTACCGGTCCCATAAAGAGACACGTCAGGACCCGCATCCACCTAGGTGGACACTTCATGTTGGATCTGTGTACCCAAACCCACGGACCAGAGACAAATTAATTGACCCTGTCTAGATACTACCCCAGCAACGGTACTCACCGGGCAGCAAGAACGGAAGGCCTCGGACTGGACTGGACTGCTACGACGACGGACTACGAACTTCGGACTTCAGTTACAGGTGGGCCTCCGGATACCTCGGACCTTGGACTCTCGGCTTGGGCTCTGGTCGGGACTCGCCGCGTTCCTCACCGCCTCGTCTGGATGCTGGACCGTAACCTCCGTCTCCTCCGTGGGCCTGAGGGATACTTGAAGCAGAAATATCTGCACGTGCACAGTATGGTTCCGTCACGGCTGCAGAGGATCAGGGGGCCTGCGTGGCTTCGCCGGCGCGTGGGGAAAGGGCAAGTCCCTATTCGGGGCGCCATTATGTGGTAAATAAATAATTAATTACCGGTTCTATTTTTTAATACAGTGAATGAAACAGATAGCTCAATAAATAAGAGTCAGGATTCGAGGTATCTTGAGTCTACAGGCTTTAATCAGGCATAAAGGACAGGAACAGGACAGCCTGCAATAGTACGGGATGGCAGCTGCCAGGGAAGGGACAAGGGAAGTCAGGATGGCTAATTGGCAACTTTTAATATGGGTGCACAGTATATATACTTAAACAAATACATTACATTCATTACAGTAGGCGTAGCAGTAGGCGTGACTCGTAGCAGTCGCGGAAGATAAGGGCAAAATGATGTAACAAGAAGGCGTGTACAGGGCGTATACATAGACATGTGATGTAAACGTAACAGAAGTGTCATAAACGGGGCGGAAACATGGAGGGGGCTACCTGAGCAGCTGGGACCTCTAACCTAGTGGTGCGCGCAAACGGGCAATGACGTGTTACCAGGGAGAACTGGGGGCTATGACTTCTGCGCTAGAAGAGGAGACTAAAGTCTGGAGTGTCAGAGCGACATGTACCTAAGGCATATCTGGTATCTGGTGTTTGGAGTACATATTGATAGAATCCAAAAGTTATCAGGGCAAAGGCTACTAGACACTAAGACTGGTGCGTGCATAATTCTACATGTATTGCGTGTACGAGGAATATTCTATGAATATTAATACAGTATTTCTCTTACATGGAGACATAAAGGCTAGACCATGACGGAAACTATTGATGCGATGCAGTAGCTTAGGAATGCAGAGAAGGAGGGCTGGACTGATAACTAGAAGCATAACATATTCTTGGCAGACTGGCAGGCAGAGCCAGGCCGAGCCGGGCACTGTGAGGCAGAAAGTAAGCGAAGGGTCAGGGATGCAGGTGGGGGCTGTATCGCTCCTCGGAGAGGGTTGAGGAGACAGGAGCTGAATCTGGTGTCCGGGCCCTTTTGAGGCCTAGAAACGGGGACAATTCAATGAGTTAACGTGCACACTGTAAAATGTAGCAACGTAGGTTTACATAAGCCTAATATTCGTTGCTTTCACGGGAACTGGAAACTGGCATACTAGAAATGGACACAACTGTAATTGCGTCTTTAATCGCTCATAGGGGGATATACATGCATATCGATCATGCACATATAGCATAATATGGGGAACACGTAGGCACATACAACATGGCAAAATTTACTTTTCCACAACCTTTGCCATTACCCAGCGTCCCTCGTCATCATTCTGAGAGGATATAATTTGGGCCGACATCCCTTTATGGAACAAAATCGCAACACCCCCTTTCTTATTAACCGCAGGAGAGAACACTACTTGACCCACCCAATGTCTTTTTAACTTAGAAGATTCGACAACTGTACAATGAGTCTCTTTGAGAAAAACAACTTGAGAATTAATTTTAGATAAATGGGACAATACCTTCTGACGCTTGACAGGATGACCAAGACCGCGAACATTCCACGTCACAAGATTACACATGATGGAGGGAAAGGATGGGGCAGCACATGTGGGGTAGACACATTATAGGAAAACATCTAGAAGAAAGGACGCAGCAAAGAAAAGCATTACACCGGAATAGAACACCCAATACATGAATAGTATGAAAATTCAATATGACCACAAGCATTGCGACCGACAACAAATACCAAAGAAGCCATGGTAAGGGAAACAGAGATTGTACAAGAAGGAAGAAATATAAAAGTGCCCAAGTCGAGGGAGAAATGTATAGGAGGAGAAAGCAAGAGAGAAAGGAAAGAAAAAAGAAAGGAACAACAGGAAAGAAACAAGAAGACAGAACAGGCAAGAAAGCCAGGTCTGAGAGGAAAGAAATAGCCAATACAACGGGGGCTAGGAGACGCCAGAGAGGACACGGGTCCCATTGAGCAACAGAAGAGCAAGAACGGGCATAAAAAGGAGGAAACCATGCAACCTCTAGAGAGGATGACACAAGAATTGAACCATGACAAAGCCAGAACTAACACATAACCACAACCAATTCAAGCCTGTAAAAGAGAATATCAAACATTAATGTCCATAGCAGAGGAGGAGACAGTCTGTAGATAAGCATGGAGCTTCTGGGGATCATCGAAGGAGCGAGTATGACCATTGTGCGTGATCTTACATGAACATGGATGAAGAATGCCATACTTAATATTCAGCTGTCGCATTTGAGGACGAAGATTTAAAAATTCTTTTCGACGGGCATTGGTTGCGTTGGAAAGGTCTTGCGAGATAAAAATATTATGCCCCGACCATGTAAGACGACGCTTAAGTCTAGCAGATTTGAGCACAGTCATCAGTTCAGTAAACTCAAGAAATAAAATAATAATGCCACGAGGTTTAGAAGCGTTAGAAGTAAGGCGCCCTAAACGGTGCGCACGTTGGATATTAAGCGGGTGTGCCGCAGGTTGAAGGTCCAGAAGCTCATGCAGGAATGTGCGAATAAACGACACCATATCTGATCCCTCCACATTCTCCGGAACACCATATACGCGTAGGTTATTTCTTCTGTTGCGATTTTCAAGGTCCTCAGTGTGAAGCTTGAGCATTTGGATCTCTTTTTCCAATTGAGGAATTTTATAATAAGCATCCTGCATATCACTGGCTCGCTGTTCTAGGTTCAGGACTTTACCCTCCATAATGACCCACCTCTCCTCAATCTGCTTGAGTTTTTTATTAGTGGCAGACATAAAAGGCTGTAGACCCCGTACCTCCTCCAGGATAGAATCCAGAACGGGATTGGGAGATGTGTGAATAGGAGAGGGAGGGTCATTTTTGAGTCTCTTTGGTTTCGTGCCTGTGTGGGTCGATTTAAGATGATGTGCGTCTTGAGACATCGCGAGAACTGGATAGCGCAGCAAGAGTCAAAGGAATATCGTGGCTACTGACGAAGATGCAATAAAAGTCTCAAATATCACAGAGATCGCAGAGGCACAGTGTTGAAGGTCACACAGCATAAAAACAGTAAGGGAATGGGAACTGCAGCTCATATTTTGATTAAATGCCCATAATCCACAGTAAGTTTAAATATACCATTTCAGGAAGGACAAAAGGCTCTAAATCAGCGAATTTGTCATGAAGCAAGGTATAAAATAAGAGAAAAGAAAACAAGGTGGATAGCATTAAGGTGAGTAGATACATTCATAGACTTAGAGAGCGCAGAAAATAATGCCTTTCCAGTTCAGCGCTTAAAATGGCCACCATAGCCTCAAAGAAGAGTGAGTTGAGGAGAAGAGTCATTGATAACGCTGTCTGAAGAACAAGCACCGCGCCATACCTTGTGAAAGAGAATATAGACAAAGTCTGCACATTACTTGTATGTTGAGGGAGACTTCGACGACATCGGGGTGAGGCTGAAGAGCTGTGGAGAGGACGCGGTCTCGGCGGCTCAAAATGGCGGCCGCCCGCTTCCCGAAGATGAAGAGAAACGCCGATGTGCAGAGCAGCCGAAAAAACGGCATAAAAGTCGCCGAATCCGCTCTCACGAAATACCGCTTATGTTCCGCTGTGGATACCTCGCAAGTTCAGGTGTCCGATGGCGATGTGGAGGTTGAAAAGCTACAAAGAAGCCCGTAGCTCGGTGGAGCTCACGGGAGAGCCGTCTTCACTCTACGGCGCATAAGCCACGCCCCGGGTGAATGCTCTATGATCATCGTGGAGATTTTCTTGGATTTCCACACCGTGTGCAGTGCGGATCTCTGTGATGGTATTCTCAGGAATTTCATTGCATTGATATGCAGTGCAGGCAGCTGTTCCGCTCCAACTACACCTACCGCATCGTTCCACAGAACCATTTTCTTATCCCCTTCAAGGAGTTAGCTGTCTAAATGACATCGCACAGGTTACGCATGTCCAGCAGTATTTTCTGTTTGCCTGATGTGTCTGGTCTTTAAGTTAGGCATACTGGTGATAACTTTGGATGTGCCGTGACTATCTTGTCAAAGTTTACGTATCTTGCATTTGAGTTGACACACAATTTGTTCCCTATTGTTAACATTTTCATCATTGTTTTGTTGAAGCATTTTTGGTGATATTCAATTGCAAGTTAATGTAAGGTGACCATTTTTGGCTTCTTGCAGTTTTACATATGATGCTTATTTTTCTTAGCCGGCATTGGTAACACGTCACAGGAATTTGATATTGTCTCGGTAGTTGATACTGGTATTTTCATTATAAAGAATATTCAGGCAATTAACCCTCCACCACCTATCCTACAAACACCTTGTGAACCACCTTTGGAATAAGAATGTTTCAGGGCTTTCCTATATGCACTTAAGTTTACACCAGAAAGAAAGAACTGGTTGCTGGAACATTCGTTGGGCTTAGAAGATCAAAAAATCTTAGCTCACCTTCCTCCTCTTACACCAGAAGATGACGAGGAGGAACTAGAGGAATATGAGACAGTGGTTACAAGGTTGGAGAGACATCTTTGTAACCCACCCAATTTGATTGTAATGAAGGCATACATTTTTCTCCAAGGAACAATTTGTGACTGAATCAGTGCATATGAATGTTGCATCTACATGTTTTGGCTGCCAAATGTGAGTGTGGAAATTCACAGATCAATTAATCAGAGATCAACTAGTGACTCTGTGCTATAACCAGAAGATACAAGAGTGATTACTTTCTTGAAAGAATCCACCTTTGGAAGAAGCTGTAGACATAGCAAATAGCATTCACTATTCTAAAGGGTCTGCACAGAAACTTAAGAAGACCAATCATTCTGTTTTGCTTGTCAAAAGCAATACAGTTTGGGTTGACAAGTTAGCTGATAAGAAGAAAAATCTATATACTTGCAGTTCTTGCAGTGCTTGCTACAGGTGTAGATCCAAATTTCATGGAGCATTGTTCAAGCAATGTCCTTCTGTAACTAAGGATTGCAACAAGTGTGAGGTTACTGGCAGTGGCAGCTGGTGACATTTGAAAGTGGTGGCACGAACAACTTGCGGCTGATTGCACTGTTGCGAGCAAGTATAGCGAGCGAGCCTGACTGGCATACAGGGAGAACATTTTGAAAAAAGAGTGGGCAAATGGTGCATTTTCAAGCAAGTTCGAGAAAGAAAGAAGGTTAATAAGGCAATTGTCAAAGCCAAGTTAATGCATGCTACTCTTTTTAAGTGTTCAAATCAAGTCTGTCAAGCTGCGGCGTTTTGTCCGGTCTCTGCAATGATTTTCCACAGGGAAAAAGGGTATGACTTATGTAATTTGATACATGGCTTAAACAACTAAAGTACATTTCTGTGATTCCTATAGTGTGCCACCCGACTGATATTTTGATTTCTGTCTGAAATTTCAGTTATTTCATCCAGATATATAACCCAGCAACTGACATACATTTTAAACCAGGCAGAACTTTTGGCTTTGTCAAGCAATGGTTGTTAGCTGTTTAAGATAAAGGAGTACCAATGATTTTGTTGAAAATATATGGAAAATGTTTCAATTCTAAAATTGTGAGACTGTGAATTAAACATTACTGAGACTTTTGGTAGGGGTAGTGGTTTTCAGTGTCTAAACACGGTGTGGGAGGTATGATTCCATGCACTGTAAAGCTCCTCCGGGAGGCCCTCAGTGTACCTGGTACCAGTCTTCAAGAACCGGACAGCAAGCTAGGGCTGCTGCCGACCAGAGACATGTTTCTGCTCTCCTGCTGCTGAACCAAGCTGGAGCAGGGGAAGGCAGAACAATAGATATCCTGTCACAGGGAGGGGTGACCACCTCCCAAACAGGGTTTAGTGTATTGGGGCAGGGTGGGGACGCCAGTGGGGCCAGCACCACTGAGACTGCTTGAAGGGCTCCCACTGACTCTGAAAGGCTCAGCAACACGGGTGGTGGTTCTACACCTACCTCGAGGCCTGCACTGCCTTCCCACCAAGTTTGAGGCTATTATCCCTCGTTGGAACCGCAGGAACCAAACCCCTGTGCACTGCATTGACTTGCCGATGCCAAGGCTTGTTGGCTCTCTTCACCAGAGATCTAGGGGCTCCAAGAAGCTCCAACTTCAAGCATCTCCAACGACCAAGATCTTCGTCCTCACCGCAGCTCTTGCACTGTGTGCCTGCATCTTTGGTGAGCTGCTCGAAGTCCTCTTCCAACTCCTGTGCCTCCGGCCTATGGGTCTTCTCAAGGGTCTTCTTTGACTCCAGTGGGCTCCCCTGATTGCTTGGGGCCTACTCTGACTCTCCTGCTTGTGGAGAGTCCTTCGGACCTTGCTGGTCCCAACTTGCACCTTTTTCACTTGATATGTTGTTTGTGGTTGCCAAGGCTTGTTGGTGCTCCTAACGGACACCAACCTTTCCTCTCTCGCCACCCGGTGTGGGACAGCTTGTGAATGGCTCCTGGTCTTCCACAGCATCGCCTGGTCCACATAGCTGCAGTTCCAAGGTCATTGACACCTCTCCTGCATTAACCGACATCGGTGGGCATTGGTATCGCGTGCCTCCTGGTCACTCCTGAGTGGCACAGACTCTGTCCCCTCTGCTTGCTGGTACTTTTCAACTTGAATCTACCTTTGGGTTCCACCGGACACTTTCACCTTCTCCAACAGTGGTATCCGCCTGAGGTCCTCCATGGAGTTCAGTGGTTTCCGACGTCACTTCACACCTATGCACCCGGCTTCCCTGATGTAGGTATCCTGGTTCCTAGGGTATCCAGGGGTGGGGTGGCTCTCCAACCTTCTGTCTTCCACAGGGTTTCTTAAGGGTTGAACATTAGCGCCCAGGGTGCTTGGAGTGATGAGCAGTGTGGGGTGCTCTAATACTCCTGCAGTTCTTGTTCTGGGTCACTTTGCTCCACCACAGCAATGCGAAGGGTCTTGTTTGTCGTTCTCATGAGATGTTAATTCTCATCATTGGCTTGGGGCCATTGTGGAGTGATACGCTGGTGCCGGATGCCATGGTGGTGCATGGACTCGTGGAATTCGTGTCCTTGGAACAGGGGCCCATTGTCGCTGCGGAGCTCTTCCGGACATCTGAACATGCCGAACAGCAGGAAGACCAATGAGTTCATGACTTCTACCACTGGATACTTGGAGTAGCTATCAATGAGGGCTAGTGTGACACACCCATCAGGGAAACTCCCAAAGTCTACGCTCACCTTTTCCCAGGGGCTTTGACCGTGTTCTACTGTGTGGATGGGTGCTGGTCTCTCGGGCTCGCACGTTATTTGGCAGGATGGGCACTTCCAGACGGTCTCTTCTACCCAGGCATCCATCCCTAGGAACCAGACTTTTTCCCTCATGCGGGCATTCATTTGTTCCACTCCTTGGTGCCCTCCATGGGCAAGTTGTGTTGCCCGCAGCTGCAGGGATGCCGGGATGACGATTCGGGGTCCTCTGAGGAGAATGCCTCCTTGGGTGAGGCTTAGTTCGTTCCTGACCCTCCAAATGTGTATCAGGCTTTCCGTCTCTGGGCCTGACCATCTGTTTGAGGATTGTAGGAATTGACGCCACAGCCGTCCTTGGATGGTGTCTCGAACCTTGATCATGACTGGGTCTTGCCCGGCTGCGGTAGCTACTTCTTCGAGCATCAGTGCTGGAGGGCATGTCAGTGTCGTGATCATGTCCAGGTGTGCCTCAGTGTCATCACTGCTGGGTTCTTCACTGCCTTCTCTGGGCGGCGGGTTAGGCGTGGATCCTCTGAAGAGCAGCACCAGAGGTTGGTGATCCATGACAATATTGAACAGGTGTCCGCATATGTACAAGTGGAAGTGTCTGCAGCCCCAATGGGTTGCTAGGGCTTCTCTTTCAATTTGAGAGTATTGTTTCTCTGTCAGGGATAGCGCTTTGCTGGTGTACGCCATGGCGGCCCGTCGCCAGGGCTACTGTTTTTGTTTGATGACGGCCCCTAGGCCTACGGAGCGAGCGTGGTGTGGTCGATTAGGGCCTTCTGGACAGCCTGAAATGCTGTCTCTTCGGCTGGACCCCACTGCCACATGGCATCTACCCGAGTGAGATTTCAGGGGGCTCCGCACAGGTGGCTAGGTCCGGAATGAAGCGGCCACAGTACGTGGCCATTCCCAGGAAACCGCCACAGTGAATGGGGCAGCTGCGTTCTTGATGGCTTGGGATTTCCATGGATCGACCTGTATGCCCTCTTGGGTAAACGTGTAGCCGAAGAACTCTATCTTTTGTTGGAACAGCAGGTGTAGGGTGACCCCGTGGTCCAGGAGTCTCTTCAGTGTGGCTCTCACGTGCTGGTAATGCTCTTCCGCTGTCTTCGAGTGAGGATATCACTCATGTTTAAGATGCTCTCCTTGACGGCATTCTGGAATATTTCCGCGGCAGAGCATATGCCGAAATTCAGCCTTTTATACCTCCGGAGAACTAGGTGCGTGCTGAAAGTTATGTATCGAGCAGTGTGTCTACCTCCTGGTTAATGACATGGATATCAATGGTGATCTTGATGCCTTCTGACTGCACTGGCACAGTCATTTTGCCCCGGAGAGGCAGTGACGAGTCGCTTCCATATTTGAAGATCTAGGCCTTTGACGGTCTGAGTTCAGGTTCGGGCCTTAGCTTGTTGTATTGCTGGATTCCCATTACTGTCAATGAGACTCCGGTGTTGATTACCGTATTGACATCTGACCCTGCAATTTGTTTTGTGCAGCGAGGTTGGTGTCGCCTCCTACTCTTTAGGGCTCGGGTGAACAAGACTAGATACCGCTCCCCTTTATCTTCCGATGTAGACTCATTTCCTTGGTATACTGTCTGTTCTCTCCTCTTCCCTCCGGGTTGTGATGATAGCAAGACTTGTGATAGTTGTCGGACCATCCTTCTCATATGTTTGGGTCGGTTCCCTTCCTTACACTGTGCTTTCTTTCTGCATTCTGACGCGAAGTGGTTTGCGATGCAACAGTTGGTACAAGTTTTCCCTTGTGCCGGGCAAAACTGTGAGGGGTGTTCCTCGTACCCACAATATCCGCAATGGTTCCTTGGGGTCTGCGGCTGGCAATCTCGTGGTCTATAGGTCTTGTCTCTTGTACTGACTGCATCAGTCTTTCTGCTTTGACAGACGCTCTTTTTAGCCCCACGCACTAACGCCATGTCCATTTCTTCCGTCTGCGCCGCCGACAGATCGTGAGACCGTGCCAGTATGAGGATGTCATTCATTGGTATGTTTGGCTGCCTGAGTATGAGGCCTTGCAGGACTTTGCTGCATATCCCAAGAATCAGCTGGGCTCTAATTTCTTCCGCGGCTCGATCTCCCACAAGGTGAGTGTTGGCTAGTTCTCTGAGCCGTGCGTGAAAAGCATCTACCGACTCACCCTCTCTTTGCTTGGCTTGCCTCCGCTGGAAATGTTCGAAGTCTGGGTTCATTTGAGGGTCGAAGTAAGGGTTCAGGGCCGTGACCGCTGCAGCATGGTCCTCGGTGGGCCCTGTGTTCGGTAGATGCTTAAACAGTAGGTAGATCTCTTCCCCGCATAATGGAGCAGCAGCAAGCGTTTTACTGCCCCATCCTTTTCTCTCATGGCGATGAAATAGTACTCCAGGTGACCAAGCCAAGTCTGCCACCTCGGTGCTGCCATGGTGGGGTCTGCAAATTCACTGACCAGATGAAGAAAAAAGGAGAAAAACCTGGCTATTAGTTTAGCCATTTTTCTCCTTTTTTCTTCTTTGATTTACGTCCAGACCTTGTGTCTGTTTTTGGACGAAACCCCCTTGGTTTTCCTGATTCACTGAACGGAGGCAGGACTCCCGATGGGGGGTGGTGCAGAGTCACTGGTGCCGGGGCCTGGGTGGCGTTGTCCTGATCCCCCATGGCGCTAGATGTGGGTGCCGATGTACAGCCGAGCGAGGACGCTATCTACTCGTGGTGGGCCTAGGTGTGCAGGTGGTGGTGTAAGGGCACTTGTGTCACTTGGGCCCACGTCTGCTCGGTCCTATAGCACTTGCAAGGCTGGCACGGGTCAATTTTGTGTCCTTGTGGCCTCCCTTGGGGCACGTGAGACTCACCCCGTAGCGTGGCGCCGATCGCCTGACCTGCGAAAGAGCTACTGAGTTTTGCAGCATCCTGGCAGCTCCCTGTGCAGGAGATGAGGCGAGGCAGGGTCTCTTGCGGTGTCGCATGGCGGGACCTAGAGCACTTGTGAAGTGTTCTTGTGGCCTTAATCGTGCGAAATACAGCCCAGCAGGGCAGGAGCAGACTTGCGTTGCTCTGCTCCTCATCGCCAATGTAGTGATTGTGTGTGGGGGGGGGGTTGCACCCTCCAGTGGTGCGATGCAAGTTGGGGCCTTGCTACGTGCCAGAAAGAACACACACGCAAACAGTATGCTAGTTGGATGGGGACTGCCTGCACAGCTCTGCCCATCTTTATTGATGCAAACGCTCACACCAGGTGGCGTGAGCGCAGGGTCGGTGATCTGCTGGCACGCACCAGCGGGAAACACTGGTGCGCTGACTGTTACACCTTTCACAGGTGAGGTGGCAGGACTGGCATTTCTGCTGCTATTTCTTGGTGGAGTCGGAGAGAACGAAGGAACTTCTCATCCAACCACAAACTTAACCACGCACCCAACCATTGCCTTTAGAGTACTCTGCAGCAGGCGTGCATGCTTTATGCCTTTCTGTATAATGGTTTGTGATTTATGTAATACTGTGATGAGGCACTTGTGGGGGACACCGGTGACTTGCTTCTTAACTGACCCAATGTAAGAATGATAGCGAGAAATATTCCAGTGGTGACCTATCGCCATGCTAGTAAATGCCTTCACCAGTATGGTAAGGGGTAAGATAGGCATCAAGACCAATGCCAGACTTCGGTTGAGGGATACTGAAAGGAGTACTAAGTACACCTACGTAATACAATTGAGGTCTGCTGTCAGTGTTTTCCAAAAGCATACCTCTCTCTGCAATGAGACAGTAGCTGTCCCTGCCTTCCACACACGCTTCTGCTTAAGATGGAAGTACTGGTACAGTGTGCACCAACACACACATACATGGACATGAAAATCAAGTCAACATAGACGGTGCTCTGGAATACAAATGTGTACTGGTCTCCTAAAGTATATAAATTTGCCTTATTGAGCACTGCCTGGCAAATAGGGGTATTTTCATACGGAGTGACACCGAACAAAAAATAATGCCATGGAATCAATGCTCACAGAGCAAGGTTCTCACATCGGTGTTGCACGTCTGCTATCCCAAATGGATGGCTCAATTAATATACCGTAGTTAAAAAGGGTAACCTTTTTTTATGTTTTGCTGACCTGAGCAGTGCGTTTGATTTAGTTGATCACGCCATTCTTTGGGAGGTTTTGTTAGAGTCAGGGGCACCGAAGGAAATCGTTCATTTTTTGGCCAGGCTCTACGAGAAACTTTCCTGTAAGGTTCGCTATGGTACCCTAGGCGAATGTACACCGTTCCTCAAAGTTTCCAGGGGAATTCGCCAAGGATGCGTATTGGCCCCTCTTTTATTTTCCTTTTTTATTAATTGTATTGATCGCATCCTGGCCGATATTCCAGCAGATGCTCCCCTGATAGGAGGTAAACCCGTCCCAATCTTATTATATGCGGATGACGCTGTTCTCCTATCCCGCACTCAGCTTGGGTTACAGCGACTAATTGATAGCTTCGTGCTGTTTATTCAAAACAGGAGGCTCTGTGTGAATAAATCCAAGACCTATGTAATGTCGTGCGGGCAGGCTGTAAACAAATTAAAGCATAATTTTTATTTGGATAGCAATAAAATGACACATGTTAAATCTTTTTGTTATTTGGGAATTACATATACTAATGACGGGTCATGGTCATCCGAGTTTGATAATATTAGACTGAAGATGCTGCGATCTACCAATGGTATATTCCGATTTGCATCCAAGCTTGGCTCGAGAAGTATCCCAGACATGATTAATATATATAACATTCGTTGTGTTTCTTCAGCATTGTATGGGGCGGGCGTGTGGGGTCATATGGAAGGCCCTTCGCTCCAAAAAGACGAAAACAAGTTTTTAAAGAGATTGTTATGTGTCCCCCCTTCTGCTTGTGTACAACTAATCCATGATGAGGTAGGGATCGTGTATATCTCTGACTTAGCAGCCGTTCGGCCACTCTTATTGTGGCGTTCTATTTGGGCTAAGCCAGAGACACGATTCACTCAAGAAATTATACTTGATTGTATAGGACTGGACTACTCATCACGAATACAGTGGTTGAAATACATTCATTTCTGGTATAAAACCCTATTTGAAATCGATGTTCTCTTAGACCCTGAACTGGCAGTAGCAATCCCCAAAAAGGAAATTAAACAAACATTTATTAACTTTAAAAAGATCGAGCGAGATAAGGTGTATGGCAAGTTAGCCACCGTGAGGTTCTATAAGGAACTGAATTTATCCCCGGGGCTTCAAACCTATCTTGCGAATGTGTCTCGTCCCTCCCATCAATTCGTGCTAACTCGAGTTAGATTGGGTATTGTACACCACCTCGTTGCTTTTCCAAATCAGAAAATAAGATCAGAAACCCCCTGCCCGTGCGACAACACTTCACGTCAGAGTTGCTGTCATTTTTTACTTTTTTGTAAATTTTACCACTTTTTAAGGGTAAAATATCTAAAACCCATCTTTTTAAAACATAATATCCGATCTACAAAGAGTGCTCTAATATTGTTATCTTCTCTAGAGAATGTGGATATTTGTTTCTTTGTTGCTACTTTTATTCGGAAATGTACAGCTGCCAGGAAGAGCATAGTGTTGCTATAATTTTATATATTCCTGTCTGTACACTAATGTTCTTGTTTATGTTGTATTATGCCCATAGTATGTAAACGTTTGGTCGTTTTCTTAAATTTATCCCATATCTGTCTGAGCCATATCTGATTTTTAGCCTTAAGGTACAGCTGCCAGGAAAAGCACTAGTGCGATAAATATATTTATTCCTGTCTGTACTTACAGAACGTTTTGATAAGCTTTTTAGCTATGTTTTTATCTTTTATTATATACTGTTGTCCAGTGTTTGTCAGTATAGGTCCCTTACTCCTCAGTATATTTCGAGTCATTTTTAGAATTATTATACATGCAATGAAATTGTTTTTAGCTGTTTTGCTTGTATGATTTGTTTTTCTCAAATCGAATAAAAGCTTATGACTTGACTTGGATGGCTCAATGGATTTATGCAACAGGCATGTCGCTGTTCCAGATAGGGGGTGGTGAGTGTGTATGTGAAGCTGTGCTCCATAACCACTTTGATGTTAACTGTTGCTTTGTAACCTCTTACACCAGTGTCTTTCAACTCTTAGGGGCCATTACATATAGCCATCACATTCTGAAGTAACACATAAATCAGCCCTTTTCAGTCCACCTCCATGCACCGTATAACAAGTGCTGCCAGACTTAATTTATCTACAATTTTAAAAGAAGCAGTTCCCAAAGGTGACTTCTTCTTCATCTGATAACTTCAGGATTCTGCCACGAAAGCTGAACCAATTCTTGCAATGTTGAAGACGAATGCTTAGTTTGTGTGAGGCAAGGCGCCAGATTGGGCTTTCCAGGAGATTAAAGATAAAAGATGGACTTTCAGGTGCACCATTGCTTCGTCTGTACCTGGAGAGTGACAATAACTGTGGATTCAAGGGTTGCGTGCGTTAGGGCTGTTTTATCCCAGGGAAGGGGAGAGTGTGTGTGCACCATTGCATTTGCGTCACGCATGCGCAGACCAGAGGAGCTGAAATATTCTGTTATTGAGTTTGCGTGGACAGTTGATGATTTAGAGCGTATGTTTGAGGCACAAAGTTTGTATTACAATCTGAACCATACGCCTTTTATTCCAGTTTTGAGTAGGTCTAATGTGCATTCCACAAAGGCCACAGGCCAGGCTCACTAGGCTGGTGTGTGAATTTACTATACTATTACTTTGCGGTGGTGTACATACCAGGTGGGGGAACAAAAAAGCTGACTGCTTTCCTCGTCTTCCGTTGTCAGTTGATGAGGAAAAACATTGGGCTGATAAACAGCAGGATGGTGAATGTTTGGTTGCAAGCGTGTTTTGGTTAGACAATAATTGTGTTAGTGAAGAAGAGTGCAGGGATACTCTTGATCAAGTTTCTTTGTTGTGTAAAGTTATTGAGTATGTAAAAAGGGGCTGGCCGAAGGAAGGCAATCTTTCTGTGGGGCTTCAAACATATAGTAAAGTACAACCAGAATTATCGGTAGAGGTGGGTTTGCTATTCTGAATGGACAAATTGATTTCATCAACCGTGGTTAGAGAAAGGTTGTTGAACATTAGCCATGAAGGGCATTTACAAATGGTTGAGAGAAACCTATTGGTGACCAGGGATGGATAGAGAGGTTAAAAAATGTGTCATGTGTGAGCAATGATAAGGGTCTTAAATGTGTCACTCCACCCATGGTGGTGCCAGGAAGTCCTGAGAAGGTGTGGGAAAGAGTGAGTGTTAATTTTTGGGTCTGTGTTATGTTTTGCCCTGTGCTCAACGTTTTGCTATTGTTCGGATTAATCTTTTGTTAAAATGGCTTGGAGTATAATTTTTTCGGGAGCCCAATACCTAGAGTGTGATCACATTTCTCACTGACTTATTTGCTGGAAATTGTTTTCCCTCTGAATTAATTTCTGACAAAGGTGTGCAATTTTTCTCGGCCGAAATGAAAGCGTTCTTGTGAGTGCGGTGATTAAACATAAAAGGTATAGTCTTGATAATCCCCAAAGTAATGGTCAAATTCAGAGGGCTAACGGGGTGGTGAGGGACAGTGTCAGAGAAGCAGTGATTAATGGAGTTGATATGGGGAATGCTATTCGTGCCATGATGTGATCCTACCGCAACACACCACATAGTGTGGCTGGTGTTTCAGCGTTTTTGGCATTGAGAGTTAGGTGAACCCAGGATTATTTGAGACAGCTTGGTTCTTGGTATCAAATTAATTAAAGGGATGCAAGCCAATATTTGTAAGAGTCAGGTAATCAGCAATATAATCAAAGGAACTAAAGCTATATTCTTTCGGAAAGGAGATTAGTTTTGAGTGAGTTTCCTGTGTTGTGAAAGGTAGCGTGAAATTTGGAGCACCTTGTCAAGTAGTGGGTGTGAGCAAGGACAGTAGTGAAGAATCGTCAATGGTGGAATGGTGCACGTACGTATTTTGTGTAGTATTGGTCAACATGAATGTCCAGTTGCTAATGATGTAGCTGGGCAAATTGAGTTCACACAAAAAACGCAACTGCAAAGTACTTAGGGAATTTAAAGATTTTGTTCCATAGAAATATGTTCTATGTAGAATTAGCAGCAATAAGGCTGTCTTACACTTATTCTTTTCACACAGAATAATTATACCCCAAAATGTTCTCAATTCCAACCCCCCAAATGTTTCTTTTTCGCAGTTTTCCCCAATTCTATTAGTTAGGCTCCATGAAGTGATCATTCTCCAGCCTAGTTCATCCGGAACTCTAACAAGATAGTCTTTTGTTCATTTGCAAGTTGCCCTGTCACTTCCGAAGTAGGAAACACATTGAACTTCTTCATATCCGCGCACTCGCTTCCACATCATAGTCAACACAATTATTCATAGAAAGATATACTCCAACCGTACAAAGGAAACTCTAATGATAAAACATGCACAGCTAAAACTAATATATCAGCATTTTAAAAATAATGAAGGACAAAATACATTCTTCTGATGTTGTGTATTGATTTAGACTCTGTAAGAATTTCCTGATTCATGCCCTTATATAGGTACATGTCATATTGCCCTTATATAGGCATATAAATCCAGTCTTTATTTAGGCATTGTCCATGCTAACCAAATACAGGCATGGCTACTTACATCCGTTCATCTACGTCACAACGAGTTCCTGGAAAACCAGACTCTTAAGCCTTTAGGACTTCCCCTTGCTTGGATATTGATTTCTCCAAGAACTCATTTATTTATACATGAACATCTATTCCTTAGGGGTTCATTCATGACGTTCATATGCCCGACTTCTACGTCAATACTGGCATTCCTAAACACCTTCAAGATATAAATATACCTTCACTTGCTATGGCAAGGCACGGTGCGGTTCGGCTACCTACTTGCACGACGCAGCTTGCCACAGCAAGTCCTGAAGGAAGTCATCTCCCCAACTGACGCACTGACCAGACCCTGTCATCCTTCCTGCCGAGAATCCAGCTCCAGTGTTTCTGACTCCCCTTGCGGGTGTTAAAGAATTGAGTCCTGGGAAAGAGATACCAACCTTTCTCATTCTAAGGTATGGAGCTGATTAGAACCTAGAGAAACCTTTGGCGATTCTTGGCAAAACTAAACTAAACTATAGCTAAAACAGCACCTACTTCTTCCTTTGTATTAGACTTAGGTTGGGTACACTGGGGTAGGATTATTTTAGAAGCACCAATTGAGTATTTTTAGCCTGTGTTATTTATGTATGTATTTCTATATAGGTCATAACAACAGACCATGCTATTACAGTATTATTTTATATTACTGTTTACGCTGTACGCCTTATACTTCACATTCTGTCTTACGATTGTAACAGTTCATATCTCTTGCATGAGAATTAAGACTGTTCAATAAACCCCTTTTATTGAAACGCCCCGTCTCTATATTTCTCTGCACCTCTGTAGAAACGAAGCATAAACGATTGACTGAGTGAAATAGTTATCTATTGTTTCCACGACTCTGAAGATATTGTTCCGACTCTAAGGGAAACAAAGTTGTCATGTTTATGCTGTTGTCAGAAACTAATCCCTTCTTGTTCATTCGAGAAAGTTTCTAGTGACCTCTGAGTTAGCTGGCACACACAATTAAGTTTAATGTACTTGATAGAGACATAATGACCCCAGTCCTATGTCAAAACTATAGTGTATATTATTCCAATGCGCAGAGGCTATTAGGGATATAGGAACTACCCTAAACTGAGGCCTACGTTAGGAAAGAATATAATACCAGCGGGTTTTGAGGCCTTTACGGAGACACCACAAAATCATAATTTTCCTAAAGAGTAAAGCACATTTTTATTCAAACATATGAGAAAATAGAAAAAGCCTAAGAAATCATATAAGGAAAAATGTCATTTCAATTAACCTCATAAGCATCATCTGATTTCGAGTATTCAAAAAAGAGAATAATATGAGCAATCACTTTCTATTTTAACTCTCTATGATCAAAGAAAACATAAGGAAAAACACATTTTCTTCACACATTTTCATTATCTTATTTTCTATAATTCTACTTGTAAATTATTTAGTACATATATGAAGTTTCTTATCATGTCATGAACAACTCCACATAACATCAGTTTTGCAACCCTTTTATGTTTTCATTGCAGCTGTTGAAATCTCTGAATGTGTTGTGTTACCTTTGCACATTTATACATTTCCACACTGTTAGTTATGTTTATTAGAACACACTTAATGAGCAGATTTGATCAAGCAAAATTATTCTCAAATAATCATGCTCTATCAATCCCCCGTCTGATGGAAAATCAAGCCATCACACAATCCACATAATCTGATTCCGATCCGATTATCTCAGAATGCACTTGTTCTCATTTGTTTTAGTCTAACACCCTCTATATTTCTTAATACTTCAAAATAAGTACCCTTCTTGTCTTCCCACTATATTTCATCTCTTTTCCTTTTTTTTTGCTCTTTGTTTTATTCCTTCGGTTTTGCACTTACAGCATTTATATATTAGTATTACCATTAGTATGCCAGCAGCATTAGCAATTATTGGTGTTAGTATTCGTCCTAACAAACTGTTACTTAGTGCCATAAACCAATTACCTACTGAGGAGAAATCCCTACCAAGTTTCTCCCATGCACCATCAACTTTTAATTCTGTCAAATCGTTATGCAAATGAGTAATGTTACATATATATCCCTCCAAGTTTCTGCTTTTGCCCGGGATGTAAGTGCAACATTGTTGAATTTTCAGCATACTACAGACTCCACCCTCTCTTGCCAATAATACAATAAAGGCAAGCCTACTTTGCATAACCATTGTTCTCATAGCAACCATTTCAGTATCAATTATTAAGAACCCAATAGCAGTATCCATTGATAAACTATCAACCACTGTAGATAATTTTCTAATTTTATGTGAGTTCAAAATCACTCCCGCTGAAGGTATTAATGCACCAAAAATATCACCCACAATTGTGGCTGCACTTATTTCTCTTTCATTCCGTGTTAGTTTCTTTTCAATGGTCTATACCCACGTAACAACATCCTTACCAATGTTGTTGCAATCTATAAAAAAGCATTTTTATCACTCACATAATAAAATCCTGGATAGACTGGATCAGTACCACCTCCTAATTCCCAACCCCTTGTAATCAGGAAGGTATGTTCACATTCAGTAGAACCAATATTATAAATAATTGTTATATTCTGTCTTTTGTCTTAGTAAGCAAAGCTTCCCTTTATGATGCCAATCCAGAGTCATCGCAGCATATGTCTCAATTTCTAAAATCACCCTCAATATGTGCCCATGGAGGTATATTAGTCTTTTGTTCTGCAACTTTTCTCTTAAATTCTTGTCGCCTATCTTCTACAGTATTTATAAATTCTATTTCTACACTGCATAAACTACATGTCAAGTTATTTCGATGTGCATGTTCCGTATCAATTGGCTAAGTAGTAGAACAAAATCACTGTTGTACTCTGCATCATTTGCACTAGTCAATATATTCATATTGTTCTTGATAGGAACTTCTGAAAAAAAATCTAAATTAGAGTAGAAATATTGATACTGCTCTCTGCTATACACTTGTTAGTACACTACATGAAATTTCATATGTTAATGGAAGATGGTGATAAGTCACCCCTTCTGACACAGATGACGGTAATTGCATACACACATAACAATCTCTTGAATCCATAATATTAACACATTCATATAAAAGTTTAGAAAAAACATTTAACAAAAAATTATTAATTGAATTATTTTGGTGTAAGTCATTCCCTGTTAGTTTTTTAATATTAGTCTCTGGATCCGCTTTAAGGACTTTTGTTACGTAGCTTATTGTATTTACACAATCATTAAAAGGGTTAACATTAACAGGATACATAAAATTAGGCACAATTAGTATTAACACTTACCAGACAAGCAATATAAGGAGAACACTTATAAAGCAAGCACTAAATCACCTTCGCCAAATTAAGCCTTGATTTTGATTACCAGTCTCAGTTCTATCCATTTTGTAAGGGAAAGGAATGTTTTTGTTTTTTTTTCAATGTAAAAATAATTTTCAATCAGCTTCAGCTATATTTTTTTCTTCTAGAATAGAAAGGTTTGTGTATCACACACTTTCCGAGCTTCAGGTCACTGCCATATTTTCAAATCTCTTCTCTCATTTTTCTGCACCCCTCTTCTCATGCACAGTTCATTGAGGATGGCTCATATGATGTGTTGCCTTTAGAACAAAACACAATGAATTATTTTTCCCAATCATTTGTTGCAACAGCTAAATATGTCCATTCGGGTGCTGTGTACTTTTTACTTGGGATTTGTGCTCTTTTTGTTCTGAATACTGTGTTTTCTTCTCCTTCTGTGTTACTTTGTTCGGATTGGCTAGAGACTTCAATTACTGCAGCTGGAATCTTCTCATTCAAAGTATATTTCAACTGCTTAACTCTTCTAGCCCATTCGTCATAATTTCTTGTTTGTTTTCCAGAAACACTGTCTACTTCATTAAATTCCAGACTCCGCTTAGCTGATTCCCTTTTTTCTTTTTCTCTGTATATTTCAGGGATCAACTCTCTTCCAACTTCAACAGTGTAAGTGTTGCGAGACCCAGTAGCTTGTACCCACTCTATTTGATTCTCAGTCTGTTCAGGCTCTCTTTGTTCATCTTCAACTGACTCTTTACTTTCAAGTGGACATGTGACTCGACGAGTGTGAGTAGCGTGAATCCAGTTAGGCAACCCACCACATTTAAGTGCTGTTGTTGTCACAAGAATAGCTTGATATGGCCCACACCAACAAGATTCCAAACAAGACTTCCTCACATGTTTCTTGATGAACACCCAGTCTCCAGGCTCAAATCATGTGCTTGTTCTTGTTGGACAGTAGTTGCGACTTCTCCAACCTGGTGAGACACAGAATGCACCAAGTCAGCCAATCCTTTACAATAATCAAGCACTAAATCATCAGTTATGTTCTCAAGTTGATTTGCTGGGACTGTTGGCTTCCCATCACAATTTTGTTTGGGGACAGTCCAGTTCTTCTGTCTGGGATACCGCTTAAACTCATCAACACCAATGGTAATGTATCAGGCCATTTCAGTGTTGTGGATGCACAAACGTTTGCTAGACATGATTTTATTGTGCTGCTTATTTGCTCAACCACGCCAGATGCCTCAGGTCAATAAGCACAATGCAATTTTTGCACAAATCACTTGAACCAATTCATTATTAAAGTGAGTTCCTCTATCATATTCTAACGAGACTGGAAATCCAAATCTTGGTATAATCGCTCTAAGTAGCAGTTTGGCAACAGTTAGGCTGACATTTCGTCTTGTTGGGTATGCCTCAACCCAGCATGCAAACAGACACACAATCACCAACACTTACTTTAATCCATGGTAAGGATGCATCTCTATAAAATCTATCTGCATACGCGTAAATGGACCTGCAACTTTTCTAATTCATCCCAACTGTCTTACTCCCTGCATTTTGTAGTTGACATGTTATGCATCTTTGGCACAGACTCTCTGCAATGACTCTTAATTTCAGGTTAGACCATGTCTGTTTGAAAAGTCTAATCATAGCATCTCTCCCTATATGTGTTGGACCATGACAAACTCTTGCTATTTGTGATATCAAACTATTTGGCAATATTTGTTTTCCATCTGTGTAAACCCACACTTCATCATCTGCTCTGCCTGTACATCCGGCTTTGATCCACCCATCTCTTTCTGTTTCACTAGCTGCATCTTGTAATTCAACTAATCTCCTCCCATGTTTCAACAGTTGAGAACATTAACTTGCATTCTGTTTGATCAGATTGTTCTTTCAAATGTTCCCCATTGATTGTATATGAATTTTGAGCACAAAACGTGCAATTTCATCAGCGTATCTGTTGCCAATGGTGGCGTAGTCACAACAAGATTTATGTGCTGGACATTTCACCACCCCAATTTGGGCTGGCAATTGTAGTGCCATCAATAGATCTTTTACATACTCTCCGTTTCGTATAGGTGAACCCGAAAAGGTCAAAAATCCACGTTGAGACTTCAACTGCCCAAAGTCATGCACTACCCCAAAACCATATTGACTATCTGTAAATGTGGTTGCTCGCATTTGCTTCGCAAGACAACATGCTCCTGTCAGTGCAATCAGCTCTGCCACTTGTGCTGAACTCACTCCTTTCAACCACGATGCTTCAATGACACTCATTACTGTACAAATCGAATATGCAGCTCGCAATGTACCCTCACAATATCCCAAACATGATCCATCCACAAACAAAACAAAATTAGATTCAGGTAATGTAGTATCTTGTATGTCAGGTCTTGGTTTTGTACACAACTCAGTCACATCCAAGCTTTTTTATGTTCTGCTTCATCCACCACCACTTTACAACTTGGAATTGGTAACAAGGTAGCTGGATTCAAACTCATGCCTCTTGTCATTGTTACATTTTCCACTGCCAAAATCACTTGCTCATATTTTGTTAACCAACTGCTTGTAAGATGCTGTGTGAGAGTTTGTGGTAACAAAATCTCAACTGAATGTGGCACACACACTTTCAACGGATGTCCCATTACAATCGTCTCACTCTGCTCCAAACTCATACAAGTAGCAGCAATTGATTTCAGACAACCAGGTAAAGCTGTGGCTACAGGATCCAATATGGCTGAAAAATATGCCTTTGGATGGCATGCAGTTCCATGTATTTGCGTTAGAAATGAAAGTGTACAACCATCACCTTCCCTACAAAACAGTGCAAAACCCTTATTGAAGTCTGGCATTCCCAATGCGGGTGCTCGACATAAACTGTCTTGCAGTTCAAGAAATGTTTTCATGCATTCATCATCAAGATGTACGGGATCTAACACGTCTTTGTGTATCAATCTTTGCAATGGCTTTGCTATCAGTGAAAAACTTGCAATCCACTGCCTGCAATATCCAACCATTCCCAAGAACATTCAAACCTCCTTTTGTGTACTCAACGGATTCATTTGCAAAATGGCATTGATCTGATCTTGAGACACTTTCCTGATTCTTTTTCAATGTTGTGACCGTAGTAAAGAACTTCTTTTTTACAAAATTGTAATTTTAACGGTGACACTTTATGCCCACCTACTGCCAAAAGGTTCAGCAAACAAACAAGTTATCTATGTACTGCACTAAAACTGAATTTTTTGCCAGAACCAATGACTCCAAACATTTCTTCAATGCCAGATTATAGATTGAGGGGCTCTCAGTATACCATTGAGGAACTTGGCACCATGCCAAGACATGGTTTTCGAACCTGAATGCAACTGCATATTGGCTATCCGGATGCAAAAAGGCGTGACATAAATCATTCACTGAAAACCATTCTGCTTCACAAGGAATCAGATAAAGAGTCATAGTTGGATTTGGCACTATTGGACAACAAGGTAGTACCATCTTTTTTATTTTCCTCAAATCCTGCACTATTCTATATTTGGGTTTGTGGATTCCCATAATGGGTGAATTGCATGGACTCCCTAGAATCTCTTTCAAAATACCTTGTTCAATTTAGATTTCAATTACAGGTGTTACTTCTGCAATAGTTTCAGGACTCATTTTGTAAGCTGGTGTTCTTGGAAATTATGCATCTGGTTTGACCGTAATCTGAGCTACTGCTTTCATCAAATCAATGTCTTTTCCTGAAAAATCCCACACATCAGACAACACCGTATCTCTCAACTCAACAGGCAAATCATTTGGGGTAAATAGAGGATATAAATCATTCACTTCTATTCCCTGCCATTTTAAAAAGCACATCTTCATCTTTTGTATGAAATGCTATTCCATCTGGTGTACAGTAAGTGGAGCAAATCATCTTACACAACAAGTCCGTTTCTAATAGATTAACTTGTCTTGTGTCACACACCACAGATTTGTGTAAATCCTGAAGTCCTCTAATCTGCACTTTAATTGGTTTAGTCACTGGGGTCTTAATCAATGTGTTCAAAACTCCTACAACTTGGATACTTTCTCCAGAGAGGGGTAGGTTGCGAATTTCCACTGTTCTCACAGTGATACGGTTAGCACCAGTATCTTTTCCTTACAACTTCCACTCACAAACAATACTATACAAACAAATCCATCTCACAAAACAAATACATCAGCACCTCTTTTCACTACTCCTCAAAAACAACACATATCACGCACACCAGCACGACAAAATCTTTCAAGCGCAATACCTCATAATACTTACAGTCACAAATTACAATCATACACCCACCTTTCAAACTACACAAAAGAACAAGCTACAATGCTAAGCTTTCTCTCTTTTACCACACGTAACACACATACAGCAACACAGCAACTCTCTTCTAACCGCCTCTCATCCATTGGACAATTTAGAACCTTACTACATGACCCACATGCTGCACCATCACCCCTAACTCATACACCTTCTGCCCTAAACACATGCAAACAATATAAGCAATGTGCCACACATCACAACCTTGCTTCTCCATGTCCACTGCACAACAAGGTTACATCACAATAACAACACAGCACACCAACTCACTCTCTAACACCATCTCCACCACCATATGCACACAGGCCCATCAAAATACATTCTTAGCCTGCTGGACGAGGACCACATTACAGAACAGCTACCCAATTGCTATCCCAATACAGTTAATACCAGCACTAAAAACACACCTGCTACAAACCCACACAATACTGATTACTCTACTACAAAATAAAGTCTCACTGTCACCAAAGCACATTCTCTAAACTGTCTACTAATAAATGCTTGATTGCTCTCTAAAAACTAACATCACATTCACAACCTTCTCACTCACGCAAAACCAGACATACTATTCATAACTGAATCATGGTTGGGAGACGATATGACTCCAGTCTTGCATGATGCCATTCCTCTTGGCTATCAAATGATTACCCAAAATCTTTAGGCAAAAAAGGAGGTGGCCAGCAGTTGTGTTCAGGCAAACATTACATATATCTAAAGTTGACAACATCTCCCTAAAGAATTGTGAGGCTATTCTCACTAGATGTAATTCTACACCATCTTCCTCCTGTAAATTCCTCCTCCCTAACAGACCTCCACCTAGCAAGGAGACATCCCTATACAAAGAAAAGGTACTATTCAGACAGAATTCAAAATGCTGAGTGTGTAAATAAAGAATTCTATAAAATAATCAATGAATTTCGTAAACCAAGTTGCCTGGAAGGACATATCCCATTACTCAAGATTTCACAGACAAACTGGCAAATCCTTACACGGACAAAGCAGACACGTTGGACTCATAATTAAAACAGAGACAAAGCACCAGCACTAACCTTTTTACAAAACAGCAATCCAAGAATACTCTAAGCCCGCCTCTCTGTTACTTCCAACACATTTCACATGATGAATTTATGGACCTGGTCAAAGCAAGCAGGCCTGCCGGCAGCCCTTCGAACCAGTGTCCACTGCAAACTTTCAAGACAATTCTTCTAACAACCTCTGCTGCCACCCCAGTAAGAAGAATCATTAACGATTTCTCATTTACCGGAATATTTCCAGAAAAACTCAAAAATTCATACATACGCCCTTTATTGAAGAAAACAAACTTGGACCCACTGTACCCTGACAACTACAGACCCATTACAAATGAAGCTTTTCTGGGCAAACTGATAGAAAGAGCACCACTCGCCCAGATGTCACAATTCATTGAAAAGAATGCCATACTTTCAGACTTCCAAACAGATTCTGTCCGGGAAGAGGCATAGAATCTGCCCTCCTTGCCATCTGGGATAACTTGAAGAACAACATTAACCGCAACGGGGTTGCTGCGCTACTCCTCTTGGACCTGTCGGCTGCCTTTGACCCAGTTGACTATGACACTCTGATACAAAGACTTTACGAATCCTGAATAGAGGGGACTTCTCTATACTGGATCGTGTCCTACCTTCGAAACAGAACTAATGTCATCCATACCCTACCTTTCTTGTCAAAACCATACTTCACAAAAGCAGGAGTCCCTCAAGGCTTTATCATCTTGTCCATGCTTTTCAACATCTACATGTAGTCATTACCAGTACTGATCAATCAATTTCACCTCACATGCCATAACTATGCAGATGACACACAAATACTCCGTCAACTGGAATGCCCCAAAGACATTGGAAACTCGACAATTTTCAGACTTCTCAGAGCCGTGGATCAATGAATGATTTGGAGCCATCTTAAATTGAATGCTTCCAAAGCGGAAATACTCATGTGTGGCGTTTGGAAACATTATGGCCCCCTTGCTGCCTGGACTGATGAACTGGGATCACTGCCTAAAGTATCGAAGAAAGTAAGAAACCTCGGAATGACCATGGACTCCAAGCTATCGATGAATGCCCAAGTGGACAAACTAGCAAGATCAAGTTTTGTTACTAACAAAACTCTGCGACAAACCTTCCCCCATTTGGGATTTCCACCCAAGGTCCAAGCTATCATCTCCCTTCTTCCATCCAAACTCAATTACACCAATAGCCTCTACCACGGATCAGCTTTAACGACCATGAAAAGACTACAAGGGATTCAGAACTCTGCTGCCAGACTACTATTGCATATCAAACCGCAAGCCTTGAAAGCCCTGCATTGGTTACCGGTTGCCAGAAGATCCACGTTCAAGCTGTTTTGTATCACCCACAAAGCGATACATGGAAAAGGACCGCTGTCCATCTGGAAAAAAATCACCAAGCACATTCAACAAGGGAACCTCCACTCTAGAGTGTCACCTCCCCCCAAGATACAAGAAAAAAACCATGGGTGGCACATTCTTCTCTGTTCAAGCAGCCAAACTATGGAACTCTTTACCCTAACATAAGATCCACCAACAACCACCTTATCTTCAGAAAAATACTCAAGAATTGGTTGATTCCCACATAAGCACCATACGCAAACAGAAATATACAGCATATCCATCTGTTTATAAGCATTTATTTTTACTATAGATATGTACCTATATATGTGTATTGCTTTAAATAAACATGTAGAATAATTATGTTAAAAAACATTTTTTTTTAGTACAATAACACTTGAAAACTAGAAATCCAGAGTTCATCTAATGCAGCTCTAATCTACATATACCTGCTTCCTGTATGCATGTATATACCTTCCATGTACTTGGATCTATATATTTATTACTTTTCTCCTAGAAAAGCATATTCAATGTACTACCCTATTTCTCACCCTATAGCTCTATCAATGTATTTAATCTACATATACTTCCTTCCTTTATGCATCTATATACTTTCCATGTACTTATGGATCTATATATTTATTAAATTTGTCTAATTCAGCATATCCAATGCACTACCACCACCAGCATATCCACTCTATGCCTCTCTCAATATATCTTCTACCTCAACTTTCTAACTCATCTCAAACCTCTTTCTACCACTTTTTCCAATGCACTACCCTATTTCTCACCCTATACCTTTATCAATATATCCTCTACATCCACTGTCTCATTCATCCCAAACCCCATACCACTACTATGAACCCAAAAATATCCCTTTATAGAGTCTCCCACTACTCTATCCCTCCTTGCATCAACTGACACCTCTTTTACTATACCGATTCCTCAAAACAAGCCTTTCTAAACTCTTCCAACTGACTCTTCCATTCCACATCCCTTTTTGCTCATCCCAAGCCTCCTCCTACTGCTATGACCTCCCAAACAAAATATAAATCCTTCACTCTTCTATCTCTCCACTATCCTTTTCAATCAAAATAACAGACTAACATATCCACTTCTCAAATTTTATATTTCATTATACTAATTCACCACTAATCCTTTATGGGTTCCAGAGTAGCATGCTACTCGCCGAAAAAGCGCATCAACACCTCATCAGTGATAACAAGCGCTATATAAATGTAAACCTTTTTCCCTCTGCTATACCTCCCCTACCCATCTCAATCCAAATAACTGACTAACATATACACCAATAAAATTACTTTCATATTTCACTATACTAAATCAACACTAATCCTTTATGGGTTCCGGAGTACCCAGGGGTTACAAGCGCTCTATATAAATGCAAATCTTTTTCCCTCTTCTAGCCCTCTGCTATCCTTCTCAATCCAAATAACCAACTAATATCCACCACTCAAATTACTTTCATATTTCACTTTACTAATTCAACACTAATTGAAACCACAACGCTTTACAAAAAAGAAAACTTATTACCGCTCCTTCTCAGGAATGGCCCCTAGAATTTGGAATGCCTTACCCCCAAAAACAAGACAGAACCCTCATGTGGCATCCTTTAAAAAGGAAGTTAAATCGATTCTCCTTACAAAATTCACTTGATCTATCTGATGCAGGATGGTAGATATGCGCTATGTTGGAACAGTTACCTTTTGTCTTATAAGCAGCATTACTTTCGTTTGATATGCCTATGTCTCCTCTTTTTCCTGTATATATATAAAGCAAGGGTCTGGTCCGAACTATATAAAACCTTTAAAATAAATAAATAAACACTAATCCTTTATGGGTTCCAGAGAAGCGTTCAACTCGCCAAAAAAAGCGCTTCAACACCCCATCAACACACCATGCAAACCTTTTTCCTTCTGCTATCCCTCAACTATCCTTCTGAATCCAAATAACTGACTAACCTATCCACCACTCAAATGACTTTCATATTTCATTACACTAATTCAACACTAATCCTTTATGGGTTCCAGAGAAAGTGCTTTGATGCCTCATCAGGGATAGAAAGCGCTATATAAATGCAATTGCAATACAATTACAATACGAGGAACGTAATCAAGTTACCACCAACCTCGCCATCCTCATAGGGACCACACGGTAAACATCGGTTACAACGCGGTGTTTACTCCGCATTGCTTTTACAACGATGCCATTACAATGCAAGTCGTTACTACGACTTGCGCTGGATGGCGCTGTTGGGCAAGGAAGTTGTAATTTTATATTCCAATACCTTCCCTACTGTTACGTGGACTGGTGTTGAAATATAAAATTATAATATTCCAAAATCCGCGCCCTGCAACGCAAGTCGTTGTAACAACTTGCGTTGTAATGCCCGCGTTGTCAAGTACCGCGATCTTTTAGATCGCGTTGTACTGACATACATCCGGGACCACACTGATGTACTTCAAGGGATGTGCCAAGCACACACTCCTCCTCTTCCCTCAGGCCCTGTCACTGAGATGTATCTGAATCATTTCCATCCAACTGCATCAAATACTGTGATGATAGCTGCACATTTGAATTAATTTGATCATTTGTATGAAATCCCACATTTGCATTGTATTTCTGTACTTGACCATTCATATTCTGATTCTGCATAGGAGCTTGAGGTATCTGCTGACCCTGTCCTCTGCCAACCGACATCTGATGATTCTGATTCTGTTTCTTCATCTGCATCTGATTCATTCCATTTACTCCTGTATTACCTGTGTTGGTTTGTATGCTTTTACACTCGCACCTCCAATGCCCCGACTTGCCACACATGTGACAAGGAAACTTCTTTTTCATTTCCACCCTATTACCTCAACCTTTCGCTAGTGGAATCAGTATCATTTGCATCACAGTATTTCCATTTGACACTACACCTCTCATACAAGTAGTAATCTGACCATTTCCCTGATATGACTCTGTAAAACCTATATTCATATTCAAAAATCCTCCTTTCTTTGCTGCTTTCATCTGAGCCAACATCAGTTTCTCCTTTAACTTTTTATGTCGCAACTCAATATCATCACCACAATATTTCGTATAAAAAAAAATCTCATCAATCGCCTTACTCTGCCAACAAATTAAATGCCCTGAATCCTAGCACTTATTTATGATCTCAATCCATACACAAACCTATACACAAAATGTCCCATATCTTTCTCAGTGATAATCCTATTGTCACTGTACTGTTTGAACACTTGTAAAAGCCTTTCATAGAATGCAAACACAACAGCGATGGACAGAATGTGGATCAATGTCACACATTCACCCCAGTCCAAAGATCTGGGCCCAAATCCATCGTTTTTCCACTCCACACCACCCTGGGTTAGACAATGGCGATATGCAAATCAGCGCTGACCCTGTGCCCCATGGGAACAGTCCAGTCCGAACTACAAAAGCCATGTCCTTCCCAGAACGGAAACAAGCATCCGAGGACCGGCCCGGTTTCGAGGTAACACCTCTCATCAGCCCGGCTAGCTTGATTCCAGTGGTGTGGAGTGCCTGGGACTCACGTCTGAGCATCCCCAGTACACTTAGAGCGGTAATTGCAAACACAACAGTGATGGACAGAATGTGGATCAATGTCACACATTCACCCCAGTCCAAAGATCTGGGCCCAAATCCATCGTTTTTCCACTCCACACCACCCTGGGTTAGACAATGGCGATATGCAAATCAGCGCTGACCCTGTGCCCCATGGGAACAGTCCAGTCCGAACTACAAAAGCCATGTCCTTCCCAGAACGGAAACAAGCATCCGAGGACCGGCCCGGTTTCGAGGTAACACCTCTCATCAGCCCGGCTAGCTTGATTCCAGTGGTGTGGAGTGCCTGGGACTCACGTCTGAGCATCCCCAGTACACTTAGAGCGGTAATTGCAAACACAACAGTGATGGACAGAATGTGGATCAATGTCACACATTCACCCCAGTCCAAAGATCTGGGCCCAAATCCATCGTTTTTCCACTCCACACCACCCTGGGTTAGACAATGGCGATATGCAAATCAGCGCTGACCCTGTGCCCCATGGGAACAGTCCAGTCCGAACTACAAAAGCCATGTCCTTCCCAGAACGGAAACAAGCATCCGAGGACCGGCCCGGTTTCGAGGTAACACCTCTCATCAGCCCGGCTAGCTTGATTCCAGTGGTGTGGAGTGCCTGGGACTCACGTCTGAGCATCCCCAGTACACTTAGAGCGGTAATTGCAAACACAACAGTGATGGACAGAATGTGGATCAATGTCACACATTCACCCCAGTCCAAAGATCTGGGCCCAAATCCATCGTTTTTCCACTCCACACCACCCTGGGTTAGACAATGGCGATATGCAAATCAGCGCTGACCCTGTGCCCCATGGGAACAGGCCAGTCCGAACTACAAAAGCCATGTCCTTCCCAGAACGGAAAAAAAGCATCCGAGGACCGGCCCGGTTTCGAGGTAACACCTCTCATCAGCCCGGCTAGCTTGATTCCAGTGGTGTGGAGTGCCTGGGACTCACGTCTGAGCATCCCCAGTACACTTAGAGCGGTAATTGCAAACACAACAGTGATGGACAGAATGTGGATCAATGTCACACATTCACCCCAGTCCAAAGATCTGGGCCCAAATCCATCGTTTTTCCACTCCACACCACCCTGGGTTAGACAATAGCGATATGCAAATCAGCGCTGACCCTGTGCCCCATGGGAACAGTCCAGTCCGAACTACAAAAGCCATGTCCTTCCCAGAACGGAAACAAGCATCCGAGGACCGGCCCGGTTTCGAGGTAACACCTCTCATCAGCCCGGCTAGCTTGATTCCAGTGGTGTGGAGTGCCTGGGACTCACGTCTGAGCATCCCCAGTACACTTAGAGCGGTAATTGCAAACACAACAGTGATGGACAGAATGTGGATCAATGTCACACATTCACCCCAGTCCAAAGATCTGGGCCCAAATCCATCGTTTTTCCACTCCACACCACCCTGGGTTAGACAATGGCGATATGCAAATCAGCGCTGACCCTGTGCCCCATGGGAACAGTCCAGTCCGAACTACAAAAGCCATGTCCTTCCCAGAACGGAAAAAAGCATCCGAGGACCGGCCCGGTTTCGAGGTAACACCTCTCATCAGCCCGGCTAGCTTGATTCCAGTGGTGTGGAGTGCCTGGGACTCACGTCTGAGCATCCCCAGTACACTTAGAGCGGTAATTGCAAACACAACAGTGATGGACAGAATGTGGATCAATGTCACACATTCACCCCAGTCCGAAGATCTGGGCCCAAATCCATCGTTTTTCCACTCCACACCACCCTGGGTTAGACAATGGCGATATGCAAATCAGCGCTGACCCTGTGCCCCATGGGAACAGTCCAGTCCGAACTACAAAAGCCATGTCCTTCCCAGAACGGAAACAAGCATCCGAGGACCGGCCCGGTTTCGAGGTAACACCTCTCATCAGCCTGGCTAGCTTGATTCCAGTGGTGTGGAGTGCCTGGGACTCACGTCTGAGCATCCCCAGTACACTTAGAGCGGTAATTGCAAACACAACAGTGATGGACAGAATGTGGATCAATGTCACACATTCACCCCAGTCCAAAGATCTGGGCCCAAATCCATCGTTTTTCCACTCCACACCACCCTGGGTTAGACAATGGCGATATGCAAATCAGCGCTGACCCTGTGCCCCATGGGAACAGTCCAGTCCGAACTACAAAAGCCATGTCCTTCCCAGAACGGAAAAAAGCATCCGAGGACCGGCCCGGTTTCGAGGTAACACCTCTCATCAGCCCGGCTAGCTTGATTCCAGTGGTGTGGAGTGCCTGGGACTCACGTCTGAGCATCCCCAGTACACTTAGAGCGGTAATTGCAAACACAACAGTGATGGACAGAATGTGAATCAATGTCACACATTCACCCCAGTCCAAAGATCTGGGCCCAAATCCATCGTTTTTCCACTCCACACCACCCTGGGTTAGACAATGGCGATATGCAAATCAGCGCTGACCCTGTGGCCCATGGGAACAGTCCAGTCCGAACTACAAAAGCCATGTCCTTCCCAGAACGGAAACAAGCATCCGAGGACCGGCCCGGTTTCGAGGTAACACCTCTCATCAGCCCGGCTAGCTTGATTCCAGTGGTGTGGAGTGCCTGGGACTCACGTCTGAGCATCCCCAGTACACTTAGAGCGGTAATTGCAAACACAACAGTGATGGACAGAATGTGGATCAATGTCACACATTCACCCCAGTCCAAAGATCTGGGCCCAAATCCATCGTTTTTCCACTCCACACCACCCTGGGTTAGACAATGGCGATATGCAAATCAGCGCTGACCCTGTGCCCCATGGGAACAGTCCAGTCCGAACTACAAAAGCCATGTCCTTCCCAGAACGGAAACAAGCATCCGAGGACCGGCCCGGTTTCGAGGTAACACCTCTCATCAGCCCGGCTAGCTTGATTCCAATGGTGTGGAGTGCCTGGGACTCACGTCTGAGCATCCCCAGTACACTTAGAGCGGTAATTGCAAACTCAACAGTGATGGACAGAATGTGGATCAATGTCACACATTCACCCCAGTCCAAAGATCTGGGCCCAAATCCATCGTTTTTCCACTCCACACCACCCTGGGTTAGACAATGGCGATATGCAAATCAGCGCTGACCCTGTGCCCCATGGGAACAGTCCAGTCCGAACTACAAAAGCCATGTCCTTCCCAGAACGGAAACAAGCATCCGAGGACCGGCCCGGTTTCGAGGTAACACCTCTCATCAGCCCGGCTAGCTTGATTCCAGTGGTGTGGAGTGCCTGGGACTCACGTCTGAGCATCCCCAGTACACTTAGAGCGGTAATTGCAAACTCAACAGTGATGGACAGAATGTGGATCAATGTCACACATTCACCCCAGTCCAAAGATCTGGGCCCAAATCCATCGTTTTTCCACTCCACACCACCCTGGGTTAGACAATGGCGATATGCAAATCAGCGCTGACCCTGTGCCCCATGGGAACAGTCCAGTCCGAACTACAAAAGCCATGTCCTTCCCAGAACGGAAACAAGCATCCGAGGACCGGCCCGGTTTCGAGGTAACACCTCTCATCAGCCCGGCTAGCTTGATTCCAGTGGTGTGGAGTGCCTGGGACTCACGTCTGAGCATCCCCAGTACACTTAGAGCGGTAATTGCAAACACAACAGTGATGGACAGAATGTGGATCAATGTCACACATTCACCCCAGTCCAAAGATCTGGGCCCAAATCCATCGTTTTTCCACTCCACACCACCCTGGGTTAGACAATGGCGATATGCAAATCAGCGCTGACCCTGTGCCCCATGGGAACAGTCCAGTCCGAACTACAAAAGCCATGTCCTTCCCAGAACGGAAACAAGCATCCGAGGACCGGCCCGGTTTCGAGGTAACACCTCTCATCAGCCCGGCTAGCTTGATTCCAGTGGTGTGGAGTGCCTGGGACTCACGTCTGAGCATCCCCAGTACACTTAGAGCGGTAATTGCAAACACAACAGTGATGGACAGAATGTGGATCAATGTCACACATTCACCCCAGTCCAAAGATCTGGGCCCAAATCCATCGTTTTCCCACTCCACACCACCCTGGGTTAGACAATGGCGATATGCAAATCAGCGCTGACCCTGTGCCCCATGGGAACAGTCCAGTCCGAACTACAAAAGCCATGTCCTTCCCAGAACGGAAACAAGCATCCGAGGACCGGCCCGGTTTCGAGGTAACACCTCTCATCAGCCCGGCTAGCTTGATTCCAGTGGTGTGGAGTGCCTGGGACTCACGTCTGAGCATCCCCAGTACACTTAGAGCGGTAATTGCAAACACAACAGTGATGGACAGAATGTGGATCAATGTCACACATTCACCCCAGTCCAAAGATCTGGGCCCAAATCCATCGTTTTTCCACTCCACACCACCCTGGGTTAGACAATGGCGATATGCAAATCAGCGCTGACCCTGTGCCCCATGGGAACAGTCCAGTCCGAACTACAAAAGCCATGTCCTTCCCAGAACGGAAACAAGCATCCGAGGACCGGCCCGGTTTCGAGGTAACACCTCTCATCAGCCCGGCTAGCTTGATTCCAGTGGTGTGGAGTGCCTGGGACTCACGTCTGAGCATCCCCAGTACACTTAGAGCGGTAATTGCAAACACAACAGTGATGGACAGAATGTGGATCAATGTCACACATTCACCCCAGTCCAAAGATCTGGGCCCAAATCCATCGTTTTTCCACTCCACACCACCCTGGGTTAGACAATGGCGATATGAAAATCAGCGCTGACCCTTTGCCCCATGGGAACAGTCCAGTCCGAACTACAAAAGCCATGTCCTTCCCAGAACGGAAACAAGCATCCGAGGACCGGCCCGGTTTCGAGGTAACACCTCTCATCAGCCCGGCTAGCTTGATTCCAGTGGTGTGGAGTGCCTGGGACTCACGTCTGAGCATCCCCAGTACACTTAGAGCAGTAATTGCAAACACAACAGTGATGGACAGAATGTGGATCAATGTCACACATTCACCCCAGTCCAAAGATCTGGGCCCAAATCCATCGTTTTTCCACTCCACACCACCCTGGGTTAGACAATGGCGATATGCAAATCAGCGCTGACCCTGTGCCCCATGGGAACAGTCCAGTCCTAACTACAAAAGCCATGTCCTTCCCAGAACGGAAACAAGCATCCGAGGACCGGCCCGGTTTCGAGGTAACACCTCTCATCAGCCCGGCTAGCTTGATTCCAGTGGTGTGGAGTGCCTGGGACTCACGTCTGAGCATCCCCAGTACACTTAGAGCGGTAATTGCAAACACAACAGTGATGGACAGAATGTGGATCAATGTCACACATTCACCCCAGTCCAAAGATCTGGGCCCAAATCCATCGTTTTTCCACTCCACACCACCCTGGGTTAGACAATGGCGATATGCAAATCAGCGCTGACCCTGTGCCCCATGGGAACAATCCAGTCCGAACTACAAAAGCCATGTCCTTCCCAGAACGGAAACAAGCATCCGAGGACCGGCCCGGTTTCGAGGTAACACCTCTCATCAGCCCGGCTAGCTTGATTCCAGTGGTGTGGAGTGCCTGGGACTCACGTCTGAGCATCCCCAGTACACTTAGAGCGGTAATTGCAAACACAACAGTGATGGACAGAATGTGGATCAATGTCACACATTCACCCCAGTCCAAAGATCTGGGCCCAAATCCATCGTTTTTCCACTCCACACCACCCTGGGTTAGACAATGGCGATATGCAAATCAGCGCTGACCCTGTGCCCCATGGGAACAGTCCAGTCCGAACTACAAAAGCCATGTCCTTCCCAGAACGGAAACAAGCATCCGAGGACCGGCCCGGGTTCGAGGTAACACCTCTCATCAGCCCGGCTAGCTTGATTCCAGTGGTGTGGAGTGCCTGGGACTCACGTCTGAGCATCCCCAGTACACTTAGAGCGGTAATTGCAAACACAACAGTGATGGACAGAATGTGGATCAATGTCACACATTCACCCCAGTCCAAAGATCTGGGCCCAAATCCATCGTTTTTCCACTCCACACCACCCTGGGTTAGACAATGGCGATATGCAAATCAGCGCTGACCCTGTGCCCCATGGGAACAGTCCAGTCCGAACTACAAAAGCCATGTCCTTCCCAGAACGGAAACAAGCATCCGAGGACCGGCCCGGTTTCGAGGTAACACCTCTCATCAGCCCGGCTAGCTTGATTCCAGTGGTGTGGAGTGCCTGGGACTCACGTCTGAGCATCCCCAGTACACTTAGAGCGGTAATTGCAAACACAACAGTGATGGACAGAATGTGGATCAATGTCACACATTCACCCCAGTCCAAAGATCTGGGCCCAAATCCATCGTTTTTCCACTCCACACCACCCTGGGTTAGACAATGGCGATATGCAAATCAGCGCTGACCCTGTGCCCCATGGGAACAGTCCAGTCCGAACTACAAAAGCCATGTCCTTCCCAGAACGGAAACAAGCATCCGAGGACCGGCCCGGTTTCGAGGTAACACCTCTCATCAGCCCGGCTAGCTTGATTCCAGTGGTGTGGAGTGCCTGGGACTCACGTCTGAGCATCCCCAGTACACTTAGAGCGGTAATTGCAAACACAACAGTGATGGACAGAATGTGGATCAATGTCACACATTCACCCCAGTCCAAAGATCTGGGCCCAAATCCATCGTTTTTCCACTCCACACCACCCTGGGTTAGACAATGGCGATATGCAAATCAGCGCTGACCCTGTGCCCCATGGGAACAGTCCAGTCCGAACTACAAAAGCCATGTCCTTCCCAGAACGGAAACAAGCATCCGAGGACCGGCCCGGTTTCGAGGTAACACCTCTCATCAGCCCGGCTAGCTTGATTTCAGTGGTGTGGAGTGCCTGGGACTCACGTCTGAGCATCCCCAGTACACTTAGAGCGGTAATTGCAAACACAACAGTGATGGACAGAATGTGGATCAATGTCACACATTCACCCCAGTCCAAAGATCTGGGCCCAAATCCATCGTTTTTCCACTCCACACCACCCTGGGTTAGACAATGGCGATATGCAAATCAGCGCTGACCCTGTGCCCCATGGGAACAGTCCAGTCCGAACTACAAAAGCCATGTCCTTCCCAGAACGGAAACAAGCATCCGAGGACCGGCCCGGTTTCGAGGTAACACCTCTCATCAGCCCGGCTAGCTTGATTCCAGTGGTGTGGAGTGCCTGGGACTCACGTCTGAGCATCCCCAGTACACTTAGAGCAGTAATTGCAAACACAACAGTGATGGACAGAATGTGGATCAATGTCACACATTCACCCCAGTCCAAAGATCTGGGCCCAAATCCATCGTTTTTCCACTCCACACCACCCTGGGTTAGACAATGGCGATATGCAAATCAGCGCTGACCCTGTGCCCCATGGGAACAGTCCAGTCCGAACTACAAAAGCCATGTCCTTCCCAGAACGGAAACAAGCATCCGAGGACCGGCCCGGTTTCGAGGTAACACCTCTCATCAGCCCGGCTAGCTTGATTCCAGTGGTGTGGAGTGCCTGGGACTCACGTCTGAGCATCCCCAGTACACTTAGAGCGGTAATTGCAAACACAACAGTGATGGACAGAATGTGGATCAATGTTACACATTCACCCCAGTCCAAAGATCTGGGCCCAAATCCATCGTTTTTCCACTCCACACCACCCTGGGTTAGACAATGGCGATATGCAAATCAGCGCTGACCCTGTGCCCCATGGGAACAGTCCAGTCCAAACTACAAAAGCCATGTCCTTCCCAGAACGGAAACAAGCATCCGAGGACCGGCCCGGTTTCGAGGTAACACCTCTCATCAGCCCGGCTAGCTTGATTCCAGTGGTGTGGAGTGCCTGGGACTCACGTCTGAGCATCCCCAGTACACTTAGAGCGGTAATTGCAAACACAACAGTGATGGACAGAATGTGGATCAATGTCACACATTCACCCCAGTCCAAAGATCTGGGCCCAAATCCATCGTTTTTCCACTCCACACCACCCTGGGTTAGACAATGGCGATATGCAAATCAGCGCTGACCCTGTGCCCCATGGGAACAGTCCAGTCCGAACTACAAAAGCCATGTCCTTCCCAGAACGGAAACAAGCATCCGAGGACCGGCCCGGTTTCGAGGTAACACCTCTCATCAGCCCGGCTAGCTTGATTCCAGTGGTGTGGAGTGCCTGGGACTCACGTCTGAGCATCCCCAGTACACTTAGAGCGGTAATTGCAAACACAACAGTGATGGACAGAATGTGGATCAATGTCACACATTCACCCCAGTCCAAAGATCTGGGCCCAAATCCATCGTTTTTCCACTCCACACCACCCTGGGTTAGACAATGGCGATATGAAAATCAGCGCTGACCCTGTGCCCCATGGGAACAGTCCAGTCCGAACTACAAAAGCCATGTCCTTCCCAGAACGGAAACAAGCATCCGAGGACCGGCCCGGTTTCGAGGTAACACCTCTCATCAGCCCGGCTAGCTTGATTCCAGTGGTGTGGAGTGCCTGGGACTCACGTCTGAGCATCCCCAGTACACTTAGAGCAGTAATTGCAAACACAACAGTGATGGACAGAATGTGGATCAATGTCACACATTCACCCCAGTCCAAAGATCTGGGCCCAAATCCATCGTCACGCTCTTGGGGTGTCCAACGATCGAGCCGCACTCGACGTGTGTGTGCCTTCCCCAAAGCATTTCATCTGGTATGGGGAGCTCCGTGAATTCGTGTCTTTAAAAGCATCTGATTGGCTTGACGCGTTTCGCAATTAGCTTCCCCAGCGGCCGTCAGAAAGAGTGCATTTTGGGAAAATGAGTTCCACGGGACTCTGAAAGAAGTGGAGTTCTGGATGTGGAACAGGCATGATGGATTGAGGGGAGTTGCCGCATTCGGGGCTCATGTGAGAGCCTTCATTGAGCAAAAACTTTGGGTGCATCCATACAGGAGTAAATAAAGAACTCATTTTCCCAAAATGCAACGTGTTGAGTCATATGAACCGCCCATCCAGGACGCACGATATTGCTTTAATGGGGTTAATGAGTCACCACTATGCAATCTTTCTGACGGCCGCTGAGGAAGCTAATTGCGAAACGCGTCAGGCCAATCAGATGCATTTAAAGACACGAATTCACAGAGCTCCCCATACCAGATGAAATGCTTTGGGGAAGGCACACGCACGTCGAGTGCGGCTCGATCGTTGGACACCCCAAGAGTGTGAGATATATATATATATATATATATATATATACACACACACATATGGGTTTATGAATGGAGTAAGGGCAAGCGAGGTTTAGACTAAGTAGTTGTTAAGGAGTAGCTGTTTAGACTCTAGTTGTTCAAGTGGTAGTTGTTCCATCATACAACCCTTTTGTATGCCTCATGTTCCTATTCCTCAAGAGCTTTGTACTGCATAGGTCTAGGATTAGGTCTCAAATTATTCATTTGTCTCCTTAAATTCTCTAAAACTCTAGGATTAAAAGTCCCATTCTCTGGAAATGCGTCATCTCGCTCAGTGTACTTCATCCAATTTCCTAGCCATGTGCACGTGTGATAACCCCTTTCTAATGACATGAATGATGCAGCGACCCCCTCAGGAGCCACAAGAATTCCTAAACTCCAAAGGGTATCGGCTCATCTTTACTAAACACATTTTGTAATAATTTTAATAACTTCACGATTTCTCTACGCTAAAAGTAAACTTGAAAGGGAAAAATCTTGAACTGTTCTCTTTCTGTGTTATGTTTCTCTGCTACCAATCAGAAGTATTCACACTGTCCAATCCCAGCGCAACTCACACTAACCAACCTATACCAGGGCGGCACCTAGTGACGATTTCAGTAACCGAGCAATACCAGCGCGGAACCTTGTGACGTCAGTTTAACTTCTGCAACTGACCCTCCCTTTACAAAATCAGCATCAGTGTCTTTACGAATTCTTTAACAAAACAAACAACTTGAAAACAACTCGCCTGCTCCACTAAAAGAAAAAACAATAGAACAATACACTTTGAGAATTCTTTTACTTCCAGCAAAATCTCGGCCAGCGTGATTTTACCCTCACTCGAGTGAAAACTCTTAGGACTTCTCAAGATGCGCTCACTATTCACACTTCAAGATTCCCTATCCAAGTACCGCCAATACGACCATTGCTCAGCACTGCATCAACAGGAGACCACACGCTTACTGTATGCCACACTAAGACTGCCCTTAGGCTTTATCTCGGGATCTTAGGCAAACAACGGACCTGTTACTTCCATTAAGGTCAGCGATGGACCACAACATATAACATATAGGTACGTTTTTATAGTCAGTCAAATGTCTTTTAATTCTGTCTCTTCATTACCTAGTATATTTAGTCAAATAAACCATCCGATAACGCTACCAGAAAACTGATCCAGCGAAGCGGTGTAAATTGTATAACTATTCACAACATCCTCAATACACCATAAACCAAATTTATATAATTTACTATACCAAAGAGTTTGGGCCATAGGAACTCTATAACCACAACGGACTCGATAATTCTCGCCTCAGTGCCTACTCTAACCAGGGAACACACTCGGTAACTCTGGGCATTAAGCTTGCCTCATCTCTACAACGGCCCCCCACAGTCGCCGGGGATGCCTGGTTTCACCCTGGAGATACCCAGAAAGGGAGCATCTCACAGGGAAAACCAGGACGGGTTCCCCAGCGGTCTACAGCGCCAGGACACTCGGGCAGAGTAACAGTGCGCTTTACAAGTATCCCACATTTACATTTACTTACAAATCATGAGGTCCCCCGATAGATCCTTATAAGAGTTAATAGGGACTCAGATAATTAGAGACGGATGCTATTTCCTTCATCAGGACCTGTAATGAAGAAAATGCCTAACTAACAATAACAGTCAAAATACATATCATGCCAATAAATTAGGTCAAATAAAGACAAACTCTGTATACTTATCAAGATAATTTAAATCTAAATCATCAAATATGAATGGTCAATACACAAAAACACATTAGTATGTCAGTACTTTTTGTTATATCAATGATTACAGGTAAAATCCCAAAAGAAAAATACAGATCATGGTAAAATACATCAAATCAATAACTAGCGTGAGGAGAGAAAGAGAGAGAGACAAAAGGAAAGTTACATTGCAAATTTCAGTATGCAATTTGAGATTCATACAAATCTAAGATCAATGAGCGAATGAACAGTGTGCAATAGTCTGAAATAGCCAACCCTTCAGCTGAAAAGGTATAGCTTGTGCAGCATTATCAGCCGATGAAGTGCAAGGTAATCAGGATAGTTCAGTTTAGGGGAAATTCAAAGTTTGAACTGGCAGCATGTCATGACCAGGATTGCAAGGATACTAGCCAGCCAGTAGCGTTAAGAGTGCATTAGCAAAAAAAAACCTCTCTCACACTTGTTCTTTTCCCACAGAATAATTATACACCAAAATGTTCACAATTCCAACCCCCAAAGGTTTCTTTTTTACAATTTTACACAATTCTATTGGTTAGGATCCATGAGGTGATCATTCTCCAGCCTAGTTCATCCGGAACACTAACAAGTCTTTTGTTCATTTGCAAGTTACAAAGTCACTTTGGAAGTGGGAAACACATTGAACTTCTTCATATCTGTCTGTTCGCTTCCAAATCAGCTTGCAACGTAGTCGACAATATTATTCACAGAAAGAAATACTCCAACCATAGAATGGAAACTCTAATGATTAGACATGCACAGCTAAAACTAATAAATCAGCATTTAAAAAATAATGAAGGACAAAACACATTCTTCTGAGGACTATGTTAGGAAAGAACATAATACTAGCGAGTTTTGAGGCCGCCTTTACAGAGAAACCACAAAATCATCATTTTCCTAAAGAGCAAAACACACTAAAACGTATGAGAAATAGAAAAAGCATAGGAAATGATATAGGGAAATAAATAATTTCAATTTAACTCACAAGCATCATTTGAATTCGATTATTCAAAGAAGAGAATAATATAAACAATCACTTTCTATTTTAACTATTCATTATCAGAGAAAACATGAGGAAAAAACACTTTTCTTCAAACCTTTTCATTATCATATTTTCTATGATTCTACTTGCAAATTACTTAGTACATTTGTTAAGTTTCTTTCTGGTGTCATGAACAACCCCTCATAACATCAGTTTTGCAACCCTTTTACATGCTTTCATTGCAGCTGTTTTTAACCCTAAATGTGTTATGTCACCCTTGCACGTTTATAATTTCCCACACTGTTAGTTATGTTTATTAGAACACTCTTTGGGGCAGATGTATGACCCGTTTTTGCATGCGCAAACGGGTTATCCTCCCGTTTGCTCATGAGAAAAGCAATGGAAATGCAATAGGTCTCGGATTTATTTGAGTTAGAGCTAATGGCATTGTAAATGGCAATGTCTTTTAGCCATGTGTTATGGAGTGTATGCATGTGGTGTGTAATGGAATTATGTGGTTTGGATTGGAATTGTTCACCCTGCACACTCACAAACTGTTCACCTTGCACACTCACAAACTGTTCACCCTGCACACTCACACACTGTTCACCCTGCACCCTCACACACTGTTCACCCTGCACGCTCACACAATGTTCACCCTGCACGCTCACACAATGTTCACCCTGCACGCTCACACACTGCTCACCCTGCACGCTCACACACTGCTCACCCTACACGCTCACACAATGTTCACCCTGCATGCTCACAGACTGCTCACCCTACACACTGCTCACCCTACACACTCACACACTTCACACTCTGCACTCACACTGTGCACACTCACTCTGCACACTCACTCTGCACACTCACTCTGCACACTCACTCTGCACACTCACTCTGCACACTGCACTCTGCACACTGCACTCACAACTCTGCACTCACAACTCTGCACTCACAACTCTGCACTCACATCTCTGCACTCACAACTCTGCACTCACAACTCTGCACTCACAACTCTTCAGTCTGCACTCACCACTCTGCACTCACCACTCTGCACTCACCACTCTGCACTCACCACTCTGCACTCACTACTCTGCACTCACTACTCACTACTCACCACTCTGCACTCACTACTCACCACTCTGCACTCACTTCTCACTACTCTGCACTCACTACTCACTACTCTGCACTCAATACTCACTACTCTGCACTCACTACTCTGCACTCACTACTCTGCACTCACTACTCACTACTCTGCACTCACTACTCACTACTCTGCACTCACTACTCACTACTCTGCACTCATTACTCTGCACTCACTACTCTGCACTCACTACTCTGCACTCACCACTCTGCACTCACCACTCTGCACTCACCACTCTGCACTCACTACTCTGCACTCACTACTCTGCACTCACTACTCTGCACTCACTACTCACTACTCACTAGTCTGCACTCACTACTCTGCACTCACTACTCTGCACTCCCTACTCACTACTCTGCACTCACTACTCACTACTCTGCACTCACTACTCACTACTCTGCACTCACTACTCTGCATTCACTACTCACTACTATGCACTCACTACTCACTACTCTGCACTCACTACTCACTACTCTGCACTCACTACTCACTACTCTGCACTCACTACTCTGCACTCACCACTCTGCACTCACCACTCTGCACTCACCACTCTGCACTCACTACTCTGCACTCACTACTCTGCACTCACTACTCACTACTCACTAGTCTGCACTCACTACTCTGCACTCACTACTCTGCACTCACTACTCTGCACTCACTACTCACTACTCTGCACTCACTACTCTGCACTCACCACTCTGCACTCACCACTCTGCACTCACCACTCTGCACTCACTACTCTGTACTCACTACTCTGCACTCAGTACTCACTACTCGGCACACACTACTCGGCACTCACTACTCTGCACTCACTACTCTGCACTCACTACTCTGCACTCACTACTCTGCACTCACTACTCACTACTCTGCCCTCACTACTCACTACTCTGCACTCACTACTCTGCACTCACTACTCACTACTCTGCACTCACTACTCTGCACTCACCACTCTGCACTCACCACTCTGCACTCACTACTCTGCACTCACTACTCACTACTCTGCACTTACTACTAACTACTCTGCACTCACTACTCTGCACTCACTACTCACTACTCTGCATTCACCACTCTGCACTCACCACTCTGCACTCACCACTCACCACTCTGCACTCACCACTCTGCACTCACTACTCACTACCCTGCACTCACTACTCACTACTCTGCACTCACTACTCTGCACTCACTACTCACTATTCTGCACTCAGTACTCACTACTCTGCACTCACCACTCTGCACTCACCACTCTGCACTCACCACTCTGCACTCACCACTCTGCACTCACTACTCTGCACTCACTACTAACTACTCTGCACTCACTCCTCACTACCCTGCACTCACTACTCTGCACTCACCACTCTGCACTCACCACTCTGCACTCACTACTCACTACTCTGCACTCACTACTCACTACTCTGCACTCACTACTCTGCACTCACCACTCTGCACTCACCACTCTGCACTCACCACTCTGCACTCACCACTCTGCACTCACTACTCACTACCCTGCACTCACTACTCACTACTCTGCACTCACTACTCACTACTCTGCACTCACTACTCACTACTCTGCACTCAGTACTCACTACTCTGCACTCACTATTCTGCACTCACAACTCTGCACTCACAACTCTGCACTCACAACTCTGCACTTACAGCTCACTATTCTGCACTCACTACTCTGCACTGCCTACTCTGCACTCACTACTTTGCACTCTGCACACTCACTCTGCACTCACTACTCTGCACTCTGCACACTCACTCTGCACACACTACTCTGCACTCACTACTCTGCACTCACTACTCTGCACTCACTACTCTGCAATCTGCACTCACTACTCTGCACTCACTACTCTGCAATCTGCAGTCACTACTCTGCACTCACTACTCTGCACTCTGAACACTCACTCTGCACTCTACACTCTGCACTCACACTTTGCACCCACTACTCTGCACTCACTACTCTGCACTCACTACTCTGCAATCTGCACTCACCACTCTGCACTCACCACTCTGCACTCACCACTCTGCACTCACACTATAATAATCCTTATGTTCTGTAACCAAGGGTTTGCCATTATTGATATAGTTCACTGCAATAACATACTTTTCTTAGCCTTGGACATGTACTTTACTAAGAACCAGCATGTTAATAAATATATAAATACGTGCGACGGCAATAAAGCAGCATTGAAAAACAAGGGTTTGCCATTATTGATATAGTTCACTGCAATAACCTACTTTTCTTAGCCTTTGACGTGTACTTTACTAAGAATCGGCATGTTAGTAAATATATACGGTGGGTCAGCAGGTGGTGGCAGCTCCTGTTCCTCACTGGGGGCATTGGATTAGCGTGAGGCTGCAGTGTCTGCAACTGTGGTTTTATCGGACTACCAGTGGTGTTCCTGCATGATTTCGATGCAGACACCATATTATCTTTTTAACACTGTTTATCTGTTTATGTAAACTTATTTTATAATTACATTGTACTGCGCACTTACTCCTTCTTGTGTGGCCTCCCCAGCCCCGGTCCATCACGGCTGCTCGTGCCGATTGTGTGGAGGGCGGGCGGGCGCCATCTTGGGTGCAGCCTGAAGGCTGCCAGACCGCAGTTAGCGGTCCAGTTGCTCGGGGGTGATTCCCATAAATTGACAGGATCCCCAGTGTTCGCTGTGGGTCAGCAGGTGGTGGCAGCTCCTGTTCCTCACTGGGGGCATTGGATTAGCGTGAGGCTGCAGTGACTGCAACTGTGGTTTTATCGGACTACCAGTGGTGTTCCTGCATGATTTCGATGCAGACACCATATTATCTTTTTAACACTGTTTATCTGTTTATGTAAACTTATTTTATAATTACATTGTACTGCGCACTTACTCCTTCTTGTGTGGCCTCCCCAGCCCCGGTCCATCACGGCTGCTCGTGCCGATTGTGTGGAGGGCGGGCGGGTGCCATCTTGGGTGGAGCCTGAAGGCTGCCAGACCGCAGTTAGCGGTCCAGTTGCTCGGGGGTGATTCCCATAAATTGACAGGATCCCCAGTGTTCGCTGTGGGTCAGCAGGTGGTGGCAGCTCCTGTTCCTCACTGGGGGCATTGGATTAGCGTGAGGCTGCAGTGACTGCAACTGTGGTTTTATCGGACTACCAGTGGTGTTCCTGCATGATTTCGATGCAGACACCATATTATCTTTTTAACACTGTTTATCTGTTTATGTAAACTTATTTTATAATTACATTGTACTGCGCACTTACTCCTTCTTGTGTGGCCTCCCCAGCCCCGGTCCATCACGGCTGCTCGTGCCGATTGTGTGGAGGGTGGGCGGCCGCCATCTTGGGTGCAGCCTGAAGGCTGCCAGACCGCAGTTAGCGGTCCAGTTGCTCGGGGGTGATTCCTATAAATTGCGATGTGTCCCCGTGCGCGCAGCGGACGAGCGCAGGGGCCGTGGCGAATGCGCGCCGAAGTCACGCTTAAGTCAAGCCCGTCTGCGCCCGTACGCGGCCAATCGGGGCTAGGGGCTCGTCCTTATGCCCCTGTCATCTCCTATTCCTCTGAGAGCCTTAAAACTCTGCAAGGTAACTGGTCGCTCCCTTCTTCCATCATTAGTACCATCTCCGCCCTTGGTCTCACTCCACCACCATTGTTGCTCCGTTCTCTCCCTCCTCCTCCCCCTCTTCCCCTGTCCATCACCTTACTCAACACCAGGTGGGCGGTGAAACATCACCAAGATCTGTTTGTCCTACTTGATTCCCACAAGCCGGACATACTGTGTCTTACCGAGACCTGGTTCTGTGAGTCTTCCTTGCCATCCCTCTTAGCTGCCCTTCCCCCTGCTTACACGGCCCTCCGTGCCGATCGCCGGCAGGCAAGAAAGGGGGTGGCGTGGCGCTCATTGCTAGGTCGGAGTACAACTTCCAACTCCTCCCCTCCACCTCTATCGACTCCACTGAGTTCCTTGTGGCTCGCTCTGCCACGTTCTCTCCCCCGCTCATCTGCCTGTTAACATATCGACCACCCCAGCCCACTCCCCTGTTTATACCAGCCTTTCAGGATCTACTGGCCACACTGGCGGTTAATCATGCTTCCGTCCTAGTATTAGGTGATTTTAACTACTGGCACAATGACCCCTCTGAATGCTCAGCCTCCAGGCAATTTACAGAACTACTTCAATCATTGAATTTTATCCCCCATATTCAAGTTCCCACACATGTACGCGGACACATGCTAGACCAAGTCTGGTTCCTTAACTATTCTATTTCTTCCATATTAGTGTCCCCATGCCCATGGTCTGACCATGCTTTTATTTCTTTCTCCCTCCACCTTAACCCCGCTGCTAAAGTTACGTTGGCAAAGAACTCCTGGGCCCGGAACTGGAATCGTGTCGATCTTACCTCATTATCATCTTCCCTTTTAAACTCCTCACCTGACCTGGCGGGCCTACCCTCCTCAGCACAAGCTACTGTGATTGATACCTGGCTTGCGGGAGGCTGTAACTCAATAGCCCCCTTACGCCGGATATCAACCAAAAGACCTAAGGAGGCGAACCGGTGGTTCAACGAAGACCTAAAGGAAAAAAAGTTGTCCCTCCGGCGTGCTGAGCGATTGTGGAGAAGGGAATATTGTCCCCTGCAGAAAACTCGCTATTTCACATTATTACAGGAGTACAAAAAAGCTATCTTAGGAGCTAAAACTGCCCATTTTTCATCCAAAATTCTAGCAGCAGAGAATAAATCGAGAGAAATATTTACCATCGATCATGATTTAGCCTTTTCAGAGAGGACCATTTCTAAACCTCCTCCTACTCAATCCTTGTGTGACTCTTTGAATCATTATTTTTTGGACAAAATCTCCAATATTAAGACCAATATCCCTCCCCCCTCCGCTATTTATGTTGATCCCCTTCCTCCCACTGTCCAACCGTGTTTACTTTCGATCCCCCCTCTCACGGAAGAAGTGTTTCTGGAAACACTCCTTAAAGTAAAGTCAGGCTCCCCAGCCGATATCTGTCCGGCCCGCATTCTCCAACGGATTTATTCCGTTTGCACTCAGCCCCCGATCACCTTCCTCAATAGTTCCCTTGTACAAGGGGTTGTGATTCCAGCTCTCAAATCGGCCACTATTGTGCCTATTTTGAAGAAACCTGGCGCCGATCCATCCACCCCAATTAACTACCGGCCCATCTCCTTGCTGCCCTACCTGGGCAAGGTGCTTGAGCGCCATGTTGCCTCGGCACTTAGTGCCCAGGTGGAAGCAACCGGGGGTTTGGCGTCCTGTCAAGCGGGTTTTCGGCCAAGGCACTCTACCGAGTCCGTCGTGGTGTCGGTCCTAAACAACCTCAGGGAGGGCTTGGACCAAAATAAACATCAGGCCCTGGTGCTCCTCGATCTTTCCGCCGCTTTTGATACGGTGGACCATTCCATCTTGCTTTCACGTATCGGAGCGGCGGGAATCGGGGGCTCAGCCCTGGTCTGGCTCTCGTCCTTCCTGCGGGATCGCAGCCAGGCGGTCCGGTTGGGGGAGTTCACGGCAACCCCACTGAAGATCACTTGTGGTGTCCCCCAGGGTTCCTCTCTCTCTCCTCTTTTGTTCAACCTCTATATCTACCCTCTTATTTTTGCACTTCAGCAGCTGGAGGTCACTGTATATAACTATGCAGATGACCTCCAGCTCGTTTTTAATCTTTCCTCTTCTTCTCACGCTATCTCTAATTTTCAAACTATTATGATTTTCATCAGGGACTGGATGAGCCACAACCATTTGAGGTTGAACCCGGACAAAACCGAGTTGGTCCTCACTGGTGGCTCTTCCAGTCCCTGGAACTTTTCCTTTTGGCCCTCTTCCTTTGGTTCCCCTCCCATTCCCTCTTCTACAGTCAAGACCCTAGGTATCAAAATGAATAATCACCTCACCCTTCACTCACAAATCAGCTCTGTTGTCTCTTCTTGCTTTCTTATTCTCCGCACTATTCGCACTGTTTCCCGTTTCTTCTCCCCCCTGGCACTTAAGTTGATTATGTCGGCCCTTGTGATCTCCCGGCTGGACTATGCCAATGCCCTGTACAACGGCATCCCGGCCTACAGCCTACGTAAACTTCAGCTTGTGCAAAATCAGGCAGCTCGGCTGGTGTACGGCCTTCCTCGCTCCTATCATTCTACACCACTACTGAAGGCGCTACTCTGGTTGCCTGTCCGGCAACGTTTACTCTTTAAAACCGGATGCATGGTTTTCCAGGCACGCCAGGGTACGGCCCCTGCTTTTATCTCCTCCTTGTTAAAGGAATATGTCCCCACCAGACAGCTCCGATCATCTTCTCAATCCCTTCTACAGGTACCTCGCTATAAGAGGAAAAAGTGGGGAGGGTCCAATTTCTCATTTTTGGCACCCACTTTTTGGAATTCCCTCCCCGATCATCTACGAGCGATCAAACACTATTTCCTCTTTCGTAAGGGCCTGAAAACCTTTTTGTTCAGTCAAGCTTTCCCACAGTAAAAATCTTTCCTTTACTCTTTTTTGTTTCTCGGCTCTCGCCTCCCATGCCTCCTAAAGCGCCAAGAAACCGTTTGGTGTACGCTGCGCTATACAAATATTTTAAATTCCAAATTCCAATTCCATATAAATACGCAGGGGCGGCTGGTGACATTTGACAGTGGTGTGCCGTAAGCTAATTTGCCATTACAACGCAGCGCGATGCCAACTTTCGAACGGGCAGGAAAGAAAGAGGAATAACATAACGCATACTTGGAAGTGCTGTACCAGAGCAAATCACGGTATTAATTGGTATGGGTGGAACTGCACTTTTAAAGTTATCTTGTAGAGCACGATGATGTGTTCCATTCCTGCTGGCACCGCCTCTCATCAGAGGTAGAGGCTGACTTTTCATCGACCGACTGGGTACACTCAGATCTTTGCAGCAGGCACTCGGCCCACTGATGTAGCCCACAGAATTGCCAACAGAAAAAGGAAAATAATAACGTACGATTATGTTGAACATTTGCTTCAACAATAGGGTTCCAATGTCCTGCAGAACACGGTTTGCTGTCAAGTAAGCAGACGTAGTGTTTCTGCATTGAACCCTGTCGTGTATGTTCTAACGAATAACTCAACATTTACTGCAGATGTATGAAGACAGAGTATCAAGAGCGAATATCCCTCATTCCTAATTTGAAGAGTTCTGCGTTTTTAAAGTAAAGATGTTTCTAACACAAAAGACACCGAAAATAAATAAAACATAGAAAGGAACATATGCTCTCGTGACAGTTTCAGAAAAGAATGCGCCTGCAATGATACTAATTTTGACTGTGTTGGGGTCGACGGGCTAATAGATAAGATAGTTACAACATTAATTTTATCACGCATCAAAAGTTGAAGTCCAGGCCCAGCTCTGCAGCCAAACATCTCTGCAGCAGGAGCTCAACCCGGCGATCTACCTCACTGGAACCACAAGTCTTCAGTTCACCATTCATTGATCGCTACAGCAAGCAGTCCATTAAGCAGCCCTCGTAGGCTATGCACATTTCACTGGAAGAGGAGGCTGCGCCGACTGAGGTAAAGCCGCAATGTATATTTCAAACCAGGCAATTGCATTGAAAAAAATTCAGTCACGCGTTATCATCATTTTGCTCCGTCCTCAGCCGCTTAAATACGTGCGACAGCAATAAAGCAGCATTGAAAAACAAGCATCTGCCTTCAATTACCGGCACCTCTGACAGCTGCTAATTGAGAATTTATGGCATTCTCCTGGACGGGGAGACAGCATGCGCGCACACACAGCTCAAGAGAACTACAGAGTCGTGAATGCGCGAACGGACCCTGACATCTGGTAATTGGGAATTTATGGCATTCTCATGCGCGTGTAAGTACGGAAAATGCAGGAAGTCGATAGAGAAAAATTCCTAGGGCCTATTGCGTGAACACTTACAAAAACACAGCCGTGAAAGGACCAATGACCGTGCAGATGGCACACAACACCACGAAAAATTCTCGCGCACTGAGGAATTTTTACTTCACGATTCTGAGCCCCTAAACAATACGGCTCGGAGCTCCGCCCCACTTCTGACGAAGTGGTGACGTAGGCCGAGCCCTAAAAACCTACAGGACCATGTACAAACCTTATTAGCGAGTCACAATTTATTTGCGACTCGCTAAATAGGATTTGCGACTCTCAATTGGGAAGGGTCTTTCCAAGGGCATCGCTTCTTAATTGCAACTCACTACCCTATGTAATAATGTTTTGTGACTGCAATTGCGGTCGCAAAACACTCCCAATTTACCGTCCTCTTCAAGAGGGTGGTAATGCACTCGCAAATGGGAAGGGGTACAACTACGTAAATCTGTTAAACACCCAGAAACATTCGATAGAGAAGCATCAGACACCAAAATGATCTGTGTTACTGACACAGTTTCTCCAGGATCATCGAAATGGCATACTTTTAATAATGAACGAAAAGGGTAGCTGAACCGTTCCTAGTAGAAAGAAAGCTGTGTATTAGGCGTGACCATGGGTGTGTATGTGGCACCCTTGGGCATCCATTATGTTGGAATTATTTGCCTCACACACCCGGATGAGTGTCATGCTTCATCATCGGCGTTGCTCCTCGTCGGGGAGGCGGTGCAATCCCCGACGGGCTCACCTCAAAGAGGGGCTCTTTGACGGAGATCTTTTCTTCCAACAGCCTTATGGTGAAGTGCGGGTATGTGGGCTATGGAGTAAGAGAACTAGAAGGTGATTAAAATGTAGTAGGGGGTACCAAAAAGTACTGCTTTATTCTGGGGGTCTCCCTCTACAGTTAAAAACGTGAGAACAACTTCCTAAGTACCACGGAGTTAAGTGTGGTGGGACTCGGTGTTGTTGGATATTGACTTGGTCAACATGTTTCTCGCACTAGGAATTTTCCGCGATTCTTCAGGACCTATAAAATGTGTACTATGCAGTCATTCAACAACATGCAAGTGTCATGTGTGTAAATGCAAGCACTGTCAGTATAGTTTACCTCTGTAGTAATATCCTCTGCCTGGATAGGAGAATAATGTAAACACAGTTAATTGCATAGAGACATAGCAAAAAGAACTCAAGTGTGATCACGCCAAAGTCACACCGAAGATGTCATGCCCAAGTTGGCAAATAACATGTCTACTATCTATAGTGAACTAAAGCTGCCAAATGGCAGCGTGCAGTGAGCACATTCCACCAACCATTCGTGTCTATGAGGGTGCTCCACAATTAAAAACAAGGCTAAAAACAATTTAAAAGTAGCAGTATAATGAGGAACTTATATAATGGTGCACATTGGTTATAAATCGTGCTGATCTGGTGATGGTGAATTTTGAGGGCAAACACACATCCATCTCACCTAATAGTCTGGGGTTAATTACCACATGAGTCTTCGGCGGTAATAGAACATCAGGGGAGAGCCATAAGGTGTAGCTGCAGGGGAACAAATGTGCAGGCTGAGGGGGACAGGGCGAATTTAAGTGGAAAATTATCCATTAGAATATAAGGCAAGTGGTCGTTACCGCGAGGACATAGGTCAGAGGTGGACATATCAGTACCCCAGCATGCCGGCAAAAATATATATATAAACTGCCGCTCCCCCATCTTTCAATCTAACTTATGGTTTGTGGCCATGCGCGAAGAAAGGCGAGGCAGACAACAAGAATGGACCCGTTATTACCAATTATTCCGGTTGGAAACACCAGCCCCCGTTACTTAGTCTATGTTGTAGTATATGGCCACGGGTGTGCATAGGAAGGTAGAGGTGAGGAGCGAACCCGCCCTGTCAATACCGAGGGTCGCCTTACCTCCATCAGCCCGTGTTCCTGCTCCTTGACCTACCCTTGACCGCCGAGCCCGAATAGGTAATGGAGCTCGGCGTCGCCCGCCATATCAACCATTTCGTGTTGATGGAGTCCCGCGAAACTCCGCCCATCAGCGGGGATCACGTGACGCGTCACAGTATCGACTCCGCCATGTTGGAGTGACAACGATGTTCAATGTAACTGGTTGAAAAATAGGAAACGGGGGTAAAATGATTGTGTTAAGCTGCATCTTTGGCATTATATGCAGGGCCAATGTGAAGTCCTTAATAACCCCTTCGGCTGCGTGGTGCACCGGACATTATTTGTTGTCCTAATGTGGAGGTGCTAACCGCGGGCGCCATCTTGGAAAGGTGAATTAAGGTGTAAGTGTAAACCAGTTCTCCTATATGTAACCACGTTGGGGCTATGTAAATATGAGCGGGTGTGTTCCGGTGGTCTGCAGGAACATCCTATTTATGGGAAGATGGCGGTGGAAAGGTTGTTCCCTGGATATATTATACATAAGTGAGCAAACAGGGAACTCACTAAACATATCAGTATGTATATTGATGATACAAGCAATTGGGTGTGGGCCCTGGCACTGTAATATATCCGTCAAGAGTAGAGGAGCCAAGGTCTCGGTCTAATAGAATTGTGATGACATGGGGACTGCGGGTATGGCAAAAATAGATACATTCATGGGTGATACGAGTTATGGTATCCCCATCAAGGCACTGGAGGTGGTATGGTCCATGGAAGACTGTAATGTGTATGCAGTTGCATAGTCACCCTGGCAAGTGTAGTTAGAGAGCATGCCAGGGAATATCTTCGTTCAACCCTCTGCTGTCGGACGCCAATCGGTAGACCCATCTTTGCTCTTTTCGGAAAAGGGCTTGTTTGGGGCAATTGGGGCTAGATTCCAACACAAGCCATTTCAGTGAATCTGCAGTGTGATTCAAGTCAAGAAAATGTTTACACATTTTAGTGTTCGTCTTCTTGCAGCGAAAGTTACTGCGATGTTCTATAATGCGGGTTTTGATTGGGCGGGTTGTCATCCCAATGTATTGTAATCCGCATGGGCACGTGAGCATATAAATACAGTGGGAGGTATTACAGTTAGTATGGCCCCTTAATTCCCAACTGAAGGTGTCACTTAATTGGATGATCTTATGTATGTCCGTATAGGTACATACTCCACAGGATCCACAGGGATAATGGCCTCTGACTGGAGGTAAGTTCCAAAGGGTCTGTTGGGTCACTTTCTTGCGTACTTTCGGTCTTGTGCTGATCAGAATGTCTTTTACATTTTGAGATCTTTTGAAAGCAAATCTGGGTGTCTCGAGGCTAAGATTACCAGTATTGAGAATACCCCAGTGACGCTTAAGTACACTTTTGATCTTATTGGACCCTGAAGCGTAGGTCGTGACACAGGTCATGGGTTGATTCTCTATTGGTACTTTTAATAATCACTTTGAATATGAGGCACTGAATTTCAAGTTAGCTGGAGTAAGACAGGTAATAAACAAGACTACCACAGCAGATCTGAATTTATCGTCTGTGTGGATAGTGCAGGATCAGGTGTTAGAATGACCTGTGCCGTTGATACTGTTCTTCTCGGGTTACTGCATTTACTCACTCTTGGTCATGATCGTGAAGATGGAACATGGAACAAGGTGTCATCTGGGTTAGGTTAGTAATCACATAAGATTCTCATAGCTCCTCAGAACACACCTATTTGGGTGAATAAATAAATAAAGATTAGCAAAATGCAGTAAATCAGGACTGAGTCGCAGTAACCCATTGTTATGCATGCTGCATTGTTAAAAAAAATCTTTCTTTTTGGGTAGACATACTGACACTTTTCTACTACGCTTGTGTTTTAGGATCAACTCTTATTATTATGAACAAGTAATTAAGCAAACCACGTACACAACAAGTGGCCTACAAACCCCTTTTCAGGCTGGCTGCATTAAATCAAGTACCTATTAAAAGGCAGAGCGTGGTTCAAAAGAAGTGGGTGGGAGTCACAAGCAAGGGTAGGATACACAGCAAGTCGCGTACAACCCAGACTGGGCCGGCCGCGTTGGAGGGCAGAGGGTAAAGTTCAACCATATGCCGTATTAGTGCTGAGGATATCAGGCCTGGCTGAGAGAACCACAGCTTTGGTGTGGCATTGCAGAGTGCATTGTAGACTTTGCGTTTCTACTGAGAAATCAAAATAAAAAAGGTATAACATGACATGTAAATGAACAAGAAACCCCCTCCCTCCCTCCCCCACCTTCATCCTTTTCGACTAGGCCATTGGAAGTGTGTAATATCGCTAGAGAAATCGTCATTGGTCAGTGACATTGTGATAATAGAGTCTTAATTTCTCCCTGTTCAGCGGTAGCAGCTTCAAAATACACAAGTATGTGGGGCAAGTCAGCTCCCTGAACTCTTTGGACAGTATGGTGATGAACGGGGACCAGATTTTTGCTTTGAGCGAAGGGGTCAGCATTGGTTGCCATAGAGAGTCTTTCCATACCCAGCAGGGTCCATAGTTGATGAAGCCATTGCCTATGGTCTGGAAGTTTGTCTGAGCCCGAATTTGCCAGAAGTGGCCTGTGCATCGCATTAAGTGCCTTAGCTATCTGTCGCACCCTTATGGAATGGAGCGGGTAAGTGAGAGCATTTGGGAGTCTCAAGAGAATGTAGGCGGAGAATCGCGGCAGCTCCATTCTAAACGGGCTGTCCATGTCATTCAAAATTAAATCCCAGAATCCTGTGAGCTTGGGACAATTCCACAGAAGGTGTATTAGTGTCCCGGGGTTGCCACAGCCTCTCCAGCATGGCCTTCACAAAGTGTATTCCATTTTTGGATGCGTGCCGGTGTATAGTACCAGTATGAGCTAATTTTATAGGCTGTTTCAGTGTGTCCTGTATTATATGCTGTGTGATGGGCCCTACAGGATATGTCCCCCCCCAGCATTTGTCAGAGAGACTACGCCCAAGCTCCGGCTCCCATCGGAGATGACCCAGGGACTTGTGTGCAGGAGGCGCTTTCATCAGGAAGCGATAGATTTCTGAGGTAAATTTCTTGTCGTCACTTTTGAGGAACAACCATTTTTCTAAGGGGTTCATAGGTCTGTTTGCCTTAGGGTGTGTGTCTGGGCTGAGCAGGCAGTGAGAGAGTTGGGTATGGGTGAACCTGTCGGTCCCCTCCAGAGAATATTCTAATGTGACTTGGTCAAAAGGGATGAGGCCAGTGTGGTTGAAGAGGCAGCCGATACTCTTACAGCCACCCTCCAGTCAGCATTTAGCAACGCCCGGTGATGACTCGAGAGGAAAATCCTGGTTTGTGAATAATGGGGTCATAAGGGAAGGGAAAGATTAGAGCCCTGCTTTGCTCACCACCTTGTCCCAGATATTTAATCTAGGGCTAGTAACCAGGTATGAGTAGAGTCCCCAAGATCTACGGGGTCGGGAGAGCCAGGCCTCCCTCCAGATGTGTAAGGCCGCCACCGTTTGGTCCATAAAGACCCAGTGCTTCTCTGTCATGGGGTGATTCCATTCTATCAAATATCTCAATTGGGCTGCTCGGAAGTACCACAAGACATTCAGGACTCTCAAACCCCCCTCCGGCGTAGTACATTGCAGCAATTGTTTCTGCGGTCCAGGTTTCATCCCACCTCAGATGAAACGATCTATGTCGCATTGGACTTGACTCAATTCCCCTGGGGGCGGCGGAGGGGGGGAGAGTGGAAATGTCTGGAAAATGAACCGGGCCCAGGGTAACACATTAATCTTCACTGCGGATAGCCTGCCTAGCCAAGTCAAAGGCAGGGGCCACCACCGGTCCCTTTCCTTGTGAATTGAGGCCCTATGACTAGAGTAGTTGTAGTGCACAGTTTTCAGGAGGTTCCAGGCCAGTACTATTCCTAGGTATGGGAGATCAGTTTCTAACCATTGAAAGGCGTATTGTGTGCATAAGGCTTGATCTGTGTCTGGTTGAATGGTACCAGTACCCTAAATTGGGAATTGCCCCAATCCCACCCTACCTCCTTTGCTATGTGCCAAGACGCTCGAGTGATCTAACGTACCTCCGTGCGACCGCAGTAATCCCTTCCTGGAATTATCACAATTGCCTCATTGCTTAACCCCTTGCTATTACCCTTGGCTAAAATTCCCTCAGGCATGTAATTTTTACGTCCTGATGATGATCCCAATATTGTTTCTACAGGATCGAAACGTAGTCGACCGTATATGCACTGTAAACGCAATTGAATTAATTACTGATGTGTAACGGTGTTTCTACATATTGTTTGCTTGTTGCATTTCTTTATACAAGTTACAAGCATTTCTTGTCCTGCCTGAGCCTTTTTCTGAATTTGTGAATTTCTGTTCATTTGTGCCTTTGTTATATGTATTGCGTTGGACGCAGTTTTGTGTCCCACTTTATTCTTGTGTTTTCTGTGATTTAATACATTATTACATTTTCTGTCTGGCTGGACAACTTTAATATAGCACTGATTTCAGGCCTATATTCATTGTTTTCCGTGTGAATCTCCCGTGTCAGGGACTATTTCGTAATTGTAACGTACTACTACCCAAGGTCCATGACCATTACAACTGGGTTCCCTTGTTAATTGAACACAATATAGTGGCTTGTAGCATAGATTCAGTCAACGTTCTGGTCCCTGCGAAGGAGTTAAAGAGGCGGGTTAGTAGAGGTGCTATTTCAGGGCAAAACGTCTTGTAAAAAATTTAACTGAACCCATCCGGGCCCGGTGACTTTATGGGTTTAAGCTGTGCTATCGCAGAGATCACCTCTTCTATTCTAATGGGCTGATCAAGTGCCTCAGATTCCAGGGGAGGAAGCTGGGTGATCGTGGCAGACTGGGTATAGAGCTGGGGGGCAGTGGTTGCCCCGCGGTCTCCCGTGTACAGATTAGCGTAGAACTCCTGAAATTCTGCTGCAATATCCAGGGCATCAGATTTCGTCCGGCCTGATCATATGTGATGGCTTTGACTGTGTTTGCATGCTGTTTTTGCTGCATAAGGAATGGGCTAACATCCAACCCCTCTTGTTAGTCCCTACATGGAATTTGTGTTTGAGGTGAAACATAGCATATTCCCCTCTGACCAGATCAAGGCGCTTGAGTTGTAGTTGCGCCTGTTCCAATTTTGCGGCATATTCGAGGAGCTCCCGTGTCCTTATGAAAGGACTCAAGTTCTATCACCAAATTTCCCAACTCCTCCCTCTTACCACTCCGGGCACTGTTGTCGTGGGCCACCTTCGCTATAAAAGCAGCCATGACAACCAGTTTGAGGGCCTCCCAGACTGAGGAGAGAGGAACTCCACCTGAATCATTAACTTCTAAGTAATCAGTGATTGTTTGTCTGAGAGAGGACACAACGTCCAGGGAGTACAACAGTGTCTCACGCAGGCACCAGGGTGGACGCTGCAAAGGGGCCGTGTGGGTTGTAAGGGTGAACGTGATGGGTGCTCAATGGTACAGTCTGTGATTTGTGCCCAGGCTGAGTGAGAGGCAGGAAGTGATCCATGCGCGCATGGATTTTATGAGTAAACCGTGTAGTCCCGTTCTTCAGAGTGTAGAAGGTGCCATGTGTCCTGTAGCCCACATTCAGCTAGCCAGTCCAGTCCCTCTGGGGTAAAGGCCCCTGCCTGACCCGTCCGTTGTCCTGATCAGTCCTGCCCCCATCCATAGCTAGGATAAAGTCACTGCCCACAAAGATAGACTGATCTGGGGTTTGAAGAGCCCCCGCAAGTGCCTCCATAATAAACATATCCTGGCCATCATTGCAGCAAGTGCCAATGATTGTCCCCTGCAAGTGACCGGAGAATAGAACTGCATCTCCCCCCTCTCTTTACCAGAACTGATGGGGGGCTTTGCTATTCTGCATTCTATGAGTGTCTTTTGCTAGCAAGTGTGTTTCCTGAAGCAAACAAATATCTCCTTGTGAGTGTTCTAGGAAGGAGAGTATCGCAGATCTTTTAATGGGATAATTAAGGCCTTTTACATTAAGACTGATTAATTTAGCATCCATGGTGTGGTTGGTGGTGAAAGCTATGCAAGCGAAAGTGGGGGGCCCAAGCTGCTAGCTGCCCCGCTCATGAAAGCCTAATACACAGGGAGTAGTTGGGGAAATGCATGGTGAATTCGCTTGGCCCATAAGTAATCAGTCAGAAGTGAAGCCCTGTGACTATAAAAGCGCACACGATGCGAAAGCCTATCTACAAGGTCGTCCGTATAAAGGCATGATAAGTTGAACCATGTAATATGGTGCTCTCCAGATAATAATCTAGAGAAAGGCTCTTTATAGAGTTACAAATAGGTACACAAATGCTGTTTATAAGGCAATATCGGTAATCACAAGAAGTCCATTCCAAGTTTTCTTTTCTTTATATTTTCTGATTTCCTTCTTCTCAATGTAGTAAACAAAAACAGCAACCGACAAGTGTTTCATCCTTTGGACTTTTTCAAGGCCGAAAAGGTATGAAAGAAAAATCATCAGGTCTGGATATAATAAGCCGACAGTTTAAACTGATACTTGTCTCCACATGGGAAAAGCTTATAATAAATCTGTATAACCCCTACGGGAAGCAGGACTTTTCTCCGTATACCCTTCCGGTGCGTCCATGTTACAGAACTAATGTAAGAGCCCTACAGCACGGTGAGCTCGAAGATGGTGTGTGACTGCAAAGGTAGATCGAAATTGTAGTCTGCACGTGCAGTTGAAGTAATAGCCCTAGTACGCCTGTGCGCACTCAACTGAGCCTGACTCAACGGAGTCCCTCCGTATATAAAGATGGTGAGCACTGCGTGCTTGTTTCACCCGACATACAAATAATGCACCATGGTCCTGGAAAGAGCAAAAAGAGGTCATCATAATAACGGTCAGCTCATGAAGTATCATGGCATACGACCAATGCATGGCCTTAATAAGCCTGAAAAAACAAAGTCGAAGGATACCAGCATGCATGTAGGCCGGTGAGCCCCGTGACTTAACCCAAACCCCTCAACAAACAATAAAGAACAAAGGTAAACAAGTAGTCCATAGAGTTCTTTGTGACCTGGAAGTCTGGATTTCAGGTGGGTACCCAGGCAGAGCGAGCAATCACAGTTCAAGAGGAGCCAACGCCTCGTCCCCTCTCCTGTATTAACAACCCCTCTCAAGGTGCACAGTACCTTATGAGTGGGGTAAACATCTTGTTTGTCTTCACCGGAAAGGGAGCACAGTACCTCCTACCTCTCCTTCGCCATAGCCGCCGGGTCCGGCCGGTAGTGTGCGGGTCTCAGACCCCTCCGGGTCTCGTACTTTTGCGTCTGGAGAGCAATGAATCCTGGTGGCGTGTGGAAGCCACCTGAGAATCTCCTAAAGTAGGACAAAATCGCATACCCACCAGAACCAGTGTTCATGTATCTGCCACCTCTAAGTCCCACCTCATCCTCTCAGGGCAGCTTACCGACCCACAGGATCCAGCCCTGTGTGGCACCAGCATCTAAGCTGGTGCGCAAAGATCGCCCAGCCACTCAGATACAGGTGTCCGATGGTGCTGGTGGACTCCCACCAGGATCCGAGGAGATTCAAGTCTAAGGGCAAAGTGATCGCCAATCTTCAGTAGGTGGTACAAAAGGGGGTGGAGATGGACAGAGCATCTGAACCAATCGAACACTCACACCCAGTCAACAGATCTGGGTTTAATCCATCACCGTTCTTTAGCCCACTTTGCCACCCCAGTTCAGACATGGCCATATGCAAATCAGTGTGACCCTGTGCCTCATGGGAACAGTCCAGCCCTAACTGCCAAGCCATGCCTTCCCTGGACCGGAAACAAGTTTCCTAGGACCGGTTTCTGGCATTTCAGCCGTCTTCAGCCAGGCTTGCTTGAATCCAGTGGCAAAGTGAGCAAGGGACTCACGTCTGAGCATACTCTGCCATCTTATGGCGAACAAAGGGGTACAAAAGGGGGTGGTGATGGATGGAGCATCTGAACCAATCAAACACTCACACCCAGTCAACAGATCTGGGTTTCATCCATCACCGTTCAGTAGGCTGCTGCAGCCCATTTCGTGTTATTATTATTATTAAATCGATTCTTGGTGTAGCGCATGTCTACCCTTAGGCATCCCAGCGCTGGGCTTCCCCCAAAGGGCCCTCCAAACCAACGGAAGGCCTGATAAGCCGGTAAGACTGCCCCGCTCTGGTATGCTGATCAGCGCTGGGTCATGGGCTTATGAACGCTGATCATGGCACGGGGCCAGGTGCTACCCGAGGGATGTCCCATGCAGTCCTCGGCCCAAATGGGAAGAGGGCCCTGTTTCCTAGGTGCAAAGGTGTGTCCCCATTGTACAGTCCAGTGGAGGCTGTGGACGACCTGGCCCACAGAGCTCTTCAGACTGAGGAGTCGTGGTGGGGGAAGGCTCACACCAGAAAAGCCACTTGGGATAAAACAGGCCCGGTCCCGAGCACACATGTGCGCTCAGCACCTCCAACGCTGAAGCTCGGGCCTCGGCAGTAGGTCCGGGTAAATGCTGGGGTTCAAGGGGCACCCGCCTCACATCCCCGCCGCCCTCTAGAGGACCAGGAAAAGCTGGTAAGTGTAGTGCTGCAGGTGGGGCAGAGGGGGGGAGAGTGGAGGTGTTGGTGGTGTCAGCAGCCGTTGGTTTCTTCAGGGGGCTGAGCGTGGGGTAAGCTCACTCACCGCCTGTGATATACTGCTCTGGCTTGCCCCTGACAGTGTGCGGGTCTGCCTCTAACTGGTGCACTAGCCGGCGTTAGTTGAATGCAGAGCCACCCACTTGAAAATCTCAAGGGGTGGGGCAGCATCACCTCCCCACTCGACGTTATTCTGGGGACACCAGAGTACAGGCGGTGACCGGAGATGCGGGTTCTTGTCTCTGGTGCACCGGAGGCAGAAGCAGCCGGAGGCCTACCCAGGGCTTTAAGTGAGAAAAAAAACTGGGGGATGCTCTAAAAGGGGCGTGGTAAATCTCTTAAAGGGGTGTGGACTATCCGATAAGGGGCGTGGTCTAAATCATGATAACTAGCACTGCTGCTCACGGGACCCCTTTAATCCCTCGGTGACTTTCTCCCAACTAAAACTGTGCAGTTTTTCTGCTTGACCTTTCAGGTTGAAAGCCGGGGCTATCAAGGGCAGCCAAGTATGAACAACATTATTTTTGTGCCCGTATCACATCCATACACTCCTTTCACTCTCCCCCCCACTCAACTCTGTGTTTTGTCTTCCTCTCTTTCTGTAGGAATGAAGGTCCTCTACTGTGAACTTAATCTCTAGAATATTTTCTGGCTGACCCTCTAATCTCCATATTTGGTCATTTGATTGAACCAAAACGGGTCAAAAGGCATTTTGGTGACCAGTTTTGTTTTTAGGTTTACGTTTTATTTTTGTGAATCACACAAACAGCATCTAACAAATGCAAATACCGTCAATATGGAAAAGCCGTCATACAGTAGTATCTCACCCAGGAATTATGTTTCGGCTTTTTATTTTATCTTCATTAGTTTATTTTTGCAAATTTATGCGGTGCATACTCGACCCAAAGGCATTGACGCAGGAAAGTAAGAAGTACCCTTTGGATAATACACATCACAGAGTCACAGATAAGCATTACGGAACTAAAAGTAAAAAACAATTTGTTGCAGCGTAGACAATCCCTTGCCAGGAGGCACTTGGTTGTCAATCACAACGCATGCATAAAAAAATAAAGATGCAAGTTTGTAACTGGAATCTACACGTTATACAAGCTAAAACTAAAAAACGATTTTAATCAAACTGTGGGGATAACGCACTGCACTTACAGATCAAGGATGGGGCTCCACAGGTGAAAAATGGTGAAACTCATTTCCCCGACCTCTAGAATTCAAAACACGGCGCCAATTAATTAAGTGAAGGTTGTGTAGGTCCTGCTGGAGCAGGCTGCCTGGGGCAGAGGCGCACCTAAAGGCAAATTTCGCGGAGAGGGGGCTAAGAAAAAAATTCGGGGGGGGGAGGGTTGAATCTTTAATCAATGGGCAGAGTGGAGCTGCAGGGGCTCTTAGAAGGGGTGAAACAATAGCAAGGCCTCATTAACAGGAAAGTTGTCTTAAAGACCTGTGAAGTGCTGTGTGGCTGTCTCATCCTGGGCTGACACACACAAAGGGGGTGGGTGAGAGGGGGGCTGCCGCTGAAGCCTTTTGAGCCCAATGGGTGTTGCACACCTGGCTGGGGTCCTCTTCCTCTTCAGTTTTTCATCGTCCCAGGCTAGCACCACATCATGCCATGACCACTTCTCAGTGAGGAAACTGAGCTCCCACTGCAGTAGCATAGGTTCAGAGGTCGCGTTCTAGCCCCCTTAGCTGTCCATATTGAATACAGAAATACTTATAGAGGCTTACAGCCTTTTTGAAAGGTCTCCCATATTTTTCTCCGGAATTGACCGGTTGGACTTTAACAGACACAGAGAAATGAACTTTTTTGCCTAGTGTTTTCTACAATTCACAGAAAGGACCACATTAAGTTTTAGCAATTGTGCATCTATGCCCTGATAGACTACTGTTAAGCTTCAATTCTCCAAGCCCAGGTCTTGCTCGTCATAACCCTGGAGTCCCCGGCCTTATAGACATGTACGGGCACCAAGCATAAATGAGACTTAGTAGTAATCATGGAAAGTGAGGGGCACAGGGTCCTTTTATTGTAACACGAAGGGGAGCCTTGCATGGGGGCGAGTTATAGGAAGAGCATTTTTTATTTTTTTTATTCTTGGGCTTGCTTAGGCAATCCTGCCTCCCACGGGAGGCAATAATTCACTCTGTCAGGGCTGCGGTGCAGAGGTGGTAGTGTGGGGCTGCTGTTAAAGCCGGTTCTGAAGTATAGTTTCTTCCAGATAGCTTACCCCCCTGGGGTTACGGGAGGCTTGCCCCCAGCTGTACTTTACCCCTTCAGATCCTGCATCCAGAACCTTGGTGCCCTCCAGCTGCTCTTTACCCCCACACTTTACTCTCGACCACCTCAGTGCCCATGGGCAGAGCTCAGAGGCCACCTGAATGCTCTTTATATCATATGAGCTGAGAGCAGATACCTCTATCCACCCTTTACCCCTTCTCGCCTGCATGGGTGCAGCTGAAACCCCCTGGCTGCACTCTGTGACCTCATGCCCAAAGAGTAGGCGACCTCTGGCTGTTCTTTGCCCCCCCCCCCCCTCGCCAAGCTCCATGGCATTCTGTATGGCTAGCTCTTGGTTCCAGCCTTCAGACACCGACGTTACTGTCGAGAAAGCACAGATAACGAGAAAGGAGCAGCTGATATGAGTCAGCCTTGAAGACCTCAGACAGACGAAAATAAGCGCGCGCTGGAGCCAGTGACGGGAGGTGGCATACACGTGCAGCGTCAGTCAGGGGAAGACGTCTGCACTACACACAGGCTGCAGACATGCTCTGCCTGGGCACAGTCAGGGCTTTAAGTGGGCCGGGTCTGAGCACCGGCAGTTTTTTGGGGGGGCCCGCGAAACGGGTCTGAAAAAAAAATGAAGAAAGGACTACCTTTGCCAGCCACGAAAATAGAGCCCGATAGAGACCCGTTTCGAGGGCCCCAAAAAAAACTGCCGGTGCTCAGACCCGGACAGACCCGGCCCACTTAAAGCCCTGGGCCTACCGCTGTGGCTGTGTGTTCTTGCAGGCCCCCATCCAGCCACATGAGCCATGCCCTCCGCAGGCCGGGCGTGCACCCAATACAAGATTCAACCAAACCAGAGCTTATCGAGCACCGTGCAGCTCTGGGTTCTCGGTACTCGACCTCTGATGTTTTGCTAACCCCCAGAAGTGGAATTTCAACCATTGGGCTGCTATGTAAGTGCTGATCGTCGGGCGGGGCGAAGCGCTGTGAAAGCACGTCCGCTCACTCCGCCATCCTGGCCACGCCCTCTAAGCTTGTGTTTTAGTGTGAAGGTCTAGCAAGCATTTATTGACATCAGTGGATCGTGCATTAATACTACAGAGGTCACCGTATTCTAAAGGGTAGTGTCGGTGGTTGGTTAGTGAGGGAGGAGGCATTAATACCTCTTTGGCCTCTTATCAGAATAAAGGTTACATTCAAACAGCTGTCTGGAGCATTACCAAGCGACGCCAACTGCATTCAAGATGTCTAGAAGAAAAAGGCAAATGAACCTGTAATTCAGAAGCACCATTTGAACTAGAGACATATTCTACAAATATTTGCTGAGGTGGTTGCCAATATTTATGTCTCGTAAGTCGCCACCACAAAGGCGAAAATTGAGTGAAAAGACACGTTTATTTATCATACTATCTAGCAAGCTGCTGGTGGCACACATATACTGCACCAACTGACCCACATTCAAATCCCACATGGAATTCTGAATAACAAACACAGAATTCTATGTGCTGAAAGAACAAGATACTACATTACATGGTTTTTTTTTACAAAAACAAGTGAGTACCTAATTATATAATTTAATATTCTACTCACTATAAAGATCTAATGCAAATAAAACAACTAATGACCAGATCTCCTCTAAAATGTAAATGTAAATGTAAATGTGGGATACTTGTAAAGCGCACTGTTACTCTACCCGAGTGTCCTGGCGCTGTAGACCGCTGGGGAACCCGTCCTGGTTTTCCCTGTGAGATGGTCCCTTTCTGGGTATCTCCAGGGTGGAAGCAGGCATCCCCGGCGTCTGTGGGGGGCCGTTGTAGAGATGAGGCAAGCTTAATGCCCAGAGTTACCGAGTGTGTTCCCTGGTTAGAGTAGGCACTGAGGCGAGAATTATCGAGTCCGTTGACCCTGGTCCAAGACCCTGCCGCGTCGGGAATTGAACCCTGGTCCCGGGACATTCTCTGCTTACAGGTCTGCCGGCTCTAACCAGTGAGCCACACCTTTCCACTGAAGAAAAACAACAAAACACCTAAGCATAAATATAGTACCTAAAATACCTAAAAACAGTGTTACACTGTAGATTAGTGGCTAACATTCCTATAAAACATATAATTACAATGGAGGACAGAATTACACGCTGGTTCTATGGGAGAGTGCCCTCAACTGCCCACTGCCTCTCACGCTTGACCCAGAAGCAGACTCCTTGAACTTCTCACTCGTACTTTCACATCCACCAGACACTGGTGACTGACTTTACATCTGACAAAACATTAGTACCACAAACATTCCCAGCATTCACAATTACAGCACCATGAAATTTCCCGACATTCACAATTACAGCATTTTCATTCTCTCTCATTTTTGCTACACAGCTTCTATTCCACCACTGTCCATCCTTCACTTTGACACTATTTCCTTTCACTTCCAGTATTTTGACAGGCGGACCAAACTTGGAGCCATATGTAGAAAAGGTTTTAGTAGTCGCAAACGGAGAATCGGGCAATTTGCTACAGCTAAATAGTCTTTTGATGTGTACTAACCCTATTTTGTGAGTCGCAAAATAGGGTTAGGGAGTCGGTATTAGGAAGGGGTGTTTTAAGGGCATCCCTTTTTAATGGAGAGTCGCAGGGGAATGCAGGAATGTTTTGCGACCAGATTGCAATTGCAAAACATTTGCAGTTTACCACCAACTTCAAGTTAGTGATAACCCGTTCGCAACCCATTCACAAATGTGAATGGGTCCCAATTGGTCCCCTTTGTAAATGTGTGCGCAGACATTTTTTAAGAGCGGGCAGTGGTCCCACTGCCTACTCTTAAAACATTTCATTTTTGTTTTTGAAATGCATCTCGTTTTCCTTTAAGGAAAACAGGCTGCATTCCCCCCCCCCCCAAAAAAATGTGCTTTCTTGCAATCACAGACATGTTGGTCTGCTGCCCCCAGCAGGCCACCATCCCTGTGATTTTGGGCCTTCCATAATTTGCGTTGCAAATTGCAATCTACCTCATGAATATTGATGAGGCAGGTCCAATTACGACCCACTTTGAATCGTACACAGGGTCAAACACACTGTTGTACATTGCATTTTGCAACATCAACGGGTTACAAAAAGTGGCAATTAGGAACTCACAAAATGTAGTGATCGTACATGTGGCCCTTGGTTCCTCCCTTTTTTATCTGTACAGGTTCACACACCCGAACCATCTCTACTACTTCCAAAATTATTCCATTGTTTTTTCTTTCATCATAGCATTATTTCTGCTTCTCTTGAGCCTTCTACACTCTTCATCTGACACACTCTCTCAATCAGTCATTTGAGTTCACATTTTAGCCACTTGAACACCCATGCAGGACAGAAACAAGTAGTGACCCTCCTCCCATGCAACAATTCAAAAAGTGAAACTCCAGTGGCTAAGCGTGGAATAGTATGTTAAAACCACAACATCGACTTGACAGCATTGACTACCACACATTTGTTAGCTATTGGCCACTGGATGCATTCTACTAGCACCTTGTTCTGTCTCTCAAATAAACCATTGGTTACAAGATGATATAAAGAGCTATTGAGGTACTTGATGGCACTAGCTTGCAGGAAGTACGCTATCTCTCTGGATACAAACTGAGTGCCATTGTCTGACACCAATGCAGCAGGAAAACCCTCTTTGAGAAATACTACTTTCATAAAAACTACAACTAGCTTAGAAGAAATTTCTCTCACAATTTTGACAACTGGCATTTACTGTAGTAGTCCATCGAAACCAGGGCAAACTGTGAGTTACTAGATAGGGAGTTACAAGGACCTACAATATCTATACCAATGGTCTCCCATGGCACAGTCAGCAAATTCAATGGTATACACAGTGGTGGAGACCTTACCTTCTTGGACTTATCACATCTTGTTCAAACTCCCTAACTATGAAAGGCCACCAAAAAGACAATATCACCCATCTCTTAGTCGATGTAGAACCTAAATGACTCTCATGAGCTTGTACAATAATAGAATTCCTCAATGAGACTGGTGGAACCATTTTATCAGCTTTTAGTAATAACCCATCTTTAGCTGGCAATTCTTCCACCACTTTCATAAATGCCTTTAAGTCAAAATCTAGATTTCTTTCCTTTGTCTACTCAGATTCAACATACTTCATCACCATATCCAGTGTAGTCTTCTTATAGTGCAATGTGCCAGTCTTCTTCCGAGAAGGCACCCATATGAAGCAAGTCAATGGATGCAGCAATAAAGTCTTCCCTGTCTTTCTCACATCCCAATTCCATATATTCCTCCACACATTCCAAGAACGAAGAAAGATAATCTGCACAGACATTCTTTCCCGCTGGAATGTATTTGGGAACAAAATCAAACTGTAGCAATTTGGTTGAGCGTCCTGCAATATGTGGTATAAATCCTTGAAAGTTCCGCCAACTCAGAATAAAGGCTAAAGGCTTATGGTCTGTCTGAATCACGAAAGGCTTCCCCCACAAATAGGTATGAAACTTTATGACCGACCACCAGCAGGCCAAGAGTTCCTTTTCTGTTATAGAGCATTGCTTCTCAGCACCATTCAACACACAGAAAGCATTGTCAGCAGTTTTAACTTGATTATCCTTCACTTGCGTTGGAGCAGCACCCAAACTTGCTGGCATCCACTGTCACCACACACTGCAAATCTGGGTCATAATGTTTCTAAACCTTTGAGGAGACTAATTGCTCCTTTATCCATTAACGATACCAAAGGGGATGATGGATGGAGCGTTTGAGCAAATCAAACACTCACCCCCAGTCCACTTTATCTGGGTTTAATCCATCATCATTCTTTAGCTCACTCCACCACCCCAGTTCAGACATGGCCATATGCAAATCAGTCTGACACTGTGCCTCATGGGAACAGTCCAGCCTGAACTGCCAAGCCGTGTCTTCCCTGGACCGGAAACAAGCATCCTGGGACCGGTTTCGGGTTCATAACCCTCATCAGCCAGGATATCTTGAATCCAGTGGCAGAGTGAGCAAGGGACCCACGTCTGGGCAAACGCTGCCAACTTAGGGTGAACAAAGCGATACCAAAGGGGATGATGGACGGACCGTTTGAGCAAATCAAACACTCACCCCCAGGCAACTGATCTGGGTTTAATGCATCATCATTCTTTAGTTCCCTCCATCACCCCAGCTCAGACATGGCCATATGCAAATCAGTCTGACCATGTGCCTCTTGGGAACAGTCCAGCCCTAACTGCCAAGCCATGTCTTCGATGGACCGAAACAAGCCGTCTGGGACCGGTTTCGGGTTCACAACCATCATCAGCCAGGCTATCTTGAATCCAGTGGCAGAGTGAGCAAGGGACCCACGTCTGGGCATACCCTGCCAACTTAGGGGGAACAAAGCGATACCAAAGGGGATGATGAACGGAGCGTTTGAGCAAATCAAACACTCACCCCCAGTCAACTGATCTGGGTTTAATCCATCACCATTCTTCAGCTCACTCCACCACCCCAGTTCAGACATGGCCATATGCAAATCAGTCTGACCCTGTGCCTCATGGGAACAGAACAGCCCGAACTGCCAAGCCATGTCTTCCCTGAACCGGACCCTTTGGTATTGCTTTGTTCGCCCTAAATGCCTTGGCTGAAATAGCCCATATATTAAATTTTATCAGTTAGGAAAACAGATTTGCCCCTCCTGGGCACCACACTTTGGAGTTGGAACTCTCTAACACCTCATCTAGAATTTTATCATAAGAGTCTTTGTTTGATACATAAATCAACACATCATCTTGAAAAATAGATAGTCCCAGAATACCTTTAAAGATATTGCACATTGTTCTCTGAAAGATGGACACCGACAAAGCTAGGCCGAAAGGAATTCAGCAATATTGATAAGTCCCAAACGGGGAAACAAATGCTGTAAGATGAAGTGATTCAGGCTTCTGCTCAATTTGGTGGTACGTTGATGCCAAATCTAACTCTGTAAACCATTTTGCTTTTTTCAACACAGCCAACAATTTACTAATGTTAGGTAGGGGATGAAAATCAATCCCAATCTTCTTATTGAGACAACAGAGATCAACACAAACCCTTAGTTCCCCATTGTGTAGATCCTCTGGTACGCTAAAGGGAACATTTGTCAATTTATGTTTGACTGGCCTTGCTCTATCCTTTGCCTTTATAGTGTGCCTAAAGTGTTTGATTTTTCTCAATTCCCCAGAAAATACATTAGGATACTTGTTCATTATCATCAGTAACTCCACATTCTCGATGACCACTAGCATCTGCTCTTCCACTCCAGGCCTGAGGATCATGCCAAATAATCTTTGGTGAAACCACCCTAGACTGTTCAACCATTTGTGAGCAACATACACTTCACCGGCTATCCTCTGGCCTTTGAATTCCAAAATCTCTTCAACATACCCACTAAAGTTGAATCTGCGCCCTTCATAAGAGACAGCTGTGCGATCTGGAGGTAAAAGGGGTCTGGTCGGTCATGTCTTATCAATAATTGCTGCGAAATCATGGTGGTCCGTGCTCCAGAGTCTATCAACAAGTTCAAACGTTTTTCACCAACTTTTACATCTGGATCAACATATAGATTTGGGTCACTCACTTTTATCTCATCACATTTCACCACAAGAACCATATCTTGTAAATCCCTTTCAATACTTTCTTCTTCTTCTTGTGATGTCTGCTACATAACACATCTGACCGGTTGTGGAAAACCCCATTTGTATCCCTGACACACCATGGCAACATGCCCCCGTTTATTACATAGCCTTTCTTAAGGCAACATTCTTTGCAGGACATTTTTTCCCACCTATGGTGTGTGTGTGTGATACCCACAATGAAAAAATATATTGTTTTGAGAAAAGAATGATTTTGGTTTGTCCATAGCATTTCATCTTTTAAATTCTTTACCAAGTTTCCTTAGACAGCAGCAACAACTTGTGAACTCTTACAGTCCAATTAATTCCTTTGCTGATAATTATGAGGCTTCCATACTGACTGTTTTAATGGTTACTTCTAATGATGGATTTCCCATAGATAACACTTTCTATCTAATAGATTTGTCACTGCAGTGACTGATGAATTGATCTCTGACCAGCTGATCTGAAACGTTTTCAAACTGGCAGTCGAGACCAACCTTCTTAAAGCAGTGATGTACGTTTCTACATCTTTACCTGAGTATTGAACGCTCCTGAAAATATGTGTGCCTTAGTACAACTAAGCTGGGTTGAACATCAAACCCGGTCTGCAATTTCCTAATGATTCCCTGATACTCATCTACTTCTTCACCTTCTTCCACATTCAGTTCGGTAAGGTGTTTAAGAATAGATCTTCCTTCAAAATCTAGGGAATTTTGTATTAAATATTTCTTCGTTTTAGCGGAAAAACGGAGGGCCCGATGGCCTCCAAATACCACTCTGCTTTTCCCAGGCTAGGGAAAAATTGTAAGCGTCACCGCACCCAAAGACATGATACGAAACGAAAGAAGAATTAGAGGCAAAATCATCATTGCCCCCATGACGCGTTGGGGCTGCTCCGTCGAAACGCACTGTGCTGATGCGTTCCACCGCTGCTCGTATGACATCATAGTGAAATCACCGTCTCCACCTGGTGCTCGAGGCCCGAGAAGGCTTATTTCTGAGGCAGCAATCACCTCGCTCCACTTTTGATACCATGAGGCAACCACCCTTGCACCGTTTACCTGTGTGGCCTTGGGTGATACCAGGAAACTCCTGGTGGAAATTGTCCTGCGAGGAGCTTTTCTGAAATTGAGTCAGAATGACAGCAGTCGGATGAATCTCTTCTGTGGGCGTGTGACAGCTTGCTCGTCGCCGCAAATGATGTCATTAATCACCACCACGAAGGCCAAAGGTGAGTGAAAAACATGTTTATTCAGCATACAAACTGGCTTCAAGCATGGCATTCAAATCTCACATTCCACATGAAATCCTGAACATTAAACATAGGATTCCAGTTGCAGGAACACTTAGATAGTGCTAAAGACAGCAGTAGCATTTTTTCCTTTAACTCTTTGTTTAAAAACCCCAGGCACTGAACTTTGAATATCAACAAGAGTCGAAGCGAGGCAACTCTCACAGTGCTGGAGCGCTTGGCTTGCGTCAGCGCAAGTCAAGTTGCTCACCTGAAAAGGGAGTCTCGAGCGCTGTGTAATTGTTTACCTGCACAGAACGTATCACACAGCTTATACGTAAAGGGTTATTGACTGTGTTGCTAACGCGGGATTACTGGTTACTAGTTACCTTACCAAATCCCAAACTATGTCGACTGAATCGTTGGTACCTGTCATTGAGTAAAAGGTAATCTTACAATAAGTCAATCAATTTAAGAACTTACACCACTCTAAATGACCACTGACCAAATTTTAAGTTTCAAAGATTTAATATAAAGTCAAAAATAACTGAAGATACAAACTTCTCAAAATGAGATTCAGAAGATAAATCGGTATCACTATGAACATGAACTTTTTGAATAGTCTGAGTCTGAAAAACAGAATAATAAGTACAAGCTCGAAAACCATAAGGGTTGCCAAAATGGATACAAGTTGCAACCTCAAAGTCATTACAGAAAAGAAAATTAAGGTTAGTCCGTCCCTACACTATACTAAGTGTCATCCCTACTTAACAAGATCTTTACCCCTCTAGGTGTCAGCCGTGGTGACTTCCTAAGAAGATCACGCACTTCTCTTTGTCTCTTCTCTGATAATGGGTCTCTCCTGATCAGCCTATCTGCCTACCCATCCGCTTCCTTAGGCTCCCAAAATCATCTGCTCTGCTCTCCTCCCGGGTCTCTTTCCCTAATACCAAATCACATTTCCAAAAGAAACGCCCCTTGGGACGCCCCTCACGTGGTACATCTTTGCGCGGCAAACTCCATGATGGTACTCTTGAAGACCCTCGTTAAAGTTGACCTTGGTTCCCAGGCTTCTTCTCCAGTGCGCTGATACCCCCTGAAATTCCTGGAAACTCCTACAGGCCTGCGCCAAGCACCACTGAACAAAGCCCCTTTCATTCTAGCTGATTAAGACCCTTGCACCTGCATACAGTCCGTCCTGCAGTGGGCCTCAAATTCCTGACTCCACCAAATCTTTGAGTCATAAAACACACTCCAAGCTCTGTGCTGGACACCTCTCGACTTCTTCCTTAACGAGCACATGGTAGTTCAAACGATATGACATTATCAGTTCAGGCCTACTTGATTTACATGAAGCAGGTCCCTGCACTCTTAAAACATTAACTTGATTTAAACAGCAAACATTCTTAACTAGCATACGTTTCTAAAACAACACATCTATAAAGCATATATTTCAAACTTAGTTCGATAATACATTTGGAAGAACCACGTCAACCTTGTCTCACATTATTTTAGCAGCACGTTTAGATTTTCTGTGAATTGCCATGAGGCCTACACATTATACTGGTTTTGTAAAGTTCTATTCAACTCTAACATGATTCCTTTAACATGAGAACATGAGGTTTTCATATTCATCCCAAACATTTCTACATTAGTCTCACACAGTTATGATTATTGTTACTCTACTTAAACATTCTATGCATTTCACCACTGAATATAAGACACTCTGTGTATTTCACTTCTAAATATAAACACTCTGGTGCAAAGTACATGTTAACTAACTACGTGCTTGTAAATATGGTACACTTATACATTTTTTTTCAAACTTGTGCTCTCTCAGTCCCCCCTTTGATGACCCTCAGGGGTCATCACCATCAAGACACTAAAAATATAGAACCCTTCAAAGTGAAGTCATGGCAGTGCCACCTCTTTTCATAGTCTCCAATGCTTTCAGACTCTTGTATTGAGTGTCCTGCATCGCTGTCAACTCTTCCTCCTGTTTCCTCATAGTTCTCTGCAACCTATTTGCTCTATAACATTGATACAAACGCACCAATCCCCACAAAGTGATTACGCAAATCACAATTATGATGATGGGTTTCAGTATGTACCAAACGATACCCTTTCCTAAGTTGGCAAACCAACTTCCAACTTTACCCATTCCATGACCTACTTTTTCCCACACGTTTACTTTTGCCAGGTCCTCAATTTCGTAGTGTATGGCAGTGATGTTTCGTATATACTTCTCTAGAGGTTTTGAATTGTCTGGAATGTAAGTGCAGCATTCCTGGACCTTCAAAGCCTTACAGACTCCTCCCTCTTTAGCTAACAGAACGTCTAAAGCAAGTCGGTTCTGAAGAACCATTGCCCTAATCGATTGCATCTCCCCTTCTATCAGCATCAATGATCTTGCAGTACTGGCAGATAGCCTATCTACGACTGTAGCTAACCTCCTGATCTTAATGTCATTCAATATCAGTCCTAAGAAAGGGAATGCAGCACCGAGTACATCTCCAACTACTTCTGCTGCACCCAGCCCTCGCTTCCATCTAGTTGGTATTTCTTTCTTTGGCGTGTCTAAATTCTCAACATGATATATTTTAGGGAAGACAACAGCCAGATAGCATGATCCGTACCAATTATCTGGTAACTTCACATAGGCATTTCTTCCACATACAAAATATACATTTGGTATTGCTTGCATCCCTTTCAAAAAGTCCTTAGAATAGTACTCCAATTGAAAGGCATGTTCACAATTGACTTGACCTACATAAAAATTCTCATAATAGGAGTAACTCCTGTGTATGCACAGTTTCCCCCGTTTCTCCTTATCCAAAGCAATTGGACCAATACTACCTTTTCTTTGATGTGCCCTTTCCTCCTTGGTCCAATCTGTTTCCCATTGTCCTGATGCCTTCAAAATCTTCTGCCTCCTGTATCTAGTATCTACCTGTCCTATAAACTTTTTCTCCACTTCTGATATTTGACAAGTCAGATTGTTTCTTCGAGCATGTGAAGTATCTAACGTTTTCCATGGAATAAACCATTTGTGTAATCTGTCTTCGCTTTTGTAATAGTCCCATTTGTTCAAATGCTTGAAATTCGGGACCTCTGGCAATGTCGAGTCGAAATTCGAGAAATAATACTCAAATCCATCTCGTCCATAAAATATGCTCAACAACAAACTGCATGTGATTCCATATGTCAATGGAAGATGATGGTATCTGATACCCTCCTCCACAGAAGCTGGTAATTGCATACAAACGTAGCAATCCTTCACTTCCATGGCATCAACGTATTCATAAAGCAATTTAGCATAAGCATTTGACTTGTAATTTCCCTGTGACTCATCTGTATGTAGCCTTTTTATTTCTGCATCTAACAACGCTTTGTCTTTATCATTGATGTTTCCCTTTTCCTTAATAATGGTAGTTTTCGGTGTTGACACTCCCTTGACCTCCTTGACTGCAGTTTCATCCCTCTCGTGTCCCACTAGGAATGAAACAGTTACCACTAAAATTATAAGAGAAACCACTACTCCTAAAAATGTAACAACTATACATTTTGCCCTGCGGTTCAGGTTGCCAGCCTCCATGTTCTCAAACAGTGTCGCTTTGGACGTTCTTCCCGCATCAACTTCTTCCTCTTTTCAAACAAAGTCTTTCTCTCTTGCAATGTCTCTCTTTTGAACACTTGGAAGCTTGACAATTTGTTTCCGCAAAACAGTTCAAAGTCCCGTAGAAATTAGACAACCCTAGCCCTTCTCCATCCACTAAAAGGAAACCCCTATCACTTTTCTTCTTCCACTCGGCGCTAGGTTATCTTGCAACAAGTTTACAATTTCTTTTCAAAAGTCTTATTTTCATCTAAAGTTATGTATGGCTCAAGGAGGGACACTACGTCTTCATAAATGTCCATCCGAAGTATCATTCCCTCAGGTTCTGGGCAGTTCGTACCACAACATGGAAAGTCAACTGTTTCTAGGATTATTCGCCTTATTTCGCTTTGGACAAGTGGACGGATGAAATTGAGAGTTAACGTTTTTTCAATTTCTACTCCTGGTACTATCAGCTCTACATCCACCATCACAAAGGGGTCCGTTCTAATCAGGATCACTTTCTTCACCTTTCCAGTTCTGCGCCCCCTTGAAGACATTCGCAATATGGTATTAATCCACAACAATGAGCGCTCCTAGGATTTCTACTACTCGCTCAAGCATTTCCAAACGAAGAAGAGTTCCCTCCAATATTGGATATCGTGAACAGCAAACTGGAAACTCAACTGTCTCTAAAATCAATTTTCTTATTCCGCTCAGGAGAGCAGGATGAACGATGTTGAGTGTCAGCAACCTTTCGGTCTCCGCTCCTGGCAGTAGAAACCTTATTTGCACTGTGATGATCGGGTCAGTTCTGACCAGGTCCACTTCCCGGATCCTCCCGGTTCTGTGCCCCCCAGACATCTGCAACGAGGTAGGTCCAGTCGGGAGTAGAGTATCTTCTACTAGGCACTCGCACCCTCCTTGATCTTCTAAGGCCCTCCTCGGCTTGATCCTGGATATCTTCTTCTGGATCTGAGTCTTCGGATATAGGAGTAAGCGTTTCTTCCTGGGCCGACCTCAAACTTAGCCTTCTTCTCCTTGCTGGCCAAGTGGCAGCTCCAAGCCTTATTCTCCTATTCCTTGTCCTCTCACTTGGTTCTTGGTCGCTCTGATACGGATCTGAGTCTGAGTCGTATTCACTTCTGCTCTCTCCTTCAGTTGCGTCTTCCGTCTCACTGCCGTCCTGCCTTCGCTCTTCTTCTGAATCCGTTGCGTTCCCAACTTCTTCCGACACCTCCTCAGCTGCTGCAATCCCTTCTTGCAACCCTTCTTCCACTTCCGGGCTTTCGTCTGGGATAGGAGCTGTTCCTTCTAGAGGTGCTGGAACTCTTCGAGTATGGGATGCATGGATCCAATTTGGCAGCCCCCCGCACTTCACCGCGGTGTTCGTTATCAGGATTACCTGAAAGGGCCCACGCCAGCGAACATCTAGGCAGTTCTTCCGGACGTGTTTTTTAACCAACACCCAGTCCCCTGGGTTCAGGTCATGACACAGGTTCCTCGATGCTGGAACTTCAGCCGCATGCACCTGAAGGGACACAGAATGGATGGCGTCAGACAGTCCTTTACAATAATCCAAGATCAGATCATCTGTAATATTCAATAGGGCAGTAGTTGGAACTGTGGGAAGTCTCATGGCCCTCCCCATCAGGATCTCGTGGGGAGAGAGACCTGTCCTCCTGTCAGGTGTGCTGCGCATGCTCATGAGCACTAAAGGAAGAGCATCTGGCCAACTCAAAGATGTGGATGCCACTACTTTAGCCAATCTATTCTTCAAAGTGCCATTCACTTGTTCCACAATTCCTGAAGCTTCTGGTCGATAACTACAATGCAGCTTTTGATCGATATTCAGTGTGGAGCACAACATCTTCACTATTTCGCTGTTAAAATGTTTTCCTCTGTCAGATTCCAAAGAGGCAGGCACCCCGAAGTGCGGTATCAACTCCCTGAGCAACAATTTAGCCACTGTGAGTGTATCGCACCTACGTGTAGGGTACGCTTCAACCCATCTGGAAAATACGCATACAATCACCAACACATACCGAAGGCGATTAACTCTTGGCATTTCGATGAAATCTAGTTGCATTCTATTGAAAGGCCCCCCTGACCTCCCAATGTGACTCAGTGTGACTGGTGTTCGTTTGCCTACATTCAGTTGTTGGCAGGTAACACATCGCTTACATACTGATTCTGCTGCTATTCTAAATTTAGGGCAATACCAAGTTTGCCTAAACACTCTCATCATAGCATCCCTTCCTAGATGTACTGGACCATGTATTTCTCTCGCCATGGGATTAGCTAATTCTTCAGGTAACACAGCCCTCCCATCTGCTGAAACCCAAAAATCCATTTCGCTTCGCACACAACCTGCTATTTCCCATGCCTTTTTCTCTGTTTCAGGTGCGTTCTCTTGCATTATTCTTAAATCCTCCCAAGTGTCTACAGTTTCTAACATCATGCTTAATTCAGTCTTTTCTTCTGCACCTTCTATTTCCATCTTTGAGAAAGAATAATTTTGTTCCGCACAATAGCGTGCGACTTCATCAGCGTATCTGTTGCCTTGCGACACAAAATCTGTATTCTTAGTATGTGCTACACACTTTACTATTGCGATGTCAACTGGACCTTGTAATGCTTCTAACAACAGCCGCACAAATTCTCCATTTCGAATGGGCGAACCAGAGGAGGTCATGTAACCCCTCTGAGACCACAACTGCCCGAAATCATGAACCACACCGAAACCATATTGGCTGTCTGTGTATATGGTGACTCTCTTTCCGTTTCCTGCTATGCAGGCACGAGTTAGGGCAATAATTTCTGCTACCTGTGCGGAATGTACTCCTTCCAGGCAAGCGGCTTCCACAACTCCAGTAATAGTACAAACAGCATAAGCTGCTCTCAACCGACCAGTATCGTCTCTTAAACATGAGCCATCAACAAAATAAATTTCATCGGGGTCAGACAACGGCTCATCCACAATATCTGGTCTGGGTTTCGTGCATAGTTCAGTCACATCAAGGCAATCGTGGTCTTCACATCCTTCGCCTTCTATTACAGTAGGTAATGGCATCAAAGTAGCAGGATTCAAGACAGAGCATCTCCTGAGGGTCACGTTCTCCGCGGCAAGAATAACTTGCTCGTAGCGCGTGAGCCTACTATTGGTCAGATGCTGCGTCTTCGTCCTGGTCATTAGCAATTCAACTGAATGTGGTACATACACCACCACTGGATGTCCCATCACAATACTCTCGCTCCTTTCAATGCTGACACCCGTTGCAGCAACGGATTTGAGACATCCGGGCAACGCTGCGGCTACTGGATCTAATGTAGCCGAAAAATATGCAACTGGTCTACGGGCATTTCCGTGGGTCTGTGCCAAGACTGACAAAGCACATCCCTCTCTCTCACAGCAATAGAGTGAAAAGGATTTCTCATAATCGGGCATTCCCAGAGCCGGAGCACGACATAAATCGTCTCTCAGCTGTAAAAACGCCACCAAGCATTCTTCGTCCCATGGTACCGGATCACTCACCTCCTTGTGCGTCAGTTTCTGTAAGGGCTTTGCTTTCAGTGAAAAGTTAACTATCCACTGTCGGCAGTAACCCACCATTCCTAGGAACATTCTAACTTCTCTCTGTGTTGTAGGCGCATTCATCTTCATTATCGCCTCAATCCTCTCTGGGGACACCTTGCGTTTCCCTTTTTCTAACCGGTGCCCTAAATACTGTACTTCTGTCAGACAGTACTGTAACTTGCTCGGAGATACCTTATGTCCATTTTCAGCTAAATGGTTCAGTAAGGCAATTGAATCTGCTTTACAGGCTTCCTCTGTCTCTGACGCAACAAGTAGGTCATCTATGTACTGGACCAGAACCGAATTCTGTGGCAGTACTAGATTCTCGAGATTCTTCTTCAACAACTGGTTGAAGATGGATGGGCTATCTGTGAATCCTTGTGGGATTCGACACCATGTTAAAACGCGATCTTCCATTTTAAAAGCAAAAAGATACCTGCTCTCTTCATCCAATGGGATTGAAAAGAAAGCCTGGCAAAGATCTATCACTGTAAACCATTCTGCTTGACATGGTATTTGAAACAGTATCACTGAAGGATTCGGTACCACGGGACAACATGAAACGACTATGTTGTTAATTTTTCGTAAATCCTGCACTATCCTGAATTTCCCGCTAGGTTTCTGCAAACCCATAATCGGGGAGTTACAAGGACTACCCACGATTTCTTTCAGTATTCCCTGTTGAATCATTGACTCGATCACAGGCTTTATTCCTGCAATCGTTTCCTGTGACAATTTGTATTGAGGCGTTCTTGGAAACTCAGCATTTGGTTTTACCAGAATTTTTACCGGTTCTACCCCTTTAATCAATCCTATATCTTCTCCTGTGAAATCCCACACCTCTGACGCCACTGCATCTCTTAAATCTTGGGGAAGATCTTCTACAGTCAGAGTAGGATATAGTTCTACACAGGATTTTGAATTGGCCACCTTAAAGGTAGCATCATCATCGGTAGTCTGTACCTCCACTCCTTGCGGGGTGCAGTATATGGTGCAGTTCAATTTGCACAACAAATCCCTTCCTAACAGACATACCGGACTCGAGTCACAAACCACAAACTGATGTTCGTTCATATGATTTCCTATTTTCACAGACACTGGTTCTGTCAAGGGACTAGTCATTCTTTTGTTCGCTACTCCTACCACCTGAATTGTTTCCCCTGACATCGGCAAGTCTGGAACCACCGCTGATCTCAGAGTCGAACGAGTAGCCCCAGTATCCACTAAGAACGTAGTGGGACACCCTGCCACTTCTGCCTCAACAAATGGCCCTCTTTGATCCACTTCTAGGACTGCCCCGAGGGTACAGTCCTCTTCACTGCTCACACGTTGTCCTGTCAATGGATCAATGTAGTAACACTTTTCTTCCTCGATGAAGAGAGGCATCTGCTTAAAGACCTTACTCCCTGTCGCTACCTTCGGTGGCTGTGGGAACTGGGCCCGTGGGGCCGAAGTCCCCCCTTTGGCCACCTTGCCTCCTGGAACTGTCACCTTTGGAGTTGGGACTTCTTGAACCTGCTCTTCTACTTCTAGCTCTCCATTTTCGGGGTTAAAGGGACACTCGCGTCGCCAATGCCCCACCTGGTGACACTGATGGCACTTTGTCATTTTCTTTAAAGTGGCAAAGTCTATCCTAGGTCTCTGCCCTTCTTCATTATCTTTGTTCTGACCGTTTGGTTTTCGTCCCATCCCCTGCTTCTGCTGGCCACCCTTCCCAGCGGACTGCATTTGCACCACCATCAATTTCTCCTTTAGATTCTTGGCTTTAGAATCTATCTCGTCACTACAGTACCTCGCATAACGTAAAATCTCATCTAGTGGTTTGTTCTGCCAACAGATTAAATGTTGCTGTATCATCAAACAAATATCAGGTCTCAACCCCAAGACAAACTTTGACACAAACTGCCCTATATCTTTGGGATCCATTACATCTAGTCCACTGTATTGCTTGAATGTTTTCAATAATCTTTCATAAAACTCGTGAACTGTCTCCTTGGGTTCCTGCCTTGTTCGGTCTATTTTCACCCAATCTATGTCCTGTGGTGGTACCTTATCTTTCAGCCATGCTATTACCCTTTCATACTTTCGCATGACAATCTCGGACGGTCCATTAGTCCGAACATCCCTCACTGGTTCAGTATTTGGCCATTCAACACTAGTCTTGCACGGGGTCCATAAATCAGATGGGACCACGATGTCAAACAACGTGTTCAAATCTATCCAGAGTACTTTCGAGATTTTGACAAACCTCTCTACCTGTTTATACCATTCTACTGGATTGTCCCTCAACTTCGGAAATGAGTTGGTAAATGCAGCTAAGTCTCCTCTACTCCAGGGCACATGTACATAATTTCCATTTGATATTTCTCGCAAAGGGAATGCCTCCATCTGCATTACCCTTCCCTCAGGGGTCATCACATTTGTACTTCGTCTAACTGTGCCCTTTTTCGACCACCTTTCTTCCCATTTGTCCAATTCTCTCCACACTCTTATCCCTGATACCAGCTCTCTTATGTGTGTTTTTAATCCAGTAGTTCTCTTCTCATCTAGATCCTGGTCTGCGTACTGTAATCTGTGGTTACTCTGTAATGCCCTTGTCCTAGATAAATCCACGGCATACCTGTCTGCCAAATCAGTCAGTTTCTCATGAAACGCTCTAGCTTTCCTAGTAATATCCTTTGCCATGAACAATAACTCATCCTGTTCATACAATTCTATCCTTTCCAAAGGTAATGTTCCATCTATTATCTCATCAACATCTGATTTTAAACTAGTAACATCAAGCCTTTTTGCCTTAATTTCAGCTTTCAAGACACTCAATTTAGCTCCTCCATCCGCATCTCTCCCATCCCAGCTCCGAGATCTACGTTTAGGTATTGGTGAATTATAGGGAGTCCTCCCCTGTTCCCATCTCTCTAGGTCCCATGCCTTTCCATCTTCTCGGGGTGGGTGGTGAAACACTCCTTCATGCCTCCTAGCCTCTCTCTCCCCATCCTGGCTAGTTTCACGGGATGCAGGGCAAGATGTTCCATTACTCCCTCTTTCTTCCCCCTGCATCTGTGACCTCCGATCACTCGATGTATGACGTGACCTTTCACTGTTCCCTCTTTGCCAGTGCTGTACATTTTCCCCAGGTGCGTGTGAGTAATGAGTGCACCTAAACCTATCTCTGTACTCTTGCGTTCTTTGGTCTCCCTCTGTTTGCGTGAGGCGAGACACCTCCTCACACTCCATACTCCTGGTATTTTGTTCTTGCTGTTCTCTCTGATTTGTAGGACATGTATCCCCTCTATTCTCTTGACTTTGGCCTTCCCAGCCCTGACTGCTTTCGCTGGCCCCACAATGAGATACAGTTCCGTTACCCCTTCTTTCCCACTCTGGTTCAGTTCTTGTCCTGTTACTCGGGGATACTATGGACCCGTCCCATTCCCTCAAATCAGCTCTTAATTCTGAATAGGGTCTTGGGCGCGGTCCCCTTAGATCCATTGGTCCTCTCGGACCTCCCTGTTCTGAATTGGGACCGACAGTTGTGTCTAATGGGGTATTCCATGTTACCGATCCTGGCAATTGTTTCCATGCATTTGTCACATTATTCCTCCTTTCCATCTCGATCCTTTCTCTATCCAATTGCCTCTGTTGTTCCTCTCTATCTCTCTCAGGGTTATAGATCGAAACTATGGGTCCTATGGTAACAGGCACTTGAAGAGCGTCTGGCAATCCAAAGGACTCAACCCTTTCGGTGGCTGGCGTTTTCTGCACCACAAACCTTCCCACTACACTCTGTACTGTACTAGGTTGAGGTGTCTCCCCACCTTTGATAGGTGTCCATTCCGATATAGGGAGTGGTGTATACCCCTCTATGGCATTCCCATCTTCCCTTGCGAGCCCTCTATCTTCAATTTCCTCAACTCTCGGAGGTGGTCTATCCATTAACAATCTATTTATCAGATTGTCTTCCGACTCGCTTTCCTCGTCTTCTTCCATGAGGTTTCCTCCTCCTGCCACCTCCCTCATCGGATACATTTTTTCCACCTCAATAACCTGTACCCTCCACCGCTTTGCTTCCTCATCCCATTTAGAATCTCGCACTGCTCTTACCGATCGCGTCAGTCTTTGTTGACGCCTGTTCAAATTTCTGTCGTGTGCAGCCCTAATCCATGCATTAAGGGCCTCAAACTGTGTTGGTCTGGGTGAGGGTTTCAATGAGGACATGGTTGCTTTTAGCCGATGTAACACCTCTAACTTAAACGTCCCGTACTTCGGGAACTGCATTTCCTCATTCCCTTCCGTAAGCTTATTCCAAGCCCCAATCCATAATATCGTATGCAGCCCAACATTCGTTGCCATATAATGAGCTGGCGTACCCTCCGGCGGAGCCTCCTCCCCGTAATAATGTTCACTTCGTTTACGTTTAAAAATCCCTTTCAAACACTTGAAACACTTCATGATTTCTCTTTTCTCCGCGTTTGTTTACTTCCTGATGACACTCCACCAATCTCAGCGCCGTTCTCACTAACTGGCCTATCCGTACGCGACTTTCCTCCGACGTCACTCCAGCCGCCCAACCAGAGCGCGGCTCTAGCTAACGTCACACCAACCGCTCAATCACAGCGCGGCTCTAGCCGACGTCACCCGTCCCCCTTCGCAGCAGTTCCCCTCCTTTCTCAGCTCGTCTCCTCGGTCATGCACGCGTCCCATTCATACTCTGAAAAAATGATTACTTCCGTCCAAGCGATCACCTTTCCTGACTGTACGCCCACAGTCTTTCTGTAGTTGTCACCTTAACTTGGCGAAATGTCTTTCCGTTTACTTCCAGACAATCGCCCTCTCCGATAGGTTACTCACACACAGTAACTTTCGACCAGCGTCCGTTACTCATACGCTCACTCTTACACTCCCCCTATCTTGGATCCACGGCGGTCAATGGTACCTCGTGACCTCCGTACTATGGTCGACAACTACCCTGGATGTTCGATACACCCAAAACCACTTAAGCTCTGGCCTGAACTTAAGATTTCACCAGTTCACCCGTTTACCAGGTTACCAGTTTACCAGGTTGCGCGCGCTCACAACCTTCTCTCATTCACACTACAGGCATTCAACTCCGCAAGACATTACAATACAAATGCAACACAAACACCGCAATCTGTTCACGCATGACCCTTTTTATACTCACTCTCCTCCGATACTGCTGCTTTTCTCGCACCGTCTGCACCTTTCGGCACACGATTCTTCCGCTGCTCGTCTCTCGACGTCTAGGGGCCTTGGGGTAAACTAACCTCTCTAGATTACCTTCCTCAAGAAGATAACCATCCTCTGCTACCAACTGCTAACGCGGGATTACTGGTTACTAGTTACCTTACCAAATCCCAAACTATGTCGACTGAATCGTTGGTACCTGTCATTGAGTAAAAGGTAATCTTACAATAAGTCAATCAATTTAAGAACTTACACCACTCTAAATGACCACTGACCAAATTTTAAGTTTCAAAGATTTAATATAAAGTCAAAGATAACTGAAGATACAAACTTCTCAAAATGAGATTCAGAAGATAAATCGGTATCACTATGAACATGAACTTTTTGAATAGTCTGAGTCTGAAAAACAGAATAATAAGTACAAGCTCGAAAACCATAAGGGTTGCCAAAATGGATACAAGTTGCAACCTCAAAGTCATTACAGAAAAGAAAATTAAGGTTAGTCCGTCCCTACACTATACTAAGTGTCATCCCTACTTAACAAGATCTTTACCCCTCTAGGTGTCAGCCGTGGTGACTTCCTAAGAAGATCACGCACTTCTCTTTGTCTCTTCTCTGATAATGGGTCTCTCCTGATCAGCCTATCTGCCTACCCATCCGCTTCCTTAGGCTCCCAAAATCATCTGCTCTGCTCTCCTCCCGGGTCTCTTTCCCTAATACCAAATCACATTTCCAAAAGAAACGCCCCTTGGGACGCCCCTCACGTGGTACATCTTTGCGCGGCAAACTCCATGATGGTACTCTTGAAGACCCTCGTTAAAGTTGACCTTGGTTCCCAGGCTTCTTCTCCAGTGCGCTGATACCCCCTGAAATTCCTGGAAACTCCTACAGGCCTGCGCCAAGCGCCACTGAACAAAGCCCCTTTCATTCTAGCTGATTAAGACCCTTGCACCTGCATACAGTCCGTCCTGCAGTGGGCCTCAAATTCCTGACTCCACCATATCTTTGAGTCATAAAACACACTCCAAGCTCTGTGCTGGACACCTCTCGACTTCTTCCTTAACGAGCACATGGTAGTTCAAACGATATGACATTATCAGTTCAGGCCTACTTGATTTACATGAAGCAGGTCCCTGCACTCTTAAAACATTAACTTGATTTAAACAGCAAACATTCTTAACTAGCATACGTTTCTAAAACAACACATCTATAAAGCATATATTTCAAACTTAGTTCGATAATACATTTGGAAGAACCACGTCAACCTTGTCTCACATTATTTTAGCAGCACGTTTAGATTTTCTGTGAATTGCCATGAGGCCTACACATTATACTGGTTTTGTAAAGTTCTATTCAACTCTAACATGATTCCTTTAACATGAGAACATGAGGTTTTCATATTCATCCCAAACATTTCTACATTAGTCTCACACAGTTATGATTATTGTTACTCTACTTAAACATTCTATGCATTTCACCACTGAATATAAGACACTCTGTGTATTTCACTTCTAAATATAAACACTCTGGTGCAAAGTACATGTTAACTAACTACGTGCTTGTAAATATGGTACACTTATACATTTTTTTTCAAACTTGTGCTCTCTCAGTGTCATTATTCACAAGGATTCGGCAAATTACCAACACACCCCTGTGAAAACTTCATCCGCAACAGAAACTGAAAAGGAACCGCAACTTTTAATTTGGCGAGCTTCATAAACCTTGGCTACACTGCCATCTAGTGGCCATAAAGCATTAAAGAGCCATTTATTATCCTTCGTTATTTAATCTAGCGTATGCTGCCACTTTAGGATCAAATCGTTTACTGTATAGTAATATTTTTTATTTTGAACACTACAAAAGAAAGGTTGAGGAATGTTACAAAATACAAACTCTGATTAACTTATAGTATGGAATGCAGACAGGCAAATGTCACCCAGTTTTCTGCCTCTTTCAGGTCCTTCTTCCAAGGAGTGGTAAGAGAGGATAGACTTTTTTTTTAGAATTACTTAATCGCTATGGATGGTTAAAATTTCAACTCTGGAAGGAAAAAAGCAATACTGGTTAGTACACTTGGTAGAGAAGGGCCACATACATTTAAGTGGCCTTGGATCGATTGGGATATGCAATTGAAGATGTGTACAAGGAAGCCAAATTTTATGGCAAGACCGGAGGCTCCTATTATGGTTTCTTATCTTGCATTTATTTCTATAGCAGCCAAGATAAGTGCAAGAACTACAGTACCCAGAGGGCCAGGCAACAGCTGGGCCATGGGAATGAGAAAAAACGAGAGTATAATAACCAATCAGCAGTCACCACATAGATAAGAGTACACACTGACTGCGCAGCTTCCTCTTTTCTTGCTGCTCGCAGTCAGATAAGTGTTCCCTTATCTATGCTCACAGTTTTAATGTTGATATTTGGCTATTGTAATTAATATTTCTATTTATTGTTGTTGTATTACCATTCTGTTGACTCGTTTCGCGCTCTTGCGCCTCTGGGTTCGCGCTAGTCGCGCGTTTAATTTATTGGCCGGTTTTTGTTTACCGGCTCCTCTCCCCCCCCCTCCCGCCCTTTTCTATTGGTTTCTCCCTGCTCCGCGGTCCTCGCGCTGCTCGCGCAGGCTCTTACCGCTTCTGGAGCTTCTGTCCGGAGCTTCGTTCTGCCGCCTCTCTCACCGCTTTCCAAAGCGGTTGCTTCTGTGCACTCCGGAGCTCTTTTTCTACAGCTGCCATTCTCCCGGTCTCCTCGCTCCGTGTCCTGGAGTCGAGCCGCCCTTGTGCACGCCCCCTTTTACACGCCCCCCTCTCTTTCCTCACAGAATTAACCCTTACCTACCACATTTCTTCAACATGGAAAATGAGAGTTCTTCAGAGGAGAATCCCTCTAACATGGACAATGGGTCTCTTAAACAGGACCTTCACAGATTTATTAATAATTCTGTCGAACAGGCAGTTGAAGTCTCCATGAAAAGAATGTCAAAGAACATGGAGAACTCTATGGTCAGCATGTTGTCCAAGGTTTTGGCCCAATCTGCGGGGGATAGCAGAAAACGTAAGGTGGAACACTCTGCTTCTGTGCAAAAGTCTAAAAAGGCGTCAGCATTGGTTAGCGAGTCTTACTCGCCTATGGACGAGGACGAAGTGCCTCCCAGGCCTCCTGTTAAGGAGGGGTTTGTCGGTTCAGAGGGCAAAAGAAAGCAAAAATCCAAGCACACAGAGTCTCCTACTAAGAAATTAGTAATTTCCACCATCTTGGACACGGATGACGATATGCCTGATGCTGACGACTTGTGCGATATCTTTGACGTCACAGACCCCCCTACCCCCAAACTACCCAAAAGTGATTCCTTTAATTTTGATCCAGTATATGACTCGGAGGGTCTCCCTATGTTTGACCCGTCCTCCATCCGTCATCCCAACTCAACTGAATGGCTTCCTTCCCATCACGTTGGTGAATACATTTCTGCCCGTCTTCGTCTCCCTCTAGAGGCAGCTGTGCGTTCCAGATTAAAATCTGAATGTCCCAAACCTGCCCTCCCTGATAAAATCACCCTTGTCCCTTCCATCGACCAACCTCTCCTTACCTTCTTTTCAAAATTTGGTAAAGACCCTCGACGCGGGGTTGACAAGGCATGGTCCACATGCCAGGACAAAATGCTGGACATTGTTGGTCCCTTGGCCCGTATCTTCGACATGGCAGAGTATGCACGTCTTGATGGTTCTGATCTTTCAGCCGATGACATCTCCATGTGGGTACAGCGTGCCTTCTGCCTTTTGGGCAATGCCAACGCATCCATTACCCACGAAAGACGTAAGGGTTTTTTGATCAAGTTGGACCCCAAACTGGCTAACCTTGCTCCTATGGACCCCGGCTCTAAGGCAAATGGCCTCCTCTTTGGGGAGAATTTGGTTTGCGACATCAGTCGCTTTGTCTCTACCTTTGCCTCTCTTGACAAGGCTCAACAATCTATAAAAAAGACTTTTGCCCCTCGGGTTTTTGGACGGGCCGGACGAGGCAGGGGTCGCTCTTCCGGCCGTCCCTACAATCAAGGCTCCAAAGGTTCTTACGACAACTCCCAAGAATACAAGCCGCAGTTCTATCGAGGACGTGGTTTCCGCGGCAGAGGGCGCAAAGGTTATCGCAACACCAACTCCAATCAACAAGGTAAGCCTTTCTTCTTTCCCTCCTGTAGGGGGTCGATTAAAACTGTTTCTTCCAAAATGGCATTCCATAAGTGTAGACCCGTGGGTCCTCAACACAGTTCAAGGCTATCTTATAGAATTTTACTCTCCTCCTGTCCAGACCTCTTTCCCTCCTCCTCTAGTGTTTTCTTCACACATGGCACACCTCATCTCAACCGAGATAAAGTCCTTATTACAGAAACAAGCCATTCAAATTTTTCCCTACAACTCTACAGGCTTTTTAAGCTCCATTTTTCTAGTCCAAAAGAAAAATAAGAAATTGCGCACTGTCATAAACCTAAAATGTTTCAACCACTTTGTGGTGTATCGTCATTTCAAAATGGAGACGATCCTTCATCTGAGGGATACCCTTCGGCCAACCGATTGGATGGTTCGCTTGGATCTCCAAGATGCCTATCTTACAGTTCCTATCCACCAGTCTCACTGGAAGTTCCTTCAGTTCCAGTGGTCAGGAGTGACCTACTGTTTCACCTCTCTTACCTTTGGTCTCTCTTCTGCACCATGGTGCTTCACAAGACTTCTGAAGCCGGTGGTCGCTTTTCTTCGCTCTCTTGGTATCAGACTCATAATATACTTAGATGATATTCTAATCCTGAATTTAGACAAACAGGGTCTCCTTGCAGATCTCCAAACCGCTCAGTGTCTTCTTCTGGACTTGGGTTTCCTTGTAAACCTCGAGAAATCTTCTCTGGTCCCCTCTCAGAACATGGACTTTCTGGGCTTCCTTGTGGACTCGGTAGCGGCGTCTTTACGCCTTCCCCTTTCCAAAATTTCCAAAATCAAGGCGGAGATTGCCTCTGTGCTCCATCTTTCTGTCATCTCCCTCAGATCTCTGGCCAGGATTGTCGGTCTTCTTTCCTCTTCTATTCAAGCGATATTTCCGGGCCCCCTGCACTATCGGGCCCTCCAACGCCTAAAGATCAGGCACCTTCGCCAAGGTTTAGCTTATTCAGACGTCATCGCTCTAGACCAAGAGTCCCGCACAGAATTGCAATGGTGGATAGACCATTTAGATGCGTGGAACGGGCGCACTATCTTCGCCACATCCCCAGATCTTGTTTTAGAATCCGATGCCAGTCTATCGGGTTGGGGCGCCCGCTGTGGTCCAATCTCAACTGCAGGAGCATGGTCAAGAGAGGAGTCCAGACTGCACATAAATTGTTTAGAGATGCTTGCTGGTTCCTTTGCGATCAAAAGTCTTTCCAAAGACAGGATCCGCTGTTCCATACTCTTACGCATGGACAATGTTTCTGCGGTTCACTACATAAATCATCTCGGCGGAACCAAGTCCAAGCCTCTAGCAGACTTAGCGAAAAGTCTGTGGGAATATTGCCTAGCCCATCATCTCTCCTTGACAGCGGAATATCTTCCAGGCGACCTCAATTCTGTGGCGGATTGGCACTCGAGGTTCCTGCGCGACTCCAGCGACTGGAGGCTTTGTCCCTCCGTCTTCCTTTCTCTTTCTCTTTTGTGGGGTCCCTTTTCCATCGATCTCTTTGCTTCTCGCCTCAATTCCCATTTACCCCAGTTTTTCAGCTGGCGTCCAGACCCCCTAGCTCTAGCCTTGGATGCTTTCCTCCAGGATTGGTCTCGTCATCTCAATTATGCCTTTCCTCCTTTCATAATGATCAACAGGGTGCTGGCGCAAGTTCGCCGTCAGGAAGCTTCTCTAGTACTGATAGTCCCCTTCTGGCAAGCTCAAATCTGGTTCCCTGTTCTTCTGGAAATGGCGATGGATTTTCCTGTACTTCTGCCGTGCTTCGACGATCTTCTTCTCAACCCTCGAGGCGAGGGCTTTGGATGTTTCTTCTCGGCAATTTTCCCCTACAGGTGTGCTGTTCCAGATTCGCAGACGCACGAAGACTAATTTAGACTCTGTTTTTTATCCCTATTTTCCCGATCAACCCCAACTTTGTGTGGGACAGTGTTTGAAAATGTATGAACAAAAGACCGCTGATCTCAGAACGCCCTCTTCTTCTCAACTCCTCATTTCCTTTCGTAAACCCCACCTTCCTGTTTCCTCCCCTACCCTCGCCAGGTGGGTTCGCTGGGTTATGTCCCTTGCCGGTATTGATGTCTCTGTTTTCGGAGCACATTCGGCTAGAGGAGCCATGGCTTCTAAGGCCTTTTGGACTGGCTCCCGCTTAGAGGACATACTGAGATCAGCAGATTGGTCCAATGACAGTATTTTCCGCATGTTTTACTGTAAGCCTCTTCATTCTGTTGCTTCTGATGTTATTGATTTGCTTTAAACAAGCATAATAGGAGCCTCCGGTCTTGCCATAAAATGTAGATTTTCCTAGTTATTATGACGGAAAGTCTTAATTTTATTAAAGACACGGAGGCGAGTATTATCCCGCCGCTACACTATTAACATGTGTTCTTCCTCCCAACAGCGAATCCAGCCTTACCGCCTGCCTCATCATAGAAGATCTTCCCTCCAGTGGCTCCGTTCATCTCCTGCTTGGATTTCCCCTCCGGTCCTTCCAGCTCCTTCTACAGATACTTTCATTGGACTTTGGCTCTGGATTCCAGTGATTAAGGATTTCTGCTCCTGGACTTTGGCGTTCTTTCTGGTTATGACTATTTTTCCTTTATTTTCTATTGTTATCTGACTGTCTCTCAGCGAAAAGAGGAAGCTGCGCAGTCAGTGTGTACTCTTATCTATGTGGTGACTGCTGATTGGTTATTATACTCTCGTTTTTTCTCATTCCCATGGCCCAGTTGTTGCCTGGCCCTCTGGGAACTGTAGTTCTTGCACTTATCTTGGCTGCTATAGAAATAAATGCAAGATAAGAAAGCGTAATACTCGCCTCCGTGTCTTTAATAAAATTAAGACTTTCCCTCATAATAACTAGGAAAATCTACATTTATATTGGAAACAAGATGCACCAATAAAATGAATCACTATGACTCGTCATAAGTTTTACACCCAACCAGTTGGTAGATGACTTTGTGGCACGTCTTGCAGAACTGGCTATTAAATGTCAATTTGGAGAAATGGATCATATGATTACAGATCAACCACAGAATGTCTTGCATCTTTTTATTACAGTGCCATCATAAAAAGATGCAAGACATACTGTGGGCTGCAATGAATCCAACTTTAAAGGAAACTATGGAAATAGTCAAAATAGTTGAAGAATCTAGCGCCTGCATGAAGGAGTTTGAGCATAAAGATAACCGGAGAGAAGTAGATGTGGCATCAACTGGTGTAAATACATTCTAAATTGTACTGATTTCAGAAATCATTACCTTTGTTAATAAGAAAAGAGACAGTGGTAAAGGATATCCATGAAAGAGTGGAATATTAACATATGCATTATACTTTACTGGGATAACTGCAATGTGATATAATGTAGAATTTGCGCTTGACAAGGTGAAACGTTTGTTTTCAAAATACCTTTAAAAGCAATGTCAGTTCCAGACATTAATCAATTACAATAATTACCAATTTAACATTTGCCCTTGTCTAGTGCATTTCCAGTATTACATTAAATGTTATTTGTGCCATCATTATTTTAAGGTGCAATGCATATATGTTTATTTTCATCACTTATCAAGCCTAAATAAGCACATCTGTATTAACACTTCACATACTATTATTATTATTATTCTTATTATTAATTTATTATTAGGAAGATTTATAGAGCGCCTGGTTACGCTCCCCGGCGTGTCCCCGCGCTATGGTAAGTGGAGTAGTCAGTCCAAACAGCCATCACAGTCGCTTACCTCCCGTATAGATAAGTCTTCAATTTTTTTCTGAAAGTGGACTCCGAGATCTCCAAACGTAGCTCCGCGGGTAGGGTATTCCACTGCTTGGCGGCCAGATATTTAAAGGACCTGCCCCCCATGCGGGCCTTCTTTATTTTTGGAACTTTCAGTAGCCCTGTACGGGAGGAACCCAGATTCCGTAAGGGCTCATAGCGAGTGACCAGATTCCGCAGCGGGGCAGGAGCTTTACCGCTCAGGATACGGTGACACGTGGAAAGGGCCTTAAACTCCACCCTTTTTCTGACGGGAAGCCAGTGTAGGACCTGGAGCGCTGCTTTAGAAGGAGATCTCCTAGGGAGCCTCAAAACTAAGCGAGCGGCTGCATTTTGCAGCACCTGAAGGCGATTGATGATCTTTCCCGTGGCCCCCAGATACAGCAAATTGCCATAATCTAGGCACGAGGTGACGAGGGCTTGTACCAGAGTCTGCCGTGCTGTAATGGGTAAGATGTCCAAAACCTTCTTCAGAGTTTTCAGGACTCCATAACATACCCCCACCACCCAGCTGACCTGGGGGCCAAAGGCAAGGTCGACATCAATCCACACTCCAAGATTACTAGCTTCCTGACAGGGAACAGGAGTTGCTCCCAGACAGGGTGGCCACCATGCCGAGGACCAGGCAGATGGTCCTCTCCCCACCACGAGTACCTCGGTCTTGCTACCGTTAAGCTTCAAACAGTTGGCGGACATCCAGGTTGCCAGTTCTTGCATGCAAACTCGGAAACTGTCCGCCGCAAGACCAGGCCTACGTGAGAGGGAGATGACCAACTGCGTGTCGTCGGCATAGGATACTAGGCACATGCCATGACTTTCAACTATCGCCGCCAATGGGGAGACATAAAGATTGAACAAAGTTGGGCTCAAGGACGAGCCCTGTGGCACGCCCTGGCCCAAACTAATCTCCCTAGAATAGCAGTCTTCTAAGCGGACTTGATAGCATCTGCCTGTCAAGAAGGACTGGATCCATCCAAGCGCGGCCCCTGATACTCCTCCATCATTCAGACACTGTAGCAAGATGGAATGTGCTACAGTGTCGAATGCTGCACTGAGATCCAGAAGTATCATGGCCATGGTCTGGCCCTCATCCACACCTTGTCGTAAAGCCTCTACTGCCGTGAGAAGTGCTGACTCCGTTGAGTGTCGCGGACGGAAGCCAAACTGGGAATCGTGGAGCAGAGAAGCCTCTTCCACAAAATTCATCAGTTGGAGGTTCACAGTTTTCTCCGCAACCTTCGCCAAATACGGCAGGAGAGAGATGGGACGGAGATTTTCTAATTTCTCAAAGCTAATATTTGTTTTTTTTTGCAGAGGAAGGACCACCGCCCGTTTCCAGGCACTTGGTACAGTATGGGTCTCAAAGGAGATGTCAAGAAGATAACGGATATACGGCTCTAATATGTGCAAACTACCCACCAGACGTTTGGGCGTGGTGGGGTCCCTAGGAGAGCCAGACTTGATAGATCCACAAAGTTGGATAAGTGCCTCAGTAGGCGGGGTGGTGAAAGTGGTCAGCATCCGTTGATCCCCCCTCATCCTAACTTCCTCTTTAAACTCAGAGCCTTTTCTAGCTTGGTCAGGGAAGGCAGAGTAGATCTTTGCTACCTTATTAGCAAACAACTCTGCTATTCGATTACAGCTGTCCACTGAGCAGAGTTCCTCTGGAACTTCCATAGGCTTCCCAGCTGAAAGTGATTTGTAAATTAAAAACAGTTCCTTCATGGAATTTTCAGCTTCCTTAATCCTGATGTCGTAATATGTCGTCTTAGCCTTCCTAATAAGTCTGTGATAGATACGTCTGCTGGTTACATAGTCAGCTTTAGCTTGAGTGGCAAAGGCTACCCTCCACTGTCTTTCTGCGCGTTTACACACAACCTTGGCTGCCCGCACTTCCTCGCTATACCATGGAGCCGTTCTCTGAGCGCGGCCCCCGGTTCTAGCCGGGGCGAGCGGGGCAACATGATCCAGGGCCTCAGCAATGCGCTGATCTAGATTCGAGTTGGCTTCCTCCACATCCCCTCCCCCAGGGTCGCCCCCCAAAACAACGGGAGATGTCTTGGGCTCGGGAGAAGGCAGCCCATCTACGCCTAGGATGTTTTAGTACAGACTGCTCCAATCGCCTGGCTCCCTGAATATGAATCAAAAAGGGAACCAGGTGATGGTCTGACCAAGGGATAGGTACAGGGGTCAGGGCCTCCACCTGTCCCCAGTTGGCAAATATAGGGTCCAATAAGTGGCCCCGTTGGTGGGTAGGATCGGTAACTTTCTGCTCAAGCTGAAGAGCATTCATCTCTTCACAGAAGTCCCCGGCCGTCTTGTCTGCAGGGTCATCTAAGTGTAGATTAAGGTCGCCCAACTCTAGTGTATGAAGTTTACAAATCAGAAAATGTATAAACTGTTCCATTTTTTGTCATAATCTTAAATTGTAAAGCTAAACTATGTAAATCACATTTTAACCCCCTGGCTGCGGCCGGAATTCTGCACCTGTGCGGCACATTCCGATTGCGGGCGTGGTCATGACGGCTCCCGGCCGTCATCAGCACACGCCCACCGTAACTGGTGACGACCGGGAGCCGTCATCAGCACCGAAGAGGTTAATTATGAAATGTTCTAGCAAACAAAGAATAGTAAATAAAAAATAAAATCAGGACTAACTTGGTGAAATTAAAATATTTTTATTAATAAAAGAGATACTTCTCTCAAATCAAGATATATTTTATTTTAAAACATAAAAAATCCAAAAATGAAATGTCCCAAAGACATTGGGGTGTTGCCCCAAACGTGCCTCCTAAACAGACTTCCAAAAGGGAACCTCCTCAGGAAGGGGCATCTAAAGTGGATAAAGCAGACACCCAAAGATCTTCAGTGGGACGGGTGGATTTGTGTTTGAGAGGGGTGATAGGGGCGTGCTTAGGAGGGGTGGTAGGGGTGGGTTCAGGAGGGATTGGTTTGGGAGGAGTGATTTGGGGATTGGAAGGGGTCAAGATCACAGCAAAAATAAAAGCAGAACTAGTACAAAGGTACAAGGGGTGGAAAGGGACTGGGTTTTGGAGGTAGAGGGAGCTGGTGTGTGTGATGTTTGTGTGTTTGTCTGTTATGTGGTTGCATGTGGGTCTGGTGTATGTTTTGTACATTTGGGTGTGTGTTTTTTGCAGGTGTCTGGTGTTCAGGTAAGTGTCTGCATTTGGTTTCGGTTGCTGTTGTTTTGGGTGCAGGTGTGATTTTGAGTGAGTTTGTTTGCTTAGATTAGTTTGATGTTGAGATGGTTGGTCTGGTTGTGGTGCTTGTGGGTGTGCTTGTTGGTGAGCTGGTGGATGTGGTGCTTGTGGGTGTGCTGGTGCATGTGGGTGTGCTAGTTGTTGCTGGTATGCTGGTGGTTGTGGGGGTGCTGGTGGTTATGGTGGAGGTGGGTGTGCTGGTTGTGGGGGTTCTAGTGGTTCTTGTGGGGAGGGTGTTCTAATGGCTCTGTGGGTAGGTGTGGTGGAATGCTGGTGGTTGTGGAGGTGGTGGTGGTGATGGTGGAGGTGGAGGTGGTGGTTGTAGGTGTGGTAGAGGTTGTGGTGGTTGGGGGTGTTGGGTGGTTGTGGTGGGAGTCGGGTGGTGTCTGTATGCTGTTTGGATGTGTGCTTGTGTTTCTTGGTGTTTGTGGGCCCGATTCACAGAATTAACTTAAGACTAAATCCTAAACGTACTACTAATTGGTATTCACAGAATGCACTTACTACTTTCGGGAATCACAGAGTGAACTTACTACTTTCGGGATTCACAGAATGAACTTACTACTTTTGGTATTCACAGAATAGATTTAAGACTACTAACTTTACGTCCGCACTCCGGCCGGAAATTCCGGCCCGGAGGCGGAGTTTCCGGCCCGGAGGCAGAGCTTCCAGCTTGGAGGGGGAGCTTGCAGCCCGGAGGCAGAGCTTGTGGCCCAGAGGCGGAGCTTGCGGCCCAGAGGTGGAGATTTTAGCCATGGCTAAATTCCCACCTCCGAGCCGGAAGCTCTGCCTCCAAGCCGCAAGCTCCACCTCCGGGCTGCAAGCTACGCCTCCAAGCCGAAAGCTCCGCCTCCAGGCCGGAAACTCCGCCCCCGACCGGAATTTCCGGCCCGAGTGCGGACATAAAGTTAGTAGTCTTAAATCTATTCTGTGAATCCCGAAAGTAGTAAGTGCATTCTGTGAATACCAAATAGTAGTACGTTTATGATTTAGTCTTAAGTTCATTCTGTGAATCGGGCCCTCTGTGTTTATGTGTGGGTCTGCTGCTTGTGTCTGTTGGAGTGGTTGCGTGCAAAGGATTGTGTGTGTGCTTGGAACTAGTATTTGGCATGGGGAAGGGGCCTGAGTTGGGGCACAAGGTTGGGCTTCTTGGGAGGCTGCAGTCAATGAGGAGGAGTCCTGTAACTGATCTCTCCAGGCCAGATATAGCACTATGAATGTCTTCCAGCTATGCTACCATTTGTTACATATGGCATCTGAGGCCTGGATGGTATTCAGGAATACAGTCTGGCCTACAGAAATGCTGCATGGTAGGTGTATAGCCTCCTCACTCAGCGCAGTCAAGGGGACAGGGACATGGGTTGAGGTGCCTGATGCGAAAGAGAACCCAGCCCTTTTTGGTGGTGGTTTGGCCAGCTCAGGGGGCGCAAGAGGGAGGGTGGAGATGGGTCTCTGGGTGGCGAACAAGGATGTAGGTGGAACCATTGCTGTAAGTAAGTAAGTACAACATTTATTTGTTTTTGTTCAATTAAAACGTTTACAAAAATACGCGTTAAAAAGTCTTCATACGTAATAAGACAAGAGAAACGCATTCTAAAACCGTAAAAGTCTCAGATGAAAAGCTCCTTTGTTCAGCTTCTTGTGAAGAGGTTCAAAGGTCTGTGCCCTAGGTTTTCAATTCTGTAGGTTAAAAACTTCCTTATGTGGTTCTTGCATTTACGCGTGGCGCCTCTCTCCCTTTCTTGGATTCTACTAATGACAGGAATTTCACTAGATTCCTATTTAGCTGCGGATCCTTGGAGTCAAAGCATGCAATCACAGCCTGTCTCCGGGTTCAAATCCCTCGTTCATTAAAGTGTGCTTTAAGTAATCCTGTCCTTTCCTCCTTTAGTTTGGTACAGGAGCAGATTAGACGTCCCATGTCTTCAGTGCCTTTCCCACATAATCTGCATGTGTTTCCACATTTTTCCCTCTGCCAAGGTGGAAGGTGCGGGGTGGCTGGCAAAATTCCAAGCCTGTGCTTTAAGAATTGTTCTTTGGTCTTCCTGGAGTACCCAGATTGAAGTATGGCTGTGGCCCACTTAGAGTCATCAAGGCATGGCCCCTGCGGGCAAAGGTGGCTTTATCTTCGACAACGGAGATTTTTTTGATTACTTTTTTTACTACTTGCTTAAAGAGCCAGTGGGTAGTTTGAGTTACCCATAGATCGAGTAGCCCTGTAGTAGCAAGTGAGTCCTCCAAGTACTTCTTGCAGGTGAGTTGGATATGTTAGAGAATTCTTGCCAGAGCTGATGGTTCAACGTGTTCCGTTGAGAGTTCTTAATTTTGTGCCGGCACATTATGTATGCACCTTGCCTTGCCAAGAGTTGTTTAGTTAGGCCGAACTCCAAATGTACCTGTGCGGGTTAAAGGTAATTCTATAGGCCCTGACCATGATGGTGTACAACAGTTTTGCGTCCCTGTCTCTCAGTGCCTCGCTACCATAGGTGATGGAGGGTAGGATTTTGGCTTGGGCGGCCCGGAGGAGAGGTGAGAGGATAGGCCCTGTAAGCTTTGTTTTTAACTGTCTTAGTGTTATTGCTATTGTCATCCCCTTCCTCCTGATAGCCTCAAGTTGGTTAGCGAACTGACCGCCCTCAATGATGGTTACACCTAGGTATTTGTAGCAAGGGATGTTTGCGATTGGTGTTTTTTCCAAGTACCAAGAGTGGGCTCGTCGTTTGCTGTTTATTGTCAAAGTTTTTGTTTTATTGATGTGCACCTCTAAGTGGTTTTCCTCAGCATACTCATGCATTTTATTTGGTAAGCGTTGCAAGCCAACCTGAGTGTGGCTTATTAGGACAATGTCGTCGGCGTACTAGATACTGGAGATAGCTGTACCTCCGAGCCGTGGGGCATGCGCATTGCAGGTGCCGGGGACTGATGTCATGTCCGCTGTATACAGGTTGAACAGCTTTGGCGCAAGCAACCATCCCTGTTTGAGCCCTTTGGTAGTTGGTATACACCTTGAAAGATGAGAGCCATTGCGTAGGCTTACCTGTATCCATGTATTGGAATGGAGGTGTATTAAAAGATTCAGAAGGGTTGACTGTATTCCCCAGGAGGCCAACTTTCTCCACAGTCTTGCTCGGTTGACATTGTCAAAAGCTGCCTTGAAGTCGATGAAACAGAAGTGGATCCTCTGTTTGGGTGATTTCGCCTTGTCAATAAGCAATGACAAAATATATTGGTTGATGTTTCTGTGTTTTTGCAAAACCCTGTTTGGTGCGGGGAATTATTTCCTTCTCTTTTGCCCAGTCCTGGAGCTCTGTGAGTAAGGTACTGGCGAAGTATTTTGCCCCTATGTCTAATAATGCACTACAAACCCTTGTATCCTTCTAGTCGTAAAGATTTTTAGTTTGTTGGCCTTTGAGCTCTCTCTGCTCATGCTATTTATTTAATCAACCTGCTCCTGGTGTTCTCTCTACCTCTGGGAATCCTTAGTTACTTGCGCATAATTGTGTGTTTACACGAGCCCATGAGGATCTGTTGTTTTTTGGTCACACTCTTTGAATTATTATTGATACTCTACAAGAATACTGTTCATAGGTTTGGAAAATTATAATGTTATTAAGTATATCAATATGGGTCTGTCTTTAATGTTTAGTCACATTGGATTGGTGTGTATGTTTATATGTCTTATGTATGTAGAAATCTGGCTGAAAAAATAGCCTCTTTTTTAACGAATGTATTTAAATGTCTGTGTAGTCTGTGATGTGTTATACACATGTGTCTAGTTTTGTGTATTTATGGGCATATTTATGTGTTTGAATCTAACAGCCCTGAAGAAGTACGCTTCAAGGATGAAACGCGCTGGCTGTGCCACTGTGAACAAGTGATGCTCATGACCTTGTTTTTAAAAAAGTCATTGATTTTGGAATAAAAGGAATTTTGGAAGAACCCTCGTGTTGGAAATAGACTTTATAATTGTTCTTCCCTGACGCTGAAATGTGGTGCACCTGTGCTTTTGTTTTAAATTGTTAGGTTCCTTTTGGGACTAGCATTGTGACAGTGGGTGCAATCCAGTGTGCATACATAGCCCCGCAAGTATAGATGGGGTTAGAATAACAGAGGGATAGCAGCTCAGGTGCTGTCGATTAGAAGGTTGCACTGGCAGGCGCATCTCTTTATGATCACATAGCAATGTTTTTGCAGCCAGGAGTACCTCCCCAGAATTTTCTAGAGAGGACTTGATTCTTTTTAAGTTTATTGTGTGCCATGCATGCCTGCCAACTGGATTAAGCGTCAGTTTGTGTGGGAACGATTGGATTGAGACTTCCTGGCGCCAGTGATCACTGTCCCCTTTTTCTTCTACACAAAATCCTGATATGTATTGAAAAAGTGAAAGGGAGATTAAAGTGTAATCTATGAGGGAGTTTGCAGTTTCCGAGTAGAATGAGGCGGCAGTATATCTTCAATTTAAAACCCTTAGATTATTGCTGTAAGGTCTAAACCACTAATGAAAATGAAATGAAATGAAAAATTATATTTATATAGCGCCAAAACTACCCGGAGGCCTCGCAGCGCTTACATTGATTGCTGAAGTGGGCTGCCAGGGAAGTTAACAAATTTTAGTGTACAAGTGTACAAGAGACTGGTTGCTTGTGGAGGCCTCAAAAGATGATGTTGAGCAGATGGCCTCTGTGCCAGTCCCATCACTCTCAGTACCACAGTGTCCATCGGTGCTGGTGGTCTTACCAGTCAAAACACAGTGGACAGCTACTTCCCCACCTACAAAGCCAATTTCTCCTTTGTCTTCTCCTGATCATCCTGAAATGGCATATACAATAGTTTAATTGTATCTGTGTAAATAGAACTGATCATGAACTGTGATTTCAATACATTTTAAGTTTTCAGATTTGATCTGATTCAAAGATCTCAAACTTTGGTTCTTTATTATCAATATTTCATGCATGTAGAGCACATCTTCAGAAACAATTTGGTCATAGTTTTGTAATTTCTCATGCCAGATCCTGTATCATTGATGATCTTCTCTCTTATCCATTTTTAATTCTCTCCGGGAACTGTTTAACACCTCTGAATGGTTAGGATTTGTTGTTTAGAATAGTGAACTTATTTCACCAAAAACGATATAAACCAAAAATACATTTGCACAGTGTGTGTTTGGGCATTTCACAATCGTAAATCTTACTTCAAGTAACTAATGTAAATTTCCAATATAAAAAATAATATATGGATTTAGTACTAAAGTAGCTTATCAATTTAGCATGCACTATGTATATCCTTATGCTGTAGAAGAAATTTAGAACTATGTTTTTTGTGGCTTGACAAATTACTTTGACGGCATAAGACAATACATAGGGCTTGATACATTTCTAAACCACGTTAGTACACGTTAGAACAAAAACGTTTTCCTATTTGACTCCTAAATATCTCAAGTAGTTTCAAGTTTGTTTTACCATTGTGAAAATGTTTTACAAAATATGATGCCTTTCACTTCAGACAAAAATTGGTACAACACCACAGTAAATATTAAATAAACTGATTCATATATCATTTTTACATCAAAGATTCACATGCAGTTCACAACATGCAACATTTTACACCTTGATGCATTTCTACATTTTCCTAATGAGTCATGAGTTGGGTGTGTTTTTGAGTTTTCCAGATGGGATACTCCAGCATTTATGTGATGGAACATTCCATCTGAAAAAGTCCCTTTAAGTATCCCATTTTTCTCCATCATTGATTTATCTTCTGGACATAACAAAGGAGACTGTAAAATGGTTTTAGGTTTGGGTTGCTCTCTCACCAATGTGTACACATTTGTGTATGTGTATTTCCCAAAAATATATGCCTATCACAATTCTTTACAAGCACTTTTGTGTAAGATATCATGCAAATCTGTCACTTTTAACTTGAATGAAATAGCATTTTGTAATGTTTTGAATCTAAAATGTATCCATGTATTCTGATGTTACTAGTCATTTAGGCTCACTTGCTCACTCTTGTTTGTTCATAAAACCAACGTATCAATGTGACGTTTGGAACGTCCACTGTATCATAAGTGCATTTTATGCTATGCAACCTGTAATAGGGCCAACCTTACATCATTCACAATAGTGAAGGAGCATCATACCTGACACAATAAAGACTAGTTGGCTGTTTGGTACAACTGTCCCTTATAACATAAAACAACCTGATGTATATTTGTTGTTTAGGCAGGCATGTGACTGCTGTAACCTGTCCTTTGGTAGTGAACAGAAATCTGGTGGTATCCTTTTTCACAAATTCATATGCAAAACACATCATCATACACCTTGCCAAACTTACACCTTCAAGAACTCGTGTGCATTGGACATGTGACAACCTTAATGTTGATGGCAAAATTAGTTGTTGTAACACAAATGTGTTATTTAACATGTTAGGCTCAAACTAGAATGTACAGAATCTTCCATATATTATGTCATTTCCATGCACACATACATCTAGCACACGCATACAACACACATGGACCGCACAGCACTACATACTAACTTGATGTAGGCCAAGGGTTAATTAAGCACACAACAGAGGAACATAACATGAATGAGCCTGTAGGCCTCTCTCTAGAAACACAGGTAAAAAAGGCCATTTCACTTATACTGATTATTAAACGTTAAGCAGCACATTGCTTGTGCTGCTTAACTTCTTGAAAAGTCAGTAGCCTCACACCTATGTGAGGGCATTTCTTTGGCTGCCCCTACCAGTCCAACAAGACCACATAATCGATGTTCCTCCATGACAACAAAAATCAGTACCAGGGAACCACACTTTGTTGTGGCTGGGCACTCAAGGCAGGGGTGCCCATCCATCACCATGCAAGGGACTTTTCTGTCACAACAATAATATAGGAGCAACCTCATTTACAACTGGGTTGTTATCACATAATACCTTTACCACGCATGCATTACTACGCACATGCCTTTACCATGCAAATCTTTACCACACATATACCTTTACCATGCATGCCTTTACAATGAAAATGTAAGTATTTTGCAGGTAAGTATAAATCCTGAAAAACGCATTCATATACCCATAGAACCATTCCACACCCATTTACTTACGTATACATCCACTTACATAGTCATTCACACACCTATACAGGCACTGCCACACCCACTAACACACCTATATAGCTGTTAATGTACCAAGCACTCAGTCAGTTGCTCATGCACTTACAAACCCATACACCAAGTCACCCCCAAACAGTCTCTCACATACCTATTTACAAATCCATATAGCCACTCACACACCCAGTCAGACAGCAACAAAGGTACTTACACATCCACTCACACACCCACACAGCACTTATGTATCCATCCCTTTCAGAGCCACAGGCACACATAGTTACACACCCAAATACCCACTATACTACCAGTTACCAATCCATACAGTCACTTACATACCCATTTAGATGCCCACACAGTCACTAACACACCCAGTCACAGACCCACACAGCTACTCACACATACAGTGACACACCAACAGAGGCACTGATACACTCACTCACATATCCACACAACCACCCATATACCCAGTCACCCACATATACAGCCACTCAGAAAACCATGTATACACTCATACTCAGACACTAACACATCCTTTTATATACTGACATAACCACTTATGTAGCTACTCACTTCTTTTGGTTAAAAAGCAGGGGTAGTAACCATCTGTTCTGGAGGTAAGGGTCCCACAGATGAATGGTTTTCAGGTGTTTCAAATAGAGGATGTGCCATGTGAATATTTCTTCACTGTACCTCTTGACAGTTTTTTGCTGCATTAATTGCATTGGACACATTTTAGATGAACTTTAATTTCTCCTGAGGGGATGGAGAAATATTTTTAAATGTCAGAGGAATTCATGGAGGTGTTAAGTCTTCTTTGTCCTGCTCTTTCCCTGCTCTTCTATCTTCAGTAGAAGATGCCTTAACTTTGATACTCTCTTTTTTTTAAGGAAAGCCAAAAATAATGATGTAGCTTTGATTTTCAGACTGTCTCCAGAGAGATGTGAAACCAAAATAACTGATTTAGGGTGTGGTTTACAATGTGGATGGGTGGAGACTTACTGTATACAATGTGTTCCTGGATTTGTGGTGGATGCGGGGTAACTTTGCATCGGATCCACCGATCCGTAAAAGGAATGCAAAGAAAAGAAAGACCTGCTGTACTGAATTTGTATAAAGTTTACATAAGTTACATTATGTTGAATTGTTAATCGTTACTTTTAAAATGTATAATAAGAATACATGTGTGAATAAAATTTATTTATAATATTGTAAAAATGTATATTACTATGTTGAACTTATAGGTGAAACTGTAGTACAATTGATATTAAACAAATTGTGAAATTCAATTAAAAAACCAAAGGTTATAGGGTTACTATAGTTAGGAAATAGCATTAAAAACATAGAAATCCACTAAAAAAACAAAGGTTACAGGGATGTTATACTAAGGCTCAGATTTCACACACACAAAACCATAAACATTTATCAGTTATTGTTTCCTGAGCAACACACTGCTAATGTCTTCACATAATACATGACTCATTACATGTTCAGTCACATCACCGATGACATCTCACATAACATCACTGAGCAAAATAAACTTCAATATACTTCATAAAATACCATTTACATTTTTAAAAAAGAATACATTGATGAGAAACGTACAGCACAGATCTCTCTGTAACCTTATCAACTACTACACTCACTTATCACCTAAGAGACCGTTCTCTGTGCATAGTCCTGTCTTTTCTGAACCACTACTCTAAACACTAATGACCAAAGAAAAATGTCTAACTGTATAAGCTAGTCTGTTGCAAACCACAAAAAACTATTTGTGAACGTGGAAAGAGGTTTTAGTGCAAATGTCAGATTTACACAAACCATTACAATATACGACCAGTAGTGAGGTTTCAGCGGACAGGCCCCTGTTTGACAAACCACAAGTAAAATTATTCTTAATGCTGGAGAAAGGTGAGAGCAGAGAAGTGAGTCTGTCGTAAATGTCTACTACACTGAGCCATCACCCTAGAGAAAGGTCTTAGAGAACAAATACATGTATTGCGATCCACTACTACAGTCATTCATCACAAAGGAGAGGTAACTATAATGGCTGAATTTTTATGGTTTTGTTATGTGCAAAATCTTAGCCTAACTTATATATATTTAGGGTCAGATTTTACACACACAAAAACCATAGAAATTCAGCAGTTATAGTGACATGGTCAGTGACATCATTGATGACATCATTGATGGCATCTCAAATAACATCACTGATGACATCATCCAGTGATTGTGAGTGTTTTCTAAACATTTTTGTGTTAAACGTACATACCAAGGAACCACAGAAGTTAAATTAGTATACTTTGTGTACTAATAATGAGTGGTTCCTTTGTTTACCATAGTTTATGTGAGTCTCTGTGTGTAAGTTGGTGTCTGAGTTACTGTACAGGTGTGTGAGTGGGTGTGTGGATGTATAAGTGGGTGACTTAGTGGCTATATGAGTGGCTTTATTGGTGAGTGAGTGGGTGTGTCAGTGGTTGTATGGGTGTGTGAGTGAGTGGCTGTATGGGTGAGTGAGTGGGTGTGTTGATAGCTTTATGGATAAGTGAGTGGTTGTATAAGTACTTGTATGGGTCTATTAATGGGTATGTGAGTGGTTGTGTGGGTGTGTGAATGGGTGTATGAGTGGTTCTGTGGATGATGTCATCAGTGAGGTAATTTTGAGATGTAATCAGTAATGTCATGAGTGATGTCACTGACCATGTCATAAAGTGATGTAATATGTGTGGTCATAAGCAGTATGTTGCAGGGGCATACGTTATAGTTAGCTCAGGTAACTATAACTGCTGAATTTCTATGGTTTTGTTGTATGTAAAATCTAAGTCTAACTATTATATATATATATATATATTTAGGCTCAGATTTTACACACATAAAAATCATAGAAATTCAGCAGTTATAGTGACATGGTCAGTGACATGATGACGTTGTAGATGACATCTCAAATGACATCACTGATGACATCATCCAGTGATTGATATTTTATAAAAGTTTTTTGTGTTAAACGTACATACTAAGGTACCACACAAGTTAAATTAGTATACTTTGGATACTATGAATGAGTAGTTCCTTTGTTTAACATAGTTTATGTTAGTCGCTGTGTGTGAGTGGGTGTGTGGGTGTATAAGTGGGTGTCTGAGTAGCTGTGTGGGTGACAGTGGCTCTGTGAGTGCATTGCAGGGCATAAGTTATAGTTAGTTCATGTAACAATAACTTCTAAATTTCACTAGTTTTGTACAAGTGAAATCTGACCCTAACTATAACTTCCCTTTAACCTTTGTTTTTTTAATGAAGTTCTACATCTTTTTAAATTCTATATCCTAACTATAACGTCCTTGTAACCTTTGATTTTTTTAAGTGAATATGTAAATATTTAAAAAAATGTATTTCCTAACTGTAACCACTTACCTTTGACGCTGACTAAGTGGGTGAGTGCATGAGTGTCTCAACAGTGTATGAGTGTCTGAGTAGGTTTGGAAGTGGATGCCTCTTTCTGCTCGTTGCTGACCTTTATTCTGCCTTTTGCTGCTCACCTTTATTATGCTACCTTCTACTAAATTCTGAGCTTTATTTTGCCTCTCTGTTGTCTTTCATTCGTCATGCGTGGGGGAGCCTGAAGGCCTCCACAGTCCCAGCCGTTTCCCTGCCTCCTCTCACAGACAGGGAGCTTTTAGACATGCCGAAAACTCTGCTCTCAGCAAGCGGGAGCAGTTTCACAGCCCTTGCTTACTGAGAGCGGAGTTTGTGTTTGCTCTGCCTTGGTGGGAGCTGCCAAAGCTCCTGCCAAGTCAGAGCAAACAGCTAGGTCCCAGGGACGGACACCCCAGTACATAGCAGGAGCCAGCCCTAGGGGTGGCGGGTCCCCAGGGCCATTATTGGCTCCAAGAAGGAGGGCCACCTGGCCTACTCCTTTGATCTGAATGGGCCAGCCTAGGGAGTTGGTGGTCCCCAGGGCCATATGAGGCCCAGGAGGGGGACCTCATGGTCCCCCTCCAATTTTTTTATACTTGGCCCTAGGACGTTGGTAGTCCTAGGGGCACTGAGGTTCGCTTGGCCACTCCCATTAAGTGTTATTTCGCACCAGGGAGGTGGTGATCCCTGGGGCTCGGGGGGGGTCCATGCACCCACCCATCAATCTTTCTTTTGCCATGCGCGAGTGTTGGTCCCTGCGGCTTATAGAGCCCATGGAGTGGGGCCACATGCGCCCCCTCCTTTTTAGCAATAAAGCCCCGGGGATGGGGTGGTCCTTAGGGCTCAATGAGCCTGAGGAGGCGGTCCGTGCACACACCATCTTTTTTTTTTTAAATGCCCATGGGACCTGGCCCACCCACGGACTGGTGCAGCAGCCCCTGCTTCTTTTAAAAAAATATTTTTGTAGTCGATTTTTTATTCCTGTCTGGGCCACAGAGAGTAATCCTACTCTCCCCCTTTTCTTTTTTTAAAACATTTTTTGTGGGACTCGGCTGAACCTGAGTCCCAAGATGGCTATCAACACTTCCTGGTTGAAGTTTTGGCAGCTAATCGGATCTCACCATGAGATCTGTGCTTAGGCTCTGCGCAGATATCCTTATTTGTTTTCTCTTAACTTTCTCAACAGCTACTGAATGGATTCACACTGGATAACTGAAAGCATGATCTGACAAACAAAATCTACCTTTCTGCCAAATTTGGTGCAATTCTGTCCAGCGGTTAGGGCTGTAGTCATGTTCAAAGCTTGTACAGTAATTTACATGGGAAATCATGTTTTTTTTCAATCCCCTCTTTTCCTTGGCCCCCTGATTGATGGTTCACCCCGAAACTTTCCATGCACAACAAGATTCACTATGCCACTTTTATGGGAACATTTTGTAAAGACTCTTCAAACGACGCCAAAGACATTGGCAAGTCAAAAAATGCCTTTTTTATAGAAACATGGTCCTAACTATAACTACCTACAAAGATATATATATATATATATATATATCCATCATAAAAGACACACCAGACTTGGAGAGCCTCACACCATGTGTAATATTTATTTCTTGCCAGGCAGCCCCACCGGCAACCGTAGCAAGTTCAGCAATTTCTTTCTGCCAGCATATTCTGACGCGTTTCGAGCGTCCTCGCACCCTTGTTCACAGGTGTTGACCGATGAGTGTAAGCAGTATTCCGCACCTCAATTGCCCATTATTATAGTCCCGCCCATCTGGGCGTGTCAGCATAGTGCATACTGGGATTTGAAGTCTTTTCACAAGGTAAGTCTTTCAACACCTGTGAACAAGGGCGCGAGGACACTCGAAACGCGTCAGGATATGCTGGCAGAAAGAAATCGCTCAACTTGCTACGGTTGCCGGTGGGGCCGCCTGGCAGTAAATAAATATTACACATGGCGTGTGGCTCTCCAAGTCTGGTGTGTCTTTTATGATGGAATAAATTGCGGCCTGCCGGGGTCGCGGAGTTGCCCCACCGCTGAATAGCGGGTCCAGCATGGTGAGTACAGACGCTAAATTGGAGCTTTTGTGTTTCCTGCCACAGGGTCATAACAGCCTTACTGCAACCCTACAAGGTGCAGAAACCCACTGTGGTATTTATTGTGATGTTGTGATGGCGGCCGCATTTACTGAAAGACTTACCTTGTGAAAAGACTTCAAATCCCATTATGCACTATGCTGACACGCCCAGATGGGCGGGACTATAATAATGGGCAATTGAGGTGCCAAATACTGCTTACACTCATTATAATTTGTCTAAGAAGGACACTAAAGCTTTTTGCGAAAATATTGCCTCTGAAAATACTGTTTTTAACTCACTTTATGCACTTAAAACAGAGCACTGATTATATTAGAAACGTACATGTTTTGTAAGTATTAACGAATGTTAGAACCACACTAACCACAATGCACTTCACTATAAACAGGAAGTAACTGTGTGCCTGTAGAGATAAAAGAAATCTGTTTCTAGTGCTGCACATCCCGTGATCAAGCCTTGTGGATAGGCGAAACGCGTTGGGCAGGACAAGCTTCTGAAATAAAGCCGCTTTAAACTTCCAAAAACAAACACGAGGGAGTGCGTTTTTAAAACAATCTGTGAATTGGACTTTGGTAATTGAAATAACGACTGGGCCCTGCTGGAAAAAACGCACCACCTCATACTAGAGTGCCTGCGTCAGCAAGGGTTACAACATTGAAGGATATATATATATATATGTATATATATATATATATATATATATATATATATATATATATATATATATATATATAAAACACCTACTCGTAGTCGCCAGTAGGTAGTTATAGTTAGGACCTAGTTGCCATAGGAAAAGCATTTTTTGATATTCCAATATCTTTGACGCCGTTTGACGAATCTTCACAAACTTTTCAGAACTAATGGGGCACTCCGGTAAGCTCCTGTCTTGAAAATTTCGGGGTGATTCGTCAAGCAAGGGCCAAGAAATAATGGGGGTCCCAAAATGCGTTTTCTCCATGTTAATTTCCGTAGGAAACTTTAGACAAGGCTACAGCCTGAACTGATGAACGGAATTACACCAAATTAGGCAAAAAGGTAGCTCTTGATTCAGAAAGCGACCTTTTTGTTAAATGGTGTAAATCCGTTCAGTAGTTCCTGAGAAATATAAATATTTATAGATATCTATATATGGACGTGAAGGATCCCTGAACCCTCCCAATCACAGGCCTTGGGATCTGATTGCCTGCCAACAGTTCCAACCAGGAAGAGTCACCGGACAAAAGGTGTAAAAATGTGAAAAGCGGGCAGGATAGAAACACCCTGAGCCCCTAGGCCTGCTCAGGGAGTCCCACAGGGACCCCGAGTGCCACCTTCCCGTTGCTTTTTTTTTAAATAAAAAAATGCATGGATGGGCTCCTGCCTCCCCCAAGCTGCCCTGGGGATTGCCATCTCCCTGGGGCTTTAATAATTATCCCCGAGGACCTCCACCTCCCTGTGGCTACCTTTAAAAACTAATTGTGGGGGGTATGAGCCTCCTTGACCCTGGGGACTGCCAGCCCCCAGTGCAGACTCCAGCAATGTCCCAGGGTGCTCACCGCTGGGACATTGCAGTTTGCCAGTGCAGGACAGGAGTACTGCTCCTGCCCTGCTATAGCAAACCATGCTTTGCTTCATGGAAGCAAGAGCACTAAAACTGATCTAGCTTCCTTGAAGAGAGGTAATATTGCTTTTGGGCAAAGGGAGCTGCACGTTAGCAGCTCCCTCTGCCCAAAAGCAATGCTGGCTCGCGCAGGAGGTGTGGAGCCAGCAGGGACTGCAAGGGCCTTGGGGTTCCCCCCACGTTCCCCTACAAAGAAGCCAAACCCCGGGGGTTGGGGTCCCCAAGCCAAAAGGGGCCCAGGAAGGGGGCCAGTTGGTACCCCTCTCCTTTTTTCTTTTAAAAAAATGGCCGAGCCGCAGGGGATAGGGTAGATTTCGGCCTGGAGAAGTGCGCGCAGTCCCGAGGGATGGGGTCCCAAGGGCATATATCGGCCTCAGGAGGGGGGCCAAGCCTCCCCCTCCCTTTTAAATGAAAAACACATTTAAATGGGTCAGGCCTTGGGGAATGGGGTCCCCGGGGTCTATTACCATTAAGGAATGGGGGCTACGCAGCCCCCTTTCCTAAATAAAAAAAATACACAAACCGGCCACTTTCACAACTACACTGCAAACGCACTTCCTGGCATGATCGTGGTTGGAAAATGAAGTCTCCGTCATTACTGAGGGTCCTTAGGGTCCAATTAGCCCGCCAGGTACCTCCAGTAAGCCCTACACAGCTGGTTTGCTGATAGGTGGTAGGAGGCCATGTCCCTTTTTACACCACTGTGCAAACGCGCCTCTTGGTGAACTGGAGGTGGGGCGATGAGGTCCCCTTCTGTCCTGAGGACCTCGGGGCTAAACTGGGGCCGCGTTTGCAGAGTGGTGTAAAATTGGGGCAGGGCCTCTGACTACTGCTCAGCAATCCAGCTGTGTGGGGCTTACTGGAGGTAACAGGATGACTAGTTGACCCCCAGGGACCCTCAAGAGGTAAGGGGACTTCATCCCCCAACCCAGAGTGCGCCAGGAAGTACGTTTGCAGAGTGGTGGAGAAAGGGGGCAAGGCCTGCCACCAGCTTTCAGCAATCCACTGTGTAGGGATTGCTGGAGGTTATAGGTAGGCTAGTTGGCCCTTAAGGACACCCAGCATGCCAAGAAGCTCATTTGCAGAGTGGTGGGCAAAGGGGGCGTGGCCTTGTATCAGAACTTAGCAATCTGCTGTGTGAGACTTACTGGAGGTAATAGGAGGGGTAGTTGGCCCCCAAGGATTTTCTTGGGGACCAACTACCCCATCTATTACCTCCAGTACGTCCTACACAATGGGATTGCTAAGAGGACTTTGAAGGCCACGCCCCCCTTTGTCCATCAGTGAAAACACGCCTCCTGGCACACTACTGGTTGGGGTTGAGGTCCACTTAATCCTAAGGGACTTTGGGGACCAATAAGCCTTCCTAGTGCCTCCTTCAGCCCCACGCAGTGGAATTCCAGATCATTGGTCAGAGGCCCAGCCCCCTTTCTCCAACACTCTGTAAACGTGACTACTAGTTAAAGAAGCATTTGCAATGCAATAGGTCTTGCATTTGCGAGAGTTATAGCTATTGGCATAGTAAATGTATTTTACTAATGATTTTTGGAGTGGAGTGGATGTACATTCTGTGTTATGGAATTATGTAGTATGTTGTGCAGTGAAATTATGTGGATAGAAAGTATGTGGTATTTAGTGTATAGGAATTATGTAGAGTGGGATTATTTGTCATCTTGCCTCTTCTGCACCACTCTTCCCTCTTTCTGCAGCTCGTTTGCTTCTTTTGGCACCCCTCTTGCCTCTCTCTGTACCTCTGTTGCTTTTTCTGCACTTCTCTCCCCTCTTCCTGCACCCCTCTTCCCTCTTTCTGCACCTCTCTTTTCTTTTTCTGTACCTCTCTTCCACCTTTCTGCAGTTTGCTTGCCTTTTCTTGCACCTCTACTGTTTCTTTCTGCACTTCTCTTGCATCTTTTTGCACCCCTCTTTCCTCTTTCTGCACCGCTGTTGCTGCTTTCTGCACTTTTGTTGCTTCTCTCTGTACCTCTTTTGCTTCATTCTGCCTCCCTCTGGCATCTTCGAACACCCCTCTTACTTCTTTCTGCACCAGTCCTGCTTCTTTCTGTGCTTCTTGCCTCTTTCTGGAGTTCTTTTGCCTCTTTCTGCACCTCTTTTGCTTCTTTCTGTACCTCTCTTGCCTCTTTCTGCACTTCTGTTTCTTCTTCCTGCACTTCTCTTGCCTCTTTCTGTGCCTCTCTGTACCTCTCTTGCCTCTTTCTGCACCGCTCTTGCCTCTTTCTGACCTCTATTGCTTCTTTCTGCACCTCTATTGCTTCTTTCTACACTTCTCTTTCCTCTTTCTGCACCCACCCCTCATGCCTCTTTCTGCATATCTATTGGTTCTCTCTATACTTCTCTTGCTTCTTACTGCACCTCTCTTGCTTCTCTCAGCATCCCTCTTGCCCCTTCCCCACCCCTCTTTGCTCTTTCTGCACCTGTCCTGCTTCTTTTTACACCTATCTTGCGTCTTTCTGCAGTTGTCTTGCCTCTTTCTGCCCCTCTGTAGCTTCTGTCTGCACCTCTCTTGCTTCATTCTGCACCCCTCTTGCCACTTTCTGCACCTCATTTCCCTCTTTCTGTACCTATTAGCCTCTTTTTGCAGTTCTCCTGCCTTTTTATGCACCTCTGTTGCTTATTTCTGTACTTCTCTTGCCTTTTTCTGCATCCCTCTTCCCTCTTCCTCCACCTGTCCTGCCTTTTTCTGAACCTCTCATGCCTCTTTTTGTAGTTCTCTTGCCTCTATTGCCTCTTTCTGTACCTTTCTTGCCTCTTTATGCATCCCTCTTGCCTCTTTTTGCACCTCTGTTGGTTCTCTCTGCACTTCTCTTGCTTCTTTCTGCACCTTTCTTGCTTCTCTCTATACCCTCTTGCCTCTTTCTGCACCCACCTATCCTGTCTCTTTCTGTACCTTCCTTCCCCCTTTCTGCAGTTCTCTTGCCTCTTTCTGCGCCTCTGTTTCTTTTTCTGCACTTCTCCTGTCTCTTTCTGTACCCCTCTTCCCTCTTTCTGCACCTCTGTTGCTTCTTTCTGCACATCTGTTGCTTCTGTCTGTACCTCTCGCTTCATTCTGCACCCCTCTTCCATCTTTCTCCACCTGTGTTGCCTTTTTATGCACCTATTCTTGCAGTTCTCTTAACACTTTCTGCACCTCTGTTGCTTCTTACTACACTTCTCTTACCTCTTTCTGCACCTCTCTTGCCTCATTCTGCAGTTCTATTGCCTTTTTCTGCACCTCTGCTGCTTCTTTCTGCACTTCTCTTGCCTCCTTCTGTACCCTTCTTTCCTCATTCTGCACCTCTGTTTCTTCTTTCTGTACTTCTCTTGTTTCTTTCTGTACCTCTCTTGCCTCTTTCTGCACCCCTTTTGCACCTGCCCTGTCTCTTTCTGCACCTCTGCCTTTTTCTGCAGTTCTCCGGCGTCTTTATGCACCTTTGTTGCTTCTTTCTGTACTTCTCTTGCCTCTTTCTATACCCCTCTTTCCTCTTTCTTCATGTGTTGCCTCTTTCAGCACCCCTCTTGCCTCATTCTGCAGTTCTCTTGCCTCTTTCTGCACCTCTATTGCTTCTTTATGAACTTTTCTTGCCTTTTTCTGCATCCCTCTTTTTGAACCTGTTTGTTCTCTTTGCACTTCTCTTCCTTCTTTCTACACCTCTCTTGCTTCTTTCTGCACCTCCGTTGCGTTTGCCTGCACATGTCCTGCCTCTTTCTGCACCTCTGTTGCCTCTTTTTGCACCTCTCTTGCCTCTTTCTGCACCTCTATTGCTTCTTTCTATACTTCTATTTCCTCTTTGTGTACCCACCCCTCATGCCTCTTTCTGCACATCTATTGGTTCTCTCTGTACTTCTCTTGCTTCTTACTGCACCTCTCTTGCTTCTCTCAGCACCCCTCTTGCCCCTTTCCCACCCCTCTTCCCTCTTTCTGCACCTATCTTGCGTTTTTCTGCAGTTGTGTTGCCGCTTTCTGTCCCTCTGTTGCTTCTGTCTGCACCTCTCTTGCTTCATTCTGCTCCTTCTTGCCTCTTTCTGCACCTCATTTCCCTCTGTTTGTACCTGCCCTGCCTCTTTATGTTCCTCTGTGCCTCTTTCTGCAGTTCTCCTGTCTCTTTATGCACCTCTGTTGCTTATTTCTGTACTTCTTTAGCCTTTTTCTGCATCCCTCTTCCCTCTTTCTCCACCTGTCCTATTTCTTCCTGAACCTCTCATGCCTCTTTTTGTAGTTCTCTTGCCTTTCTGCACCTCTATTGCTTCTTTCTGTACTTTTCTTGCCTCTTTCTGCATCCATCTTGCCTCTTTCTGCACCTCTGTTGGTTCTCTCTGCACTACTCTTGCTTCTTTCTGTACTTTTCTTGTTTCTCTCAGTACCCTCTTGCCTCTTTCTGCACCTGTCCTGTCTCTTTCTGCAGTTCTCTTGCTTCTTTCTGCACCTCTTCCCTCTTTCTGCACCTCTGTTGCTTCTTTCTGCACTTCTGTTGCTTCTGTCTGCACCTCTCGCTTCATTCTGCACTCCTCTTCCATCTTTATCCACCTGTCCTGCCTCTTGATGCACGTATCTTGCCGTTTTTTATGATTCTCTTGCCACTTTCTACACCTCTGTTGCTTCTTTCTATACTTCTCTCACCTCTTTCTGCACCTCTCTTGCCTCATTCTGCAGTCCTATTGCTGTTCCACTCCAAGGCTGACCTGGTCTGTATGTTTCGCGTGAAATATGATGCCATTTGTTGTCTGGAGGTGCAGGTTGCAGCATCTCTATGTGATTGTCACTATATTTGTGCCTGTGCACCTCTGTTGCTTCTTTCTATACTTCTCTCACCTCTTTCTGCACCTCTCTTGCCTCATTCTGCAGTCCTATTGCCTTTTTATGCACCTCTGCTGCTTCTTTCTGCACTTCTCTTGCCTCCTTCTGTACCCCTTTTCTCATTCTGCGCCTCTGTTTCTTCTTTATGTACTTGTCTTGTTTCTTTCTGTACCTCTCTTGCCTCTTTCTGCACCCCTCTTGCACCTGTCCTGTCTCTTTCTGCACATCTGCCTTTTCTGCAGTTCTCCTGCCTCTTTATGCATCTCTGTTGCTTCTTTCTGTACTTCTCTTGCCTCTTTATGTACCCCTGTTCCCTCTTTCTACGCGTGTTGCCTTTTGTGCACCCCTCTTGCCTCATTCTGCAGTTCTCTTGCATTTTTCTGCACCTCTATTGCTTCTTTCTGCACTTTTCTTGCCTCTTTCTGCATCCCTCTTTTTGCACTTGTTGGTTCTCTCAGCACTCCTATTGCCCCTTTCCCACCCCTCTTCCCTCTTTCTGCACCTATCTTGCGTCTTTCTGCAGTTGTGCTGCCTCTTACTGCCACTCTGTTGCTTCTGTCTGCACCTCTCTTGCTTCATTCTGCCCCCCTCTTGCCTCTTTCTGCACCTCATTTCCCTCTTTTTGTACCTGTCCTACCTCTTTATGCTCCTCTTTGCCTCTTTCTGCAGTTCTCCTGTCTCTTTATGCACCTCTGTTGCTTATTTCTGTACTTCTTTTGCCTTTTTCTGCATCCCTCTTCCCTCTTTCTCCACCTGTCCTGTCTCTTCCTGAACCTCTCAGGTCTCTATTTGTAGTTCTCTTGCCTTTCTGCACCCCTATTGCTTCTTTCTGTACCTTTCTTGCCTCTTTCTGCACCCCTCTTGCCTCTTTCTGCACCTCTTTTGGTTCTCTCTGGACTTCTCTTGCTTCTTTCTGTACTTTTCTTGTTTCTCTCTGTACCCTCTTGCCTCTTTCTGCACCTGTCCTGTCTCTTTCTGCAGTTCTCTTGCTTTTTTCTGCACCTCTGTTTCTTTTTTCTGCACTTCTCCTGTCTCTTTCTGTATCCCTCTTCCCTCTTTCTGCACATCTGGTGCTTCTTTCTGCACTTCTGTTGCTTCTATCTGCACCTCTTCTATCTTTCTCCACCTGTATTGCCTCTTTATGCACCTATTCTTGCAGTTCTCTTAACACTTTCTACACCTCTGTTGTTTCTTTCTATACTTCTCTCACCTCTTTCTGCACCTCTCTTGACTCATTCTGCAGTCCTTTTGCCTTTTTCTGTACCTCTGCTGCTTCTTTCTGCACTTCTCTTGCCTCCTTCTGTACCCCTCTTTCCTCATTCTGCGCCTCTGTTTCTTATTTCTGTACTTGTCTTGTTTCTTTCTTTACCTCTCTTACCTCTTTCTGTACCCCTCTTGCACCTGTCCTGTCTCTTTCTGCACCTCTGCCTTTTTCTGCAGTTCTCCTGCCTCTTTATGCATCTCTGTTGCTTCTTTCTGTACTTCTCTTGCCTCTTTCTGTACCACTGTTCCCTCTTTCTACACGTGTTGCCTTTTGTGCACCCCTCTTGACTCATTCTGCAGTTCTCTGGCCTTTTTCTGCACCTCTATTGCTTCTTTCTGCACTTTTCTTTCCTCTTTTTGCATCCCTCTTTTTGCACCTGTTGGTTCTCTCTGCACTTCTCTTGCTTCTTTCTACACCTCTCTTTCTTCTTTCTGTATCTCTGTTGCTTTTGTCTGCACCTGTCCTACCTCTTTCTGCACCTTTCTTGCCTCTTTTTGCAGTTCTCTTGCCTCTTTTGCACCTCTCTTGCATCTTTCTGCAGTTCTCCTACCTCTTCCTGTACCCTCTTCCCTCTTTTTGTACCTATGTTGCTTCTTTCTGCACTTCTCTTGCTACTTTCTTTACCACTTCTGCTTCTTTCTGCACCCCTCTTGCCTCATTCTGCACCCCTCTTCCTCCTTTTTGTACCTGTCCTGCCTCTTTCTGTACCTATTTGCCTCTTTCTGCAGTTCTGTTGCCTCTTTCTGCCCCTCTGTTGCTTCTTTCTGAACTTCTCTTGCCTCTGTCTGTACTCCTCTTCACTGTTTCTGCACCTCTCTTGCCTCTTACAGCACCTCTCTAGCCTCTTTCTGCACTTCTTTTGCCTCTTTCTGCACCTCACTCTCTTCTTTCTGCTCCTCTCTTCCCTCTTGATGTACCTCATGTTCTCCTTTCTGTTCCTCTCTTGCCTCTCTACATCTTTCTTGCTTCTTTCTCCACCCCTCATCCCTCTTTCTGTACCTGTCTTGCCTCTTTCTGCAGTTCTCTTCCTTCTTTCTGCACCTCTGTTGCTTTTGTCTGCACCTGCCCTGCCTCTTTTGGAACCTATCTTGCCTCTTTTTGCAGTTCTCTTGCCTCTTTCTGCACATCTGTTGCTTCTTTCTACACTTCTCTTGCCTCTTTCTGCATCTTACTTCCCTCTTTCTGCACATGTGTTGCCTCTTTTTGCACCTCTCTTGCATCATTCTGCAGTTCTCTTACCTCTTTCTGTACCCCTCTTCTCTCATTCTGTACCACTCCTGCTTCTTTCTGCACCCCTCTTCCTTCTGATTCTACCTGCCCTGCATCTTTCTGTACCTCTTTGCCTCTTTCTGCAGTTCTCTTGCCTCTTTCTGCCCCTCTGTTGCTTCTTTCTGAACTTATCTTGCCTCTGTCTGCACTCCTCTTCACTGTTTCTGCACCTCTATTGTGTCTTACAGCACCTCTCTAGCCTCTTTCTGCACTTCTTTTGCCTCTTTCTGCACCTCACTCTCTTCTTTCTGCTCCTCTCTTCCCTATTTCTCTACCTCATGTGCTCCTTTCTGTTCCTCTCTTGCCTCTCTGCATCTCTCTTGCTTCTTTCTGCACCCCTCTTGCTTCTTTCTGCACCCCTCATCCCTCTTTCTGTACCTGTCTTGCCTCTTTCTGCACCTGTCTTGCCTCTTTCTGCAGTTCTCTTGCCTCTTTCTGCAACTCTGTTGCTTTTTTGCACTTCTGTTGCCTCTTTCTGCACCCCTCTTGCCTCTTTCTGTACCTCTTTTGCTCTCTCTGCACTCCTCTTACCACTTTCTGCACCCCTCTTCCCTATTTTGGCACCTATCTTGCCTCTTTCTGCACCTCTATTGCCTCTTTATGCAGTTCTCGTGTATCTTTCTGCACCCCTGTTGCTTCTTTCTTCACTTACATTGCCTCTTTCTGTACCCCTCTTCCGTCTTTCTGCACTTCTGTTGCTTCTTTCGGCATCTCTCTTGCTTCTTTATGCACCTCTCCCTTCTTCCTCTCTGTGCACCCCTCTTGCCTCTTTCTGTACTTCTTTCTGCGCCTTTCTTCTTCCTTGTGCACATGTCTTACCTGTGTAGGCATAGTTAGAAATTAGCTTTTAAAAATCCTAAGAAATTCACTGGAAAAACCACAGGTTTCAAGGACGTTTTAGTTAGAAATTAGCATTTAAAAAACCTTAGAAATTCACTGATAAAAACACATGTATGAGGGACGGTATAGTTAGGAATTAACATTTTAAAAAACCTTAGAAATTCACTGAAAAAACCACAGGTTTCAGGGATGTTATAGTTAGGCTGACATTTCACTTGTAACAAAACCAGAGAAATCCAGCCATTATAGGTATCTGAGCTAACTATAACTCGTGTCACAGCGATGCACTTCTTATGACATCACATATTACATCACTCAAGACATGGTCAGTGATATCACTGATGACATCGCTCAGATGACATCACGGATGACATCACTGATGACATCATCCACATAATCTCTAATGCACCTACTCACCCCCTAATATAACCTATTATACAACAACTCCAAATTTCAGACTACCATTCTTTAAACCATTGATACACCCATACCAGTACGGACATATCCACTCACTGATTCATAGGTCTATACACACATCCGCTCACTCACCCACACAGGCAATCATACAGCCAGTCACTCACCTATACAGCCACTGAGATATTCACTCACATACAACCATTCAATCACACAGCCACTTACTCACTCATACAGAAACACACTCACACTCACATATATACTAACAAATACTTACTCTCCATACAGCCGCTGACACAAGCAAGCACTCACCAATAAAACAATTCTCACAATCACTCACTCACATATATACTCCAACACTTGGGTATACTACCTTTCACGTATGCAGTTACTCACCCATGTCAAAGAGAACATTTTTCCTAGGCAGCAAACAACAAGCAATGTTACATCAATTTATTTAGCATAATATGGTGGATAACCCAAGCTCAGTGCAAATAACAACCTGCTATTAAAACATATACAAAGTTCTTTTAATTGATAGTTTTTTTAAAAAGGTTTCTTTTTCAAACATGACGAAACAATATACAAACATAAATATATATGACATTGTCGATGCATCAGAGAAGATGTAATGACCCAAATAACGAACGGTATATACTAAATGAATAACGAACACAGTGGAGACAAATAATACAATCACAACAATAATACAAAACAATTAATATAAGCAAGAATTTCAGTTAACGCCGTGGAGAAATAGAGGCTGTTGATATACTGTGGCCAATGGTTTCTACCCGCGTTTCGGCACAGGACTTGCCTTCTTCAGGAATGCCACAACAATTACTCAACTGATTCTAGGAGGTCCGAAAGCCTGGTCCAAGGGGATGGGCTAAGCTGTAGTGAAGGATGGCTCTAGGAATAGTTGACTATAAATAGGGGCGCTCAGTGTCGTTCCGGTCTTGAAACAACTTACGAAGGTGTGAAGGGTTTAAAAAACACAATGTATAGCGTAGACGGTGATTAAATGGGGTCACGATGCATCAGTAACAAGCAGCAGGTATTCTGGGTACCATTAGAGGCAGTAAAGCTTGTAAGTCGGAATTCAGTCAAGAATTAAATCATCAAATGTAGAGTTTTTCATAGGGTATGCGACAAAGATGCAAGGGGGTTCAAGACCGCGGTGGCGTAATTGAAAAGATGGAGGCAGACTTGACAATGACGGAGGGAGATCAGTCAAACACCGAATGAAGTACCAATAGCAAGCTGCGCTGCCGGAAATGAATAACGGAGGGGCAACTCCAGCTTTGCGGAACGCAGCTACAATGACTCACCCATGTACCACTGAGACATCCATTCACTCAACGACACAGCCATATGCACACTCACTCGCCCATTCAATCCCTCACAGATGCACTCATGTACCCATGCACTCAGAGATTTACTCACTCATATATCTATGCAGGGAGTCACAAACACCCTCGCCCACCCACACAAACACTCAGGAACCCATACAGGTACTCAGATAACTAATCAATAACCCATATAGACACTCATGTATCTACTCATGGATCCCATGCAGCCACTTACACACCAACTGAAAAACTGATACACACATTCACACAGACTAGTCACTCACCCATACATTCACCAAGACATGTTTAATCACTCACTTATACAGTCAGTCACGCACGCACTAAATCATCCATACAGACACTCATACACCCACTCATTCTTCAATATACCTTGGCGTATATATATGTATATAACATTCTTAAACTTATTAAAAACACTCAGTCACTGGATGATGTCATCAGTGATGTCATTTGAGATGTCACCAGTGATGTCATCAGTGATGTCACTGACCATGTCATGAGTGATGTAATATGGGATGTCATCAGCAGTACATTGCGGGTGCGCGAGTTATAGTTAGCTCAGCTAACTATAACAGCTGAATTTCTCTGGTTGTGTATGAGTGAAATGTCAGCCTAACTATAGCGTCCCTAAAACCTGTGTTTTTTTGTGTGAATTTCTAAGGTTTTAAAAAAATGCTAATTCCTAACTATAACATCCCTGAAACCTCTTTTTTTGTATATAAATGATATATATATATATATATAAATATATATATATGGACTCGTTGTTCTCCCAAACTCTCTCTCCTGCGCTCCAGCCGGACACACTAAGAAACGGGAAATGGACACCCGTGAATTTTGTGGTTTAGCAGGTCTGAGTTTATTTAACCATCACTGTCAGATGCGTTTCGGATACAGAGTACCCTTGTTCACTGGCGGAAACGCAGTCCGCTTTCATTTTTTATATACTGTGTTTTTTTGTGTTTGTGATGCTATTACCCCCGTCACATGGTACAATGAACATAGAAAAAACACTTCACTTATCCGGCTATCATTGTGGTAAATGCGCTTAAATGCGCACATTAAAATGCATCTCTGTAGATATTTACAAAGGACATCTAATATATGATAATTCATAATTAATAAAGTGCTTGAATGCAAGATTTTTCCTTAAGACTGAGAAAACAATATCATAAAAGGCTCAGGCTTAAATGTTACAAAAATTCACAGATATTAGACATTAAAACCAACCATGTTATAAATATATAAATATATAAATATACTTGGATAAATATGTTGATTTCAAATTTAAAAATACATGGTATAATAACATTCGTGTTGCAAAGCCATGGTATACTCAGTTCATTTTTATATACAGTGGACATACACCCTGCCGGAATGAATTCCTATTGGTCTAGTTAGGGTGTTTTTCACTGTTTATTTTCATAGATGTACTCCTGGTACCGACAGTTGGCGGCAAATGGATGCCCCATATTCAAGTTCCACAAAGATTATATTAGCCTGTAAAGTGCATATCATACAGTACCGTGATTTTGTGCAAAAATGTGCAAATAGTGTAAAATATGTGCTAAAAAGGGGTTAAAAGATGTATATTAAAATTGTGAAGTTTAAAAACAACAGGTTCTAGGGAAATCGGGAAAAATAGATATACAGCTCATAAATGTGGGGTTGTCGACTAAATACTGACTACAGTCTGCACGACATATGGACTAAGTGATTGCAGGGTGAGAATATTACAGGAAATTTTGCAAATCCTCCGTTTGTTGAGCCCTTTTGGATGCTTACTGTCAAGTTCAAGAATGAACTTTGACTCCAGTTTCCTTAGTGCCTTCTCTCTGTTGCCACCCCTAGGATTGCTTGGGATGGCGGCAATGACATAATATTGCAGGCACTTCAAATTATTGCCATGTACTGCTCTGAAGTGCCTGGCCACTGGGTACGCCGTATCGTTGTTGACAATCGCTCTCAGATGTTGGAGGATTCTGACATGTACCTGTAGTTTTGTACTAGCCACGTAGTGGAGGCCACAGGTACATGTCAGAACGTATACGGCGTACTCAGTTTTGCAGTCATATGACCCCAGGATTTTGGTTTCATATGGGCTAAATGGAGTTTTGTATTTAGTTGTAGAAATACCAAATTTGCAGGCCCTGCACCTCTCTTGACTCATTCTGCAGTCCTATTGCCTTTTTCTGTACCTCTGCTGCTTCTTTCTGCACTTCTCTTGCCTCCTTCTGTACCCCTCTTTCCTCATTCTGCGCCTCTGTTTCTTATTTCTGTACTTGTCTTGTTTCTTTCTTTACCTCTCTTGCCTCTTTCTGTACCCCTCTTGCACCTGTCCTGTCTCTTTCTGCACCTCTGCCTTTTTCTGCAGTTCTCCTGCCTCTTTATGCATCTCTGTTGCTTCTTTCTGTACTTCTCTTGCCTCTTTCTGTACCACTGTTCCCTCTTTCTACACGTGTTGCCTTTTGTGCACCCCTCTTGACTCATTCTGCAGTTCTCTGGCCTTTTTCTGCACCTCTATTGCTTCTTTCTGCACTTTTCTTTCCTCTTTTTGCATCCCTCTTTTTGCACCTGTTGGTTCTCTCTGCACTTCTCTTGCTTCTTTCTACACCTCTCTTTCTTCTTTCTGTACCTCTGTTGCTTTTGTCTGCACCTGTCCTACCTCTTGTGGCGCCGCGGCCAGGGCGACTGACGCTGGAATCTGGGGATCACGGTTCGATCCCCGGCTCCGGCGGCAGGTCAGCCCAGCACCATGTGACTCTGGGCAATAGCTCGCTTAATCTTCCCGACGGCCCCCCAGCGCCTAGAGACCCTTACGGGTGATTGTGCGCTTTACAAATGTGGACTTTACTTTACTTTACTTTACTTTCTGCACCTTTCTTGCCTCTTTTTGCAGTTCTCTTGCCTCTTTTGCACCTCTCTTGCATCTTTCTGCAGTTCTCCTACCTCTTCCTGTACCCTCTTCCCTCTTTTTGTACCTATGTTGCTTCTTTCTGCACTTCTCTTGCTACTTTCTTTACCACTTCTGCTTCTTTCTGCACCCCTCTTGCCTCATTCTGCACCCCTCTTCCTCCTTTTTGTACCTGTCCTGCCTCTTTCTATGCCTATTTGCCTCTTTCTGCAGTTCTCTTGCCTCTTTCTGCCCCTCTGTTACTTCTTTATGAACTTCTCTTGCCTCTGTCTGTACTCCTCTTCACTGTTTCTGCACCTCTCTTGCCTCTTACAGCACCTCTCTAGCCTCTTTCTGCACTTCTTTGCCTCTTTCTGCACCTCACTCTCTTCTTTCTGCTCCTCTCTTCCCTCTTGATGTACCTCATGTGCTCCTTTCTGTTCCTCTCTTGCCTCTCTGCATCTTTCTTGCTTCTTTCTCCACCCCTCATCCCTCTTTCGGTACCTGTCTTGCCTCTTTCTGCACCAGTCTTGCCTCTTTCTGCAGTTCTCTTCCTTCTTTCTGCACCTCTGTTGCTTTTGTCTGCACCTGCCCTGCCTCTTTCTGCACCTATCTTGCCTCTTTTTGCAGTTCTCTTGCCTCTTTCTGCACATCTGTTGCTTCTTTCTACACTTCTCTTGCCTCTTTCTGCATCTTACTTCCCTCTTTCTGCACATGTGTTGCCTCTTTTTCCACCTCTCTTGCATCATTCTGCAGTTCTCTTACCTCTTTCTGTACCCCTCTTCTCTCTTTCTGTACCACTCCTGCTTCTTTCTGCACCCCTCTTCCTTCTGATTCTACCTGTCCTGCATCTTTCTGTACCTCTTTGCCTCTTTCTGCAGTTCTCTTGCCTCTTTCTGCCCCTCTGTTGCTTCTTTCTGAACTTATCTTGCCTCTGTCTGCACTCCTCTTCACTGTTTCTGCACCTCTATTGTGTCTTACAGCACCTCTCTAGCCTCTTTCTGCACTTCTTTTGCCTCTTTCTGCACCTCACTCTCTTCTTTCTGCTCCTCTCTTCCCTATTTCTCTACCTCATGTGCTCCTTTCTGTTCCTCTCTTGCCTCTCTGCATCTCTCTTGCTTCTTTCTGCACCCCTCTTGCTTCTTTCTGCACCCCTCATCCCTCTTTCTGTACCTGTCTTGCCTCTTTCTGCACCTGTCTTGCCTCTTTCTGCAGTTCTCTTGCCTCTTTCTGCAACTCTGTTGCTTTTTTGCACTTCTGTTGCCTCTTTCTGCACCCCTCTTGCCTCTTTCTGTACCTCTTTTGCTCTCTCTGCACTCCTCTTACCACTTTCTGCACCCCTCTTCCCTATTTTGGCACCTATCTTGCCTCTTTCTGCACCTCTATTGCCTCTTAATGCAGTTCTCGTGTATCTTTCTGCACCCCTGTTGCTTCTTTCTTCACTTACATTGCCTCTTTCTGTACCCCTCTTCCGTCTTTCTGCACTTCTGTTGCTTCTTTCGGCATCTCTCTTGCTTCTTTATGCACCTCTCCCTTCTTCCTCTCTGTGCACCCCTCTTGCCTCTTTCTGTACTTCTTTCTGCGCCTTTCTTCTTCCTTGTGCACATGTCTTACCTGTGTAGGCATAGTTAGAAATTAGCTTTTACATTCTTAAACTTTTTAAAAACACTCAGTCACTGGATGATGTCATCAGTGATGTCATTTGAGATGTCACCAGTGATGTCATCAGAGATGTCACTGACCATGTCATGAGTGATGTAATATGTGATGTCATCAGCAGTGCATTGCGGGTGCGCGAGTTATAGTTAGCTCAGCTAACTATAACAGCTGAATTTCTCTGGTTGTGTACGAGTGAAATGTCAGCCTAACTATAGCGTCCCTAAAACCTGTGTTTTTTTTCCGTGAATTTCTAATGTTTTAAAAAAAATGCTAATTCCTAACTATAACATCCCTGAAACCTCTTTTTTTTTATATAAATAATATATGTATATAAAAATAAACTTATATGTATATATATATATATATTTTCCAAAAGTTCGAAATCAACACAGCAAAGCTCACGCTGAAGACGAAAAGCGAGTAAAGCCACAAACTCCGTGCTTTCGTTTCAGTGCATTTTATTCGTGAAGAATAACAGCCCACCAGTCACCATGACGCGTTTCACCTCAGCCGAGGCTTGATCACATGTCATGCATGCCGCCAAGACCTGGAACTCCCTCCCGACCGACCTGCGCCTGACCCAAGACCACCTCTCCTTCAGGAAGAAGCTGAAGACCTGGCTGTTCGAGCAGTAGCGGCACCCCCCCGCCCCCAGCGCCTTGAGACCCTACGGGTATGTAGCGCGCTTTATAAGTGTCACTGATTGATTGATTGATGCAGAGGAGAAAGGAAGTGACATAAATAGTGCAAGTGATCACATGATCAGTAGTATATCCTTCACAAATTAAAGTGATATTCACCAATTTATAATAAAGGGCACAGTGCCCTGCCATCACATTATTCATATCCTTAGCTATCAACTCGAGTCATTTTATGTCAACATTTCATGTCTATATTCACTGCCGTTGTTATAATATTATGTGCAAAAGAGGCAAACAATTACAAAATCTCGGATTAATTCTAAAAAAGTCGTTTAAAAAAAAAAAAGATCCTAAATTCATATATTTACAATGACTAAATAGTTAAATGTCGTTTTCAATAAATATTATAGAAAACCATGAAAAAAGCCTCATGAATCCCAGAAAGAATTTCCATTCATTCAAGTATTTCATAAAACTAGGATTCTACTATTCATAGATATTAATGCAGTAGTTGAGAATCGAATTAATGCGACAGCATAGTTAGAATAATACCCCAGTGGGTAAAGGCAATGTACCCTCTACAGAAAAATCTATAGCATATTCACTTGCTACATGCTACTTCCTTTGGGGTCGTTAATGTAGACGTAAATTTAAAGTGACAGTGCAACAAAAGAATTAAAATATTAATCATAAAATTTCATTCATATGCAGGCTGCCGAATGGGTTCATATAGATCTTATGGCAACTCATCGAGTACACTATCCACCAGCAAAGTACAATAGTAGTTTCTTCACTAAATCATATACATGTGTACAGATCTTCACTACTGTTGAGCCCTCCAGGCTGCTTGCTATTAAGCTCGAGGATGTATCGGGTTTCTAAGAGACGCAGTTTGCCATCCCTATCTCCCCCCCTCCTCAATGGTAAGATAGAATCCACCAAATAATATTGCAGCAAGTCTGGGTTGCTCTGATGGCATTTCTCGAAGTGTCTCGCTACTGGGTAGGACTGATCTTTCCCTGAGATTGCACGCAGATGCTGTAGGATGCGCTTGTGGGCAGGAAGACGAGTACTACCAACATACTGTAAGCCACATGGGCACAGTAGTATATACACCACAAATTCGGTTTTACACCCCAGCTTTTGTTTAATAGCAATCGGTTTGTCTTGGAAGGGACTTACATAATGGGTTTTGTTAATGGCGTGTTTACAGGCCTTGCAGATCTGGCATTTCTTGAAGCCTGTAATGCGTTCCAACCATTTCTTGGGAACGTCCAGAGTGTTACTTACAATAGCACTGCCTAGTGAGGGTGACTTTCTAAAAGTGATATCTGGTCTACTCTACACTAGGTCACCAATCACTGGATCCCCTTGTACAAGGTTCCAGTTTTTGGAAAAGATCCTGCGAATCTCAGCATGTTGCTGACTGTATGTAACAATCGCCCTGCACTGCATTTTCTCATTAGTGTCAGCTGCAGTTTCAACTATAGTTATAGTGTCAGGACAACTTCCCAATGTCTGTTCTCGTGTCAGTTTAGTTGTTTTCCTTATAGCATCATCTATCATTTTGTGGCTATATCCTCTTTCCAAAAAACGCATTTTGCATAGATTTTGGGCCAGCTTACATTCATTTTCTGTGCTGCAGATGCGTTTTATTCGCAGCATCTCCCCATAGGGGATGCTACGAATAAGATGGCGGGGATGATGGCTGGAGGCATGTAACAGGGTGTTACCTGCAGTTACCTTTCTGTGTAGTTTGGTCTCTATTCTGTTCTTTTCAACATAGACTTCCACATCCAGAAAATTTACTGAGTGATCACTCATAGTAGAGGTGAACTGTAGGTTTAAATCGTTTACATTCAGTTTTGCAACAAAGTCGACAGCACTTTCCATCGAACCCCTCCAGATAAAAAAAAGGTCGTCTATATACCTGAGGTACAGTATTACATGCTGTTCGACGGTTGTTCTGTGCTGTCCCATCAGGGTCTGCTCCTCCCACAGCCCCATGTGCAAGCACGCGAAGCTGGGGGAGAAGCAAGACCCCATGGCCACCCCCCTCAGTTGTTGATAAGCCTGGCCCCCGAATGTAAAGAAATTCTGTTCTAGACATAATCTCAACATTCCCATAAGCATTCTATTGTGCTGTGTGTTGTGTATGGGGCGTTTGTCTAGAAAAAACTGCACCGCCTTTAAGCCATCCATATGCCTGATAGATGTATACAAAGAACATATGTCCAATGTCATCAGCAAATAATCTTCATTCCAACATAGCTGAGATAATTTGCACAAAAAGTCAGTCGTATCTCTTATATAGGAGTTCAATCCTTTAACCCACTCCTGCAAGAAGAAATCAATGTACCTCGATATATTTTCGGTCGCGCTGTCAATCGCCGATATTATTGGCCTCCCAGGTGGAACAAGTGAGTCTTTGTGGACCTTTGGCAAAAGGTAGAACGTGGGTATCACAGGGAAATCTTTTTTGAGGAATTTAAACTCATCCAATGTGATTAATCCGCTACTGCGCCAGCCCATGAGTTTGGCATTGAGATCATTCCAGGCCATTTTAATTGTAGTGATGTTCGTTTTGCGGTAACAGGCCGTGTCGCTCAGCTGTTTTTCAGCTTCCGCCATATATTGATCACGTCCCCATAGGACAATATTGCCCCCCTTGTCCGCCTGTTTCACTACCAATTTTTCATCCGATTTTAATTTCTTAATCAGGAGATTATAGCACTGGTTTTGTCTTGCAATGGCTTGGCTCCTTTTGTTGGTATTGATATACAGTTTTTTGAGGTCCTCCACCATTAAATCCTGATAAACGTCCAGATTGTCATGGACAGAGATGGGGTTGAATGTGGATTTGGGTTTGAACGGTGTTCGAGCCGTGCTTATCCCAGTAGTGGTATTGGGTAAAGCGACAGTAGCCGTCCCATGTTGTTCATTTTGTAGCTCCCAGATTTCTTCGAAAGAAGGAGCGTCTCCTGCCATCAATAGGGTGGGACTCAGTGATGTCTTTTCAGCGTCCTTTTTATGTGGTCGAAGACGATGGAATTTGGTTAGTTTGAGTTTCCTCACAAACCTGTAGGCATCCATGCGTGTGCCTGCATAGTCAAAGGTTCGTGGCGGACAGAAGGAGAGCCCTAAACCCAAGATCTTCGTTTATTTAGGACTCAAGATGGTGCTGGTCAAGTTTATTATTGAGGGGGTCCCTGTTGTTTGCCCCGCTTCTTGCTCGACCACTTCCGCTGATTGTTCTTTGTCGCGCCACTTTTCTTTGGGACGTCGTCGTCGCTCAGACCGTTTGCGGTTTGTCCTTTTCCTGATTGTGCAAACTTTACTCTTGGTCTCAGAGTGTCGCGTCGGGCCTCGCACAGGCGACTCACTTCCTGTGCAGGTGTAAGTGCGGTAAACCCCAATGGAGTGTTACGTTGTTCACCATCTGCCTCACTGCCTTCTGTGGAACTCAAGCTAACGGATGAGGCTGAACTCATATTACCCTTTGTTGTTTCTCCACGATTACCAGCCCCCAAATGGCCTTTGGATTTTTCAAATCTTCGTGCAAAGGTAAATATGTGACCGTTCAAATAGTCCAGTCTGTCTCTCTCAAATTTAAAAGCTTTACGCTTCTTTATTATTTCCTCCTCCTTTAGAAGCCGGGATTCAATTTCTTCCCTCATCTTTTTCATGACGGCATCATTCTCCCCCAGGTTTTCCAATTCCGCTTCCACGGATTATATATATATCAACTCACAAAGTTTGCCTGCTGTAGAGAGAGCCTCAATCAGGTAGGTTATGTCCAAAAGTATTTATTGCAAGCTGCAGCGGGTTTCAGCAAAACAAAACAGAGAAATAAAATCCATTTCGCCTGACGCGTTTCATGCTGTGCATTTCATCAGAGGCTTGGACTGCAAGATTACTGACACGGCATTTCGGCATAGTTATAACCGTTGATAATCCCTCCCATGTGGGTGTGGTCGCCCTCGTGGCTGCTGGTTATTGTAGTGCCATATTCTGCTTCAGTGAGCTGCTGTGCTTTCATCAAAATAGTGCAATTCTTTCCCAAGTGGGTTCTGGTATTTGGCCAAAGTCCCGTTTGCACTTTTCACCTTACAATAACAGGTACCTGATCCTGTGGCAGTGTCGTTGTTTAAAGTCATTGCAGGGACACCGCAGGCGGCATCAGGGTTCTCTCTGCGGCTCAGGCGGGGCCGCTAACATCAACTCACAAAGTTTGCCTGCTGTAGAGAGAGCCTCAATCAGGTAGGTTATGTGCAAAAGTATTTAATGCAAGCTGCAGCGGGTTTCAGCAAAACAAAACAGAGAAATAAAATAAAGCCTGAAACTGTAGCAGACTTGTGAGCATGCTGATGCACCACCCCACTTGGGAAATACTTGTTTTATTTAGTTGCACACTGAACCGGCTCACTAGAGTGATTTCAAAACTTTGCACTACCGGGACCAGAAGGTTACGAGAGTTGCCCCGCCCACTAGGACGCCCAGGGAAATATAAGTGCAGGAAATACGGCTTGGTGTTTGACTTGAACTTGTGTCATTGAGGAAGGGGAATTGGCTTTCCCGAAACGCGTCTGACTGGCTGAGAAATACAGGGGTGCACGGACTTTGCTTTTTGCCTGCTCGATAGCTGTCACCATTATAGAATCGTTAATCTACGTTGCTGTTGGCTGTTCTTCATTTGGGGCTCTCCTTGTGTGATTAATATATATATATATATATATATATATATATATATATATATATATATATATATATATATATAACCTACTGGCGGTCGCCAGTAGCTAGTTATATTTAAGACCTTGTTTCAATTCAAAATGTGTTTTTTTTTTTTACCAATATCTTTGGTGCCGTTTGATGAATCTTCGCAAAATTTTCAAAACTAATGGGGTGGTAAGGTCAGCCCCTGTGTTGAAAGTTTCAGGGTGATTTGTCAAGCAGGGGCCAAGAAAAAGGGGGGGTTGCAAAACACATTTTATCCATGTTTATTTCCATAGGAAATGTTAGACACGGCTACAGCCCGAACTGCTGAATAGAATTAAACCAAATTTGGCAAAAAGGTAGCTCTTGGTCCAGGAAGCACTCTTTCTGCTAAATAGTGTAAAACCGTTCAGTAGTTGCTGAGAAATTTAAACATTGGCATTGAATAAGAACCAGCCTCCTTTGGTATCTATTAATCGTGGTGTTGATGTAACATCCAACTCCAAGAAAAGCGCTCTCACCAGCAGTGTGGAATCAATTCCCAATGATGTGAATCAGCAGTTACATGAGCCTCTCAGCTACAGTCCCTCAGAGGAGTTGGTGTTTATTATAGAGGACTGCAGGCAAACACTCAGGCCAAGAATACCCAGAATACCCCAAACCCAAAATGCCGCAGGAGGAACAAACAACGCAAAGAGAGGCGGAAAGCGCGGCGGGTACAACAAAAAGAACTAAAAAATGAGAATGTGCATAAGGACATAATCAATACAGCGGCTGCTAAAACTGTGATTAATATGACGGAGCTTGAATTAAATACTGCAGAACTTCAATTGTTGGCTTTGGGACTTTCATATTGCCCGAAAACTGGTTTTAAATATGTTCAATCTCGCATTGATGTTTTCAAATTTATCAGAAAGCTTAAACTAGTAAAATTTCACAAGCTTAAAAATGTTAGTTCTAGGGCTCTGTCTATTAACGCAGATAATCAACCTAGCGCCCTTTTTAAAGTCTCTGATATTCCTGTGCTGAGATTGGTGAATGAACTTGCTGATTTGAATGATACTCCACCTCAAAGTACTCAGGAAGAGTTATTGGGTATGGGAATCCCACTACTAAAGCAGCCTCCACTCATTTCCGCCCCACCTCCACTTTTGTTCCTATTATGGCTAGAGATGCCATTGACATCTTCGGTGATTGTGTCGTGGGGGATTTAAAAAATCTACATAGAACTTGTTTGTCTAAAAATAAACATAGACAATATATGGAACAGCAATATTCACGCCTTATGAAAAAGATCAGTTGTGATAAAAGCATTATCGTGAATAAGGCTGACAAAGGCGGAAATATAGTTCTCTGGCCACGAGCTCTTTATATGGAGGAAGCCATGAAACAACTTAGTGATGTTTGTTGTTATAAATTGGTAGCCTCCCCTATTTTGCTTAAAGTGAAAGAACTTATTTTTAAGGAATTAGCTCAGTGGAAAAGGGAGAGCCTTATTAATAAGGATGAATATAACTTTCTGAGAACTGAATTTCCAATCACTCCCACTTTGTACCTATTGCCAAAAGTGCACAAACAGGTTACCCCGGTTCCGGGGTGGCCAATAATTTCTGCCCAAGGTAGTTTATTGGAGGCCATGTCCAAATATGTGGATTTTTTCCTCCACAAATACGTCACGAATCTCCCATTGTTCATTAGAGATACAGGCCATTTCTTGGAAAAATTGAAAGAGGTTGAATGGGAAGATGACTATTGCTTTTTAGTGATGGACATTTGTTCCCTTTATACCAGTATAGACCACCAGGATGGTTTGAATGCCATCAAACATTTTTTTAGCAAATAGAGATGTTTGTTTTAATGAACACAACAAAATGCTGTTACGTATGACAGAACTTTGCCTGACCAATAATTTTTTTCTGTTCAATAAAGAGTTATATCAGCAGTTACGAGGCGTGGCGATGGGGGCGTGCTTCTCCCCTAGCTATGCATGCCTGCATGTTGGTTGGTGGGAGAAGCACGTCCTCGCGGAAGCCCATACAGAAGAGGTCTCTAGGCATGTCATCAGATGGTGGAGATTTATCGATGATGTTTGTGTTGTGTGGAAGGGCTTTAAAGAGCCTGCAAAGGAATTTGTCACTAAGATTAATGACAATTCCTTAAACCTAGAATTCACAGCTCAGATCAGTGATGCAAAAGAGGAATTTTTGGATGTGGAGATTTATGTGGAGGATAAACGCATTTGCACCAAACTACACAGAAAGGCCACTGCTGGAAACTCCATACTACATGCCAGCAGTGCCCACCCTAGGCACCTAATTAAAAGCATCCCCTATGGGGAGTTTTTACGTATTCAGAGAATTTGCAGCAGAAAAGAAGATTTTGACAAATGTTTATCAGAGTCTGTGGATAGGTTTCTTTCACGGGGGTATGATTTTAAGGACTTGCAATCAGCATTGGCTAAGATACATGAGCATTTGTCAGTTGATGATGCCAGTAATGTAGAGCACACTGTTGAGCAATATGTGGAAATAACCAAACCAGGGATATGACTTATTACTACGTTCAGCAGCCAGGATAAACAAATAAGAAGGATTGTAAGCAAGCATTGGTCGATTCTAAAGACTGATATGACTCTGGCTCCAGAATTGGGAGCACAACCGACTATCACTTTCAGATGAGCTCCCTCTATGAGGGATGCTCTAGTAAGAACTAGCCCTGAAGTTTCTAACTCAGCAAACTGGTTGACAAATAGGAGAGGTTTTTTCAGGTGTAGTTCATGCAGATCTTGTAAGTTTCGTATTAATAAACAGACTTTTGAAGATCCGTTCTCTAATATGCCGAATAAAATTCTTGGCTATTATACTTGCGAGACGGATTTTGCAGTGTATATTCTTGAATGCACTTGCTATCTATTGTATGTTGGCAGTACAAAACTCCCTGTTTTTAACCGTATTCTACAGCACTTACGGGCAATCGTAAATTCGGATCCTGCATATCCGGTTGCCCGTCATTTTAAGCTAGTGCACCAAAATAACCTTCAGGATTTAAGGTATTTTGTGGTTGACGCAGTTCCTAAATCTATAAGAGGTGGCAACAGAGAGAAGAAACTGCGTCAACTTGACTCCCAATATATATTACGGTTAAATACTAAGATGCCAAATGGGCTCAATACAGGAGAAGATCTTGTCAATTTTCTCTAATGTCAACTGTCTATAAGGAATAGGAGCCAACTTCAATTACAAGTGTGTCGGTAAAGAGTATATAGTGTAGACATTTGTTTTTAAGTTTTCTACTGCTGCTAAGATGAAATTTTGTGAAACTTTTTTGTAGTGTTTTATATCCATATGTATTTATTGTTTTATCACTCATGAATTTTAGGTATAGGTTAATATAACCATTATAATAATAGGTTTTAATAATTGCATTTAATGCTGTGATTTTTATTGGTTTGACTAGGTTCCTAGTTTTACTAGTTTTTGTCCGGTAGGGATGTAATTGTGTACTTATAAAATTAATTATATATTGCCATACTATTCAGTGATATGTTTGATAATGATATGGATATATTAACCTCCTGATCTCCCTTTATTATCTATGCAAAAGGTATGGTATTGCGAGCAAGAATAACAACAATTTTTTGTTCTTGATATCTATTGTAATCTAATTATGCAAGCATTTGGTCATCCTTCATGTAAATATTAATAATTTTTTGGTTTCTTTGCTAATATTATGAGAATTTAAATTTTTTTAAGTACTTGGTACTTAGTATTGTTATTTGCACAGGGGTGTATCAATTTTCCTCAACTCCCATATAGAAGTGTGATCTGACTGTATTGGTCTCACTATAGGGGCTTCCCAGCGCAATGATGCTGGTTGAAAAATTAGACTGTACGCATGCGCTTTAGCCCTTTAGCCCTTTTCAGTCTTTTTTCCACCTATATTGAATGATTGGGAGGGATTGTGATGAGGTATATGGTATTTAAACACGCAGGATTTTCAAGCATGTCATGTGATCAAGGCCGGGGTGACCTGGTCGAAACGCGTCATGTTGGAGAAGAGAAATAAAATTGCACTTTAAATCTTCCCGTGGTGTGGTCCGTTCCTGCTTAAGAAACGCCAGGTGGATACTTGCCTTATTGGTAGTTTCAAAGGACTTGGTTTTCATATATATATATATATGTGAGCAAGGGCGGATGCCCGAAACGCGTCAGATTGTTTGGTTCAGCTCGTAAATAAATTTGTGCCTGTAAAAAAAGCTGTATTGGATCTGCGTGATTTCCTGGGTCGCTACGGTTGGAGCCTGGGAGGTTGCACTTGTTGGATATATATATATATATATATATATATATATATATATATATATATATATATATATATATATATATATTACCTACTGGCGGTCGCCTGTAGCTAGTTATACTTAAGACCTTGTTTTCAATTCAAAATGTGGTTTTTTTGCCAATATCTTTGGTGCCGTTTGATGAATCTTCGCAAAATTTTCAAAACTAATGGGGTCGTAAGATCAGCCCCTGTGTTGAAAGTTTCAGGTTGATTTGTCAAGCAGGGGCCAATAAAAAGGGGGGGTTGCAAAACACGTTTTATCCATGTTTATTTCCTTAGGAAATGTTAGACACGGCTACAGCCCGAACTGCTGAACAGAATTAAACCAAATTTGGCAAAAAGGTAGCTCTTGGTCCAGGAAGCACTCTTTCTGCTAAATAGTGTAAATCCATTCAGTAGTTGCTGAGAAATGTAAACATTTCTCAGATATCCATCTATCCCAAGTCTGCGATCTGATTGGCTCCCAGGAGTTCCAACCAGGATCTGTTGGCAGCTAACTTGTGACTAGGTTGAACAGTCTCAAAAGAAAAAAGGTTAAAAAAAAGGATGAAAAAAAGAAGCAAAGGGGGCAAGGTGGAAATACCTCGACCCCCTAGGCCTCCTCAGGGGGCCCCACAGGGAACCCCGAGCCAAAAAAAGCCTTGTAATTTTTGGCGGGAGTCTCGTTTGATGCGTGTCTCCCAACAAACTTTTTTTTTAAACTAAGCATGGTCTCCGACACTTTATTTTCTTTAAGCCCCCAGGTGGGCCAGGTCTCGGGGCAATCACAAATAATGATGTAGGGGGCCCACGTGGGCCCCCGCAACCCCAGGGACCACCACCTCCCTGGGGCTATTTTCATGAAATGCATGGGGCCATGTAGGCCCCCCTGCAGCCCTGGGGACTGCTACCTCCCCAGGGCTTTGTCTAAAAAACTGCATGGGGGGCTCCTGCCTCCCATGCAGCCGTGGAACCGCCACCTTCCCGGGTCTCTAGTCATTAAATACCGCGGGCATGGGGCCCCCCATACCGCCACCTCCCTGGGGCTTGATTTTTGGGGAAAAATGCGTTGGGCTCCACCTCCCCAGGCTATATTCATTAAATGAAGGGGCCACGTGGTCCCTGCAGCCCCAGGGACCACCACCTACCCAGGGTTAGATGTGAAATAATGTGTCAGGGGGTTGCGGCCCCCACTAAGCCCCAGGGACCACCACCTCCCCGGGGCACAAATTAAGTAAATGTGAGGGTCCGTTGCTGGCCCTGGGAACCACTACCTCCCCAGTGCTACACAGAAGATGGAAGGGGGCACGCAGCCCCCTCCAGGAGCCCTACATGGCTCTGGGGACTGCCACCCCCCAGGGCTGGCTCTAGCAATGTCCCAGGGGGCCCACCGATGGGACTTTGCAGTTTGCTATGGCATGGTGGGAGCACTGTTCCCTCCATGCCATAGCAAACACTGCTTCGCTTCATGGAAGCGAGAGAATGGAAAATGCTCTTGCTTCCATAAAGCGAAGCAGAATTGCTCTTGGGGAGAGGGAGCTGCATGTTTGCAGTTCCCTTCTCCCAAAAGCAATGGGGGCTCCCGCAGGAGACGGGTAGCCGGCAGGGACCGCAGGGGTATTAGGGATCCCCCCACGGTCCCCAGGGACGTGGCCATGACCCGGGAGATGGGGTCCTCGGGAGCTGAAATTGGCCTGGGGAGGGAGGCCACGCGGCCCCTCTCCTTTAAAATACATTTTAAAACAAAGTGGCCAAGCCTTGGGAGATGTGGTCTTCGGGTCCAAATTGGCCTGAGGGAGGAGGGCTGTTCGGCCCCACACCCGCCTGGGGAGAGGGGCCACACAGCCTTCCTCCCCTTTAAAAAAAATATATATATAAAAGCCCAGCCCTGGGGGATGGGTTCCCTGGGCCATGTATTGGCCTATGGTGTGGGACCATGCCCAATACTTTATCTCCTCTTCCATTTATATGTCTGCTCTAGTAAGTACCTAATTGTTTTTATGAGAGTTTTGCTTCAGTATTGGGAGCCTGAAGTGAAATTCACACATTTTATAACATGCCTGTGAACTTTCACAGCAAATGTGGCAAAGACCTCTCCGGATTTGACAGTCTACTGAACGGGTGTAAATCCTTCAGCTTCATTTTCCTGGTATCCTTGGTGCATCTGAAGGATTTCTAAGGCGCTAGCAAAGACAGGGGACATTGGGACTCACAAAAACCTAGCAGCATGCTGAAAAATCCAAATGTGCAGCCAATCACTGGTCTGGTGGTGCCTTTACTGCACGTTCTGGCAATTATATTTACCTGTAACTACTTTGTTTATTTTAGATTTGGGAACGCTGCTAAAAAGCCAATTAGAGATTTCAGAATCTGTTTTCCACTTTGTTTGCACCTCCATTTAGCTAATCGTCCAACATTATGTCTTGGTACCAACTACTGCTCAAACCTCATGAATAATAAAAAAACAAGGCGGTGATAAAGGAATTTGGTATTATTTCTCTGTAGTGAATAAACACAGTGCATTCCAAATTAGCTACAACTACAGAACAGCCACATAAAACCAGTCTTTCTCGAAGATTTATATATTTTTTTTATTCGTACCGATTTTAGTTGAGGTAGAAAATCCATTCTTTTTTTACAAAACTATAAATTATACAAAACTTTATGTACATGAAAAAAATAAATAATAAAAAACTGTTTGTTTTTACATTCGTAGAAGTCAAATATATTTAAACCCGACTATACAAATACTCGTGCCCTTTTCTTCACGATGCATTTCAAGTCAAAAGGATTTGCAAATAAATATGTTGTTCCGGGACAATTTAAATAAAGATCCATAAGTTAGCAGCAGTGAAGGTATATGTTTGGCAAAAAGAGACACGGTGACAGACAATGCTCCACAAATACAGAGAGTGCAGCACAAATAAAGAGAAACCATTTCATTAGGTGCTCGGTTGAAAAATCATGTCTAAGACCTCTTGCTCAAGGTCCCCAAGTTTCCTCTGTAGGGCCTGCAGCTGCTCTGGGAGCAGCCGTCTTGTCCTAATGGTGCCCCATTTGTCGTCTTTCCTCCTGGGTCTCTGGCCTCTGCTGAGCGCCTGGTCGGCCTGCAGTTCTGCTGAGAGCCTCATGGCATCCGGGTACAACTCCAGCAGCTGGAGCTGAAGCCACTCTTGCCTCTCCGTGGTGTGCCTGTGCTCCCCGAAGTTATGCATGAGCTGCACCTCACTCACAGACCGCTTCCTGCAAACACAGCCAAAGAGAAGAGGACAATTGTTTAGAAGCTTCCATCACTGCAAGTAGCTCCTAACAGTAATTGAACTCTATTTGTCTTCAATTCTCCACACATCTGTCCTAACCTTAAATCTCAAACTCAGCTGCTCTCTCTTGCGTGCCTCTAGTGGGGTTGTCTATACCTCATATTTTTGTGTTTCTAGTGACCACATCATCTCTCATCGCTAGTAGAGCCAGAATCCCCACTGAGTGGTAGATTTGGGCACCAGTGCCTTGGGATCATGGTTGCCACACCCACTCATTTCAAAATTCATTGCGGCCAAACCTATCAGTGTCACAGTGAGGCCTCTCCTTGGAGACAAAACTGTGAGAGTGACAGCTGGCCAGAGTGGAGATTAGTCTCTGAGCAGTGCAGGGTATTTTCTGGCTCACATGGGTCGAATTGTGGCGGTATATGAGGTTGGTGTGCAGTGATCTTCTCGGTCAGGGGAGTCCAAGCTGGAGGGCCTGGAGGTCCGTAAAGGTCATGTATCCCTCCTCTCAAACAAAACCTTCATTAATTTTTGTTCAACTCCTTTCCCATATTTACTCATTTTCCCCTACTTATACATCTTCTGTTCAGCTCAGAACCCACCTTCAATTTATCACTTTTTCTTTTCACTCCCATGCCTGACACTGACAACTACACGCAGCTAAATGTTTAACTATGACTTTATCTCTGTATTACCACTGATACAGGGTACAATGAGTTTACAAAAGCCCAATATTAAAGAAAAGAAGTTACTTCTTCAGATGAGCACCATTCTGCTTACCTAGTCGGTCTCCCATCAGCTCGTGTGATGAAATAAATTCCACATAGGATGACTGCAACTTTTGCCATAACTCCGATGGGCAGCATGGTTACTGTTGGGGAGAAATACAACCAATCAATCTTTGTTCACCAGCGGTTTAGTGACAGCATTCATCTTAGGCATGGAAACAAGCTATGGATGTGGAATCCTATAGTTTTTCGATTGAAGCCATTATCACATAAACGCAATCTCAAATAAGCTGCTGCTGATGGATATAGAGAAGATAACTTGTCTATCATAATACGTGATCATGCTTGATTTATGCATTCCTGAATGCCTCCCCTAAGTACAGGCATGCCTAAATAAAGGTTTCAAGAATATCTCAATTATGTAATGCACTGGAATGGAGAAAGGCAGCTGTCCAATCACTAAGAGCTTCAACAAGCTTTTAAAGTCACAACAAGCTTACTCGATACGTGGTGTGGCTGGGGGGGTCAACAACACTTATCTTCAGTGGTTTATTTATAAGATTCTGTAAATGATCCCCCTCCGTGGAATACTGACATTAGGTCAATCAATCCTATTGCTTAGAAAGCTGTCATAGACTATGCTCGTCTGCACTCATGGTTAGTTGGCTACATGAACATGAAGTAGAAGGGGTGACTGGCTTGCTGGCCTTGTTTGTGAATGAGGTGTGTGTGATTGACGCGAATAGCATTGTGGTTTGAATGCTGCAGGAATTAACCATGTTTCATTGATCTTTATTCTCTTGTTGGACTTTAAGTTTAGGCCCCAATTGTGGGGTGGGCAAAGAGTAGTGGCTAAAGCTCTAAGATGCTACAAGGAGCTGTTGATATTCTCGGTAGAGTGCATTCAATGTGGTGGGCGCCCGCCTCTGGAATTAACTCCCTCTGAACCTAAGACAAGCAGACACCCTGACTGAATTCCGTAAGAGCCTGAAAACTTGGCTGTTTCCAAAATCTTAGCCTTCCACCTTCAATATACTCGGCCTGACCTCTTTTCCATCAAGGTTCCCTTTTCAGTCAAAAGCGCCAGGATACCCGTAGGGTGACAGTTAGCGCTATAAAAGTACTAAATTCATTCATTCATTCATTCATTCATTCATTAACGCTTGGCCTACCTAATAAAAACTGAATAATATCCAACGGTAGCACTCTAACTGTAATAGTATTATAAATAAGTACGTTAAGTAGGTACCTATGCATGTAAAAAAGGTATCACGCCTGCTTTAGTTTTTTTAATGTAGAAAAATAAACATTTGTAATGCATTCTACTGCTATTGAGGGGTATTTATAATGTAAAGGAATTAAAACATGTTAAAGCTAATAAGGACCCGATTTCAGGAGTAAATGTGACTGTCCTTTAACTTTTTTTACATTTTAAATAAATATGCTTTGGTGACAAGTCCAGCCGCCCTTCGATTATGGTGGATAAACTAAAATAAGCACGATGACTCCATAAACCATTCATAGACATTTGAAACAGAAGGTTTCTCTGAAAGCCTCGTAGAAAGTGCCTGTGATGTTTGTGGGATTATAAAGGATTACATTCCTCTGACTCGGTAATATTAAGTTGTACACAATATTTAAATGTGCACTGACGTCACACACAAAATAGCATATACAACTCTCCTTTCTGATGTCAGGAACTGCTTGGTAACGTGACCCAAACTCATATCGTACAGTTTTAGGTCCTCTGTAATAGTTTTACACCCTCACTTGTGAGAGATAAGCGGCAGTCATCCTGAGGACCGCGTGCCTGTCAGAGATGAGAGCGTCAGGACAATTTTGGGAACGGCATCCTCGGCAAGGTGCCTCCTTTATGGGTAAGTGAATCACTCCTTGCAATAAACCTACTTTATGTTTTAGAGATATTCTTGAAGCTATATAATTAGTTGCGTATACTTGTGCAAACACAAAAGAAACTAAACCCGTTGCGTGTGTATGTTAACTGGTCGTTATTCTTTTAGATTAAGTCAGAAATTTAAAGTTCAGATCACTGATTTCCCCTGACTGTCTGTGTGATCTTGCTCCAGCCCTCAGCAATTGAGCTGGCAATTGGAGCTTTCATAAGTAGAAGCCGACTATCACTGAAATACAATGTGCATGCACCAGCATGCTGTCCATATGATTCCTTATACTCTCACTGTATACATCCTATTTGGACGGGAGCAGCTCATCGAATGAGATCAACTTTTTGTCCACCATAGCCCACCTGCTAAAAATGAGGGCAGACCCTTCATATACTTTGAAACTAATATATTGTTTAATGTGTTTCACCACCTTTTACCACAAGGCACTTTGGCTGCTGTCACCAACAATAAATATTCAATAAAACGTAAACATTCTTATTCTTACTAATAATAATAACAGTGCTTAGAAAGGGCACACGTGTAGTATGAAGCGCTATATGAAACAAGCCATCATTATTATTATTTCCAGTGTTAGTATTATTGGCAATAATAAGGCATCAACAATGTTTAAAATGTATGATACATGAACGCAGTATTCACAAAATAATCTAATGATATAGATTCAAGAACAACCGTCGCCAGGCATCATACATGCTTCACTTTATATGCCCATGGCACACTTGTAGACCTTCAAGATAACAACTTCACCCAATTCAAAGTAATGTTCCATGGATTGTTTTTGTTCACTCAAGTAACTTTTATAACCACAGAAAAAACACAGCGGTGATATTGGTAATCGGATTCATCTGTAAATGTGGTTTGCAACAAATAAGGGCAAAAATAATTCAGTTTGAAAAATATTTAAATAGAATAAACCAGTTGTTTAAGATTAAGTATGGCAGAGAACTTACCAAAATGTGTTCTGATCAGCACTCGAGGTATAGTGGACAGCTGTGGTCTCCCCGGGTTATGTGAGAGTGGTTGTTCGGTTGTATAGTGCCCCCATCGCTGGCGTCTTCCATTTATAGTCCCTGGGAGCCCCGAGCCTTTTGTGAAGGATGACGTCACTGGCGGCTCTTTGGGGCTCTCTCTGGACCGCAGGGGGCTCCTGCAGATATCTGCTCTCAGGGCTCCAGGCCACGCCCCCGGGTGCCGTAGCCGGCCTCCGGGGCACGTGGCACGTGCTGTCCGTTTCCGAACAAACGCTGGGAGCAGAAGGAATACACAGAGGGAAGGGAAGCAACGACCAGGGAAAATCAAGGGTTACATCACGCGCAGGTATCGTGACAGCCGTGAGCAAATCACCTCGATGCATGGGAGGCGCTAAGAAGAAGAGGTGTAGGAATACATCTTTACACTTATCTTGTCATGCACTTAAGATGCAACTTTTAAAATGGGAATCCGCGTCAGAGAGGCTGCGCCATCACTGCCCACGAGACACAATCATAGCTCCGTGGAAGGAGTGCACAATGCTGGACTGTCGACGATATCTGGGGACTTGCTCAGTGTCGGTCCAGTGCACGCCGAGGTGATCTCAGTCCACCCACAGTGAATCACTGATGATGCTGCATTTTTAAATTACCAAAATGGTTGCGATTTTGAAAGCACTAGTAATGCGCCAGTGTTCGTCATTCGTATTTCGCGTAGATTATGATCTCGTTATCAAGTGTTTTGAAGCGCCATTTAATGTTTTAGTTAAACATTAAGAACAATGGAACATGCATGAGGTACCGTATTACACTGCGTGAGATACAACATGAATCACTAGAGACATGTTATGCAAATACAAAGCAGGTAGTTGCCCAGGTTCCCCACCTTCCACCCCCCAACCTCCCCCCCCCCAAATTGAGGACATTCAATGCCTGCTTCTCCACCCCTATCTCTGTACCCTTCTCTTGACACCCACCAGTCTCTTTTCATTACCCCTCTCCCTTCCTCTCACTACCCTGTTTCCAGCTGACAACCCTCTTATCTCTTCATCACTTCTTCTGTCTCTCTCATCTATATTTACCTGACCTATCGCTTTCTCCATCTTTCTGTGCCCCACCTCTCTCAACCTTCTAACTTGCCACTCGCTACCTCACTTCTCTCACATCACCACCTCATCTCTACACCAACTGCCTCTCTCCTACTCCCTAAGCTCTCCATTTACTTCACCCTTCCATTGCTGCCACACACCCTCGCCACCCACCCCTCTCTTCTACACCTGTTCTCTCTATGACACCCCATCGCAATACCGTATTCCTTTGTCATTACCCCTTTTCTGTACCTCTGTCTCGTTTTCTTTAATTGTCATAATCACCTATATAAAATAGTTACGAAAATCGATATCGTATGTGATATTACCAGCACGTGAACAGCGCACATCTGCAACTGGTATCCGCTTATAGCGTTGACAGCTGTGTGGAGTGTGTGTTTCTGTATAGTCCCGAACTCTCAGCTGACACATTGTTTGCATGTAAATAATCTTGTTGTTCTAATACATTTTAAATAGCGAAAAGTTAACTGGGTTAACTTCGTTAAACAAAAAACACAGCTTAACGTATTTGCACTAATTCTGCTGCTCTTGTAATAAGAACCGCAGCGAACCGCTTTTGTCTCAAATTTAATGTCATATTCCTCATTTAACAGAGGAGGAAAAGTAGTTCAGATATTTGTTATGGAAACACTGCCAAAACAGAGCGTTTCATGCTGTTTTCATTAATGTCCAGTGCAATAGTCTCTACGTAATATGTGCTCTCCATTGTTCCCTTCCTACCAGCATGTTTTGCACACTGAGCGACCCCCCAAGGGTGGATGGTCCCTGAGCTACAGCGGCGGCATGGGGTTACTTTAGCCCCCCTCGGATGTGTGTTTAGAGTCGGTGCCTCTCCGAGCAGTGTGCACAGTGCTTGACGGCATCGCTCATATGTGACGAGCCATTACCGGGCCTTTCCCCCATTAATTATGCAGGTTATTGTTATTTCTTTCACCCTTCCCTCCTTCCTCTTTCACCCCTTTAGTGCACAGAGGGATCCAGATTAAATGAACCTCTCCAGACGGGGCTATTTTTTTGATTATTCCAATTGGCACGAAGTTGCTATTGAACACGATATTATGCGTTTATAAGTGTTTTAGCAGAGGCCTCACCCTCAGGGGACCTCAAGGGCCGGCGCCATAACGGCCACCGGGGACCCAAAAAACAGGTTTGGGCTTCTTCAGTGCGCCTAACAACAGAGGGGATTATACCCCTCCCAAGGAAAGAGTGCGCGCCAAAGGTGGCATTTAAAGACCCGACCAATAGGTGGCCGGGGCGCGCCCTGCACCCCAATATGGGCGACACTGCCGCAGGCCAGGAGTGGATAATGTGGGGCATAAGAGGACCGCCATCCCAGCACAAGTTCCTGTTGGTAGCTGAGGGCGGTGCGCTTAGCAATGTTCGAGACCCATCCTTTGAGCCGCTGCTTAGCACCGGCACCTAATTCTCTGCACTGGTGCTTAGAGCACTGGTGCTTTGAGCACCAGTTAAGGACACACTTATTTTGAAGTCAGATGATTGCACATGCTTTTACCCAGATGTTGAGCCACGCCAAGCCTCGAACCGGGTTCTCCAGTTCCGAAATCGGCAGCTCTACCCGTTAGGCCAAGTCATTTCCAGGTTAATTATTACCGGGGCTCTAGTCAGGAGGCAGTGTGCAGCAGCACATTTCTCCTGTTAGTGCTGCTTCCTGAGGAGAGCCCTGGCACTTTTTATTTTACAAATTAACCACTGCCATCCACCCACACTGAGCAACAGCATTGTCGCAGTGCTGGACAGCAGGCAAAGTATTTGAGAAGGGGTACATTTGTTGGTAAGGAGGCCCAAAGGCAGGGCGGTGTGCAGGAAGAAGGCCACTCACTTTGGGATGCCTTACGGCAGGGTGAGTCGGGTTAAAGGGGGGAACAAGCGGAGACGGCACTCGCAGCCCAGACCGCCGAATGGCTGGGCACAAAATGGACAAAAAAGGTAACAAGCTGGGGCCTAACTCCAGGGAGAGGCTACCCCCCAGTGTGAAAACCAACAGGGAACTTTATGATCACATAAAACTGCATGTATGATGGCATGAACAAACTATGAGGTGCCATCAGTATGGCAGACAGATAACAGAATGTGATTGTGATATGTCAGAAATGATTTATGACCTGCCAGCTCGAGGCTAGAGACACTGTTTGCCTGCCGCCAGAGAGACCAGGGACATTGCCGGTTTCTACACGGACCTTGGGATCACGCTGAGAGGATCTTTGCACGGGCGTGCAGAGGGACTGCGAGGACCAGGGGGCCAAGTACCAGCTAATCGGCCACACCTGGGTTCTCTTCTCGCTCCGCCCCTTCGCCCTTAACAGCGCCTCGCGGCCCCCGCTCCGCGGGTGCCACTCGAGGCTAGAGACACTGTTTGCCTGCCGCCAGAGAGACCAGGGACATTGCCGGTTTCTACACGGACCTTGGGACCACGCTGAGAGGATCTTTGCACGGGCGTGCAGCGGGACTGCGAGGATCAGGGGGCCAAGTACCAGCTAATCGGCCGCACCTGGGTTCTCTTCTCGCTCCGCCCCTTCGCCCTTAACAGCGCCTCGCGGCCCCCGCTCCGCGGGAGCCACTCGAGGCTAGAGACACTGTTTGCCTGCCACCAGAGAGACCAGGGACATTGCCGGTTTCCATAACAAAAAGGGGAGAGAGAGACAAATGAATGGATTCGTTCTCCCTGAGCAAATGTAAATAAACAACCAGAATCCACTCGTTTTTTGGGTGTATCCTCAACATTTGGGGAACACCTTCATTGTTTTTAGGTCCCCTCACACACCAACAGGCCCCTTGGTGTCATGCTTCATCATCGGGGTCATCGTACCCCTCTACGGAGTACGGCGTGCTGCGACCTACGGATGCACGGGAGCACTTAATGGACTATGTGTGGTGTGGGTGAGGGGATGTTTTTATGTGAGTGTATGGTGAGGGTTAGGACTAAGTGAAGGTTAAAAAGGACCTGGCTCGTGGGGTAACTAAAAATATTTAATAAGCCCCCGGGCTGGTGCTGTTAAAATTAAAGTGTGGGAGGTTGTGGTGCAGACAATGTGCATTACCTCCTCTCTGTGTGCGTCGACATGTTTCGGTGTGAAAACACCTTCTTCAGGACGGGGTGACACAAATCCCCGCCTTACTCACGTTTCACTAACTTGTATCAGATTTTCCCAATAAAAAGTGAAAATTACAGTGCAGGTAAAACAATGTACCTAACAAAAAAGAAGTTTTTTTGGTCAACTATTTTGAAGTTGATGAAAGTGCCTCATGAGCCAAAAACGTCGAGGTCTGGTGTGCTATTTAGCACGATTTCAGCAAGGAAATTCCTCCCGATCGACCCCTTCGTGGCTCCGGTGACTATGCCCCTTTCATTGTTTTTAGGTCCCCTCACACACCAACAGGCCCCTTGGTGTCATGCTTCATCATAGGGGTCATTGTACCCCTCTACGGAGTATGGCGTGCTGCGACCTACGGATGCGCGGGAGCACTTAATGGACTATGTGTGGTGTGGGTCAGGGGATGCTTTTATGTGAGTGTATGGTGAGGTTTAGGACTAAGTGAAAGTTAAAAAGGACCTGGCTCGTGGGGTAACTACAAATATTTAATAAGCCCCCAGGCTGGTGCTGTTAAAATTAAAGTGTGGGAGGTTGTGGTGCAGACAATGTGCATTACCTCCTCTGTGTGTGCGTCGACATGTTTCGGTGTGAAAACACCTTCTTCAGGACGGGGTGACACAAATCCCCGCCTTACTCACGTTTCACTAACTTGTATCAGATTTTTCCAATAAAAAGTGAAAATTACATTCCAGGTAAAACGAAGTTGGCCCTGAATAAAATCAAGAAGGGGACCGAGGCCGCACTTCACTGGTCAGGGCTGTGTTTGGAGTGGGGTCTGAGAGCGGCAAACGGGCGCTCACCATCCGACAAGGTTGGCTGCCCCACTTTTGATAATGGGGTTAGCAAATGTAGACTAGATTATATCCTGATTAAAATGGAATACTGGTCACTCCTGGTCGATATGGAAGTTGTGGTTCGCCCAGAAAGCGACCACAACCCATTGGTCATAAGCCTTAAGCTCCCCTGCAATCTGATTAGGCCCCAATTAGCCTCATGCATAACGGCCGAGGCCGTCCTGACCAATGATAGAAGAAGGGTAAAATGGTGCAGGACCGTGAAGGATGCCACTTTGTTAGATGGCATATCAAAGGAAGTTTCGATGACATTGAGTGCCATGTTGAATGTATCATCCATTTTGGATGCTGCTTCTCAGATTGGCGATCTCCATGAACAGTGTTTCATCAAACTCAAGGCCCTGCTGACTCTTCCTAACAAACAAGGGAAAGAGATGGCAATGGGTTCCCGGAAAAAATGGTACAATAAGAACTGTAGGGTAGGACATAGCAATTTAATTAAAGCTATTAAATCACGGGTTACCAGTAATATTAAAATGGCACGCAAAGCGTACAAAAAAAACCAGTGGGAGGCGAAGAGAGAGTGGGACGAGTCCCATTGGTCCAATCTCTTTGAGGCATGTTTATCCCCGAATCAGGCTAAATTCTGGGAAATCGTGAAATGGGGCAGGAACGCCGACTCCAGCAAACCATGTGTCTGTGGAAGACTGGGTGGAATTTTACTAAGGACAGTTTAAGGACCCTAATTTGCAGTCTCTTAATGGGCAAGGGATGCAGACACCCATTCACCTTAATCATAGCCACTCGTTGATCTTTACAACCCTTGATACTGAGTCTGCTCTCAGCTTGGTCCAATCGGGGAAAGCGCCAGGGAAGGATTCTATTCCGGCGGACCTTTTTAAAACAAATCTCCAACTCTGTGTTCCCTATATAACCCTGATTGCTAATGCAATCACCAAAGGAGCAAGGATTACAGAGTCCTGGAAAGGGGCGGAAATTCTCCCAATTTTTAAAAAAAGGGGCAGTTCGGCACCGGGAAATTACCGCCCCATCAGTTTAATCGATTCACTACAAAAAATCTTTGCCAGGATGGTCCTTGCGAGAGTTCAGGGATGGATGGAGATGGAAAACATTCTCTCCCCATTACAGGCGGGCTTCAGATCAGGCATCAGCACCATTGATCAGGTATTCAGATTTATTCTGATATACTGGAAGGTGGTGCTGATGGGCGGTGGACACATCTACGCCGCCTTTATAGATCTGAGGTCGGCCTTCGATCTTGTGCCAAGAGCCAAGTTGTGGGTAGTCTTGAGAAACCTGGGATTACCGTTAGACCTATTAGATCTTGTGGTCAGATTACACAAGGGCAATTTTGCCAGGGTAAGGTGGGGAGGCCAGGGGCAGGTGACGGACAGTTTTCCTGTAACACGAGGTGTCCGTCAAGGGTGCGTTTTGGCACCAACCCTTTTCTTATTGTTTATTGATCAGGTGGTGAAGTTTTTTGCCGAAACCCCTACGGATGCACCATGCTTAGGTGGGACCAAATTCCCAATGCTCATCTTTGCAGATGATACTTTACTCCTCTCAAAGACACGCAGAGGGTTGCAAACCGCATTAAATAGGTTCGAGGAGTTTTGCAAGTTAAACGATCTGCAAATAAATGTGAGCAAGGCCCAATTTATGGTCTTAACCAAAAATCGTCCCATTAAAAGTTTTGTTACGTTGAATGGTGCAAGTCTTGAACAAGTCGAGGCTATGACTTACCTTGGAGTGACTATAGATTATCGCCTCCGCTGGAAACCCCAGATTGACGTGCTCCGCCTAAAATTTGCACGTCTCACGGGCTGTTTAATTCAGGAATAAAAAATTGTCATTAACAAAACGGGTTAAACCAGCACTTAGGATTTATGAGGCCAAGATTAGTTCTGCCATTTTGTACGGGGCTGACCTATGGGGTTACAAGGACCTTTCGCCACTGGTAAAAGTACAAAACAAATTCTTGCGGAATTTGGTAGGTCTCCCGCAATCTACAGCAATCAAACCACTCTTGCTGGACATGGGCTGCAAACCGATTAACGAGATGGCGCGTTATTGGCTAGTGGCGCTGTGGAGATGGATCTGGACGTCACCGGATTTAAGTCTCTTCGCAAGCGAATTGTTGGATGTGAGATCAGTACTGGGTTCTAGTAACATTCCTTGGCTACATGAGGTGAAATCAATCTTGGAAGACATGGGTCTTAACGACCTGAGGGCTTCTCCGGGGTCCACTATATTCCCGTCAAAGCAAGCCTTCAAAGCACTTTACTGGGCATCTGCTAAACTTCCATCCATTGCGCAATCTGATGTTACCAGCTTGACAGGCAGATTTCTGGCCCATAAACTAGACTCTCTTCTGGAGAATTATTGGGACGTTATTACAAAAACTCTAGATAAAAAACTATACCATCAGTTTCGAGTTGGGTCCCTGCCAGTAAGATCTTTTACCAAAAATTGGTCTGATCATTCTAATGAGCTCTGTCCCTGGTGTGTCAACCAAAGGGAGAGAATGGGTCACTTTGTCTTTGCATGTCCAGCTTATCATGCCCCTAGAAACAAATGGATTAGGCCTATTTGTTGCAAAATGAAAAATAAAGGGATCTCTGAAGCTTTGTGGGTGCTACGTACCAATACTTCAGAGATGGTGGTAATAGGTGTGGCCAAGTATTTGGGGTGGGCATTGATCATCCGAGCTAGACACCTGCAGACATCTGCAGCCAGTTGATTGATAAACATTTTACTAGGGCTTTCATACATTGGGTCTTTAATAAATTGTTTAATCGTTTTCTAATGCTGAAATGTTTTAGGTAAATATGATGTTTTATTCATTTTGTATCCCATCAATTTTATTGTACAAATTGTCTTTTATGATGTATTAATCGAAATAAAGACGTATGAACCTGAACCTGACTTGCCAGCCATTGTCAGTTATGAACTGTCACCTGATTTACAAGCCTGTCAAAATGATTTATGACCGCTAAATGGATGAATTATTGAACTGGCATGATTATGATTTATGAGCTTGTCAAAATGATTTATGACATCCTGTAATGTTGGTTCATGGCCTGGTCATAGCGGGTTATGACCACGGCACTGCAGCACAAATATAACTTGCGCATGCTATGCAAAATAAACTGCAGCCAACATATACCACAAGAAACAAGCCCACAAGTGTTGATAAACTTTATTGGAAATAGATGTGAAGAATGACATGTATGGCAGTTTGGGAGTGGGCCCAGTGCGGAGGTTATTTCGACTTGCCTCCATTTGTGCTTGTGGTGCGGTAAAGAAAGGCCTGGTGCCAATGCTACCTTAGACATAAACATTGTAAAAACAGCAAGGTGATGGATGGAATGCTTGAATTATTCTAAGCCACTGACAGTCACTCAGGGCCACATCCCCAATCTATTACGCTTCACCCACCATGACACTTTAGTATGGACCCAGCCAAATGTAAATCAGTGTGAACAGTTCAGCCCAAACTGCCAGGCCAGGCAAAATTGGTCCTGGGTTGCTTGTGTTCCGGTTCAGGGAGGACCTGGCATGGCAGTTTGGGCTGGGCTGTTCCGACTGGAGCAGGGTCAAGACTGATTTGAATATAGCTCGGTCCAAACTGAGGTGGCATAAAGCTGGATTGGGATGCGGTCCAAGTGATTTTCAGTGGCTGAGATTAACTCAAGCATTCCATCCATCACTGTTTTGTATTCTTACGTTAGACATTAAAACACACTTGAATGTGCAAATGAACAAACACAGGCCCCCTACCTTCCCTGGTTGAGGGCCGGCATGCAAGCATGCACATGGGTCTCATTAAAGGTAATTCACCTTGTGACTGCCACATGCCTCAGTGTAAAATGCTGTCTCTCTGGAGTAAGTCAGGAGTGGCTCCTGGCATGCAGCACAGAGCCATAGCCAAGGTGGCAGCCTCTGCTACAGTGAACTACATCACACTCAACCTGGCATCCACTGAGGCAATGTACTCTTCACTGCAATGCAATTATTTTAAATTTAATTTCTATTTTTCTTTTATTACTTTCCAAAAAAGTAGTACTCTGTGTGGCACGGTTTTGCCTGCTCAAAGCTATACAATGTAAAGTTTAGGTAATATTGCCCAGCTCAACAAATGGCTGTCACATCAAGTGCCAATTTGGTATTATAATGTAATGTAATGTAAATTAATTTTGTATAGCGCGATTACCCGAAGGTGTCTTAGCACTGGCGGGTGAACATCAGAGAAAAAAGTAATACGCAAGGAGGACACTAAGTTTCACTAGGTGATTCCTAAACTGTGGTTCCTAAACTGCAGCAGATTGGATTGGGAGCGTATAGTTAGAAACAAAGCATTCCTGAGTATTCTAGTACAGAAGAAGAAAGTCCTGTGACCCCCATCTAGCTTTGTTTATTCTTGGGACAGTTACCAATCTGGTTGAGCTCAATTTCAGGTTGCGGCTGAGAGCGTACTAGGAGAACTCTTTCTGAAAGTATACTGGTCCAGTCCGATAAAGACCCTTATGTACCAGACACAGTGCCTTAAAATCGATCCTCTTCGTAACTGGGAGCCAGTGCAGACCCCGCAATGATTGAAAGATGGGAGCAAACTTGGGAATTTTCAGAAGCATTCTACCGGCTGCATTTTGAAGGGATTGAAGTTTTTTTAGCAGTTGCTTATGAGTACCTGTTTTCAAAAAAGGGAATAGGGACGACCCTGCCAACTACCGCCCGATAAGTCTGATCGACTCCACGCAGAAGGTCATTGGGAAGGTTATATTAGAGAGAATCCTACAATGGGCAGGTGAAAATAAAATCCTTTCGGACTATCAGGCAGGCTTTAGAGCAGGGACAGGGACTTTGGATCAGGCGTTCCGTTTGTTACTTATCTATTGGAAGGTGGTACTTTTAGGCAAGGGCAGTCTTTATCTCGCGTTTATCGACCTAAAGACTGCCTTTGACCTGGTACCTAGGGAACGCCTGTGTGGAGTTCTATCCGAAATGGGGATCCTATGGTATATCTTGTCACTATGAGTGACACTGCATGATGGAATTTTTGCGCGAGTGAGGTGGGACCAGCAGGGACAGAAGACCAACCGAATTCCAGTGAATAGGGGCGTCCGCCAGGGATGTGTCTTAGCCCCCACTCTATTCTCATTATATGTGAATGGGGTGGTGGAGCATCTATTGCAAAGTCCATCTGATGCACCGTCCCTGGCGGGCGAGAAAATTCCAACTCTCCTATTCGCTGATGATACCCTCCTCATTTCCAAGTCTGCTGTAGGGTTGCAGAGCCTGTTAGATAGTTTCCAGTTTTTCTGTCTTCTGCGGGGGCTTGTCATAAATACAGACAAAACAAAATACCTGGTGATAAATCCATCAAAAAAGATTAGTAGGCCCCCTGTTTTATATCTTGTTCCATTAGAGAGGGTTACTGTCTTTGATTACCTTGGTATCCGTATTTCTGACAATATACAGTGGTCCTCTCACATCCAGAAGATGCTTTTATGCCATAAAAGAGTAGGAGGGGCTATTCTTAGGGAACATCGCTCTTCATTTTCCAAGCCCATTGCTCCGGTTGTTGCAATATATAGAGCAAAAGGAGTGAGTTCTGCCCTATATGGAGCGGAATTGTGGGGCACATGTAATGTGGACCAGTTGGCTAGATCTGAAAATACGTTTTTTAAAGATTTCATGGCACTTCCGCAGAGTGCCCCTACGGTCCCATTGTTATTAGACTTGGGATGCCAATCGATTTCTGATCTGGCTAAACTTCGTCCACTCCTTTTATGGGCTCGGCTGTGGCGAACCCCTGAGCTGGCGAAGTATGCGGAGGGGTTGACAGAAGTCCTGTCTATGGTTGGTTGGCATAAGATCAAGTGTCTCAAGGATGTTAAAACCTTACTGTGTGATATGGGCCTTAAAGATGCATGGGTAACGAAATCGGCCCCACCTAAGTCAGTGTTGAAAAGAATTTACTGGAATTGGGTAGCACTTAAGCGATGTTCCGATTAGAATCTGGGAAGAATAACAGATGATTTTCTAGAGATTAAGGATGTTGCACTTTGTGAACCTTATCTTGATATCATTCAGAACCCTTTTGATCGAGCGTTATATTTTAAATTTAGGGTTGGTATATTACCAACCTGTGAATTTACAGCTCGAAGGAAAATCCCCTACCAGACTTCGCCATATTGCCCATTTTGCACGACTAAAATTGAGTCAACAGCACACATTTTGTTTGCTTGCCCACTGTACCGAACAGCTAGGAACTGTTGGCTTAAACCACTGTGCAGAGAATTGGGCACTAGACAGCATTCTTTGGCATTGCGTATTTTGAAAAGTGACAATCGTGTACTGTTTGTATGCGGTCTATCAAAGTTTTTAAGATGGGCTTGGGCCATTAGAACTAAAAGGCTAAAAGAAATTGTTTAATATTATTTTTATACCTTGATGTAATTAGTTTTTAACTCATTTGTAGGTAACATCGTTGAACAAATATGTGTATAATTTTTCTGAAAAAAATTATGAATTAAGCTTTAGTGGCCAATCTGGTTGTTGAATCAATTATGTCACGGTGTTTTAATTGAATTGTATTTATTTATGCTTTTATGATGTTTTTTATCGAAATAAAGCCCATTCATTCATTCATTCATTTGAGTACCCAGGTACACGGCATAATAGTCTATCTTTGAGATGATGAGTGCCACCATCACTGTACAGCTGGAAAAAGCACAAAGAGGTGATTTGATTAATTTGCTATGAGAAGCACAGTTTGGTATCAAGGATGACTCCCAAATTTCTAGCTTTTTGCGCAGGAGAAGGAAGAGGGCCAAGATCAGATGGCCACCATGACGAGTTCCAGAAGGTGGAGTGATTCCCAAAAAGCAGGCCCTTGGTTTTCTCTGAGTTTAGCTTCAAGCAGTTTCTTTGCATACTGTTTGGAATATGAGACATGCAACTACAGAATTTTGTTGCCATAACGTGGCCTTGTTGTATTATGAAACACACTTTTATAACAGCAGTTTGAGTAAGTAGTTTAAGGTAATGGATGGTGTGTCATCCTAGTACTTTATGTCCTCCCTTGTTTTGCCAGGCCTGCACAGTGGTGGAGGAAGCGATGGAGGAGTCAGTGGGGCCAATATAGAGAGGAAGGGGAGCAAAGAAAGAAGGAATTAAAAAAGCATAGTTGGGGGAAGAATTGGATAATCTGGAGTGGGAAAGCAGCATACAAGGTAGAGCAAGAAAACACATGCGCTCTCTTGGAGTGCCGAAAGTAAAAGAAAAAAGTATTCTCCTGAATGTGAGCAGTGGAAGGACAGAAGTCATCTAATCAAAGTAATAGGAAAGAAGCTATGCTCCAGGGTAGGAAAGGACAAAGCCAATAAGAGAAAGGAAATCCATTAAATGAGAAGAAAGCAAATGAGACTGACTAGAAAGCCAAATAATTATAAATAACGGGTTAGCTCAAAGCCCACTCTTAAATTTTGATATGAAGCTCAAGTGGTAGTTTCAAGAGCGGAAAGGTAAAAGCAGTCTGTTGGCAAGTCATTAAAAATAGGTGAAAAGGCCTAATGTAGCTACCTTGTACTTTGTTTGCAATACCCACCAAGGAAGATGTTCACTGCTAGTGTCGTCATTTGCAGCCCAAAGAGGATTGTAACTTGCCCTCCACCATATTTACAATAGCCGTCTGGCTAATCTGAAAGTTGACAGCTGCCATGGTCCTCCTTGGGCCACACCATTGGCAAATCAAGAATGCTTGTGATTTAAGATCTCAGTCCAGACGCACCACTTTCAAATAGAAATAGGGAGAAAGGTCAGATGCCAGCTGTTGCAAGCCTCCTTCGCCTTTCAAAAAATGATGGGTAAGGAGAAGCCAGCTAGCTTATTACTGTTCTGGCATACTGCTTACAGTTATGTCTAGGGAATTGTAAACAGAGCATCTTGGTCCAGGAAGCAATCTTTTTTGTGATTTGGTGTAAATCCGTTCAGTAGTTTTTGAGATATTAAGGCTCACAAACTCTGTATACTTCACGCCGTGGAGGATCCACAGAGATGACAGATCTCAAGATCATATATGATTGGCCGCCACCATATCAACAATGGTGTGGTGGCGGCCATCTTAGGACTCAGTCCAGAGTCCTAGGAAACACATAAAAAAAGATCTAAGGAGGAGGGGTAGAAATACTGTGCCTGCCTAGACCTGGCAGGGGGAAGGTCACAGAGAGACCCCCCAGCAAAGACAATAAAAAACAGTTCTCGCAAATTAGCTGTGGAGCCTGCACTTGGAAAAAAAATCACATTTGTCTAGGAGGCCCAGTGGACCACATCCCAGGGCCAATGCTATGACAAAGGTGAGGAGTGAGGCCCCCCAACCCAAGCTTCTCTGAGACCCCAGGGCTCAATTCTCTGAGTTGATTGAAAAATAAAGGGGGGCCCAGACCTCCTGGCGAACCTCCTAAGGCCCCGGGGACAATAACCTCAGAGCCAAAATTATTTAAGAAGTGCCAGGTCACATGGTCCTCCTCCCCGAGCCTTGTAAGTCCTCAGGGACCCCATCGTTAGGGCCCCTGTTTTAAAAGGGGGAGGGAGCCCACCTGGCAGGACTCATGAAAATGTTCTGCCCATTTTGGAGCATGCGTTTTTTTCCTGTCAGTGCTCTTTTGGGCAGAGACACAGAAGTTGCTCCCACCGGGAGGGTGCAGAGAAAAAAACCTGCTCTCGCCAGGCGGGAGCAAAGGCAGTTCCTGCTGCACCCAGGATGGGTGGATGTTGGGAGCCGGAGGGGCCACAGGGGCCCTGTGGTACCCACTGTGGCCCCAGTGTTGTGTTGCGGGGCACTGATCTAAGGCCCTGGGGGATGCGGTACCTGGGGCCAATAGTCACTTGGGGACGGAGGATTGGGGCTGTGTGCCTCCTTTCCCTAAAAAATTAATACAGCCCTGGCGGATGGAGTCCTCAGGCCTGTAATAGCTCATGGAGGGGAGCCACATCCCCCCCTTAAAAAAGAAGATGGGGTAACTGAGGTCTGTAAAGGCTCGGAGGGGGGGCGTACAGTCCCCTGTAAAAAAATATGGCTCCTGGGGATGGGTTTCCAGGACCGGTGGAGGCTTTGGGAGGAGGCATGCCCGTCCCTTCCCAATAATTAAACAAGAATTGCTGACTACCACCAGCATACAGGATGGGTGCTGGTAGGGGAGCCAAAGGGGTCACGGGGGTCCTAGCCCCCTCCCCCCCAGGCCCAACAAAATAAAATAAGGATATGGGTGATCCCAGAAATACCAAAAATTGAAACAATAACAAATATGAATACTAAATGAGCAGCAGGAGCCGCTTATTTATTATTCAGTGTTACGTGAAGGAGCGCTCCTTAATGCCCTGCAAAGGTTCTTAAACTTTTTTTAGGATTTTGGTGATGTCTCTAGAAGTGGTAGGGGCACCACAGGGTGTTTTCTAATGTTTTTGGGGGCTGCAGAGAGTGCATTAGCCCACAGCAATATTAAAAAAACTGTAAGTCTCCTGGATCACAAAATCTATGACCCAATTGAGAGCGTGCCATATTTTTTTAAGTGATCCTAGACGAAGCTCTATGCTCTTCAAACGGAGTGTAGAGCCCCCTTGTGGAGGGGTCTATAACTGCACTTTGTAGCTCGATACATGTCTAAAAAAGATTCAAAGACTTGTTAGTGATTTTTCTAATTACATTTTTTATGACAGTCACTTTTAATATGCATTGCACGAATTGTTAACATATACATTTCATTGTAATTATTAGCCAGTTTTTAACAAAGATAACACATGTGCTTTATAAATGTTGATATTCTGAGCCCTTCATAAAACCCATAAGGCCTACTCACGCCTCGCATTGCTGAAGGTCATGCACAGTATAGGGTTGGCTGCCAGCAAGAGGTTGACCAGAGAGCCTTGACACAATCTAATTTAACTATCTACAACCTCTATTTCCTCGTGGCACATATACCAGTCAAATGATCGCCTATTTTTACCACCCTTAAAATATACCACCTTTGTTTTGTTTACATTTATTTTCAAAAAGTGATTATCTGCATAGGACTCCTATTCTTGTAACCTCAATGGGGTCAGGTAAAAAAAAAATATCTGCATGCATGAAAGTATCCCTGGTCAAGGGGGAGAGTTGTGAAAATGGGAAAAGTGTTGTGGAAAACCAGACATATGATTAGCATATGACCTATGATTAGCAAATAACAGCGGAGCTAGCAAACATCCTTGTTTTAAGCCATTCTCAATGGAGCTCAATAGAGAGAGAACTTTGGTACGCGAAAGCATAACTTTACTCCATGTTGAAGACTGGAGGACAATAACTAACCTTAGTAAGTTAGAAGGTAACTCCAACAATGACAATTTGTGCCACAGAGTTGGTCTGTCCACAAGATCAAACTCTGTCACAAAGTCAATAAACATAGTATAAACAACCAGCTTTTGTTTACTTCCCACATAAGTATCAAGTACATGCTGTTGTACAGCTATATTGACCAGTACTCAAATGACAACACACAGCTATCAGTCCGATGAATAGAAATAGATGAGGGATGTACAGACCATGCAAATCAATGAGGATGCAAATTAATGCAGATGTATTAATTTGTACATAGAACCACAGTGACATAAGTATGCACATACATATTAGGCAGCCTGAGAAATCCTTGGGGCCAAAATTGAATTGGCAAGTGCAATAGGTTTCACTTGTATGAGAACTATTGGCTTTGGCGGAGTGGAGTGCAGTGGAGGGACGTGGAATGGCATGGTGTGATGCAGAGTGGATAGGCATTTGGTGGCATGGAGTGGCAATGTGTGGCGTGGAGTAGCATTGTGTGGCTTGAAGTGGCGTTGTGAGGCATGGAGTGCTTTTCATAGAGTGACATTGTTTGGTATGGAGTGGAGCAGCATTGTGTGGAGTGGAGTGGCATTGTGAGGTATGGAGTGGAGTGACATTGTTTGGTATGGAGTTGTAATGGCATTGTGTGGAGTGGAATAGTGTAATATTGTGTAACGTATAACGGAGTGAACACGAGTGGAATGGCATGGTGTGAATTGGCATTGTGTGGCATGTAGTGTCATTGTGTGATGTGGAATGAAGTGGCATTGTGTGGAGTGGAGTGGCATTCAGTGGCATGGAGTGACATTGAGGGCATGGAGTAGCAATGTTTTACATGAAGTGACATTGGGTGGCATGCAGTTGAGCAGCATTGTGTTGAGTGGAGTAGCACTGCAGAAAAAAATATTATCTTTGTCATGGAGTGGAGTGGCATTGTGTGGTGTGGAGTGGAATGGCATTGTATGGCATTGAGTGGAATGGAGTGGCATTGAGTGGAATGAAGTGGCATTGAGTTGGGTGGGGTGGAGTGGCATGCCGCAACTCTTCGTCAGAGATAGTAAGTGCTATATAGATACAATTCTAGTGGTTTTGTGTTGCATGGAGTGCAGTGGAACTGTGTGGAGTGGAGTGGTATTGAGTGGAGTGGCATTGTGGGGTGTGGAGTGGGGTGGATGGCATTGTGTGGCATGGAGTAAAGTGGCATTGAGGGGAATGGAGTGACATTGAGTGGAGTGGCATTGAGTGGAGTGGCATTGAGTGGAGTGGCATGCTGCAAAGCACTTCAAACTCTTCATCGGAGGTAGTAAGTAATTCAATTCTAATGGCATTGGGTGGCATGGAGTGGAATAGCATTTTTAGTGTGGCGTGGAGTGGCATTGTGTGATGTGGAGTAGAATTGTGTGGCATTGTATAGCGTGGAGTGGTGGGGAGAGGAATTGTGTGGCATTGTGCAGCATGGAGTGTAGTGGAGTTGCAATGTGTGGCATGGAGTGGAGTGGAATTGTGTGGCATTGTTTGGCATGGAGTGGAACTGTGAGGCATTGTGTGACATGTGAGTGGAATTGTGTGGCATTGTGTTGAGTGGAGTGGAACTGTGTGGCATTATGAGGAGTAGAGTGGATTTGTGTGCCATTGTGTGTCATGGAGTGAAATTGTGTGGCGTGCAGTGGAGTCAAGTGAAATAGTGTGACATTGTGTGGCGTGAAGTGGAGTGGAATTGTGTGGCATGAAGTGGTGTGACATTGAGCGACATTGTATGGTGTGGGGAGGATTGGAGTGGAATGGAGTGGCATTTTGTGGTACGGAGTGAAGTGGAGTGGAATGGTATGGCACTGTGTGGAGTGGAGTGGAATTGTGTGACAGGGAGTGGTATGGAGTGGAACTGTGTGGCATTGTGTGGTGAGGAGTGGACTGGCATTGTGTGGCATGGAGTGTAGTGTAGTAGGTTGGATTACAGTGGAGTGGAATTTTGTGGCATGGAGTGGTGTATTGGAGTGGAGATGAGTTCAGTGAAGTGGAATTGTATGGCATTGTGTGGAGTGGAGTTTAATTGTGTTGTGTGGAGTGGAATTGTGTGGCATATTGTGGACTGGAATTGTATGGCTGTTGACTGTCGGGTTCTTGTTGGTTTACAGAGAAAACAACACAAAATCTTGGAATAAGTTTTCAGGGTGTAGTTTTTATGTATTTACTATGTGATCTCCATCACACGATATGTGGCTCAAGTCCCTTTGTTCACTCCCTCTGTAAGAGGGATGTAGTTGCTGAACTTCCATGGGGGTTCACATACTTAACTTGTCTCCCCTTTTCTTTTCAGATGCAGCACTAAAAAATATAAAACCTTGGTAAACAAACAATCTTAGAAAAAGAAACAACATTGTCTTTGTTTTTCTCTCAAGGTCTCCCTTGTTGTTTGTCCTCTCTTTATCATTTCTCTCCTTTAATTACTTCTCATGGAAAATAAAGTCAGAAACAAAACCAAAGTAATTCTCATTCCCCTTCAACGGCTGTCTAGCAGTTATTTCCCTCTTTTATTTCTAATACTGCTTTTGCCTAAACCTTTGTTTAATGAAGGTGAAGAAATAGGGTAAAAAAACAGTTTCAGACATGCACTCACAAGCTGTAGCAAAACTCTTAATATTCTAAGGATTCAGGCAGTCATTCGTTTGCTCTATATGGAGGTAGTATTTGGTTTATCTGCTTTAGCCTGTCTCGCAGGTCCTCTCTCCCCTCTTAGGGATCCAGGATTCCTCTCTTTTCTCCTCTTCCACATGCCCCTGTCCAGGTTCTCAAGGGAGCACTCATCTGGTATAACCACACTCTGGGGACGTGGTGGGAACTGCTGCCATCTCTTTTCTTGGCCTGGATCAGGTGGGTCGGTGGCCCAGATATGCCAGGTCCACTGTCTCTATCTTTCTCATTAAGGACAGGGCTTGTGGGATGACCTGTGTGCCTTTCACTTGGTTGCCTCATGCCACTCTCTCACTGCCAGATGGTGCTGCAATCTTCTCCTTGTGGCAGAGTAAATCCAGGATTCTCATCCACACTCTTTGTGCTCCTATTCCTCTTGAGTTTGCTCCTTGTCATTCTCACCTCATGCCTTTTTCTCTTCCGGTATTAAAGCCTGGAGGAGAAGAAGCAGAAGCCTTTCTTTGGTGTTTGCCCTTGTTGGTTTCATTTTACTATTTTGTTTGCTGTTTGTTTTAACACTTTACTCTCTTTTGCCAGGTGGCGGTGCGTCTCGGAGGACCGCGAGGAGCATCTCTTCAGGTAAGTGATGATCTCTGTGACAGTGGCATTGGGTAGATTGGAGTTAAATGTAATTCAGTGACATTGTGTGGTGTGGAGTGTAATGTAATTGTGTGACATTGTGTTGCGTGGAGTAGAATAGAATTGTATGGCATTGTGTGGAATGGAGTGGAATTGTGTTGCATTGTGTGGAGTAGAGTGGACTAGAGTGGAATTGCATGGCATTTTGTGGCGTGGCATAGAACTGTGTGGTATTGTGTGGGAGGGGAAGAAGCACCATGGAGAAGGGGGGAGTGCTAGGGCAAGAAAAAATAGTATCCCAATAATAGTGCAAGCAGCAGACAGAGTCTAATGAAGAGGAAGCAATCTGTGCTTGGTCCACTGTCTGTAGAAGAAACAGGAATTGACGCCTGCACGCGGTAGCCAATTAGGAGGCAGCAAAGAAGAGCGATAATAAAGCAAAGGAATGGTAAGCAGTGGGCGGGCTCCAAGCCCTTAGTGTATGCAATATCCCTTCCATCATTGACAGCGCATGCTCTGTTGGCAGACGAGACCTAAAAATGTAACGAAATAGCTTCCGCCCATCGGAACAATAGTAAAAGATCAACAGAAGTGTTGGCTATCAGCCCGCCCAAAGAGTTTATGAATTTACTGTAATGGGTAGTCTACCCACACGTTTTTACACCTGATCCAGCGGGCTATAGAAAATATATCATAAACTATGCTACCCAACTTCATAACCTATAAACAAAATTCTATACTAAATATGGACCCATTTATGAACCTGATATATTTTGGGCCTACTGAATCAGGTGGTCAGAATAAATCTATATACACATTATATGCACACTATATACATTTTTATACATTTGCAGAAAAGAATATTGTCATTAGAATAAAACCCAACCATTTAAACGACCACCATAGGCGACGTGATCTAGCTAAAGGTAACCTATACTTCTAAATAACCAAGACCAGCTTGTTTGTTAAAAGTAAGATTTTATTTTCTAAATTATGGTATATATGTTGTAAGTTTTATAAATGAAATTTATTTGTAATATAGCAAGCATGATGGTAAGAAATATGAGAAAAACACAATTTAAGCAATTGAAACAATTTAAAGAAATTATATAAAGTTTAGCATTTCTAAAACCTATTTCCCTAACTGAGCTAAATAGACAGAAATTAAAGTAAAGATCTTTGAGGATTCTTACGTGCTCCACGCAAAGTCCAGCAGCACATCACCCTCATCGGAAAGTCAGAAAGCAGCAGCCAGCCCAACCCTAAGGGCATGACTTTTTATACCTTTCTACGCTAACTAAACTAGCAAAGGAAAGTTTTCAGAAATCTACGACGTCCCATTGGTTGAGAGTGACAAGTGACATGTCACCCGATTCTTAAAAAGTTCCACAAAATCATGTCTTACAAAGACCATTGTCTCTTCCACGTGAAGCCAAAAGCTTCCTGCGATTGCAACTTTGTATTAAGTCATCCTCGCAGCTTCCATAGTCTTTCAGTGCAACTTCCGCGGATGCCAAGTTAAGGACTGACAAAAAGTTCATTTTCGACCTTGGCCATGTCCGACAGAATGATGTCAGCTCATCAGTTTTTGCTTTGTGAATGCAGCTTCAATAAACGTTTTAATTCAGAATGGGCGTCTCGTGACTTTCTGCAGAATTATAGATCAGCTCTTTTTCTGCGGTTCAAATAACTAGGCCTCAAAAGCAGGCAACTTATGATTTCTAGTATAAAACAAACACAAGAAAAGTATTAATGTAAGAAATAAAGTATATTCTGTATCCACCCCATGGTTTACTAATTAATTAACCCACCCGATTAATCAAAATGTTACCTAGCTAATGCAAACAAATAAAGCAGCGTTTATATTTACCAGTCTCCGTTTTTCAATGAGACCCATAAGCACCTAGAATAGTAGAAATGACATCACACAGACAAGGAAAAGCAAAACAAGCACATGCTTCTTTTAAGTTTGCAGCAGTTAGTAATGACAAAAACGAAAACAATAAATTATTTTATTATTTTGCACAAACAAAAAGATGCAACATTTATGCACGTTTATGAGCACACATGTTAGTCCCCCCACGTGTAAAGTTTAATCTAAGTTGTATTAGCACGACATATCACAAATCATTAATAATTTTATTCATGTTATGGAAATGTGACTTTGCGAGTTTAAACAAAATTTTGTTTTCTATCTCGCTCCATCAACTCCCTCATCTGGTGATTAACAAATCACCACACCAGCACTCAAAAATTTGGTAAATTAAATTTTTAAGAAATCGATTCAAATTCATTTGTATTAGTAAACCTAAAAATCTGTTTCAGCATAATCTTTGCAATTAACATGACGCTCTCTATGTAACTCCTGTAACTCGATCTCCCTTTCCTCTTCTTTTCTGAGTTTATAGATTCTCTTCTTTTCCTTCAAATGTTTCTTTCTTTTATGTAACAAACAACCTACTTTAGTCAAAATAAAAATGAATACTATTATAATCAAAGGTGCCAGAATCTTGCCAAGAATTGAACTTCCGATATTATGAAACCAGTTTTTAATTGCTTGAAACCTTTTTGAAAGTTTCCCTGTAAAATCTTCTTCTTCTAAAGGAATTATTTCTGAATGCATTTGTGTAATATTCTTAATATACATTTCAATATTCTTACTTTCATCAGGAATATATGTACAGCAATGTTGAACATGTAAAATGCCACAGACTCCTCCCTCTTTTGCTAGGAGAATGTCTAAAGCAAGACGATCTTGAATTACCATGGATCTAATAGCAATAACTTCAACATTCACTAATTGAAATCCATCAGCAGTGTCAGTTGATAATCTATCAACTATAGTGGACAATTTTCTTATTCTCCCTGCATTTAAGGTTATACCAACAAAAGGTATTACAGCTTGAAAAATATCTCCCAGAACTTCAGTAAAAGTTTCTCTTTTAGCTCTATTTACATAATTATGAATTTTAAACAATCCTTCTGAATCTCTGTCAACATGAAACACTTTAGGAAAAACAATTCCCACATAACAAGTTCCATACCAATGGTCTGGAAGGTTGTAGTAGGCTTTGTCACCACAAACAAAATAAATTCCAGGAAAGATAGGATCTTTTCCACCTTTAAATCCCCAACCTCCCATAATCTGATAAGTATCTTCACAGTTACTTGCACCTACAAAATAATTATCAAAAAGTGTATTATCTCTTCTAATGCAAAGCTTTCCACTAACAGGTTTGTCTATGTGAATTGCAATATTTTCAAGCATTTTGCCATTTAATTTCTCATCCTCTTTTTGCCAGAAGGATGACTTAGTCTGTTTGACTAATTCATTTCTCTTATAAATTGCTCTTCTCTCCTCAACCATATTCAAAAATTTCTTTCCTTCAGCACTTAATTTACATGTTAGATTATTCTTATAAGCATACTCATAAGTGAGTTCGTTAGTAACAAGGAAATATTCTCTCAATTGCTTAGCTTTCTTATGCTTATTTAAAACATTATCAATCTTAACATTAGCAAAAATCTCATCATAATTTGAATAGTAATATTCTAAACGACCAGTTTGATAAAATAAACTAGTTAATACACTACATGTAACAGCATAAGTGAGAGGAAGCATATTATATGTTACTCCCTCAGAAACAGAAGCAGGTAACTTAACGCAGACATAACAGTCCTTTGCATCCATTACTTTTACATATTCACTCAATAGCTTTGTGAATGTATTGCTTGAAAAATCACCTATTGATTTATCTTGATGAATGTTAGGCTGATGATCAATTACTTTTGCAGATGCACTATGTTTAGTTTGGCTAACCAGAGCTTTGCTTGTTATGTTAACTTTGTGTAATTCTCTATTCATTTCTAAAGGTATAATCACAGCTAGTACCAACCAGAGCAGAACTAAAATGAGCAGACATACCAGAGTCATCTTACAGCATCTTTTAAAAACAGAACATTTTGAAGTGCTCTCCTTAACGTAAGGCATTTTTAGGTTAGTTTTAGCCTCAAAAATAAAAATAAATTTTAAAATTTATATACACCCCCCTTTTAAAATATATTTTTCTTTTATAACCCTAAACAAGATTTCTTCGACCTTATGTCATACATAAGTTTTCTTCTACTAAACAGTTTTTCTTCGACCTTGTGTCAACTAACAGGATTTCTTCAGCCTTTTGCCAATTTAATAATTCTGTACTTCAATCATTGTCACTAATTTCTTGGATTTCGTTTTCTTCTTCACTACTATCATATATGTCAATAACAGGTGGAATTACTAAGTAAGTCCACTCAGGAGACTTGTATTTCTGGTTTGGTCTAATTATTCTCTTCCCTTTTCTCGATATCACTTCAATTTTTCTTCCAACTCCAATTTCTTTTCCTGGACTCTTTTGACTACTTATTTCTTCAACTTGTTCTATTGGCTTTTTGATCAATCTGACTCTCAATCTTCCACCAGGCCAGTAGTCTGCTTTTCTCACGTACTTCTTCTTTGGTTCAGAATTATTTGATTCTGACTTCCAAGTCCTTTTCTTCCCGTTTTCACTTCCACCTTCCACGTCACTTTCTTCAGTTTCGTAGTCTGAAATTTCAATTGACTCAGGAACTTCTCTATTCGGCAATTTCACTCCTTCAGGAACTTCACTTTGTCTTCCATCACTGGTACTCGGTAATTCGTTCTCCTCCTCTTCTTCAATTACCTCTAGCTTCCCAGATTTCCGATTTCTGTTCCTTACTTCAGAGCTTGTTCTCTGCCTTTCGATACTCTCCTGGTCTGAAACTTCTTTTGGTTCAGCTTCTTTGTCTTCAATAGAGACAACTGAATCTTCAGTTATCTTTCCTTTTAACAGATTCTCTTCACCTTCAGAATCTATTTCAATTATTTCTAAGTCTTTTCTTGTCAGATTTCCATTCACTGGCACAGTTTCCAGATGTCGACTTTCTTGTCGATCTTCAGAATCTGGAATTACTTCACCTTCTGTTTTGTCTTCTGCTTCAGAATCAGAGTCATCTGTGGTATCACTTTCAACATCAGAATTCTCAGGTGTTGGTATTGGAATAGTATGACTTGGATGAATCCAGCGCTTCAATCCTCTGCACTTTACAGCATTAGTAGTGATCAAGATTACCTGCCTAGGTTTCTGCCATCTAGGAGATAGACAATTCCTCCTCCGATGTACTTTCGTTCTGACCCAATCGCCAGGTCTCAGATCATGAGTCAAAACTTTTTCATTTGATTGAGCTTCAGTTCCCACCTGATTAGACACAGAAGTTACCATATCAGATAACCTTTTACAGTAATCCAAAATTGCACTGTCATTTATGCTCAACAGTTTACCTACAGGTACAAAAGCTTGCCTCATAACTCTTCCCATTAAAATTTCATGAGGACTCAGACCTGTCTTTTTATCTGGTGTACTTCTTATTGACATCAAAACAAGTGGAAGAGCATCAGTCCACTTAACTCCTGTCTCTAGACACATTTTTCCAATTCTGTTTTTGATAGTTCCATTTATTTGTTCAACTACACCTGATGCCTCTGGTCTGTATGCACAGTGTATTTTCTGCTCAATGCTCAAAGCTTCACAAATTAACTTTAACAGTTTGTTATCAAAATGGCTTCCTCCATCACTCTCAATAGTGACTGGAAAACCGTACCTTGGGATGATTTCTCTGAGCATTAGTTTTGCCACTGTAATTGAATCACAATGTCGTGTAGGGAAAGCCTCTACCCATCTTGAGAATAAGCATACAATTACAAGTACATATTTCAAACAGTTGTGTAAGGGCATTTCAATGAAATCTATTTGTAACCTGGTAAAGGGACCACCCTCTCGTCCAATTATTCCTGTCCCCACCACTGATTTTCTGTTTGGATTCATTTGTTGGCATGATAAACACCTTTGACAAAAAGATTCTGCAATGGTTCTAAATTTGGTATTGAACCATGTTTCTCTAAAAAGTCTGACCATAGAATCTCTTCCTAAATGTGCAGGACCATGATATAATCTGGCCATGTCAGCAATCAAGCAATTTGGTAAGACTATTCTGCCATCTTTGTAAACCCACACTCCATCTTCTTCACGTGGTCTACAATCTGATCTTAACCATAGGTCTTTTTCTTCATCATCTGTTTCGTTTTGTAAATCTCTAATCTCATGCCATGTTTCTACAACAGTTGTTAGCATTAATGAATTTGAATCAGTTTCTTTACTCCTCTCCCGATTATATGAATAATTTTTCCTTGCGCAGTACTTTGCTGTTTCGTCTGCGAAGGCATTTCCCTTGGAAATATAATCAGTTCCTCTAGTGTGCGCTGCACACTTGACTATGGCAATTTCTTTTGGCAATTGTATTGCTTCAATTAATCTTCTAATGAAAACTGCATTTTTAATTGGTGATCCTGTTGATGTCATGTATCCTCTCTGTGACCAGAGTTGTCCATAATCATGCACAACTCCGTACCCATACTGACTATCAGTAATGATGGTAACTCTTATATCTTTTGATATTTCACATGCACGAATTAAAGCAATCAATTCAGCCACTTGTGCTGAACGAACTCCTTCAAGACATGATGCTTCTTCAACATCTACAACTGTACAAACTGAGTATGAAGCTTTCAAGACACCTCCTTCGGATCTTAAGCATGAGCCATCTACAAAGTAGACAAAATCCGATTCAGACAAAGGTCTGTCTTTGATGTCTTTTCTGGGTTTAGTGCAGAATTCCATGACATCTAAACATTCATGTTCTGTCTCAATGTCATCAACAATTTCAGAATCAGGCAGTAATGTAGAAGGATTCAGATTCAAACATCTTGAAATCGAAACATTATCTGCTCCCAGTATGATTTTCTCATACTTTGTCAATCTGCTACTTGTTAAATGTTGAGTCTTACCTCTTGTCAGTAATATTTCAACTGAATGAGGCACAAAAACTTTCACAGGAAATCCCATAATGATTCCTTCACTTTGTTCGAGGCTGATACTTGTAGCTGCAACTGCTTTCAAACAACCTGGTAATGCTTTTGCAATTGGATCAAGAACTGCGGAGAAGTATGCAATAGGTTTCTTTAGATTTCCATGTCTCTGTATTAATACAGATAATGCACATCCTTCTCTCTCACTGCAATACAGTTCAAAATCTTTCTCATAATTTGGCATACCCAAAGCAGGAGCTTGGCATAAGCTCTTTTTCAGGTTCTCAAAAGATTCCATCTCAGCATCATTGAGAATAATTGGATCTTTTACATCTGATTTGGTCAGTCTTTGTAGTGGTTTTGCAATTACTGAAAATCCACTTATCCATTGTCGACAGTAACCTACCATTCCCAGGAACATTCTGACCTGTCTTTGTGTTCTTGGCGGTAACATTGCTTGAATCATTTTTATTCTCTCTATTGTTACTTGTCTTTTTCCCTTTGCAATTCTGTGACCAAGATATTTTACTTCTTGTTTGCAAAACTGTAGTTTTGCTGGGGACACTTTATGTCCTTCTTCTGCAAGGCGATTTAACAGAATTATTGTGTCTGTTACACAATTTTCTCTTGTCTTTGCAGCTATTAACAAATCATCAATATACTGCACCATCGTAGACCTACCTGGTAAGTCTAAATCTTCTAATGATCTTTTTAACAGTTCATTAAAGATTGAAGGACTTTCTGTATAGCCCTGAGGGATTCTTGTCCATCCAAGGGTCTTACCTTGGAATCTGAAAGCAAAGATTTCATAACTGTCTGGGTGTAAGGGAACAGTAAAGAATGCATTGCAAAGGTCAATGACTGTATACCATTCAGCATCATGTGGAATCTGAAATAGAATTACTGCTGGATTTGGAACCACAGGACAACATGGAATGACAATTTGATTAATCTTTCTCAAATCTTGTACGATCCTAAATGTTCCGTTAGACTTTTTAACTCCCATAATTGGTGAATTACAAGAGCTACTCTTCATTTCCTTTAATACACCTTGCTTGATTAACTTTTCAATTATAGGTGTAATACCTTCAATTGTCTCTGTTTTCATTTTATACTGTGGAGTGTTTGGAAATTCTATTCCCTGTTTCAATGCAATTTTTACAGGATCTACATTTTTCATCAGACCCATCTCATTTCCAGTAAAATCCCATATTTCAGATTTCACTGTTTCTTTTAGCTCTTCAGGTAAATCTTTTTCTTCAAATGCAGGAAACAATTTTGTTTGTTCTGCTTCCATCATCATCATTGTCATTCTGTACAAACCATCTTCCTCCATTGTTTGTAACTCAACTCCTTCAGGAGAACAATATATTCTGCAATTCATTTTACATAGGATGTCTCTGCCTAATAGATTTACTGGACTACTGTTACAAACCACAAATCTGTGTTTGTCTCTGTAATTTCCAATTTCAACTGGTACTGGATCAGTTAAGTCTGTTTTAATTTGCTGATTACTTACTCCCACAACTTGGATGGTATCCCCAGAGAGAGGTAGGTTTTCAATTTCCACTGATCTAACAGTAGAACGGGTAGCACCAGTGTCCACTAGAAAAGTGATGTCTACATCATTAACTTTCCCGTTTACATAAGGACCAGACTGGTCAACCTCAAGAGTGGCTCCAACAACACACTCTTCCTCCTCTCTCGGGCACCGTCAGCAATAATCATCAGAATCACTGTCTTGACTTTCTGTTAATAAAAATTGTTGTGAAGCATTTTGCATTTGAACCTTTTGCTGCTTTTGCTGTTTTTGTGGTTTTACCTGTTCACATCCCTGAAATCCCACGTTTGGATTATATTTTTGAACTCCCCCACAATTCGGAAAAGGTGGTTGTGGCAATTGGTCTTGACGATTATTCACCTGTTGTTGTTGCTGTTGTTGTAACTGTCGCTGAATATTAAATTCATTTAACCCCTGTTGCATCTGTAGCTGTTGCTGTAGGTTAACACCATTCTGCATCTGTGGATTCAATAAGGGATTCTTTGAGTTTCTAGGAGGATGAGGACACTCGTCCCTCCAATGTCCAATTTCGCCACAATTAAAACAAGGTAATCTTTGTTTCAGCTCTTCTATCTTTGGGCTAAATTTCTTTGGGAAATTATTACCTTTAAACTTTCCTTGTATCTGGTTTGTATTTCCAGTTTGAACAAAATTAGTGTTCTTATTTCCCATGCTGGCAATCTGTTGCTCAGCCACCTTTACCTGAGCCCACATGGCTTTCTCCTTCAGCTTCTTCTGTTTTACTTCTAATTCATCGCTACAATATTTTGCTTTTCTTAGAATATCATCTACAGATAGTGCTTGCCATCCGACAATACTAGTTCTGATCATTTCTCCAATTTCAGGTTTTAGTCCATAAACAAATCTATAGATAAAATGACTCATGTCTTTTTCATCTAATTTTTCATAACCACTGTATTGTTTAAAGATTAACAATAGTCTTTCATAAAAAGAATGAACTGATTCTTTTGTTTCCTGTTCTGTTCTTTCTATTTTAACCCAATCAACTTCTTTGGGTGGAATTTTGTTTTTCATCCAAACAATTACTTTCTCGTAAAAATCCATTACAAGTGGATTTGGGGCACCTGTTTCTTTGATTCGTTCAGGTTCTGCTTTTGGCCAACTAATAGATATTTTACATTCTGTCCAAAGATCAGATGGAACTACAATGTCAAAGAATCCATCTAAATCAATCCACAGAACTTTTGACACTTTGATAAATCTATCGACTTGCCTGTACCACTCAACAGGTTTCTCCCTCAATTTTGGAAAGTCATTTGTGAATAATAGAATGTCCTGTCTTGACCATGGGACATGAACATATCCTCCACCTGCAACTTCCCTCATTGGAAATTGTTTTGACAATTTTTCCAATCTTTCATCTTCCTTCCTTTTGGTCCATTTCACTCTCCATTTGTTCAGTTCTCCTAGCTTTTTGATATAGACAATCAAATCTTTAATGTGAACTATTCTTCCCATTGAGTTCAAACTCTCAATGTCACTTTCTGAAAAGTCTAATCTGTAATGCTTTGCAAAATTCTTTTGTTTACTTACATCGATTTCAAGTTCTGCAGCTAAATCCTCTAATTGATCATATTTATTTTTCGTTTTCCACTGAATACTTTTGCAAATGAATAGTAGCTCATCATCCCGATAGTAATTTAAACTATCTGGGCCAATTGTTCCAATTATTAATTCTTCGATATTCGCTTTTAATTTGGCCACATCAAGTTTTGGTGTGGTTACCCTGACTTCAGGACTTCCTACATCTGACATAGCACCCATTGGTGTTTTTGGAGATAAATCCTCATTAAAGGTTAAATCAGGCATTCTCGATCTAGAAGTGTTTAATTCAGTCAAGTCTGAATAAAATTTTTCAGTAGCCTTTTGAGTTTCTGTATTTAAAGGAATAGTTAATCCGTTTTTGTTTGTATCTCTTTGATCAAATACAGGCTGAACAGGACCTATTGTTACTGGAACTGTGACAGCTTCCATGCCTTTTGTCATTCTTTTAATTAATTCTTCTTTAGACCTTAAATATTCATTATAATCAACATCCTCAACATTTCTTGTCTCTCTTGCATAATCTTTTGGAGGTTCCCTTGCTCTTGGAGTCATTGTAAAATGTCTACCTTCATTTCGAGCATTCTCAAATTCTGATCTTCTAGGAGTTTCAGTGATTTCACTATTATTTGGATAAAGTTTAGGAGCTTCACTAATTGGAGGTGCACTCGGTGAAGTTTCAGTAGAAACTACCGGAGTAGACCATGATCTAGGAGGTCTCAAAGGCTGATTAGGCTGTTTCTTTCTAGCAGTTGTATATATTTCTTCCATAACTGCATCTTCAGATTCACTTTCCATAGATTTCCCTGTAGGAGAACCCATTACCATTTCATGAATTAAATACAATCCTTCACTCATGTTTCCCTGTCTCCACATTCGTAATCTATCTTCATGAGTTTCTCTTTTCCATGATGGATTTTTAGAAGGTCTTTTAATTCCACTAGCTTCTCTTTGTAACTGATACATCTCGTCTTCCCACTCAACTAAAGCTTCAAATTGAGTTGGTCTCGGTTTTGGAACAAGAGCATTCATTTTCTCTCGTAAATTTCTTAAAACTCTTACATTAAAAGAACCATCATCAGGCCAAGCTAAAACACCGTCGTTTTTAGTATAACGTTTCCAACTGTCGAACCATAAGACAGTATGATATCCATATTCACCTTCCATGTACGCTGCAGGTGTTTTATACTTATGAAGTAGTTTACCACCTCGCGTTTCGATTTTCTTGTCAGGTGAAAATAAATTCTTAAATTTCTGAAATAATGTTGTCTTTTTCTCAACATGTTTAAAATGATAACTCATTTTTAAGAGTTAAATTTAATTCACAAAATCGTTCGTAAAATATTTCCGGGATGTTCCGCAAAACAACCAATCCGTGCGCGAAACACACCAACAGGCCAATGGCAGTTGAGCTACGTCACTTTTCTGCTCAACCAATAAATTTAGAGTTTTTCCGAACGACCAATCAGCTCACAGGCCGTCAGAGACTCAAGAGCCAATCAGAATACAGCTTGTGACGTAAGTCACCCAATCCCAGCGCGGCTCTGTGACGTACACAGCAGCTGCGGTTTCTCGCTTCTCACTCCTGGCGCTTACCCCTCCTTCACAAAATCTTTTCACAGCGCCATTTTAAGAACACTTTTCAGTGTAAATTAATTCTTAACAATGACTATAAAGACAACATCTGTTCGTTTCACTATTTAGGATAGTTTACATACGTTCAAGTATCCACACTTCGGAATAGACGGCGCTATTCACACTAAGGATAATATTCAATTGTCAGTAGAGTAACCTTACTCCACCCTTCTAACACGTATAATTATGAACTCGCTTTGCTCTGAACCCACCGCGAAGTGAAAGTTCTAAGAGTTCCACTTGAACATAAAATACAATTCAAACTCGCACTTTTACACGGAAAATTCCCTAATTTCAAACACACATGAAATCCGTACAGGACTCTCACCTGTTTATAGAAATCATGCACCGTTAGCAAAACAACGACGTTATCCTTACAGGGCTCTCACCTGTTTATAGATATGAAACATGTACCCTTACAGGACTCTAACCTGTTTATAGATAATCATGCACCGACGTTAATTTTACCCTTCACTCAAGCTCGGATATAACTAATACTCTCATCACAGTGAGTTTTATGGAAGGCGCTTTGTCCCTATTCTCATGCTGTTTTAATTTCTTAGAAAATCCTCACTATACAGGATTCAGACCTAGCCCTAAAACTGTGCTGCTCGGCGACAACACTATGGTACACGGCGATACCTCTTGTGATACTCGGCGATATCACTACAAACAGAACAGATGGCTTGCGTGACTAATTTCTCGCCACACAATCTATACCGGTATAGCTTACAGATAGGCACGAAAAAACGAACTTAACATGTGTTAAAACATCTATCCTATTTCCATACTATGACGCAACCCTTAGCAACCAACATATTACCTTGGTTACCTCTTAGTAACCATCAATTTCTGCTACCAGAGAATTGATCCAGCGGGCTATAGAAAATATATCATAAACTATGCTACCCAACTTCATAACCTATAAACAAAATTCTATACTAAATATGGACCCATTTATGAACCTGATATATTTTGGGCCTACTGAATCAGGTGGTCAGAATAAATCTATATACACATTATATGCACACTATATACATTTTTATACATTTGCAGAAAAGAATATTGTCATTAGAATAAAACCCAACCATTTAAACGACCACCATAGGCGACGTGATCTAGCTAAAGGTAACCTATACTTCTAAATAACCAAGACCAGCTTGTTTGTTAAAAGTAAGATTTTATTTTCTAAATTATGGTATATATGTTGTAAGTTTTATAAATGAAATTTATTTGTAATATAGCAAGCATGATGGTAAGAAATATGAGAAAAACACAATTTAAGCAATTGAAACAATTTAAAGAAATTATATAAAGTTTAGCATTTCTAAAACCTATTTCCCTAACTGAGCTAAATAGACAGAAATTAAAGTAAAGATCTTTGAGGATTCTTACGTGCTCCACGCAAAGTCCAGCAGCACATCACCCTCATCGGAAAGTCAGAAAGCAGCAGCCAGCCCAACCCTAAGGGCATGACTTTTTATACCTTTCTACGCTAACTAAACTAGCAAAGGAAAGTTTTCAGAAATCTACGACGTCCCATTGGTTGAGAGTGACAAGTGACATGTCACCCGATTCTTAAAAAGTTCCACAAAATCATGTCTTACAAAGACCATTGTCTCTTCCACGTGAAGCCAAAAGCTTCCTGCGATTGCAACTTTGTATTAAGTCATCCTCGCAGCTTCCATAGTCTTTCAGTGCAACTTCCGCGGATGCCAAGTTAAGGACTGACAAAAAGTTCATTTTCGACCTTGGCCATGTCCGACAGAATGATGTCAGCTCATCAGTTTTTGCTTTGTGAATGCAGCTTCAATAAACGTTTTAATTCAGAATGGGCGTCTCGTGACTTTCTGCAGAATTATAGATCAGCTCTTTTTCTGCGGTTCAAATAACTAGGCCTCAAAAGCAGGCAACTTATGATTTCTAGTATAAAACAAACACAAGAAAAGTATTAATGTAAGAAATAAAGTATATTCTGTATCCACCCCATGGTTTACTAATTAATTAACCCACCCGATTAATCAAAATGTTACCTAGCTAATGCAAACAAATAAAGCAGCGTTTATATTTACCAGTCTCCGTTTTTCAATGAGACCCATAAGCACCTAGAATAGTAGAAATGACATCACACAGACAAGGAAAAGCAAAACAAGCACATGCTTCTTTTAAGTTTGCAGCAGTTAGTAATGACAAAAACGAAAACAATAAATTATTTTATTATTTTGCACAAACAAAAAGATGCAACATTTATGCACGTTTATGAGCACACATGTTAGTCCCCCCACGTGTAAAGTTTAATCTAAGTTGTATTAGCACGACATATCACAAATCATTAATAATTTTATTCATGTTATGGAAATGTGACTTTGCGAGTTTAAACAAAATTTTGTTTTCTATCTCGCTCCATCACACCCTCACTAATTCCCAGAGTGGATTCTGCTTTGGGCCATTCAAACTTGCCCAATGTCTCCAAGCCTGGAAATGACCAGCACTGCAAGCTCCAGACCGAGTAATCTCAGGCTCATGGCCACCAGACCAGCATGCAGTGCTGTGGGAGCAGTGTACTGATGAAATAACATAACTTACATCACAACAAGCTGCAGGCAGCTCCTGAAGGTGGCTCCTGCCTGCTCTGCTCCTGTACAATGCAGGAGCTCCAAATGCCCCCGGCCCGGCTCTCTCCTCACCTCCTCTGCCCTTCCCCATGCCACCTGCCACCCACACCACAGGCTCCAAGAACTCACTTATCACCTGTTCCTAACAGATGGTATACAGATTCACATGCGGGCCCCGTTTTTCCCCCAAAGGGGATTTGGACCTATCATTCCTGGGTCTGCATGATATTTCCCATTCTGAAGGAAATTACTTCTAATTCCTGCATTTAGTTGCAGGACTGCCTTAATCAGAGTGAATACGCCTCCAGTACCTCTGCACCTCCTTAGTCTCATACTACTGGAGGTTTTACAGATCTCCAAACAAAAGAACGAGCTGGCCTCTGTGTTGACCAGTATGTGTCTAGAATGTTTATTACTTGTTTGTAAAACATATTCTTTTTTTTAATTTTAATTATTTTAATTTTATTTTCACCTGGTACGAGACAATAATACATAAAAAATGATTTCACATCATCAAATATTTCATATACATAAACAGAAATATGTAAATCAAATTTCAAAATAAAGACGCTAGGATATATCATCAACATCAGAAAGACAATTAGAAGTAGTCTTTAGGTCATTCAGTTCAATCTAAGTCCCCCCAAATTTTCTCAAATTTCTTTAGCGACCGAATGCCTCTTAATTCTGCTAAAGAACGCTCCATAGTTTTAATTTCATTGACCAAGTACCACCATTCCATAGCATTAGGTGTATTAGGGCTAATCCAGGCCCTTGCTAGGATTAATTTAGCACATGAAATTAGTATTGATACTAATGTATAGTGTGGTTGGTTAGTCAGATGTGAGCCAAATATTACCATAGGTGCCGTTATAGGGAAGCTAAGAATGTTTTTAGCAGCTAAAAATTTTTCCACTTCTTCCCAAAATTTACCAAGCATTGGACAGGAAAACAACATATGTACCAAGTCTGCCGCATATTCGGCGCATTTCGGGCATTTGGTTTTATCTCCCAAGGCATTACTTGACGACCATTTCGAAAAATTTTCTGGCGTATAATAGAGCATGTAGGTGGTTCTATATTGTTGAAGTCGTAAGCTAGATGACCGTACGAAGTTATGGATATTAGTATAAGATTGAATGATATGTTTTCCTGTAAAATTTGTTCCAAGTTTTGAGTTCCACTTGTTAGCAAGTACATCGCTATCGTCAGATCTAAGGCCAATGAAAAATTTATATGTCGAACTAATAATTGATTTCTCTTTCCTAGAATTTAAACAGTCCCAGATACCACCGCTCGACACGCTCTTGATTCTATTTTTACACACTAAAAAGTCGTAGATTTGTATATATTTAAACCTATGTATTTCAGATAAACCGTATAGGTGTTTTAGAGTAGAAAAATCTAATATGCCTTGAGAATTATAAAGATCACCCAAAACTGTTACGCCTTTCAGCTGCCACCTTCGGAATTCCCCATCGCTAAATATATTCGGTAGACCAGGATTGTTCTAAAGAATCAGCTGTGAGTGATATATAGTAGTTTTACAATAATCAAGAATATCCTTCCATACTCTTATTATATCACGTGCGGTCTTGAACTTGACCCGTTTGTAGTAGTTGGGGTCTGTTATATGAAGTAGAAATTGGTTAGAGTCGCCTTTTAGTAATAGATGGTGGTAAAAAAGCAAGTCCTCAATGTTTAGTAATGTCCGCATGCGTCTTACAAATGATGCCCAAAAGTATGATTTCATATCGGGAAAGTTAAGGCCGCCTGATCCGATCTGATTTTTCAGTACCTTTAGTGATCTCCTAGCCTTCTTGTACCCCCAGATAAAGTTACCAAAAATCCCATCTAATTGTTTAAAGAAAAGCCTGCTCAGTATCAAAGGAATTGATCTAAATAAATATAAATACTTGGGTATAATTTTCATTTTAATCAAGTTTATTCTACCAATAAGACTTAGTGGAAGTCGATGCCATTTTTTCAAAGTCAGGATGGTGGTTTTCGTTAAGTCATTATAATTGATAGCAATGAGTTCTTTAATATTTGAGGTGATTTTAACTCCAAGATAGGTTGCAACCTTACAGATTTCTGGTACCGGTGTCGGGGGGGCAAAATTGGCTATTATTTGGGTTTTATGTACGTTCAGTTTATAGCCTGAAACTATACCGAATTTAAGTGCTTCGAGATTGATAGCTCTTAAGGACTCGATTGCTTCAGACGAATAAATAGCAATATCGTCTGCATACGCTGTAATTTTTAGACTTTGCGTGCCAGTCTTAAATGGTGTTATTCCAGGTTGGGTATCCAGAGCCTTTAAGAACGGTTCCAGTGAGAGGGCAAATAGTAAAGGTGACAGGGGGCACCTTGACGAGTGCCCCTCAAGATTGGGAAGCACGGCGAGGTGAGCCCTCCATAGCTGGTGTATGCCGTTGGTTTGTCATAGAGTGCGCGGATCCCGTTCAAAAATTCTTCTTCAAACCCCAAAGATCCCAATGTACGCCATAAATAGTCCCATCCCACTCGGTCAAATGCCTTTTCGGCATTGAGCATTATCATAGCAAGGGGTGTTGCCTCTACCTCTGCTATGTCAAATGCTGTTATTGCCGTGTTGACATGGGCTGATGTGTCCCTCCCTACTATAAACCCGTGCTGCTGTGTGTTTACAATTCTGGGCATTAGTGGTGCAAGTCTTTTAGCCAAACATTTTGCGAAGACCTTTGCGTCTGCATTAATCAAGGATATCGGTCTATATGAGCCCATCTCCTCCTTAGGTTTACCCTTTTTGTGAAAAAATATTATTTTAGCTTTATTCCAGGAGCGAGGGGCCAGCCCTGTTCTGCCAATATGTATTACCACTTCTAAAAGAGAAGGTATTAGTTCATCTAGGCATAATTTGTAAATTTCCAATGGAATGGTATCTTCGCCCGTGGCTTTACCTATAGGCAGTGATAGTATAGCCTCCTTTAGTTCTTCTCTCGTTATTTCTATAGCCAGATCATCTACTTCAGTCGCCGTTAGCTGATTCGTTAAATTTTCTCTTAAGTAATCCTCAATTACAGAACCATTAGGCATGCTTTCCGGGGTATACAGAGCTTCATAATATTTAGCAAACTGTTGGATGATATCATTTGGCTGATTATATTTCTTATTGTCAAGCCCTGTAATTTGAGCAATCGTAGACTCCACTCTATCTTCTGCCTCTTTAAATGCTAAAATTTTGCCTATTTTATCTCCGCCCTCATAGTTAAAAAATTTATGTTTGTGTATCTGAGCACTTTTTTTTTTTAGAAGTATTTCTTTAGTCTTAAATTTTAACTGACTAAGATTTGCGCAGATTTCCAGAGTAGATAAATTATCTCTTAAGGCTTGTGCTAACCGTGTCTCTTCAGCAGCAATATCAGATGTCAAGGCTATATTATTCTTATATCTTTCGTAATTCTGTTTCAGGACAAATGATTGCGTAAACCCTCGGATACTGGCTTTACACGTATCCCATGCTATTAAGCATGAAGCAGTGTTCCTGTTGATATCTAAAAATTCTGTTATATGATGTTTTAACTGCAAAATATAAGACGTATTTGAAATTAAATTCCTAGGGAACGTAAAAGGTCTAGGAGGTTTACGAATCATAGAAGTAGAAAATTCGACCATGATGGGGTTATGATCAGATGTTATACGGGGGTGGATTACTATTGATGCAGAATTCATCAGAAGCTCTGAAACGAAAGCCATGTCTAGGCGAGAGCATAACTTGTGAGGAGCTGAGTAGTAAGTGTAACAAGGAGAGTTCGGATATAAATATCTCCATACATCTCTAACATTATGTACCTTGCATAGATCTAAAATAGATGCTCTAGTTTTGGACATTCGTTTGTGGTTACCCGGCCGAGTAGTATCTATTTGACCGTTCAAGATACAATTGAAGTCTCCCATGACTATTAATTCTCCCTCCCAGTCTAATAATGCTATATTTAGCTGATCGAATATTCTGGGTTCATCTTTGTTAGGCCCATAAACAACACAAGCTACAAACTTCGCATTGTTGAAGCAGAGTTGAGTTATCGCCCACCTTCCCCTTTTGTCGTGCGCAGATTTAATTATTTCTGCTTTAAATCTTTTATCTTTCAAAATTGCAACCCCCCTTGTTGAAGAAACCACAGCCGAACTTATTATCAGTTCCAATCCCAGTTGACTTAACAATTTCTTGTCTTTATCTGTAATATGTGTTTCTGACAAGAATACTAAATGGGGGTTGTAAAGTCTTAGTTCTTCTGCGACTAAACGTCTTTTACGTTTATTATTCAACCCTGAGACATTCCATGCCAAGCATTTAATATTATGCATCACTGATGTAAAGCAAAATGACAATAGACAGCATCCATTCCATCAGCTCTATTGGTCCATATAGTTTGTTCTTTATATACATTTCCGAAACAAAAAAAAAATATTTTACAAAATCAGATCTCAAATTATGTCCCTCTACCAGATTGAAAATGTTTTTCATTTTTCCCCCTACCCTCTCCTTCCACACCCTCCCCTGTCTGCGAAGACCCACCCCCCTCACCCCCCCTTACCAACTGCTGCCGTTGGCGAGGCAGCGCCTGCGGCAGTAAGGCCGAGTTCCCCTCCCCCTCCCGCTGAAGTTACAGCTATTAGTAATGCAGCAATCAACCCTGGTGTTATGGTGCTATATTTAACAAAGTAGATTGTAGATTCACTACTATCTAGTGATAATTAGTAATACCTAGTGATTAAGTGATTAACGGTTCAGTCCCCCGCCTCAACCTTGAGTTCCCAGTGTCCCTTCAAAATCTCATTTCTGTCTGCCTAACATACTATATCATATGTGAAAAGTAGGGTTTATCCCCCCTCTTTCCTTCAGTCTTTACTCCTATTAAAACTGGATAGAAATGCCTGTGCCTCATGTACATCACTAAAGAAGTTTGTGCGCCCGTTCATAATCACTTTAAGTCTGGCAGGTTCTTGTAGGTATGCTAGACCTCCCAGTTTATTGACTGGATCAATTAGTTTTCGCATTTCCCATCTTTTGTCCATCGTGGTTTTGCTAAGATCTGAACGAGTAAAGATAGAAAAGTTGTCAATAGTTATTGGGGTGTTAGGTTTGGCTTTTTGCCACACAGCTTGTCGAAGCAGGAAATTGCCAAAATATATTAGAAATGGGCGTGGGAATTTATTGTTCTGTCGTTTTAAACCAAGTGGGAGTCGATGTGCTCTTTGAATTTGGGAGTCCCAATCCCAGTCAGAGAGATCCGGAAAGGCTCGAGGTAACAGTTTCACCAGAAAAGCCCTTGGGTCAGACCCCTCCAGCCCCTCCGGCACCGCATAAACTTTAAGGTTGGATCTCCTTTGCCGGTTTTCCAAGTCCTCGACTTTCCCCTGAAGTTGAGTTAGCTCTGCATCATGGCGCTCCACAGTGACACCTATCCGTAGGGTCTCTTCTTCTACCACGACTGTACGTTGCTGTAGCTCTATTATCTCCTGTGTAACGCCCTTTAAAATGGAGGTAAGATCTGATATGGAAGTTTGCAGTCTTACGTTGTCGCTTTTCAGTTGTTGATAGTGCTCTTCCGATTCTACCCTTTGGCTAATCAAAAGTTTTAATATTGTATCCAACTGGGAGTGGTCAGTGCTCCCCAGCCCAGTCCCTTCTATTGGGTTGACTATGTTGTCGGATGGTTTATTTGAGTTTGTGTTTATATTTACAGAAACCGGCTGATTAAAACCTGCAGCTGATGACTAAAATTCTTTCCTTCCTGCGGTTGACTCAGAGGGGGTGTTCCTGGGGGTTTGCGTCATGGGTGGCCCCGTTCCGGCGACCTGAGATGTCTCATTATCTGTAGGACTACCCCCTGAGAGCCTTAGTGCCATGCTCTTGACTAGCCCCTTGGCCTCTATCCACTTCCTTAGCGGACTCTTGTCAATAACCAGTTTTTTGGTAGCAAGGGGCACTACTCCTGCAGGGCGTGCCAGTTTAGACAATATTTTCCCTCTCTTCTTGTAGCTTGCCTTGGCTTTGCCTCTGCGTCTCTGTGAGGGCAGCCTGCATAAAGATTTATCTATAGACTTATCCAGTTCCTCCTCCGTTTCATCATCACAATCCTCAAAGGAGGGCTGCTCCTCAGCTAATTCCAGAGAGGAGTCGCCCGTTTGACGCATCCCAGTACCACTATCTTCTTCTATTGTGCCAGTGTCTATGTCTGTTGGGCCCCCCAGCGCCGAAGCTGTTGCAGTAACCGTGGGGTTAATAAGCAAAGTCTCTCTAGAGCTGCCTGAAGCACCTAGCAGCGTCGTGAGAATATCTGCTGAGGGAAGCCCCCCGTCTGTCACATTAGCTCCTTCTGGTACCTCATGGCCTTCTAAGATCTCCTGAGTCTCATTGCCCCTAGGAGAGGTTGGAGAGGTAGCAAAGTCATCACAGTTAATTTTATCCAATAATGGCACAGCTGGGGAGATAGGCGCCACTGGTCCAGTTCCTTTGGTGGGGGCGATTTTATCCATACACAGCCCTGGTGATAGATGTGAAAGTGCCTGTATTTCGGCTTCAACGTTTGATGCTGTGGAAATGTCTTGTGTCTTGACAAGCGAGGGGGAAACATATTCAATACGTTTTTTCCATTTCTGGTCAGATAAACACTAGAAAAGCTGTGCACTGTCAACCCAATACCCCAACAGTGTATTTATGTAGTACATGCACATGCTATGTAGAACAACTGCAGCGGCGGGAATAGTAGAGGTGAAGAGTGTCTCTTGTCAGCTCTGCTTGAATGTGACTGACATCACAAGTCTCATTGAAACGTTCGAGCAGTTTCAGCAAATATTCAATCCAGACTGCCCAAACCTCCCAAAAGGACAAGCGAATTCAGGAAAATTGACACTTTTACTTGTATTACCCGAATGTCTTCCCATGCAGATTTCATTTCAGGAGGCAGAAATTCGACAAAGAGAGCAAATCCAAAACACAGAAATGTACACATAATCGGGCACATGCATCATTGTGAATTGCATTTGCAAACGGTGCGAATCGCAATTTTCGGCCGTTTGCGAATGCAATTGACAACATTGGGATGCATCAGGTTTTTTGCAATTTTAGGAATCGCAGTCATGTTGCGATTTCTAAAATTGCAATTGCATTTAAGAAATCGCAATTTTAGATTTCTTAAATGCAATGCATGAACATTTTAAATTTGCGAATTCGCAAATAGGGAGAGGTAAATTACCATGAAGTTGTCCTTCATGGTAATTTGCAAAAACTTTCAAAAATGCACAAAAGTGCATTTTTGAAAGTTTCATTTTACACACACACATGCCCTTGGGGCATGTGTGTGTGAAAAATGCACTTAAAGTTATATTTCAGGGGTGCAGGGGGGGTCCAAAGGACCCCCCCTGCACCCCTGAAATATAACTTTAAGTTATATTTTGCACCCTTGAAATTGCATTCTCAATTTGCGATTCGCAAATTGGTAATCGCAAATTGAGAATGACTTCCCATTCTCCCATTAATTCTTCCCATTAATTCCTATGGGCCTCTAGGCCCATAGGAATCAATGGGAAGGGATTCCTTAATTGCGATTCGCAAATTGTGAATCGCAATTAATGAATTTTAAGAAATCGCAAAAAATTGCGATTTCTTAATGCATAGCCACTTGCGATTTCTTAATTGCAATTCCTTAATTTTCGCAATTAAGAAATCGCAAACGGCAACAATGATGCATGTGGCCGATTATGTTTTCCCCTATAAGTTGCATATCGTTCTGCATTTTCTAGCATTCATGAATATACCAACTTAAGTCGTAGATTTCATTGCATTTTTCTCCTGGCATTATTGGTTCATGCTGATGTGATGAGTGAGTGGGTAAGCACGAGGGAAATGTGCATGCATGTATTTAACTTTTTTTCTATATTTTTTTCTTCCCTTCCGCAAGACAGAAAAATACTATAGTGTTCAGGACTTTTTCGCACTCAATGAGAACATTAAGAACTCCATCACAACATATGAGGATGCCCTTATTAGTATGACATAGTCCCAGAAGACTTACAGTTATCAGGAATGCTGGCTTATTTAAAGAGTGTTACTAAGAAATGGGGAGTAACACAAGTCAATGGTTTATGTACCAATTCCCGAATATTATTCCTCTTTAGTGGATCATTAACTATGCACCTTTTGCATACTTTGAGAATGTGAAATGTTGCTGCCTGAGCCATGAAAAACCGAGCATTTCTATTCATCCATCAAACCCTCATTACATATTTCCTGACAACAAGATTTGGACGTACAGAGAGTTTACGTGTGAATCAAGATTCTGAGGGGCATACTTACAACAAAAGTGGGGGAGAGCAGGTTAGTTCCAAAATAGCTAGTGCCGCGCACCGTCAACTTAGAAATGCAGGGATGAGGCATATTAACAATGATTCGGGGCACCCATGTGTTTCTCCCTGCTCTGGTGCTAAATCCAACTGCCTAGTGCAAACGCAGGCACCCTTGCTTCAGAGTCCAAGGAAGCCTGTGTTGGCGGATTGATTGTTCATGTGCCGTAAGGAATCCCTTCCTGCACATAAACAATCCAAAATGGCGATTTGAAACTCCTATTTGTGCTGCATTTTGCAGCACACATAGAAGTTGCAAATCGTAATTTTTTTAAATGATTGTTTATGTGCAGGAAGGGACACCTTCCTGCACATAAACAATCCTTCATGGCATGTTGCTGTTTTTATGCATGCTGCAGAATGCAGCACACATAGAAACAGCAAAAATGTGGAGAAATTAAACATTTCTCTTTGTTTTGCAATGTTAAGACCAGGCTTTCCCTGATCTTAAAATTTCCGCCTCCCTTGTAAAATCAATTGGTATTGCGACGGAACGCCTACCGCAACACCCTTTGCCCACAATGCCGCCTTGTAAAAAAGGCGAATACCCTTAAAAGTGACGTTCCTATGGCGATAGAGGCTTGTAAATATGGCTCTGAGTTGTGTAGAAAAACCCACACATTTTGGTTTTCCTATGGACACGTTACACCTGTGGAAAGCAAATGGAATTTGTTTGGAATATAGTGCCCGGATTCAGGGAAAAACTGTGGAAATCAGTGCACTAAAGAAAAATCCTCCTTCTATTGATTGGAACTTATAACATTGCAGTGATATTGCACCCACTAACTGCAATATCACTTGCTAAGTGTTGCATTACTATTTATTTATTTATTAAGGAGTTTTATATAGCGCTGGCCGGACCCGGGGGTATCGGAGCGCTTTACAACAGTTTTTGTAAGAGTCATACAATAGAGCAGTGATTATACATATTAGTTCAGGAGTCCAAGTGTGCGGTGCAGCATTGAGGTAGTATGTGAGTCCTGAGATAACCTCATTGAGTTCACGTTGTCTTGGGTTGAACCTTTAAGGGGGAGGGAGGAGCAGGAATGGGTCAAAGGGCAAGGATGAGGTAGGTCTTTGTGATACAATGTCAGGGAGGAACGACGAGCAGGGTTTTGAGTTCAGGCGACGGCTATCCATTTGAGAGGGAGCGGTTGAGGAAGAGTTTTTTAGGTGTTTTTTGAATTTTGTGAAAGACGAGATCGTTCTGAGATCTGCTGAGATGGAGTTCCAGATTTTGGGTGCTTTTCCAGCTAAGCCCCGTGCACCGTTTTTTGTTTGTGTGTTTTCGTAGGGATGAGAAATAGGGTATTGGAGCTCCTGAGGTTTCTTGTTTGACCAGCCCTCTTGAGTTTTCGGCCAGGTAGTCAGGTTTTCCAGTGTGCAAGGCTTTGTGCGTGAGGCAGGCAGTGCTGAAGCTGGCACGTAGTTCGACTGGGAGCCTTGTTAGTAAGTATGGGTGAAATTTGTGAATTCGCGGTACGCGAATCCACGCGAAAGCAAATCCGCGGTCCGCAAAATCCGCGAATTTGCAGATTTTTTATTTTTTGCGTGTTCGCGTTTTTTTTCTTCAGAGCAACCATCGCGAAGTTACCCATGCGGTCGTACATGGGCGTGGCCATCTTGTTTTCAGTGTTCGCGTTGCGTGTTTCCGTTTCCGGGCGCTAGTTGCATGGTCGCGTTGGGCATTTCCTATGTGCGGGGTGCAATTACGTGTTCGCGTGTGTTTTTGCGTGCTCGCGGGGGAAATATGGCGCAAACTTACCCACGTGGCTGCAATGGGTGTGGCCATCTTGTTTTTCATTCATTGCTTTGGTTCTGGGTATGCTTTTTCAATCCTCTCTTAATCTTTGCAATTCTTTGTTTCTTTGAACTTTTTTTTTCTTTTTTTTTACTCATTACCTATCTCTTTATTTTTGTACATCTATATTTTGTTTTTTTTCTACTTTTGGTTACTTAAAACTACTTTTTTAACTCTTTTCTTTTATTTACTTTTTCCCTATTCTTTCTTTCCTATTTTATTTTCATTTCCTACCCAGGACCAAGGCAAAGGGAGCCGGGAAGAACATGAAGGGGAAGGGACCCGCACACCGTACCCGGCTCCCTTGCGGGCGCTTAAGGGGTAGGCAGTAGTAGCCTGGGAGTTCTTCAGCATGGTGGAGGTGGCCGCACTGGTTTTCTTCGTCCAGCGCCACCTCTCCAAGACCGTCACGGCAGGCCCGGTGCCGGGTACGGGCTCCGGGAGCATCGCCTGCTATGGGGGAAGGTGTGCCGGACCATGTATCGGGAGTCTGGGGTCCGGCGCACCTACAACCAGGCGACGCACCGGTGGTCCGACATCCTGCACCGGGAGCAAGACCTGCTCGACCTGCTTGGAGTCGAGATCCTGAGCCTTGGTGAGTAGTAGTAGCTAGTTTTTAATTACTACTTTGTTTTCTCCTCCCCGTGTGATATTGCTTTTTGTTTTTTCCGAAGAGCAATAATGCTGCAGATTACATTGCAGGTAAATTATGTTTCAAAAGCTTCTGTGATTGCAGGTGCTCGCCTGCTCACTTGCGGTGCTACTTTGCTTACTTGTTTTCAATTTTGTGCTCATTTGACCTGAGTGAATATGTATGAGTGAGTACTTTACAGAAATGCGTATTGCTAGACACTAGAGACTCAAGTCCAGTTCTTCCTTTGTACTCCTGCCAAGAAATAGTGGTGGTGGATTGATAGTTTGAGTATATTATGACTGGTTATTTAGTAGGACATTTTTTAGTGGTCTGCAATAATGGCGGACTGTGTCTGCCACTTCGCGTGCTGCGGAGTGCTGCCTACCAGTCCTAGTAGAACTTTTTGTAGTTGGTTTAGTGAGTTACATAACTTTCCAAGTAGACGGTCGGCGAACCCAGCAGTACTAATATCCTAGTAGACCACATCAGATAGGTCAATAAATTTAGTGCAATTGTTGTCTATTTCCCCAAAATAATTTGTTATTGTTTTTTTGAAATGTTTGATTTGGTTGACAACAATCATCCATGTTTGTGTCTTTCTTTCATGTTGTACATCAGCTTCCCCCAGGGGCAAGAGGACAGAGGAGGAGGTAGCGGTGCCGGCGGAGCAGGAACAACAACACGAAGGCCAGGATAGGTCCGCCGAGGGCTCCTCTGCTGGCCCCAGTAAGTTTTCCTGTTAATGGTATTAATTATACTTCCCTATCTTTTACAGCACCTATTTATTCCAAACATTCCTCATAATTCTATTTTTTCCTAAATCGTCATTGATCTTCTTGAAGACTGTTTCTAAATTCTTATCCTGCCTCTACTATGACTCTCTGTGCTACTACTAGATTATTATTAGTCTGTCTGTGTAGCTAGCTAAGCTTGCACAGTTGGCAAAAGGTGTTAAACAAAACTCCTATTCAGCAATAACTCTAGGCACTGAGTGCAGTCATCTGGGTTGTCCATAATGTCTACTGAAGTCTTCTAAATGTTTATGCTTTGACAATTCCCAACAATAAAATGTCAATGGCCACCAAGAATAAGATACTAGTTTACTTTTTGATTGGATAGGAGGACATACTACTGCTGTTGCAGAGACTATTCTGCACATACAGAACTATGAACAAGAAATAGGGCATTGGTTATAAATTATAATAGGCGTAGTTAGACTTTCCACATACCTCAGTCATACCAGAAGTTGAACCCCCAATCTCCTTAGTGACTAGCTAGTGAGTCAGAGAGTAATTATTTTGCTTCCGATTGCAGCGATGATCCCCAATGATTATACAACCCAGAGAACATAAGAATATGGAGTCAGGTTCCCGACCTCTCAGAGTCACGGACTCATGCTTGCAAATTGCAAACCCTTTCGCTCACTCACTCATGACCAAAAACCACAGAGTCTATGTAAGTTTTAAAGCTTTATTAAAAGTAAAACAAGTAGCTCTGTGTGTACTCTGTAAAAATTTAAATTGTGCATTATATAAAAACATTTATTAAAATCAATGTCATATTACAAACGGAGAACGACTAGTGGCTGATTTCACACATTAATTGTGGGAGAGCCCTCACCTGGTTGGAACTTAAAGTCTTGATGGGGATGAATCGTTGACGACTCCGACTAAGAAATGATGATGATCTTGCTCTTATTCGTAGAAGGGAAGCTTCTGTCTGTTATGAGAAAAATGATACGTGTTAAAAAGCAAGCATTCATCAGTTGTGTCAAAAAGTGTAGCATCACAAGTTACGGCTAAGCATAAATAAAAAAGGGAAAGAAAGGGAAATTTTTAGTTTAGACTAGAGAGTCACAAATTATTAAATTTGTTTATGTAGTACTAGTAACTTTTTTCATTCCTAGACAAAATAGGGAGTGGTGTATATGGCATCTAAAAATATTAAATGTTTTTTCTAGGCATAACACCATCGGCACAGCCAACCACCAGTGCCAGCGCGGAGGTGGGCACTCCAGGGTCTGATGCGTTGCCACAGCCAGCAGGAACTGCTGTGGGGGACGCCACATATTCCTTACTTATTGAGATTGCAGAGTGGGCTCTCTGCAGGGGTGTATATGTTGTACAGTACAACTACATTTTACTGTTAAGAAGACTTACAAATTTAGAACTAAGTTTTTGTCAACCAGGTAGAAGACAGTCACCCTTGACTTCTCATTAGCAATAGCGGGAGAGATGACGAGTAACCAATGGACTCCTCTAAATTTGACTTCAACTCAGCTGTGAAAGTTTTATCGAGAAGCCAAGTCAGATCAGAGATGAACTTGATGGATGGGATGAACGAAAAGGGAAAGAAGGGTGTAAGGAAGGACGAGCGAGTGAAAATTAATGACTGTCAAAGAATGATACTTGTTTTTGAATGCTCTCCGAGGTGGCTGGGTTTCTGATGCATGGTCTGATGCATGGCCGGTTGAAGGCTGAATCAAGGATGGGTGGTAGGAGAAAGAAAAGAGGACTGCCTGGGTGGGTGAAACAGAAATTGTATGTGTGCGCAATATATCCTTTGGTTCAAATTCAAATGCAAGTCAAGCACGGATGCATGGCTGGGGTTTTACAAAAAAAGCAAAAGTTTGTTTTTCGGTGAGAAAAAGTAAGGTTTGTCCAGTTGAGAGTCAGACATTAAGAAGAATGATTGACATTTACTTTGAATGGATGGATGCCTGCATGGATCGTATCTTTCTCATAGTTAGCATAGGTGTATGTAGACAGAGTAGATGGTCACTGGATGAAGAGTGTTACTTTGAAGAGCATGTAACACCGCACGTTTGTGCCAGAGTAGCAAAGCCGAGGAAAGTAGAAGTTGTAATTTTTCAGAATATTTCCACGACTAGTAACAGTAGTTTGCAAGCACAGCATATATCTGGCGATTACGGTGACCACTCACTCACTACCTCTGTTAATATTTTTTTTACAACTCTGTCATTCATGTGTGGCTTATCGGTGTTCACTCAATCAAAAACAAAGTACCTAAATGTCATCCCATATGTATTGTAAGCAAATATCCTGTGAAGGGATAGATGATCATATTATCTTCTTCATTTTCCTTTTGTAGTAGTTAGGGGCAGGGCAGGGTGAAATTTAAATTAATTAAGCAGTAGCCCTTGTAACAGAGTATGGCCAGTGCCCCCCGTAATAGAAAAGTAAGAGCTTCACCACCTGCATGTACTGGACTGGTAACAGTAGCGCAAGTCTGTGTCATCATGGCTTGCGTCTGTTTTTTTCAAGTGCAAGTTGACTGCGCTGGCATTATGCCGGCTTCCACAAGTTTACGTGCCAATTTCGCTAAACAAGAGAGAAGAAGAAGACTGGTGTACTGTCTGAGTCTAATGTAGTGCTAGTAGAATTCCTGACACTCCCACTAATGTTAGAGCAGAGGGCGATGAATTGGGAGGTTAGATAGATACGTGCCACAAATGTTATGTACTGTGCTTGCAAGTTGCTAGTGCTACTGTGACACAACTTTCTGCTGAATTATTTTGTGTTAATCTTAAAGAGCATTGGTTACAGTATGTTTTTCTTTCTTCATAAAGATGCTCCTTCCAAACTAACATGGAAGGAGTTGGCTAGACGGGCCCGGCAACGGAAACTGGAGGCAATTGTCACCGAATATCGGCAGCTGGTGGTCCAGGAGGAGGAGGACACGCAGTCGCAGTCGACATCAACATCCACGACAGCTGCATCCTCCTCCGCCCACCCTGGGTCATCCAGTCAGCACAAGTCTTTAGCGGTACGGAGCCAATGTCCCGCAGCCACCTGCCACCGCCAAGCAGCAACAAAATCAGCTGCCCCTCACAGCAGGTGCAAGGCTCGTCTGTACCGCTTGAGCAGGAGGTTGAGAGGCTTAAAACACTGCTCAAGGACCTCCGCTGGGAGCATCGTGACCACCTGGCCAAAGGACACTGCCGGCGGCAGTAGAGGAGGAGAGACTGTCCTTTGCCCCTTTTTTAAAGACTTTTGGGGGGGGTGGGAATTGGGCTTTGGGGTTTGGGAACTTTTCTTCGGGACATTTCATGGACATTGGTTGGGGTTAGGGAGGGGGATGGGTCGGGTCTTGCGGGATAGTTTATTTTTGTTAGGGTATAAATAATTATTTATTTTCAACTTAAACATAGCATACACATTTTTACTGTTTTGTGAGGGTGTGGGGGGGTTAACTCAACTGTACGTTTGTTTTCCTTAAACTTAACTGGCTGGTTGATTCAAATTGTCTAATCGCCCAAATTTGTAGTAAAGTGCCACTGACAGAGTTAGTGAATTCAATTGTCCTACTACTTTACTAGTACTACCGTCAGTCTCTCCTCTCCTCCTACTCCATTATTCTTCCTCTTCCAAAATGCTTATCTTACCTGTGATTCGTGTTTGAGAATAGGGCCAGGCACAGGGCTGGGTGAATGGCAAATGGCGATTAAGTTTGGCTCTGGAATCCTGGACAGATGAAATGTCATCGTTGTGGTGGTGGTAGTAGTAGTGGAACACACTGGTAATAGCAGCATATGAAAAGAAAGGAAATGAAACATTGAGTGGCCTGAGCGTAGCATTAGAACAGTATGATAGATAGTACAGTACACAGTAAGAACATATCCTCGGATTCCTTCACCATCTTGAAATTTATTTTCTGTTGGTTTGACCTTATCCTCCCCAGCAAGTGTGTGGAATTATTGTTGTCATTTAGTCACACCTCAATGAAAACCACACAGCCCGGGGGAAGAGGGTTAGGGTTTGAAAATTGGATGGGAATGGGGTTTTTTGGGAAAGTTTTGTGAAGAGAGGAAAAAAACACAGCATGTGCAAACAACAAATGAAGAAAAACAAATCTTTGGATACGAAGATATCCATAAATCTTTTAAGGGACATAAAGGAAGTGCATGCACTACTGCATGCATGAAGTTGATTGCTAAATGGATGGTTAGGTTACTTAAACTAAGTAGTACTTTCTACAACTTACTAACTATGAAGAAACAATGTGACAGTACAGGGCTGCAGTAATTACGTAATTTCACTTGCCTATCTGCCCTTAGAGAGAATAAACACTTAGTAGTACATTAAATTAGTTTGAAAATAGCAAAGAAACTTATCAAATAGCTGGAGGGATGAATTTGAAGCAGAGAGCAAACAAACGCACAGAGTCACACTCATAGAAGTTCACAACAATAACATTATTTAAAAGATAAAGAGAAGGGAAGAGGATAATGTAACTGTACGTTGTAGTTGTCCTGTTCAATTTGGGAAGTTGCATGCATCCAGCCATTACTCTTCATCGCGGTACTCCTCCATTCCATCTGATGCTCCGTCGATCAATCTTGGTGACCAGACACACTGTCCACTGCCTGCCTGGCGGATGCGGAATTGTGGATCGCTAATGGTAAGCCTGAGTTAATCGTTTTTCCCATCGCACAGGGTAAAAGCCGGCCTGTAATTGTCGATGGAAAAACAGGAAGTGATATTAAAACACCACCGAGAAAAAATATGAGGTACGGTGTGTAGTGCAAAAATAACACTTTCAGTTTCAGAGGCGACAGTATTACATACAAGCATCATTTCTAAAGTGCGTACTCTGAGTCTCCTTTTCATGGATAGTAATTAGCACACAGCAGGCCAGGGCCATGCAGACGGTCAAGGCAGGCACCACTGAGTGAGGCAACCTGATGTAGCATACCTCTTTGACACAGACAGACAAAGCATATCTAATTGTAAGCAGCAAGCCACATAGCCGCAATTTTACATGAACTGCTGTCTGAACTCTGGCATAACAACACTACACTGGCTCGACCACTCCATACCACGACTGCACAGACATGTAGTTCTTCTGTAGTTGTTGTTGACTGATTTACCTGTTTGCCCCTCACGAAATGGCCATAGTTCTTCCGTAAACTGACAATGATGATCCATCCATCCCAGTGAGTGACTGTAAAGAAAAAAGATTTTATGTAACTTTGATCATCAAGACCCATAAGCATCATGGTATATTGGCAAACTCAATGTTGTTCATGCAGTCGCAGTCTACACACACAGTGAGTCCAAGGACATTTTGCATATTAAAAAATGCAATGTAGTGGCCCCTGCAGTAGAAGTAGACTTTGAATTAAACAAGGTAAAAAAACAGAGTAGACTTGAGTTACATTTAGTGTGTAAAAGATTAAATAACAGAAGACATATGATGATGCATTTCATGCACAACAAACAGACAGCAATTGCTTTTATCAGAGCCAGACAGCCAGTGCTGTCCACTGCATGCCATCTCATTATTCATTACCTGTTCCACTTTTTGACTGCATCTTGTTCTTAAAGTGGAGGCCCACGGGGCAGCCTCTCGTGTCAATTTCAGAAGTAACTGTCAGCAATCAGCATATAGTCAGTAATTCCAGTCCCACTTCTTTTGAGGGGACTCGTCTACGAAGCGACAGTTTCTTCATTTTGCATAATCCAGCCATCTGCCTTGAGTGAAATGGATAGGGGGAGTCTGGAGGAGGAGAATAGAGGAGCATGACTGAGTTGTGAACTTGTGAACTTGTGAACTTGTGAACTTCAGGATTGCAGACAGCGGCACATTGAATAAGGAAATAAGACGAAGACAGTGCTGCTGATGGATTTGTTGTGATTAGAGTTTTGTTGTGGTAAAAGTTTCAAAAAAAAGAAAGACACACAGGAGTAAAAGTGATTAAGGAGTCAGGATGAAAAAAAAGGAAGTCAGTTTCAGGCCTAGGTGTCAGGGAAGTAGAGCTCGTCCTCAAACTCTGTGAATTGAGACGGGAGTAGGTCAGCTAACAGAGAAGAACTTCCGTCACCTAAGTCGGTGTCCTCTTTTTCCTGCGTGGATTCACGTATTTTGTAATCTTGTGGTATAAAGTGCTGATTCATCTTGTTCATTGTTAACCTCTCCACATTTTTGGGTGAGAGGCGGGTCCTTTTTGAAGTTACAATGGCACCAGCAGCACTGAAAACACATTCAGAAGACACGCTTGCGAGTGGGCAAAACAAATAATTTAGAGCCAGGTTTGCGATCAGTGGCCATTGACCCCTTTTGCCATACCAATACAGCAATGGGTTCTGAATAAAGAAGACCTCTGTTTGGTCATCTAGATAGGCCTGCACCATCCACTCAAGGTTCTACAGGGGTGCTCCACTTTTCGTACCATCTGTGGCATTTGCATCAACACTGGAACGAGCAAACCCTTGATGAGTTAGCCAATCCGCTTCCGACAATATTATGGCTGGGCCTGGTGCAGGTGAGGATGATGATACGGTTGCTGGTGTCGGTAACGGCTGTGAGTGAAAGTGACTGCCTTCGGCCACAGAAGTGGACTTTGATGCCGGATGGCCTGCTGATTCAGTAGTACTTCTGCCGGTTCCTTCAATTTCCTGCCGCTCTTTTTCGAACTGAGTGGCTGACAGAGCTAGCCAATGTTTGTACTTAGAAACATCTGCTTCATTAAAAGGAATGCATGCTTTGCTGGCCACTGCCTTTTTGTACCGTGGATCCAGAATAGTGGCACAAATGTAAAGTTGTTCTGCATGTATTTCTTTAAGCCTTTCATTGTCAACTAGGCGGGTTAATAAGCTCACTGCCAACTGATATGCGTCTTGCTTGTCAGTATCACCTTTGAACGTTGAAGACACCGCCTTCAGTTGGTGCTCTAGCATGCGCAACAATGGGATAGCTTTGCCCAAAGTACAGTCCTCCCTGCTGACTTCATGCATGAAGACCTCAAAAGGACGAAGCATGTCTGTCAGGCTTTTAACTAGGTCCCATTCCTCCAACTCTAGCCTCATGTCTTTCATAGTAGAACCCAGTGCAAAGACATACTCATTGGTTACCAAGCACTGCTCAGACAGATGCTCAAGCATGTAGAAGGTTGAGTTCCAACGTGTTACCACCTCCTGGATGAGTCCTCTGACTGGCAGTCTACGGTCACGTTGCATGTTCCTCAGCTGCTTCCGGGCCTTAAAAGAATGGCTGAAATGTGTGCAGATTCTTCGTCAGGTGGTCAGTAACTTGCGGACTTTGTTTTCTTTTTTCAAGAAATCTTGAACAACAATGTTAATACTGTGCGCCAAACATGGCACTCTGAAATAGCCACCATCATTCATTGCCCTAACTATACTACTGCCATTATCCGTGGAAACATAACCAATCATGCGATTTCTTGGATGCAGCCATTCAAAGACCTTACTGTTAAACTCCTCCAAAATGTTTACTGCAGTATGAGATTTCTCCATGGCAAACATGGTTACTGTTGCATGTTTCCGACTGGCTTGAAAAACTGTGTTACTGTCAACACCTGCATATAACTTGTCTCTAACCCTTGCAAAAGAGACCCAGTGTGCAGTGATGCACATGTAATCAAGGGTTTGGCAACTGGTCCACATGTCAGGTGGATAGTGTGAACAGCACTCTTCTGCAAAGCTGCCCCAACCACCTCCAGCACATCTTGATGTAGTGCTGGAACCACAACTCTGGCAAAATAGGACCGACTAGGAACCTTCCATTTAGGGCAGACTGTTGCCACAAATTCTAGAAAACCCACCCCTTCCACGAAAGAAAAAGGGAGAAGGTCCAGCGCTAACATTTTAGCCAGCATTGCTTTATAAAGACGTGCCGTTGGGTGGTTGTGTTCAAATGGTGCCTCCGACCAAAACATGCTTTTAATGGTAGTCTGGACCATTTTCATACGTGATGATGATGATCCAGACTTCTTCAGCCCAGTTAGGCTCATTGATGTACTTTTTCGCATTGGTGTCTCTCCCAGACTCTTAGTGTGCCTCAAAGATGTTGCTGGGGTAGAGGGTGTGGGCGCTACCACTGCAGTGCTGCTGCCAGGGGTACTGTGTGTACCAAAAAAAAAGTCTGCCGCTTCTTCACCTCCCTCCTGCACGATCAGCCCCTCGTCATCATTCGATGCAATATCAATGGATACATTTGGATTTGTTGTACTTTTGGCTTCCCGGATCTTACTTAGGTGCGCCTCCCACTGGATAGTGTGGTGTTTTTGGAGATGACCTCTCTGGCCTCCGGTACCATAGTTGGTACCAAGCTTACCCCGACTAACTACAGTTTTACAAATCGAACAAACAACTAGGTTTTCTGCCTTTTTGCTAATACTAAAGAAGTCCCAAACTGGGGAGTTGAGATTTCTGGTGGTGGTGATGGAGGTGCTACTTTCAATGCCAGATGAAGTGAAGGATGGGCGTGGCCGAATTTGACCCTGTTGTGCACTTACAGTTATAGCAGCACCACTACTTGCGGTAACAGAGGTCGAGCTGGATGGAGGTCCCTGCCGCCCTTCTGAAGAGAAAATATGGCAGCTGTAGGTCGTGTTGGAGTAGTGGTTACCTGTGTTGGTGGTGGTACCAGTGCCACGCCGCCCACATCCCGCTCAGCTGCTGCATGCCCTCTGGGACTGGAGTGATGACTGGGTCGTCATCGTCGGACTGTTCATCAGCAGCAGAATACACCACTTCTACTTCTTGTTCGTCATCATCACCCATAAGTGGAAGCCTTGCGGGAACCTTCCTTTTAGGCTTAGCTACCTTTGTGGACTCATGGCGTGCCTCCCTCTCAGATGGTGGGTTCCAATCTTGATCTAGTTCATCAGAAGGAAGGTGCTTGAAGAACTTGTACTAGCCCTCCTTGACCTTTTTCTTGCTGGGGATCTGGAAGACAATGGTTCATCAGGAGGAGTGGCTTGCTCGGATGATACCTCCGCTTGAATCTCGATTTCCTGATGTGCCCCTACTTCTGGAAGAACTAGCATTGTGGGCAGTTGTACCTCTCCATGCGCCTCTACTTGCGCCTCTCCATGCGCCTCTCCTTGCGCCACTCCTTGCGCCTCTCCTTGCGCCTCTCCTTGCGCCTCTCCTTGCGCCTCTCCTTGCACCTCTCCTTGCACTTCTCCTTGTTGCACTCGTCAGATGAGTTACACCCTGCGTTGATTGGATGCTATTTACTTGCGATGAGTCAACGCCATCACTGGTCGATGGTGATTGAGCAATTAAAGTGTCTGCCTCTGCGGCACTCATGGCCTTGGGCCTAACTTGGCGTGGTGGCACTGAGACCAATGAAGCTGAGGTGCTGCTCCCAGCTTGGTCCCCGGCGGACACCGCTGCTGCAGGCGTAGTTTTTTCCCCCCCAAAAAAGTGTCTGTGGGCACACCAGTCTCCTTGGTAAGTGGCGCTACTTGCTTCTTCTGTTCCTTCTTACTGGAAGTGGCACTGGCAACTTTCTTGGTAGAGGAGCTACGGCCACCTTTCTTTTGGCCCATCTACTTCAGATGTCAGAACAGCAGGCCGCAGTTGCACGAGTTGCAGAGTTGTCTGTGGCCACCCGTGACGTCACTTGTCGTTGTGCTGCACACACCGCAGCAGGACTTCTTCCTGGCACTGATGATGAACGATGACTGGTTTGTGGTTCTCTTGTGCACCTAAAAGCAAAGGAAGCCAGAGAAACATCAGTTAAATAAATGTTGCATATCTTGTGCTTCAATTAATATTTGCAACTAGGCATTTATTTTTACAACACACCCAAAAACGGAAAGCCCCAAAATAAAAATTGCTATTCTAATCAAAAATGGATGTTTACATTAATAGAAGAGAGACCACACAGAGAGAGTTGTTTCATGCACCACTGAGTACCCCTGGGCATAATGAATGAAAGCAAGGCAAACTGGGTGCAGGTCTCAGCACACTTCCTGACTCCAAAATGGCCCCTTGACCCCCACCCACATGGCCAGGCCCTGCCTGGAACAGGCTCCAAAATGGGCCACACCCACTTGGCCAGGCCCTGCCTGTACCAGGCCTCAAAATGGCCCCCACCCACATGGCCAGGCCCCAACACCACCCCAAAAAGTAAAAAAACACACAAAAGTCACCTCAATCCAATGCCATCCATGCCCTCAATGATGTTTAAGTTCAAGACAGTCGACAGAAAGACTTGGTCCATGCACCACTGAGTACCCCTGGGCATAATGGATAAAAGCAAGCTAAACTGGGTGCAGGCCTGACCAGCACACTGCCTCGCTTTAAAATTGCCCCTTGACCCCCACCCACATGGCCAGGCCCTGCCTGTACCAGGCCTCAAAATGCCCCCCACCCACATGGCCAGGCCCCAACACCACCCCAAAAAGTAAAAAAAACACACAAAAATCACCACAATCCAATGCCATCCATGCCCTCAATGATGTTTAAATTCAAGAGACCCCACAGAAAGACTTGGCCCATGCACCACTGAGTGACTACCCCTGGGCCTACTGGCTAGTGTGGCTTTACACGCACCCCAAAATAAAAAAATAAAATCCCACATATAACAGTGAGCTATTCAATTCCATGACATAAATGATATTTAAGTTAAAAAAAACTCACAGAAACAGTTGTATCATGCACCCATGACTAACCCTGGGCCTACTGGATACTGTGCCTATCCACAATATATTTTTTTTAAAGTTGTGAAAAAGTTTAAAAATTGTAGTTGCAGCAACTGCAATGCCCCAAACAAACAACACCAACTTACTTGTAAAATCTCAAATCCAAAAGTAATCCAAAAGTGATCCAAACAAAAAGTCCCCAAATACAAATATCCAGCAGCAGCCAGAAAGAGTAATCCTTCCAGCTCCAGGTCCAAATGAAAAGTGACCAGGACATGGAAAAGCACTGGGAGGAGCCTGCTGGACAGAACAGGAAGTTGGAGACTCTGGGGCACTTCCTACCTCCCACCCCCGCCAAAACAGACTCCTTGCACAAAAAAGTGAAGCCATATCTCAATCTGAGGAGTTATTCTGATCCAAATAATCATTTTCAGAAGGTTTATGCTACCTGCGGTAGATTTCTTGTGCAGAATTGCAATTTTTCCAAGTTCGGGAAAGTGAGCTGTTCAAATCTCCCACCGGAAGTCAGCTGCGCGTCGCATCTACGTGTTCGCAATTGTTTACTCCCCCGATGCGTGATCGCGGGCCCTTATGACATAGTCGCTATCTCAAACTCTCGCAGTGCAAGATGGCGGGCCACTATGACGTACTCGCGGTCGATAAGTCTTGTGCGATCACGGAGCTAGATCCAAAATGGCGCAGCGCACGCAAACCGGGAGGAAAAACAACTCGGCGAACTCAGAATCACGGTAAGTCAACGCCGCGTGCGCGATATTGTATTTTTGAAGCTCGACCAAGCAAAAAAAAACGCCAGTTTGCGTATTGCACATTTTTGGACGAATTTGCACGATTCGCGGAAGTATAAATTGCCAAAACTTCGCGAATTCCGCGAGTGGAACGGATTTTCAGCCCACTTTTAGTTGTTAGTTCTCTGAGTGCTGGTGAACTGTGATCGTATTTTCTAATTCCAGTGACCATTCTGGCTGCTGCTTTGAGAGTTGTTTTAAGGGGAGCTAAGTGAGGTTTTGTTCCACCAGTGAGAGTTGCATTCCCATAGTCGAGTCTGGATAGCACCAGTGATTGGGTGGCTTGTTTGAGGTCTTTGTTTGGGATGAATGGTTTGATTTTGTTGAGTAGCTTCAAATTGAAGAAGGCACTCTTTGCAGAGTTCTTAATGTGTTTGGTCTTGTCGAGTTTTGGGTATAGGGTGATTCCTAATGATTTTACGGAGTTTGCCAGTATGAGATTACCGTTGAGGTCATCCATAGCTTTTAACCATTCTGTAGTTTGAGGGTTCTCTTTGTTGGAGATGAGGAGGATCTCAGTTTTGTCTTGATTGAGTTTTAATTGATTTAGAGACAGCCAGTGTTGGATTTCGTTTAGAGTGTCATTTAGTCTGTGAATATCATCTTTGGAGGAGGTTTCCAGCTAAATTTAGGTGTCATCTGCATATAGGTGGAAAGGGATGTTGGCGTTTCTCAGTATGGTGGTGAGGGGTTCCATGTACATGTTGAACAGTTGTGGTGAGAGCACTGACCCTTGGGGGACGCCCCTGTTGACAGGGTGTAGTTCAGAAGTAAAGTTTTTGATTTTTATCCTTTGCGAGCGACTGTGTAGGAAGGAGGGCAACCAGCGTAGGACCACCTCATCAGCACCTACCCTTACTTGTAAAGCCTTGATGAGTAGTTGGTGATCAACCATGTCAAAGGCTGCCGATAGGTCCAAGAGAATGAGTACGCAGCATTTGTCGGTGTCGAGGGATTTGTCGATATCGCCTGTGATGTTTAGGATCGCGGTCTCAGTGCTATAGCCTTTTCTGAAACCCGATTGGTGGGGATCAAGAAGGTTGATGTTGTCCATGTGCTGCGTTAGTTGTAAGAGGATGCATTTTTTGAGGATTTGCGATAGGAAGGGGAGATTGGAGATGGGTCTGAAGTTATTCAGGTCCTTAGAGTCAAGGCCTGTTTTTTTTAATAGTGGCGTGACTTGGCCAACTTTGAGGCATTTTTGTATAATACTAGTTCTCAGGGAGCTGTTCATGATCTTGCACCAGAACGGGGATATGGAGAGTTTCAGTATTTTGGTCAATTGGGTGGGTATAGGGTCAAGGACATGAGAGACGGGTTTGGAGGTGGAGATCAGCTTGAGGATATCGGCTTCCGGGATGTCGGCTTCCATGTTTTAGTGGGATGCTTGCACGTACTGTCTATAGTCACTGGGGGTAAGCTTTTGCAGGAGAGGTTGACGTTGACGTCCAGTGAGAGTTCAATCTTGGTGATTTTTTCTTCGACGAAGTTGGCAATATTTTCCCACAGTTCCTTGGAGGCCTGCATTGTAGATTTTTGAGGCTTTGGAAGTTTGTTACTTGATGATTTTAAACAGTTTGTTGGGTCTGTTTTTTGCGCTGTCCAGGGGGGAGCAGAAAAAGGTGGATTTTTTGCTGCTGATGTGTTTTTTGTACTTTCTTAGAGCTGCTTTGAGTTGTTTGTGTAGGCTTGTGGCAGGGTTGCTCCTCCATAGTCTTTCTGTAGCTCTAAGTTGTCTCCTTTCGTTGGTAATGTCCGTGTTGAACCAAGATCTGGATGGGATGTTCCTGGGTTTTCTTACTTTTAGAGGGGCTGCTTGGTCTAGAATGGATGTCATGGTTGTATTGTAATGGGCAATGAGTTCTGTTGTGGAAGGACCAATTGCGGAGGTGGTGAAGAGGTAATTGACCCTTTCATCTAGGTCAGTTATGTTGATCTGCGGGAGGTTTCTAGTCCATTTGGGAGGGTTTTGGGTGAGGGGTTGTTATGTGATCGGAAGAGTGAGGTGGAATATGATTAAGTGACTATGTCGCGTTGGGTGATAATGGCATCTAGGGTTGCTCCTTTGTTGTCGGTTTCCTCTGTGCAGTGTTGGGTAAGGTTGTTGCTGTGTAGAAACTCATTCAGATTCTGGATTAGCAGGTTTTTTCTTCATTCCAGTGTAGGTTGAGGTCGCCCAGAATTAAGTTGTTCGCATCTCAGAGAGAGCAGTGGGCAATCAGGTCTGACAGGTGTTCAGTGAATACAGTGGCGTTGCCTTGGGGGTGGTAGATGAGGTGGCAGATTAGAGTTTGTTGTTGCTAGTGTTAATGTTGCCAGTTAGGCACTCAAAGGTGTTGTAGTTGAAGGAGTCTGTTTCTGTCACTGAGATATTGTTTTTGTGGATGATTGCTATACCTCCACCTCTTTGCTCTTTTCTGTCTTTGTTGGTGATTGCAAAGCCTGGGGGGACAAGAGTATCCAAGAGTGATAGGGAGGAGTCATTGAGCCAAGTTTCTGTGATGAATGCTATATCTATGTCGTGGGTGAGGATGGATTTCACTACCTCTGTGGCATGTTTGGTGGCTGATCTGCAGTTTATGAGCATGCAGTTGGTGGGGGTTGTCTCTGTTTTGGGTTTCTTTGTACAGGGGGCCATGGGGGTGATAGTGTGGGTGGCGGGGGGTCTAGGGGATTTTTGAAGGACCTGGTCTCTTCCCAGTCCGGTGATCACCTGAATGTTGGATTGGACAGAGACAGTAATAGGATTGTTGTGCGAGGAAGCGAGGTCTGCCGCTTCACTCTCAGACATTGCATCTCTAGTTCTTTTGGGTCTCTGTGTCTGATTAGGGAGGGGCGTAGAGATCCATCTCTGGTGGGGAGCCTTGGGACGTCTTTGTTGTGTGCGGATAGGGAAGGTGGGGATGTGGTGAGGCTGATGGGGCGCAGCGAGGTTGGATAGGATTTTGCGAAGACCCTGGATTATAGTTGCTATCTGGGTTTCTAGCAGGGTGAGTCGCAGCCCAGTATCTATGTCGGTGGGGGGGTGTTCTGGGCGGTTATGTTAGACCTGGAGGGGGAGAGCCTTACGTTGTTGGGCTTCCTTTTTGACGGAGTGTTGGTCGTGTGGGTTCTAGGCAGGGCCGTGAGTGCAGGGAAATGGGAGTTCGGGTGTTGGTGTTTTATTGTGTATGGGTCTGGAGAGTTGGTTAGGGGTTATAGAGTGAGTGTTAAAGTCATTTGAAGTTGGTGGGGGGTGGAGGGCAGGGGACAGGTAAGGGTGATTCCCAGAGGGGGTAGTGGTGGGGCCTTTTTTTCTCTGTTAGTGTTAAGGGCGATGTCTTGAGGCGCAGGGCGGGTTTTGTTATTAGGCAGCATCGGAATGGTGGGTGCGTTCTGCTGGCATGTCCTGTTCTTTAAGGAGAAGAGGAGGGGCGGGCAGGGAGGAGTGCATGTGAGGGGCAGTCCGGAGGGATGGGAAGAGGGCATCAAAGGACTCTAGATTGTTGTTGTTGGCTTGTATCAGAACTGTGCTGTTGGAGTAGATGGTCACAGTGGTGTTTCCAATTCGCCTAGTGCGGTTAGGAGCTGAGAATGTCAGTTTGCAGTTATGTGAAGTGTTGGTCATTTTGGAAATATTAAGCTGTGATCTGAGGATGGAGTTCCACATTTCGGGTCTTTCCGTGTGGAAAATGATATTCATTTTGACCTGTCCTTTGGGGGAACAGTGGTAAATGCCAGCGATTAGTGATTCAGGATGTTGTCTGATCAGTTTTTGCTGAAAGATTTTTTTGCTTTGGGTGAGAGGTTAGGTGAGAAACTGATCGAGAAGGAGTTCAGGCTATGCGGTTTTAAGTTGTTCGCAGATGAGTGGTTGGTGTGGGCTGATGTGGCGAATGACATTGTGTCTAGGTAGGACGGGGGAACCTCCTTTTGGGGAAAGGTGGGATAGTGTTTCCAGCGCCGTCCTTGTGGTGTGTTAGACAGGGGGGTTACTCCTAGGAGGCCGACATAACTCCTAGGATGCCGCTGTACAGTCAGGTATCAACTGTCAGGGAGTGGGCATTACTATTACTGCATCTGTTTTCACACATCACAATAGATTGGTAATGAGCCTTTTTCCAGAGCACTCATTAGGAGTGCACTGGTGAAGAAAACAATATTCCTTCTCAGGGGTCTCACTGATACTTGGTCCTTTTAAACCAACAAAGAAGAAATTGGCACAGAAGCTGAAATATAAAAGATCATTTTTATTAAACTCAAATGAGTGAGACTACGTCACACAGAAGCCTTAGTAACTGAATGAGGCAGTCTAAGGAGTACAGAAAACGGGGGCTTTATATATATGCTTAGAGTTACATAGTAAGCATAAATGCAAAGGGCAGTCCTGGCTCATGTAAGCATGCAAAATGACTAAGTTGGGCATACAAGATCTACTTGCTCAACAAAGTGGGAGGAGAGTTACTTCTCCATACAGCAGCAAAAATAGCCTGACAGTTATACTAGAGAAGCAGGTGCATTCTACTAGCTAGGCCCTTCTGGACATGTTCGAAGTGGAGGATGCTGAATATAGTTTGTCTCTAGGCAGATTTCAAGAGCAGTTAACAGAAAGATAGGACAGAGCACATGGCAAACAAAATGGCTGCCAGAAATACAAAATGGCTTTCACAAAGCGGATAAGATAACTTCTAAATACAAGATGGCTTCAGCTAAATGCTAACACATTGCTGTCAATTTACGACAGACGTCCGTTTTAGCATTAGCTGAAGACATTCCTATGATCCAGTAGGAACATAGAAAATATTTACACATTAATTTTCATAATTTTATCAATTTCCTAATTCATTGCTAAGTGGGCATTTTCCATTCTAAACATTTCATTAAGCTGGCATGGGCAGGAATACAAGGGGAATAGAGCATTTAGTCATCATTGACATTCAGATAGCAGTAGAAAGTAATGACCACTATTACAAATAGAATTATCTAGTCCTAAGCAAATGCAAATCCTAAAATCATCTAGTAAACACCTTCAGGGCTCCTATGCATTTCAGTGACTATTACATACTCAGGTGAGACAGTGGCGATCCTTATCAATGCTCTCAGGTGAAATGGGAATACCCTTTATCAGAGTACAGACAGAACATTACTTTAAAACGATGTCAACAGAACAGTAAGAACAGTCACACAAATTTACTTATGGTTGACCATTTTGGATGCTAGGGGCGGAGCCACTAGAGTCTATTCCTCTTCCATGGCAGTTCAGTCAAATGGGAACATATCCAACTTCCACTTTATACAGTTGCACTAGAAACACTTTTAACTATGCCAAAGTCTAACCCTCTTTGGTAGGCTTCTATCGTCCATCAAATCTGCTTCCGTTGTCTTCTTCCGCATTGGGCCTCTTGATTCAGGCCTTCCATGAAAATAGTGCTTCTCAGTATCTGTTGGAGTGCCCTCCTGGCAAACATTCACAGTTCACTCAAAAGTCTCAATGTCTCAATGCAGTGCACCGGTGTCTCTCCTCTGCGGCAGGCACTACAGATATTGTGCTCTTCGTTGGTTGTGGGCGCAGATCATCTCGTGCAGACCCAGGTACTGCTTACACAAAAAAAGCAATTACATTTCATCTTCAGCTACATTCTCAGGCTCCAACGCTCATTATTCAGTGTCAGAGGACGCTCGGGCTGCTCTTTCATTTTATTTTTCCTTTTAACATGGGTACCACAATGTAGTGCCTTTTGCCAATCTTGGATCCTCCGGTGCACTGCCTTCCGTTGGAGCAAAGAAAAGGGGGGGTGGCCAAAAACTAAGGCTAAGGGGCTACAGGGACCACGTGCTGTCAGAGGTTACCAGCACATGACAGGTAGAAAACTGAAGCCTCAAACCAGCCCTGCCATCAACAACAGGGATCCTTCTCTTTCACTCTTTTGCAATGAGACTCTTGTTCTGTGGCAAACAGGGAACCAGCTCCTCCTTCTTGTCTGATGTCCAACGCCGCCTGATGGAGCAAGCACGATGCTTTGGAGATGCCATGGATGGCGCGCTGGCGATCGCTGTCCAGCCTTGCTACTTTCTTGGTGCTGGGACTGTAGGTCCAAGACGTCTGCCCTTCATCTGTAGCTGTCACTGATGGGATTTAGGACTCAGCTTAAATCATTGTTCTGCAGGTTATTATGACTCTTCCTTTTACTCTGGAAGATCCCGCAGAACCTAGTGACGTAGGAAATGTGACACAGTTGTTAGTTTCCTTCAAATTAGCTCAAAAACTGTTCATTGTATTTAACAATGGGACTGCAAGCAGGTGGCCTGCAATCTGCGAGAGGTTGGCCATACGCCATGGGATTACTCTGGTCTAGAATGCACTGTCACTCTCAAAGGCAAAGGCAGTACTTCTAGTCTCTTCAATTGGGTACCATTCATTATCCTCACTAACTTCAATGTGGGAGCATTATCCTCTGACATTTAAGGGAAGGTAGCTACATGGGAATTCTATCTAAATGTGTGTCCTCACACATAGTAGCATTGTATAATGGGGTAAACATTTTTTTTATGATTACGTCTAGGTGTTCCGAAATTCCTTATCTAGAACACCTCAAAAGGGAAATCACATGATACAGATTATCAGGGACATGTAGATACCTCCCTTTAATAATTGTGCATCAGGTGCACTATGCAATACACAGGCTAATGATCAAAATGTGGAAACAAAAGACAAGAACTAGAGAGTCCTGGTATTTCCATGATAAGAACACATCTGATCCCACCGAAAATTAAAGCAGCAGGAACAAAAGGGTAAAAAACCAATTTAAAATAGGCATTGAAAATTTGTCATGTTCAAAAAATAAAGTAAGGTATCTCCTATTGAGGTGGAAAACTTGTCTTACTATAGTATTGAGTCAGTTAACCAGTCCATCACTACCCTGACAGTCACACTGGAAAACATCAAAGTGGGCCTAAAGAAAATTCTTGAAAACCAGTCTAGTCATACAAAAGGGAATTATACATAATATGGGGGTCCCTGGTACATCACTGCAGTCTGGAAGTGTGAACTTGAACAATACACCAACAATAATAAAAGGGCTGACTGGTGAAAGGAATACGGAAAAGGGAAATGGGACTAGGACACAGTTAAAATCCCCAATAACTAGGCACAATGCGACATAGATCAGGGGAGAAGCGGCAAAAAAAAATCTATAGGAAGAACAAGAAATTACGTGGGTGATAGTCAGGCATGTGACACAACACCAAGAGTACGGGTGATACACAAAAGACCAAAGTAGTACACAAATTTTAACTCTACCACCGGCCGCTACACCATATACTGTAATCTCAGCTACTGTTCCAGTTCCTTCCCCGGGGAAAATGAAACTTGGTTACCTTTAAGGAACAAAGCAAAACACTACCTAGGACGCAGAACAGGATTAACTAGTGCAATATCATGAGAAAACTTTAGGTCACCTTTAGCAAGAGCTGCAGATTTATAATTCCTCCTTAGGGTCCAATCAGGGAACATTTAATCAAGGGCTGCCCGTCCCTTAAGGGAAGGGGCAGTAACATGGCTTACTGTAGGTGACACACTTTTAATCCTATATATCTCTTTTTCTTTTTTCAATGGCATTATAGCCAAATAGACATACACTGATGAAGTGTTGTCTGTCATGCTCACAGCATGAAGTATCATATCTGTGAAATTTAGTAACCAGAACAAGTCCAACCAACTGTTGCGTAGCGATGGGCATCGTCATGACCATCCCCTCACAACACAGAGGAGCTTGTAATAGTATTAAACAACAAAAGCATAGAAACAAAAACATGCATAACAGAAAAACACACATGCCAAGCCATCAGGTATACTTGCTGTATACCAAGCACAGAAAGCATAGACAAATTGCAATAGCATATGTAAATGAGCGGTGACACACAACACCATGTCATGGACTTTATGCACTGTGAACCTGCAGCCCAAAACCCGATATTCTGGCATGCTTAATTTGTCGGGTTTAAAATTAATATTCAATTTCCTTACTTTCCTCACCCCCCTTTGACAGCAGGTCACCTTAGTGGTGATTGGCTGTCAAATACAACTAACTGTGTCACTTCTGACACACAGGATCAGCAGGAACAATTCATAAAAGGACAAAATGCACAAACATGAAAAACACACAAACATTTCTTTTCAAAGGAGTTATACAAAAAACACATCTTGTTTCAACATGCTGCTGACAGCACCCTTCTTTTTGCAATTTGCACGTTGATTAGGTCCCACAGGTACATATGGAACACTCGTTCCACCACCTCGAGGTATGGACCATCACTGATGCGTTCGCTATTGACCTATGCTTTGCCACTACTTCCCTACACCTACTGTAGCATTCTCGATCTGTTCTAATATTCTCTTACCCTAATTTCCTACCTATAGTCATTCAGGGCGCATACTTCACCTTTTTTCCTCTCACAACTATGACGTTTTTGTCAAACCAACTCACGTATCTTGTCAGCCTTAAAACCACCCAGAACAATCCATGAATGATCTGTGGGCAGAAGCAAAAAATACACAACACAAAAGAGAGACACTTCACATAACACATAAAATATCAACTGTAACCATCTTGTCAACTTTGCAATGACTAAAACATGTAAGCATGTTAAGCCACCTTAATTTGGACTGTCCAAAAGTAAAACTGTTTCACAGACACTCTGTGTGTCCCTTGCGCCACAATTTTTCCTGTGAAAAATAAATCTGAATTTGCTAATCGTTTTTACCTAGGCAAGTAGCTCACAAAATTCTAAGAAAGAGCTTCATCTTATTTTCTGTCTAAAACTAATGCAACATTTTATTTTCTGTTAAATGAAGGCAACTACGTGGACATTATTTTTCAGGAGCAGAAGTAGTGTGCAATATACTTGTCTAACAATCCAGAAGTCAGCTATTTGTATTATACCTAAATGTATGCATTTACTGAAGCCTAAGGCACTTTAAAGATACTGTAAATGGCAAGAATGCTGTTTTAAATAGTCTATTTTACCCAATTTCGACTTTGAGATTTGGGGCACTGAAAAATGAATATCCTATATTTTTTTTGCATAATATTCATTATCAGAATGTTCATTACATAGCCCAGAAGTTAGAAATTGAAAATAATCACTTATACCTTTATAAATATGAGGGTTTTTTTACGCCTGCGCAGAGTGATATTCTACATGCAAATGTCCTTATTATGCGATACAACACAACTTAAGTTACATTTTAATGCTAGGAGGTCATAGTATGAGTAGTAAGCTTCATAAATATTAAAAAACAAATTTAAAAGCACTTATTTTTTAAATAATTGTTTCTATAATTAATAATTATTTGCAATAAAACCAATCATTTTGATAATTCCACATAGGAAAAGCAAGCTGCATCCCTTGCCCATCATTTTTAGACGTATTCATTCATAAGCCTAAGCACAGAAGCCTAACTTGAAACATGAAACACTTTTGTGCCACTTTTTTTTTTAAAAGGACAATTATTTACCTCAGAACCAAGAATGTGCTTATAAAAAGCTTTAAGAAAAGGAAATCCTCAATTGAAAATATTTTCCAGGTATCTAAAATAATGAACCTAATTTTTGTAACTTTTTTAAAAACAGCAGTCTGAAATGCAAAATTTTGTCCCGTGTTTAACTGACGAAGTCCTGGCAGAGTGAACATTCCTGTTTATTCTTGGCCTACAAAAACGACAGCTGCTTGCTTAGCGGCAGTAAAAGCTTTTTCTCAGTGTTGAAACGTGAGCACGTGGCAGTCTATTTAAAACAGAGACATTTCTACTTTTAAAATGTGTGTGCAGTACAGCAAAATCCAATTTATTCAGATGAGGTGTATGCCTGTTAATATCTAATACAATGTATCTAAGGAAAATGCTTTATATTTGTTTATTTATTACAAAACACACAATTTCGTTTTTGAGGCCTTTTTATACCTATTGAATGTGATTTCTAATTTTATCTTTTAAGCATTTAACAGTTTGTACATGTGCTTAATTGCTTACTCTATAAATTAAATAGCAACATATAGCTATTTTAGCATATCATATGGTTAAGTTCTGGATTTTTATTTAATTTTTATTTAATATTCAGAAGGGGTCAAACACTCAACACATAATACAGCGCGCTTAATAACCATTATTTCATAATTACCGCAATCGCTATTTACTGCACTAATGGGAAAACCACAAACCACATAGACATTAAAACACACATTTAACCCACAGATCAACACTTAGGACAGAAACAAAGGACAGCCCACAGACTGTACTAAAACCAAACCATTTGTAAATACTAGTTGTAAGTCATATTTACAAGAAGCGCTTCTCAATAGTATTCCAAAAGATTGCAAAAACAGCCCAACAGACTGTTTTATTTCAAATAAGCCAAAATAAACTCAATTCACTAGCTTTGGCTGGCAGAACACCAAAATAAATCGCTCTGCATTTCTCCATTCATAAAATTGCGCAGAAAAAGGATCCTTGTTTGTATTTTGTCATATTTTAACCCCTTCAGTGCTGCGCGAATTCTTCAGCGGTGCTGAAGGTTCTAAAGAACCTATGGACTCATGACGGAACGGTTCCGTCATGAGCACAGGCCAACCGACGCTCTTGACGGAACCGTTCCGTCATGAGCACCGAAGGGGTTAATTCCCTGGGGATACAGAATCACCAAGGAAGAAATATGTTTTTATACCTAAACCTATTTAGATATTTCCTCAAGTGAGCCGGCTAATTGAATTCACATCTCACTATGATACCTTCAAAAAGCAACACATTCTTCGATGTGTGCTTGAAACAGGCATGCCAAAAATACTGCAAAATATGCAGTATTATAAAAAAGTAGTGCTTAAAGTACTCTTCGTACGTTGCGCCGTTCAAATTTCATAGGAGTAGAGAAAAATCTCCTCATTACCTGCCTATATGTGTTGCATAACATACATTTACATATTCATAGGACTAACTCAATATTTGGCCAATACATATCACAAATGCTCAGTAAGTGTTTCTAAAACTACCTTACCAATCCAAGCTTCAAACTTACAAAAAGTGCCATAAAACGGCTCTTACCAAACAAATGGTTGTCCAAATTGTAACTGCCAAGTTCTAAATGACCTAACGGTCTTTTTAAAATGCTCACGCCAAGAAGGTTCTCAGTCAGGGGTGACATCATGTGGAGGATCAAAATCAGGAAGATCAGAAATATACCGGGCTGCAGAGACAGAGAATCCCCAGAATCTCCGTGCACAGAGTACCTCCTTAGTAGAGTCCTGTACTGTCCTCCTCAGTAGATTTCTGTCTCCTGACAAGATCACTCCCTCAGATAGCCACTTCTGATGAGACCCACGTTGGGCGCCATCTGAAAAAATCAATATTCCTTCTCAGGGGTCTCACTGATACTTGGTCCTTTTAAACCAACAAAGAAGAAATTGGCACAGAAGCTGAAATATAAAAGATCATTTTTATTAAACTCAAATGAGTGAGACTACATCACACAGAAGCCTTAGCAACTGAATGAGGCAGTCTAAGGAGTACAGAAAACTGGGGCTTTATATATATGCTTAGAGTTACATAGTAAGCATAAATGCAAGGGGCTGTCCTGGCTAATGTAAGCATGCAAAATAACTAAGTTGGGCATACATGATCTACTTGCTCAACAAAGTGGGAGGAGAGTTGCTTCTCCATACAGCAGCAAAAATAGCCCGACAGTTATACTAGAGAAGCAGGTGCATTCTACTAGCTAGGCCCTTCTGGAAATGTGCGAAGTGGAGGATGCTGAATATAGTTTGTCTCTAGGCAGATTTCAAGAGCAGTTAACAGAAAGGTAGGACAGAGCACATGGCAAACAAAATGGCTGCCAGAAATACAAAATGGCTTTCACAAAGCGGATAAGATAACTTCTAAATACAAGATGACTTCAGCTAAATGCTAACCTATTGCTGTCAATTTACGACACTGGGAGTGCTTGCTCTCTCAGTTGCATGCAGATTCCCCCATCCAATACCTGTTCTGGCCTCCACACTCCGTGTTGCTACCTCCTCCACCTTTCCAGAATGGGCTCCTTTTATTTTTTTTTCTTCATCCCTCACTTCCTCAAACTCTTCAGTTGCCCACCTGCCTCACTCCCTGTTACTACACCCCTTTGATTTTTCCCCTCACCGCTCCCCCAAATGTTCTCCCTTGCCTTCCTGTCAAGGTGCCCTACTTCTATGAAAAAAATGTTTTTCTACATGTATTTGCACCCTGGCTGCTCTGTTGTTAGGTCTCGCTGCAGAACTTGCAAAATCTCTTGTAAAAAAAATAATCTAAAAAGGGGTTTATAGTCCGACCAGAACTCACTTTTAATTATCATTGGTCACTCTTGTTTCCATACTTTCTATTGTCCTCCTTGCTTCTGGCTGCCCTCTGGGCTTTTTTTTTTTTTTTTAGAGTTTTATATAGCGCGAACTAGACCCGAACCGAATCAGGTATCAGAGTGCTTTACATAGCACCAGTTACGTTACATGAAGACACACTTTCAGTTTTTTTAGGCACGGGGAGATTAAGTGATTTGCCCAGAATCACAGGAGGTTTATGGCGTCGTTACCGAGACTCAAACCCAGATCCCCAGGTCCGAGGTTGAGCGCCCTAGCCGTTAGGCCAACCCCTCTCCCCAATGAATATAGTCTTCATCCCTGCCGTATAGCATGGACCAAGTACAGCTTTCTGTGCCCATTGTCCTTTCACTGGCCGTGGGCTCCTGCAGGTACTTTAAAAAAACGTTTCGCCATGCTCTCTTAGAGAGTGCATGCATCTACAATCCCCCTCCTTCACCCCTGCCCTCCTCTCATGCTCTGTTGTTTCACCCTCCCCTAGTCTTAGTGCAGTCAGTCTTGCCCCCTCCCATCTGATCCTTTTAACTCTCCTGCTGTCCATTCTTTTTAACACTTTTCCCCCTGCCGCCGCTCTCTTTAACCCACCCACTGCTCTCCTCCTGCTACACATTTTGTTTTAAGATATATTGCACAGCAGCATGTGCTGCTGTGCAATGTAGCTTAAAGTAACAAAAGACAAAGCACACAGGCGCGGTCACTGCTAGTCGCGCCATATCTCTTTGTTTTGTATTTACTTTAAGCCAAGTTGCACAGCAGTCCTCGCTGCTGTTCAACATGTTTAAAAACAATTTTGTTTTGGACGCACTTCAATCGCTGATTGGGAATAACTATTCTTAACAAATATTCCACTTCGGCCACTCCACCTTAAAAATATTAGTTCCGAGATGTATGTTCCTTTAGGTGAGTCTAGGTGTGGCCTGCACACACACATCCGCTCTCTATGCCCACACAACAGTGACTTGTAGGAAGCGACACATGGGTGGGAGGTGTCAACCAAGAGGCGTCAGTTGTCTCAGAGTTTGCTCGTGGTTTTACTGTGAAGTTCAGAAAGGTAGTGCTGACAGTGACCATTGAGATAGATCATGGATAGGTCCAGTCTAAATATATTTCAGATTTCGTTTTAATAGCAGGTGACGGGAGCGATAAAGGTTTATACGCTTAAATGAATCTGAAAAAAATAGTGCTTTTAATTGTTTTTGATAACGCACTGGCTATCTTAGATCAAGGTCAGGTGCATTGAGGGAAATGGAAAAGTGTAATAATAGAGCTAATATAGTGGCCTACTTGTGAGGTAATACCTTTCCCTTGTTTTTTAAATTGATCACTAACATGAACAACCTGTATTGCTTAAAACCATATGAAAATGATTTTACATGTTAAAGTTTATTGGTGTACAATTATTGTATTACACACACTATCAATATTCACCTTGCCCCTCTTAGCAAAATGTCTAAAAACATTGACAAAACCAATAGATCTCACATAGGCAAAGCCTATTCGTTTGGCCAGTGCTTGTTAACATGTGTTTTCATGCATGTTTTTTTAGTTACTGTTCCAAGATTGGCTATCGGATTCGAAGCAAAGGATACAACGTGGGGTGACGTCCGTACGCGATACAACGACGGAAGAAGGTGTACATTTCCAGACCCTTAATTGGTAGGCATGACACACAGGACCAGCATAACCTATCAGGTCACGACCCACATATGCATATCACTACATCACGAATAAGGGAGTACCCTACGCATCTTGTGCTACAACATTGTAAATACTAAACACAGCAAGGGTCCTACATATGCGGAAGGACAGTTAACATATCCACACAGATTAATGTTAAAGAGAACATGCACTTTTAAAACAGATTTCTAAATCATATCCTCTATAAGTGAGACAAATATCTTTATTGTCCTGATGAAGGTGGTGTTCTAATAATTGGTCGCCACCGAAATGCGTCAATGCCTCTTTTGGTATATGGTTGCATTCAAGGAACCTCCTCATGTCCAATAACATTACGACATAATGGACTGTTGAAATTGTCATTAAGTAATTCCTTTTTTGAAGCAACGTTACTTTTGATGTTTTGATTGTCTCACACTTCTTTTGCCTCTCAAAGCTCTTTGTCTGTTATGTTTTAGATTGATGCACTGTATAAATTATGTTTTTATTATAAAAATTATGTTTTTAATTGCACTATAAGAAACACACTAATAAATGAATGATTTTTATTATGGATTTCTGAGTTCCCTGCCCCTTATGTGTATTACAGTTGTTTGGGTTCATAGAGCAGTATATAGGTAAGCCTTGAGATTGTCTGGATGTTGACTGTGGGTGTTTGAATATCTTGAGCTTATTACTGATTAAAACTAATCCCAATAGAGTTCTCTCTTACATCTACCAAGATTGGCTTCTTCCATCCTGCAAAGGTAAACTTAAAAAAAAAATGGCAGCTACATGGTGATGCACATGTGTAAAAGCATCATCAAGCTAGATAGCCATAGCATCATGATACATACATAAGCATGCATGCATCATTAATTATCATTGCTTTTTTTGCCCGTGCTGAATAGAATTGGCAAAACACATTGGCAAAGCTAATAGTTTTGCATTGGAAGCTAAAAGGCTCGACCTATTGGAGTTTGCTATTGTATTTTGGATTTAGGAGGGGCAAATTAGAATGGTGCTTCCTACAATGGACAGGTGGGAGGCACAGGGTAAGTTAATTCTAAAGGCTGCAAATTCTAACTCCAAGTAGTAATGCTACGATATCTGGTACTCGTTGTTTAATTTGAGCTGGTGATTACCGGTGCTTGGCACAGATACTTAACCCGTTTACCACGGCAAACACTCCACCGAGGTGTGGGCGTTCTAAAGGGTGGGCGGGGCTGCGTCGGCCAACGGTCGTTCGCAGCACCAGGGAGGGAGTGCTCCCGTCGGCCGTTGGCCGATGGGAGCCTGGAACAGGTTAATTCTCAATACTGTCAATGACAGTCCACTGCAAGTTGGCACTGTTTGTCTATTTTTAAAACAAGCTCATCAACAGTGTTTAATTATCCCATATACATTAGAAAAGAATGATATCAGATGTCCATACCCTTTTTATAACTTTTGGCAGTGGGTGAATTTCATTAACAAAAGTATGGGACCTGTGATGCTGCATGCAATGGACAGTGAGTGTAGGGGCGGTGCCAAAGGATTGGCAAGATAAATAATTCTGTACATTTTTTTTGGTCTTTCACCTCCAGGTAACTACATATAAGATAACATGCAGCTTAAATGAAAAATGGATACAAGTTTAGTTAATGAGTGGGTTTTGCACTAAGGTATATATGTGTGTGTGTTACCAGAGACACATAGAATTAAGGGCAAGATTTATCAATAGTTGATGCTACACAACACAGCAAGAAAACATGCTACTCTCTGCTGTATCAAATGGAGAGGGCAGAAATGTGCCAAATGTACTGACATATGGCGCATTCATGCTCCCTCCCTGTGCTGGCACAATATCTGCTGCCGAGCACCAATGCAGGCCCCCTTGCTCCATGGTCCAAGGGTGCCTGCATTGCAGGTAGGATTGTTTTTTTGTGCAGGAAGGTACACTTTCCTGCACAAAACATAATCCTTAGATATGTTTTCCTCCTTCTAAGGGGTCGATTCCGATTCGGGGAAAAAAACGTCCGTACGATTTGTATCCGGAGCACTCTCCGTACGAATCGTACCCGTCCGTCTGAGTCGCGAAGTACGATCCGTATTCCGTGAATCCGTCCGAATCGTCACGATCCGTACGTATTGCAAGGCTGAAACCGTGAACCGTACGACTCGTACACATACCGTACGACTCGTACACATGCTGTACGACCCGACGAGTACGATCCGGACCGGGGTATGAGGACGCGATTCGTGCGGTCCACGTCAGGTAAGGGCAAGTCGTACGGAAAAGCACACAAACACATACACACCGTACGGTCTGTACCCCCCATGATCGCAGGGGTACGCACCGTACCCCTGCGATCATGGGGTGTACGAGCTGTACCCCCATTGTACGATTGGTGTACGAGCCGTACCCCCATTGTACGATGGGTGTACGAGCCGTACCCCCATTGTACGATCAGTGTACGAGCCGTACCCCATTGTACGATGGGTGTACAAGCCGTACCCCATGTACGATGGGTGTACGAGCCGTACCCCCATTGTACGATCGGTGTACGAGCCATACCCCCATTGTACGATTGGTGTATGAGCCGTACCCCCATCGTACAATGGGGGTACGGCTCGTACACCCATCGTACATGGGGTACGGCACATGCCGAGCTTTTACCATTTACATTTAAAAGCAGTGCTGCAACACAGGTCTGCTTTTAAAATGACCTCAGGGTCTCAACAGTGCCCACACACAAGTGCAGAAAAGGCTGCTGGCCTCTAAACTGCCATGCCCTATTATGTACTATGGACTTAAAGGTAGTTTTAATCCCCCTTCTTATGCACTAGGGACTTATAGGATAGTTCATGCCAATTATAAGTGTACTCTAATATATAATCAGGCATATGCATCAAAGTAAATACCGGGCGCAAATGGGCAGATTCTCAGAATCTGCCCCTTTGCTCCCGATATTTTTGCATTTGGGATGCATCATCCCAAATGCAAAAATCGCAATTTAAGGAATCTCTAAATTGAGATTCCTTAAATTGCGATTGCAGTTAAGGAATCCCAAACTGAGATTCCTTAAATGCATTGCATTAAAGTAAAAAAAAATAGCGAATTCGCTAATGGTGGGATCACATTACCATGAAGTTGGACTTCATGGTAATTTGCTAAAACTTTGAAAAAAGCACTTTTGTGCATTTTTCAAAGTTTCATGTTGCGCACACACATGCCCTTAGGGCATGTGTGTGTGCAACATATGTGCATAGATCAATTTCAGGGGGTGCAAGAGGGTGTCATTTCTTGCACCCTTGAAATTGCATGAGCAATTTACGAGTACCTACTGGTACTCGCAAATTGCTCATGCAATCTCCAATACATTCCTATGGGCCTGTAGGCCCATAGGAATGAATGGGACAGCATTCCTTAATTGCAACTAGCAATTTGCGAGTAGCAATTAAGGAATGTTAAGGAATCGCTATTTTAATAGCGATTCCTACATGCATAAGCTTTTGCTATTCCTAAATAGTGATTCCTTAAAAATTGCTATTTAGGAATAGCAAAAGGCTACGTTGATGCATCTGCCAGAATGTGCCCTCATGTATGTGCGTGTTTTCACTGTGTGGTTCAACCGAACAGTGGATGTTTTCAACATGGCACTGGCCCTGGACCTGCACAGCACAACCCAGGGCACTCTCACAGTTAGAAAAACCAGCATCCAGGTGTCTCAAATGGAGCAAAAGTGGAGGTAAACTCCAAACAGGTCCTGAATTCCAACATGTACTTTTAGTGCTATGAGGTCCCAGCCTGTGACAGAAATTCACAAAAACGTTTAAGATAAAAAGGTCCTTCCAAAATATAGATTTTAGTAATATCCAGACTGTGTGTAGTGCAGTTTCTTTTTGTTTTGCATAACTGTCCCTTAAAAGAACGCACTTCAAATCTCAGCTGGTAACTCCTTACACTACCACTCAAAAATAATAAATCTGTGTTATCGGGAAGCTTCAAGTGATTCCATCAATTAAAGCCAATGCTGGCTTACAAGCACCCTTTATGTTTGCCAGTTGCCCTCATTTACATTTCTGTTTCATGCAAGCAGGCACCATAGCAAGAAGGCTTGTTTAGCTGTCCGACCTCCTTCGGTTTCACAGCACAGGAGACTTTCTGCCTGACACTTCAGCTGAAGCATTTAAACTATAGAAATTAACCATCCGGAATAGTTGTCTTTTCACAAAAAATAAGGGGAACTGTTTACCATAAATTAAAAAAGTATGGGCATGTCATGCCCCCTCCTATCCCGCCCATGTCAACCTTTGGCTTTGGGTGCCTGGAAAAGTCAAAATTTCCACCCTTGTTGGAGCGTGATGATTAGCAGCTGTGTTGGTACTTGCTTTGACAGTGCTGGCAGGGGCAATGGCTGGTGCATGCTGCAGTGGCCTTCTGAGAAGGACCCTGGTACTTACTTATTTTTACAAATAAAGAACTGCTGGTACTAACTTTATCCGTAACTGTGCAACAGCCAGTATTGTTAATAAACACGCCACAAAGTACGCCTTCGGTAATTTACGTACCTTCACCAAAACATGCAATTACAATACAACGGAAAGGTATGTGAATAAAACAGAAAGAAAACGCTATATATTCCTAAAATGCAAATAGCGCCATAATTGCTTCCATTAATACATTGAATATTGAATTGAATGTGTTTTTGGTACAGAAACACACAGTAAGCAGGGTTTAGGATTAAGTCACTAAAGGATAACATGAGGCAAGGGCACAACTAAAAAACCACAAGTTAAGACAGTCAAACAATAAACAGCCTACAAGAAAAGAAAGGAACCGAATTTGAGATGCCCCAGAGTTGTTTGTCCTCCGCACTTTGGGCCTGTTGCCTCGGGGACACGGCAACGTGTCAACCACGTTCAAGACAACACAAGCAATGTCCAACATGAGATATGTGTCTAAGAGTTCACTCTGGAAATGGGCCAACCCCCCAGCTGGCAGCAGAGACCGCCCTGACCTTGGCTTTCAGTCACGCCCACTCCGACCCTGGCATCAGCACTGTTCTTATCAGTTACCTTTTTTTAGGTTTGGCTGTAAAGACGTTTAGCTCTCTTACATTACTATTATACATATGAAGACAATTTAACCCCTTCACTGCTAGGCCTTTTCTCCCCCTGTGCTAAGCCTTTTTTTTGGCTATTTGGGGTAGTTTGCCCTAGTGTTTGACCACATAAGGTATCAATGCCAAATTTGCGTCCTTTTCTTCCAACATAATGGGTATTTTAAAAGTACCCAGGGTTTGTTGGTTCCCTCTGAGGGGACCCAGAAATTTGCCAAAATACAGCTAAAATTTTTTGGGGGGAATTGGAAAAACGTTCTGCAGATGAAAGTGTCAGTTTTTTACCCTGCAAATGGTAGCAACAAAGCATTTGGGGTGCTGAAATCACCATCTTCCCAGCTTTCATGGACTGACAGACTTTTGTCAGAAAACCAAACATTTCTGCACCGTTTTGACATTTTACTGGGACATAGCCTATTCTTGCATTTTTTTCAGAATAGTAGACAACATTCTGAACTCAGAAAGGGGACATTTGTGTAGATCCTTCCAGATTTTTATTATAGAAACTAACAGTTGAAAATAGGAAAAATTGAAACTGAGTTAAAAAAACCAGTCATTTGTCCCAACATTTTCATCTGTAACTTCTCCTATGTATGACAGATTTTTGAAAGCTATATACCATTACATCCGTTGGACCCTTCTGGTTGTAGAGATATATAGGACTTGTAGGTTCACCAAGAACACAACGAACCAAGAGCCAATAACTTAGCAGCATCTTGCAATGGTTTTTTATTGTGTACTGGGTATATAGCAATTAATTTGGGAAAATATAAACAGTGAAAAATCGGTATGTAAGACACCTATGTATTTCTGAAATGGGAACAAAATATAGAGTTTAGAAACAGTAGCTATATGCACATTTGGTGTCCAAAGCAGAATTGGCTAAAAACATATTGTTTCAAACATGTAGCGCTTAGAATTCTCTGCGCTATACCCTTAATCCCTATGTTTATGGTCCACCCACACAAGTAAGGTATCATTTTAGGGGTGGGCGGAATTTGCATAGTCGTGCTACGCAACGCTCCGCAAAATGGTAAAAAATCTCTACGAGCACGCAAAAGTTCCGCAAACACGCAGAATTGCTTGTTCCGCCTGTTTGCGATCCTTTTTTCCTGTTTGCGAATGCTGTTTGCGTGCTCGGGGAAAAATATCTTGCGAACATGCATTTTGACAGCACGAACAAGCGGGTTGCGGAACTTTTTGGCAATTCCGCGTTCTCCACGCAACACACAATTACCCAAATTCCGCAAGTTCCGCGAGGGGAACGGATTTTACAGCCCAGGCCTATATAATTTTACTCAGGAGACTGAGGGGAACGTTGTGGGGTAGTACATTTGCGACAACATGGTGATCCCACATAAACATATGTGGAAAATGTTTTTTTTTCAGCTAAATGTGAGGTTTGCAGGGGATTCTGGGTAGGTAAAGGTTGGGGGGGTCCACGCAAGTCATACCTCGCTGGACTCCCCTGGGTGTCTAGTTATCAGAAATGTGTGGGTCTAGTAGTTTCTCAGGATGGCTGCCGAGGCCGGGGCCTAAAACCAAGGTGACCCCACCGTGTAAAACCAGGTTGTTTTGTGATAGGTCATTTTGATGTCTCCTCAATACATTTTGGTCCCTTTCCTGTCGCGGGTACTTGGGCCACCCACGCGATTGAGGTACCATTTTTATTGGGAGACATGGGGGGAATGTTGGATGGTAGGGAAATTGTGGTTTTTCTGATATCAGAATATTATGACATAGTAATGCAAGAAAAATGCAAGAATTAATGCGTGAATATAGTCACATTTTGAGGTTTGCCTGACAGTGTGAGCAAAAAAATTTGTTGGAATCCATGAGAGGTACACCACCTAGCACTCCCCATATTTTTAAGTTGGTACATTTTACCTAGAGACAGACTACACCTTAGCACAGAAAGACAGATCAGACAAATATGACTGCTTATCCATCTGTTCCTCGAATACACACACATACTGGTTGGATTTGGCACAAGGAAAAGTGAAACGTTCAAAATATATATTTTATTAACAGGGGATTTCACAAAAAGGAAATGCACTGTTAATAATTAAAAAGTTAAAACCTGAACCAATGACTCACACCTCGTGAGCTGTAAAGCCACAACAAGGCACCAACCTCTTTACAGGCCATTCACACACCTTCCATACTTGACACACACTTTCACACCACCAGCTGTGGCCGCAGCACATTACAACACTCACATCAACAGATAATGTGGAGACAGTGTACACCCTGGCACAGAGAGAAATAAAAGAGAAATATTACTTTAAAACAAACAATTCAGTACAGACATACTGGTTGGATTTGACACGAGGATGTGTGAAGTTTCAGATTGTAAAATTCTATTAAGAAGAGATTTCACAAAAAGGATATGCACTGTTAATAATTAAAAGGTTAAAACCCTGAACCAATGACTCACAGCTCGGGAGCTGTAAAGCCACGGCAAGGAACCAACCTCTTTACAGACCATTCATACACCTTTCATACGTGACACACAAGACCATTCACACCACCAGCCGCGGGCCCAGCACATTACAACAATCATATCAACAGACAGTGCCATTCAAGGGCCCATCACTTTCATATGCCCACATGACTGACACAGCAATCATACCAGCTGTTGGTTGACATTGTGTGAGCAGTGGCATTTGGCTAGCAGAGTGTTTAATGACCAGCAGCAAGTCTCTACTCACACACCTCCAACCAAGCGCCAGCCCATGCACACCGCCAGCTAAGCGTCAGCCCACGCACACCACCAGCCAAGTGCCAGTCTACGCACACCACCAGCCAAGCACCAATCCACGCACTTTGCCAGCCAAGCGCCATTCCACGCACTCTGCCAGCCAAGGGCCAGTCCATGCACACCACCAGCCAAGCATCAGTCCATGCACACTGTCAAATTTTTTTTAAGAAGAAAGAAAACACAAACCAATTGGAACTAGATACAAAACTATAACTACACACATAACAATGGTAACTAAAGACATAACTACAAACAAAACATCAGTAACTATAGATATCATTCTAATGCCAAATATAAAATTGAACAACAAATAAAAACCATACAGAACAGGCAGTACACTATTAGACTCACGATTGCTCCTAAAATCTCTTTTGAGTGTGATACAATCTGAAACATGTGGGCACACCCAGCCCAACATTAGAAGGACAATCAGCACAGTGCCTACAACTCTCCTTCCGCATAACTCTTGGCAAACAGACTCTACATCTCTTACAGGGATTGTTGGTTTTGGGCGTGGTAGGAATTAAATTGAGAAAGTGGCGTTCTTTCAATCTAGCCACATCCTCCACCACTCCAACTATAGGAACACTTGCCTGTTCCACTACAACAAGGCTGCCTATCACAACTGAACAAAAGTCATCTTTGATGCTGGAGAACACTCCTTGAACACAACACAAGCATTAAAAGTTGCTAAATTGAAAAGATGGACGACCAACTTCTTATACCAAATGTAAGCCTTATGAATAGCAGTGTAAGATTCTAACCTCTGATCTATTCTATCAACACCACCCATGTGCTTATTGTAGTCTACAATGCACACAGGTTTGTTCCCTTCAGCAACCTGACCCCAAACAGCTACCGGTGAAGTACTTTCATCATGGATGGTAGTCAGCATGTACACATCCCTCCTGTCCACAAATTTCACAGATAGCAGTTCATCACTGTACAAGGCACTGCACTGTCCCCTCTGAAGCTTTTTGTAAGCAAGCTCTTTTGGGTAACCTTTACGGTTAGGGCGGATTGTGCCACAAGTAAGAGTGTCCAACTTTGTAGAAGTTATCTAGGCACAAATGGTGACCTTTGTTAAAAAGACATCTAGCAAGTTCCCACACAGTTTTCTCTGAAACTCCTAAAGTAGACGACAACTAGGGAGAACAATAGTGGAATCCCTACCAGTGTACACCCGGAAATTATAGACATATCCTGTCCTACTCTCAGACAACATATACATCTTAATTCCATAACGTGCCCTCTTGCTAGGAATGTACTGGCTAAAAAACAAACAACCCTTGAACAGGACCAAAGACTCATCAAAAGCTGTTTCTTTCCCCAGTATAGATCTCTGAAAATCAATCTACAAAGTGATCAAGAACAGGCCGAATCTTAAAAAGATGATCACAGTCAGGATGATCTTGTGGCAATGCCGAAGCATTATCAACAAAATGCAGCATTTGAAGCACAAGTAAAAACTGTTCACAACTCATAATTGCAGGAAATATGGCTGTTTCCATCAATTGACTGGTAGACCAGTATGAAGCCTTGGATGTCTTCCTTATCAAGCCCATCAAAAAAGTAAAACCCAAAAACTTCTTCATCTCATCCAGACTTGTAGGAGTCCATTTGGCAGCTCTAGAGTGGGGCCTACGTCTGTCACTGTTGTCCCTCAAATTCTGTTCAGCATACAAATTAGTCCACACAACAATCTCAGCCAAAAATATATCATCCATAAACAACTGAAAAACTTTATATGCAAAAACATTTTACAATTCACTCTACACCCTGCATCACCACTTAAGGCGGGCAACACCGGCTGCACCATGTTTGGATCAACCCAGAGCCCAGCACTTCCAATGCGAAGCCTGGGACTGCAATCGAGATGCCTCTTGCTGTACCATCAACACATCAGTGTCCTCCACTAAAAAAGGCACCTCCTCCGTACTGAGAGTAGCTTCATCCACAGTGACACTAGCTTCATCATCAGATGATTACTCGTGGACAGAAACCTCACTGCCAGAATCTTACACTTCATCCTCTCCTTCAGACGCAGTCTTATAATCATGGTCAGAGGAAGATTAAAAAAGCATACCAACCACCTGCTGAGAAGTAATTCTGCTGCTAGCCATAATCCTTACTAACAAAGGTAACTTGTCAAACAAGTCAACAACAACAAACACTTTGTAGAATAAGTAATAAACAAAATGTGGCTTTATCACAAAGACCTATATAGTCCAAAACTATACCACTCACTGGTCATAAGCAGATAAACTCACCACCACCTACTCTGCACAGACACAGCAAGGGTCAACAACATCCCACTACAAAAGAAAAAGAAAAGAAAATTACACATATGACAACGTAAAACACATCTCAAAGATTTCCACTCTCAAAACACAAACTCAATATATACTGTTGTTATGACACGACCTACATATAATTCACTCCTGCATGACAATAATACTCATTTGGAGTAAACACAACAAAAAATGTTTTTCTTACCAAATAAATGCAACTATGCAAACCTGCAGATCAACCACTGCTGAAACCGCAAACAAGAACAAAAAGCTTTGCACTAGAATAAAAAGGAGAAGCAAAACATTACAATCACATATGCAAATGATGAACCAGTCCATACACAATCTACCAGCCAAGCTGGGAAGCTACGTGGTCCTAAAAGCACAAGGCTGGTCTGCCCCAAGGGAGCAGAAACAGCCCAAATATTCACCCCATAAAGGGGTGCGACCCTTGCCCAAGGGGCAGCTCCCCACAAACACTAAATAAATCCCTAGTGGCCTAGTGGGCCATCGAAAATATTTTTTGGCCGATCTGCCCCCCACCCCTCAGGTGCGCAAAAATGGCCACACAAAATGCCCCTCAAAGGGGAGCAACCCTTGCTAAAGGGGCTGATCCCCACAAACATTATAGAAAAAAATCCCTAGTGGGCCATCTAAAATATTTTTGGGCCAATCTGCCTCCCCAGGGGCACAGAAACGGCCACACAAAATGCCTCTCAAATGGGAGTGACCCTTGCCCTTGAAGCCGCACCCTGCATGCATTAGTAATACAAAAACAAAAAGAAAAACAATCCCTGGTGGCCTAGTGGGCCATTTACAATTGCTTAGGGCAAATCTCCCCGCCCCCCCCGGGGGGGCAGAAAAGGCCAAACAAAGTGTTCCCCAAAGGGGCCGCTCCCTGCGCGCATTACAAATTTTAAAAAACAAACTAATATAAAAAAAGTCCCTTGTGTTTAGTGGGCATTCCTGCTGCATGATTGCTCGATCGTGCAGCAGGAATGCTCAAAACCCTTTCCTTTCCCCTGATGCCTCTTTGATAACAAAATCCCCCCTTCCTGAGGAGAAACTAATCTCCTCTGTCCTGAACGTGGTGGAAGCGAATGGCTTCCACCACTCCAGTTTCATCTAATGATGTCGGAGCGCGATGCACGCTGACGTCATTAGATGACTTGGAGGAGGAGGTTGGGGGGCAGCGGAAGGGCTTCCACCGTCCCTGTCCTCCCCGGTGAGGGCAGCATGAAGGGCGGCCCACGGGGAAGCGCCAGCACTTCCCACATGGGTGGGTGCCAGGACGTTCGGGAGCTGTCCTGAGCACAAGCCCACCCGTGTCTCAGGATGTCTCCTGGCCGTCCTGAGCACGGAAAGGGTTAAGGTATTGGCATGTATTTTCATTTGTTTTCTCATTGCAGGAATTCAAGTGGCTTTTCTGATGTGCACCACTTGCAAAACACAGCCACTACTTTCACTGCTGCAGCAGCTTAGATTAGAATATGGCCTCACAGTGTCTGTGCTTCCCCCAGACTTGGCTTGGGTGAATGCAGATATCAGACCTATATGATTAAGGCAGGGGTTAATTCTACATTAAGCTTTGAGCATTAAGACTATGGGCACCGATGGAAAGTACTGAAGACATTTGTGCAGCCAGAGATAGAAATTAATCACTTTTATGAAACCATTCTTTTTATTAAAAAGGTCCAAAACATGAACACAACAATACAATACACCCCTGGGGCCGGCTTCATATCAACATGACTGGAGTACACAGCTTTGTTGCCAACAACCCAGTGGGCAGGCAGCGATCGAAGCTCACGGAGGACCAAGAGAACAAACATGAAAAGCAAACTCAGAAAGAGAAAAAACACAAGTGGGGATGAAGAACAGAGGAAAAAAGAAAAGGAAAAAATGACCTCCCACCTGCCCCCTATCCCTTTCCTCTCACCTCTCGACTGAACAGCAGTGCAGCGCTATTCCTGCAGTAAGGTTTTCTGCAACCCACAGCCTATGGAAGCCTGCACTCCAAACAAATTACTGACTTACGAATCAGTATGCCCAATTAGTCTGGGATAAGTCTCAGTATCTTTAGATTCTGAGGACAAGTAACCTTCCACATTTCTACTGAGAGTATCTGGATAAGTTGTGCCCATAGTTCGCTGTAGGGTTCTGCCTTGTGGTCCGCCACTAATGACAAGTGCTCCATCGCTAGGGTTAGCCATAGTTTGTGTCGTCAGTGTGTATGATCCGGGACCTGCGCAGTTCTCCATCTGGCCAAGAGTACCTGACACGCCGCTAAGAGAGCAAGGGCGATTTGGCACCCTCTCAAGGAGCGCAAAAGAAATGTGAGTGGATTCAGCAGTCCCAATAGCGTGTAAGCTGGGAAGTGTCGAATGGAGGTGCAGAAGGCTCTGTCGATATTGTCTACAACATCCGACCAAAAGCGTTCCAGTTTAGGGCAGTGCCAGAGCAGGAGGACGAGTGAGCCCGTTTGGGCGCAGCTGCACCAGCATTTCTCTGACCTATTCTTATCCCAGCTATGCAGGCATGCTGGTGTGAGATACCAATATGAGAGAACTTTGTATGCAGATTCTACTCTGGAAGAGCTTTGTGCGGTATGGGTGGCTCTATAGTGGATATCGTCCCATTCCTTATCTGAGAGAACTCGCCCAAGTTCCTCCTCTCATCTCTGCTGGTCTTTGGTACACCCCCTTCCACCCTTTTTGTTAACATCAAGTACAGTTCCGAAATAAGGTGCTTGTCGTCAGATTTACAGACTATCCATTTTTTAAAGACCATCAGCTTACGCGACGCAGCCTCTCAGTAGACGGGCCCTGAAATTCAGTGACATAACTGGCGGTATGGGAAGGCGCTGCCTGGTATAACCCATATTCTTGTTTCAGGTGCTCGAAGGGGATCATGCCGTTCGGATCAAAGGGTGAGCCGATCCATTTACAGCCCCTCTCGCCATTTATCAAAAACTACAGAGTTGGAGGAGCAAATATGGCGATCGGAACAGTCGCATAAACGCCTCGCTCCGAGATCCCTTCCTCCCCGCCGCCTATCCTGTCTTTAATCCTGATCGGGGTGTTCCGAATTTGGTTACCTGGGAAGAGCCTTCACTTACCGTCTTTTTCCGGGGCTCTGGCGTGCAGTGGTTTCTGCGTTCTGCCCTTGTAACCTTGCTGGCCTTCCCGGCCCTGACGCCGGGGCCTCGAGTGCTGTGTCTGCCCGGAGGTGTTCGGAGTGCCGGCGGCCCGGAACCGCTGAAGAGACCCGATGGTGGGAGCCTGAGAGCCGCGAGCCGGAAGCGCCGGAGCGGACCCACCCCCGATGGTGGGCCACCCCGCATGCCTGATTGCCTGCCGGCCCGAAGAAGAGAAGCTGCGTTGTCCGGCACCCCTCGGGTGAGAAGCCCACTCCTGTTGATTGTCCCGCCTGGGATCCGGTGCAGGGCTCCCCCGAGTGTTGTGGGGAGCACGCCCGTTCTTCTGGTGACTCTCCTTTCTCCGCCGAGCGCCATCCGCCGCGGATCGGCTGTGTGTTATGGGGCCTCCGGCACTCCTGGTGGGCTTGGCGGCGGATGCGACAATGGCGGCGGGCGATATGCACAAGATGGCGGATGGCCCCTCGGAGTGTCTTCCTCCTGGAGACAGGGACGTTGCTGCATTTGCTCTCCCCAGACCTCGTTTGATTCGGGCGGCCCCTACACGGAGTACTGTCTTGTTCGCCCTGGGTGCCCTGCGGATCGACCTGTCCTTGCACTGCCGGGACTTGGAGTTGCGGATCGCCGCCATGGTTGTTCAGCCATTTTGTGACGCGGTGTCGTCTCCCCGAGTTGGTATTGTTGAGACTTCTCCAGCTGCTGTGCTGGGATATCCGGCTGGGTGTTCGATTCCATGGGATCAAGTGGACCCGGTGCCGATGCAGCAGTATTTCCTACATCCTGATTTCTTTGCTTTGTGCTGGACAGCCCGGACTTTGTGCTTGGCCACGTGGATCTTTGGGTTACTTCTGCATTCTGACTGCTGCCGAGTTTTCCTGGCTGCTTTTTGTTCGCCGAGACGGTGTTCCGTGAAGATCCCACTTGCTTTCCTTGACTGGTATGGACCCACTGTATCATGCTGTTTCCTGGCCGTGGCGGGGTCTGGCAGCTCTGCTTTTCATAGAAGTGGACAGGGGTGATCGTGCCTGGGTGCCTGCGGGACTTTTGTTTTGTTAATTGGCATCTCCGTGCCTCATCATTTGGACAGTTCCTGTCTTCATCCTTTATGTAGGCTTTTCTCAGTATCCTTTTTTGACCTCGACTAGTGATCCGTTATTGCGGGTGGGGTGGTGTTCTGTGTTTCGATCGCTGGCTCCCCTCCTCTCTTCTCTCCTCTCCTTCTCTTCCCTCTTTTTCCTCTCCTTTTATCCCTTTCTCTTTTTTCCCTTCGTTATTATTCCCTTTCTCTCTCTTCTATATTTCGGGCGGCTCTGGGCGACAGGCACGCTGTTTAGTGGGATAGGCCATAGCCATTACAGTGATGTAGGGTGGGGGGGTGTTTGTTATTTTAGTTTGTTTTCTTCTATGGTCCCTTTTTTGCTTTCTTTCTAGGGGGTGGGCTATGTCCCTTTGTTCTTTCTCCTTCGTTTCGTAAGTGTCTGCACTTTCTCCTTTTTCGGGGCGGGAGGGCGGTCTATGCGGTGACCCATTTACTTGTTTGCTACGATTTGTCCTTTATTTTTGAACCTTTGATGGGCATTGGATGTATCTGGGCTTTGCTCTACTGTGGTTATTTGATTGCGTAGGGGGCTGCATCCCTCTCGTCCCCCCCCTCTTTTTCTGAGTATGTTGCATGACACATGGGTAGATATGGCTTCTGCCTCCTCTATACATCATAAAATGAAACCTTTCTTATCCTGGCGCTTACTGTGTAACGATTTCATTACTCGTCTATCCTGTATTCATCCTACCGTACACATTGATGTTGTTCTCTTTTGACTCTCCTGATTTTGCGGCCGGCCCTTGTGGTTTTAGGCCTGCGCTTGTACTTATACCTGTTTCTCAATAAAGGTTTTAAAAAAAAAATAAAAAAAAAAAAACTACAGAGTTGCGGCCCAGCGGAAAATCAGGATTCCATGTGATTGGGGACATAGGTGAGGGAAATGTGGTCAAGGACCTGGCCCCCGCCACAGCATCTCAAGCCTTCATCATGTGAGATGTTACTGGGGAGGAGTACAAACCCCAAGCTCCATACTTGCGGCTAAGACAGATTTGCCTCCAGATGTTGACCCCCGCCACTGTCTGGTCCATGAAAGTACAATACTTTTCGGAGTGGGGTCTATTCCATTTGAGTATGTACCTGAGGTGAGATGCCTGGATGTATCTATGGATCAAAGGGAGACCGAATCTGCCCTTTCATTTGTGTTGTCAGTTGTGCACTGGAGAGGCGCGCTTTCTTACCACCCCAAACAAAACTGTTAATGGCTAGCTGAAGTGAGCGGATAATTTTGGGGGGAGGTGCCGGTGGGATGGTCTGAAAGATACATAGGATGCGCTGCAAGATTGTCATGTTAACCGCAGCCACCCTGCCAAACCAGGAGAGGCCCAATCGGCCCCAATTGTTCAGTGCCTGCAGAGTGTACACTGTCAGAGCTGATTACTTCAATTGCGAAGTCCTATGCACAGTGGTAGTCAGCGAGATACCCAGGTAAGTGGTCTGTCCAGGAAAGAGGGAACCTCCTCTCAAGGTGTGCTTCTCAAGTCAGGGCCACTGAAAGATTTAAAATCTGGGATTTGCTCAGGTTGACTTCGAATCCTGAAACCTCGCCAAAGTGGTCAATTTCCAAGAGCAGAGCCGGAAGTGAGGTTTGTGGCTGTGTCAGTGAGAGGATCACATCATCCGCGTTTAAGCTGATGGCATGTGTATCCGCCCCAAATTTAATGCCACTAATCTGAGGGTTGTCCCACACTTTCTGCGCAAAGGGCTCCATGGAGAGAGCAGAAAGAAGTGGGGACAGGGGACAGCCTTGTCGGGCGCCTCTGGCTATGGGGAACTGGGTGGACGACTCCCCATTCACCCTCACAAAAGCACTGTGGGCACTATAGATACAGGAGATCCATTTCATAAAACCCTCCCCAAAACCGAAATGACATAGCGTAGCAAACAGATAGGACCACCTCACCCGATCAAATGCTTTTTCAGCGTCGATGGGCGCCTCTCTGCCCGATCTGTGAATGACATCTGTAAGGTGAAGCAACCATTTCGTGTTGTTTCCGCTCTGTCAGGCTGGGAATTAATCCTGTTTGGTCTGGGTTGACCAACCCTGCCATCAGTGGGTTGAGTCGGGCCACTAGGATGCCAGTGAATATCTACGCGTCGATGTTTAATAATGAAATCGGGCGATAGGAGGCGCAGGCACTCAGGTCTTTCATTGGTTTCAGGATGACTGATATCGAAGTTTCCAGCAGTGACTCTGTCAGAGATCCCGTTTCTCGGAAGGAATTAAAAACTCGGGTCAGCAATGGAGTCAGCTCTGGGCGGAATCATTTATAAAAGTGGGCCGTAAACCCATTTGGGCCCGGCGCCTTGTTCCTCCGGAGGCATGCAATGGCCACGATTACCTCGTCCGGATGAATAGGTTGGTCCAGTTGTTCAGCAATGGTTTCCGTCAGTCTATTGACAGGAATGTCCAGCAGAAATAAGTGAGGGGGCACACGGGATATGGCATCCTCCACATATAGCGATCAATAGAAGGATTGAAATTCGTTGGCAAGATCACGATCGACATGGTCTTGGCGGCTCGTAATATTCGTGCTAGCATTTTGCCGCATTTGTCGCTACTAATAAATAATTTGTGCCGAATTCATAAAAGCGCATACTCTGCCCTATCAAGATCTAAACAGGATACCACGAGTCTCCTCCGTTCTATTTCCCTCCACTCCCTTACTTCCTGCTCAATGCTTTGCCTCTTCTCTTCATGCGCTCTGTTCTCTCTGGCAGAGATCGCTATACATTCCCCCTGACTACTAATTTCAAAGCTTCCCATACCACTGCTAGGGGAGTAGCCCCTGTGTCATTAAGCTGCAGATAATTTGTGATATATATGCGGACCGCCTCAACCACCAGTTGGGATTGTAGTAGGGTGTCCCTTAATCTCCAACTCCCCAGACGTGGAGCATGTGTCTTCCTCTGCAGTGTAACCGTGATCATGGCATGGTCTGACAGAGAGTGGGGTTCGATGGTGGGGTCGGATACGATTGAGGCCAACGTCAGGGAGGCCAGGATGTGGTCTATACGTGCATAGTTTTTGTGTGCTGCCGAGTAATATGTATATTCCCGGTCGTCCGGGTGATGTGTACGCCATACATCTAGGAACCTGTGTTCTCCCAGCCAGCACGCTCCCTCGTCCGACAAGGAGCTCTTCTGTGTGTGCCGTTGTCCTGAACGATCCCAGGTCGGATTCATTACCAGATTAAGGTCATCACCCGCTAAAAGATCTGCATCAGTGGGCACCAAAACCTCGCCCATGGCTCTGCGAATTAACTGCTCTTGTTGTGTGTTCGGGGCGTATAGTTGGCAAGTGTAAATTGCAGGGTCTCCCACTGAATCCGGACCCCTAACAGCCTACCCTTTATCTCTTCAGTTGTGGCCAACAACTTGCCGCTAAATTTTGCGCTGAAAAGGATATCAACCCCATTGGTCTTTTGCCCATATTGGATGACCAGATTTGGAGGGGGAAACGCCGGGAGCGCATGCGGGGTGTATCGCACTGCAACAGGTGAGTCTCATGCAAGAGACAGATTTCCCCTTCGGAGCTTTCTTGAAGGGATAGGATCACTGATCTTTTCACTGGGTGCTTCAGTCCCCAGACATTTAGGCTTACTATTTTGAGATGCTAACCCATCCTCAAAAGGCACGTGGGGGGCCCAACAATGTGCATGCATCTACAGGTGGACCGAAGTCGCCCATCCCACTGGCACTTCTGCTGAGCTAAGACAGTGACTTTGTCAGAGAGCGATGAGGTGAAGGGATATACTGATAGGGTCAGCCCAACTAAAAATAAAATCCCAAACAGTGCCCAAAATATTCCCTCCCCATAAAAGGAAAGAAGAGTCAGCTTCATCTCAACAGGAGACAACAGTTCGTCTGAAGAAAAACATGGGGAGTGGGAGCCAGACGCTTCGAGTGAATCCCCAGTTATAGAGGAGGGGGGTCTCCCGATCGGCACCGGGAAACAGTAGTCCGAAGGTTGGGAGTTCTCCGGCACTATCTGAAAGAAAGTTGCCTAATTCCCCAGTCACAGTTCAAGGGGAGGCCGAGAGTTCAGATGAGTTGGCCATGGCTTCAAGATAGCCTGGTTGATGAGGGTTATTAACCCGAAACCGGTCCCAGGATGCTTGTTTCCGGTCCAGGGAAGACATGGCTTGGTAGTTCGGTGCTGGACTGTTCCCAGGAGGCACAGGGTCAGACTGTTTTGCATATGGCCATGTCTGAACTGGGGTGGTGGAGTGAGCTAAAGAATGATGATGGATTAAACCCAGATCAGTTGACTGGGGGTGTGTGTTTGATTTGCTCAAACGCTCCGTCCATCATCCCCTTTGGTATGACGTCAATCACAGCCTTTTGTTCACTGGCAATTGTCTCTGAGTCTGGTTTGTGACTCGTGGAGGGAACCCCACCCGCTGCCACCGAGATGCTGGGGTGTGCGTAGTCTTCCTGTGCCTGAAGGCATCTGCTTGAGGAGGTTCCTCTGGGAGGCCCAACACTTCGGCAGCTTTTTTCAGAGATCCTATTTGCCATAGCTTGTTCTCAAGCCGAAAGATGATGCAGAAATTAGGACCAGAGGAGTATGCTACTCACCTTTCTCTTAGGTGTGTGGTGACAGCTCAAAAATTACTTCGTTTTGTGAGGTTAGTCAGGGAGAGGTCTTGGAAGAACGCCAAAGTGTGTCCCCTGAACTGGACTGGATGCTCCTTCCGGGCTTGGAGTATGCTCTTTGAGTTGATAGTCGTGTACACACATGAGGATATCCGGCGGAGGATCTTTGGCGCCTCTGCGTAGTCCCACTCGGTGCAATCTATCCATCTGGATTTCAGAGGGACATTTGTCATCCAGGACTTGTTTGAAAAGAGCCAGAACATATTCGGAGATGTCATCTCCTTCTGATCGGGAAGGAGCCCCTCTGATGCGCACATTGTTGTGGAGCGAGCGATTTTCCAAATACTCTGCAGCCGCTTGCAATTTGATGTGCTGCTTGCGGAGGAGCAGCAGCTCCTGCTGCATCATTTCCAGCTCTTCATCCCTATTAGTTTCACGCTCTTGCAGTGAGGCGACAGGGTTGCGTACTTCATCCAGGTCTTTATGCACATCTTTCAGGTCTGCTGACAGTGGATTTTGCATGGTGAGCAAATCTTCACGGAGGGATGAGAAAAGTTTGGACATGAAAGCTTGAGTCACAGGGGTGTCCTGAGCCTCTAGGTCCCCTTTGAGTTCCTCGTCGTCCAATGACGTACTCGCTGTGGAGGGTGCCAGCGGTTGTTTCATCAAGATATCCTTAACTTACCTGTTCTTCTTATTCCTGGCAGAGGCCATGGTGGCGACAAAGGACGACAACCCTGCATCTGGTGGGATTCGGTATATGCGGAGTATGTTGTACACCCTGGTTGGGGAATTCTATCCCAGCTGATTTGAGCATGGTCGACGGGCTATATGTCGAAGTAGGGTCGAGGCCCCTTGGGGTCTTATCACGGCCCCTCGCATATACAGAGCGGGTAGCGTGTATGGCGAGGGTGGATGCGATGTGCTAGCCGCCGGAAAGAGCCGGGCCAGGGGTCTCCCTACCGCTTCCGTCCGACACGACTACCCCGGAGGCATCACCGAGGACGTCCTGTGGGGGCTTAGATGTATTGCAGATTGTTGGGGCCGTTACAGGCCTGCTGGCAAGTTCAAAAGCTCTATGGTCCACCCTGTGAGAGCCTCCCAAGTGCTTTGGGCCAGCTGCGTCGCTCGAGGTACTTATTTCCCATCTGGGTTGCATCTAGGCCCCTGAAGTTCGCCGATGCCGTCACGCCTAGGCTCTCTGGAGGGGGGGGGGGTGGTTCCGTGTACCACTCTTAGGTCCTTCCACCATGCGTTTGCCGCCCGGCGGTGCTCATAGCAGGGATCCTTGTCCAGGCACCCAGCGCCGCCGTTACAGAGCAGTCATCCCTTCTCTTGCGCCTGGATCTCAACTGCTTCCGGGAAGAAGCGGCCTTGGTTCTCCCAGCGGTCATGGCCCAGAAGCTCAACGCCCTGGCAGGGGCAGGTGCACAGGCCTCTTCCTCGCGACATGCCCCACGCGAGGGCAGCTCGTGGCTCTCTGTCCTGGGGGACCTCATGTACATGCCCAGTAGGCTCGATGTCCTCCCGCACCACCAGGCAACAGCTCCCAGGGGACCCCGCTCGCTACCGCTTTCACTTTGGGGCAATTAGCATTGGCTGTGTTACTGCGCACTGTCTCACCTGCTCTCTGTAGCGGTCCTCGACTGGGGCTCCCACAGCGCTGCTATGCAGAGCAAGCCCGGTCCTCACTTCCAGTTTCTGGGCCTCACCTCTGCTCTGGGCACAGTCTCACCATGTTTGCCGCAGCGGGTCGGCCCCCAGCCGCACCGGCTGCACTCTCGGGCTGCCCACGAGGTGAGATCACCCGCCTAGACACGCCTCTGCTTGAAGGGCCCCAGCTCGTTGCGGACTCTCCTCATTGCCTCCAAGCAGTTCGGGCAGGGCTCCCAACAGGCCGCACCGCAGCACGGGCTCGATTTACTCCAGCAGGTTCCCAGGGCAGCGTCCAACTCAAGGCCGCTCCACAGCGCGGGCTCGCTTCACACCTGTAGGCTGCTGGATTGCAGGGCAGCTTCCACCTCAAGGCCGCACTGCAGCACAGGCTCGCTACACTCCCGTAGGCTGCAGGATCTCAGGGCAGCGTCCACCTCAATCGCGCTGCATCTGTCTCCATTAAGGCCCAGGCTCTGCACACAGAGTACAGGAATCCTGCCCTAGTGTCTTTGTCTTGCCTCTCCCGGGTGCAGATGCCGGCAATGGGCTGCTATATGTAAGCTTTTAACCAATGGCACTAGAGAGACTCACAGAAGTGTCTCACTCAGTCGCTATCTTGGCCACGCCCCATTAATCACTTTTAAAACTGAGATTCTTCACCACTTTCAAGCGACGTTCTGCTAGCTTCAGAAGCTCTTAATTCTTTTGTGACCATCTAGTCTTCTTCATGTGTATGTTGTGCCTTTGGCTTGTTGCAGCGTGAAGCGGTGTGTAAAATTCAGTTGTAAGATTACTCACATTACGCCTCTAACCATACTGGGCCCTTTCTGATTAGACAGTCTAAAGCGCTTCGATTTACCACAGAGGCAATGATCCTCTGACGAATCTTTCTTCACTGATACGAGGGGTGAAAATTAGGGTGACCAAGCTCCACATTGGATGTGTAATGAGGGCCATTATCAGATTTAAATAGACCACTCTCGAGACCATACTGTAGAAGTCAAGAATAGCAACTGTGAGACCCAACCTCCTAAAGAAGTTAAGTTGAGTGAGAATTATGCAAACCAAGAGCTCAGCAATTATGACACAAAAAGAAGAAGTAAAACCTGATGCTCTGAAAAGGCTGGCTGATTCTCTCTACAACATATTCAAAGACTACTCGCAGTCAGAATGGAAGAATAAACAGGACTCAATAATATATTCAGACAAATTTAGATGTATTTGGTTATTGTATTAAGGAATTAAAATCCATCAGAATGAGCCGTTTCTTAAAGACTTCAGTCAAGAAAATCCTAGCTTGCATTAAAGCATCAAGCATTTAGCCAAATCTTTAGAGGATGGTTATTAAATTCAGAATACAAAGTCCCACTACCGTAAGGGAGAAGGATGTTTCGAATTTCTAACAGCTCAGGCTCTACGAGGCAATGGGAAAGGTTCAGATTTAAATTCCTTTAAGGGAGAGTCTATTAATTTAAAGCTTAAAGATAAACTAGGAATTTGAAAAATAGAAATTGTTCATCAAAGAAGGTCTCAATCCCTCAGCTACTGATTGTAGCATAGACAACAGTCCAAAAGAAAGGATCAATCAGCATAGCATCCGGTTCCCAAGTAGGAAAAATCAGAATGGCGGTCGTTGAGAAGTAAAAATCTGTGGCATTGCCCCTCCTGTGGAGTTTTTTCTTTCATAATTTCTTTAGCAAAGTCCAGAAGCATAGCATCACTTCACTATTGAAGATTATAATATGTCCCAGTTCACATTAGGTCACCTAATATGATTTGAAACATCATACTGGTTCCCTATGCTAGTCATGAGAAACGAAAGTTTGCGAGTCCTCACAGGGCTATCATTGATAGAGAAGAAATGCAAAGTGCAAGTGGACGTACATGCCATCCTGGAACTCTGTGGGGGTACAGAGGGGGGGGGGGGGGGGCACAAGTTGTGCCCTACTAAATGTATCCCCATGGTGGGGTTGCATTGGTGGCTTTGTAGGACACCCTTTGTTCCTGCACTGCCAGCCTTTTCATGGCGGGCCTCCACAATGAAAAGGCTGGCGGTCCAGGAACTTGTAATATGCTGAGCGGGACTGCGCCAATCCACGCTCCGCATACTGCTCCGCGCCGCAATGACTTAAGATGTTGTAATATGAACCACTACTGCTGCGATACAGCGAATCTGCCAGACTCGTAATCGGGCCCAAAGTTGCAATTCATAGCCACAGCTAAAATTCTATTTCCACGGGAATATTTCACTGTAAAAGCTGTAAAAACATTGAAGAATGAGTGTTGAAGTGTACAGAACGAAACGCAACATTTTACTTGCAAAGAACGATCCATTCTATTAAATCAGGGGAAAGGTCAGCATTAGATGAACATTTGTAAAGGTCTTTAAATTAGCATTGCACGTTTAAATGAAATGAGCTCTGACTTTATTTCAATCAAAATGAAATTAAATCAATTCAAATTACCTAATATATAAATTTCACACATTATTACATAAAAATAACTAGCGCACCTTGCTACTATAAAATCTTCTGATATTCATATAAATGCTAGCTTCAAAATGTTTTGCTCTGCTAAAAATTGTTTCTCACTTTTCATAAACTACATAATCTCTATTATTGATTTGCAAAACCTCTGGCCTGCAACTTATTTCTACACATTTTTGCACCGACTTTCCTAACTGGTGCGTTTTCAGCAAAAAGCATACGAATTACTAGCATAGGCCATTTCACATAGCATCAAAATTCTCACCAATTTATACGTTTATACGCAACATATGCATTTAGAATTTATTATCTCAACTTATTTATGTGTTACCTTCTGAATGTGTTGTATTCATCTCACATTTTAAAGCATACTTTTACCGTGCCTCTTACTACACTTGTTTCTGTCTCATGTGTCACTATGTTTATCGTTTGCAACGTGTACTCTCAGTTTTCATGTTTTCTGTGTATAAATTTGTCGAGTAGTATGAATTTTAAAATGCTGCTGGATCAGACTCATGTCAGCTGGATACAAGGGTCCACTTCTACCTGGATCCTTGGACGATACGCAGATCCTCTTCCTTTTGCATAGAGAGGGGAATTGATGCATTTAACTTCCTCCATTGTAATAATAATAATTATAATCCTGTATTTGTAAAGCGCACAGCTACCCGTAGTAGGTTTCCTGGCGCTGGGGGCCGTCGGGAAGATTAAGCAAGCTATTGCCCAGAGTCACATGGTGCTGGACAGACCCCTGCCGCCGGTGCCAGGGATCGAATCGTGATCCCCAGCATCCGGCGTCAGTCGCCCTGTCCACTGCGCATCACCTCTTCCCGGTACGCAAGTGATCTCGGATGAGATGGGTAGCATTTGGCTCAAGGATGGTAGGTGCTTTCATCCTGGGCAGCCATTGGCTCAAGGATGGTAGTTGCTTCCATCCTTGGCAGTCATTGGCTCAAGGATGGTAGGCACTTCCATCTTGGGCAGATGATGGATCGCCGATGGTAGGCGCATCTATCCTGGGAGGTCTTTGGCTCAACAATGGCAGATGTTTCCAACCTGGCCAGCCTTTGGCTCAAGGATGGTAGGCGCTTCCATCCTGAGCAGCCATTGGCTCAAGGATGGTAGGCACTTCCATCCTGGGAAGTTGTTGGATCAAGGATGGTAGGCGCTTCCATCCCGGGCAGCCTTTGGCTCAATGATGGTAGGCGTTTCGGTGTTTCTATCCTGGACAGCCTTTGGCTCAAGGATGGTAGGTGTTTCCATCCTGGGCAGTCTTTGGCTCAAGGATGGTGGGCATTCCGTTCCTGGGCCACCATAGGCTCAAGGATGGTAGGTGCTTCAAGATGGTAGGTGCTTTCATCTCGTGCAGTCATTGGCTCAAGGATGGTAGGTGCCCCCATCCTGGGCAGCATTTGGCTCAGCTATGGTAGATGTTTCAATCCTGGGCAGCCTTTGGCTAAAGGATGGTGGGCATTCCGATCCTGGGCCACCATTGGCTCAAAGATTGTAGGCGCTTCCATCCTGGACAGCCTTTGGCTCAAGGATGGTAGGTGTTTCCATCCGGGCAGCAAATGACTCAAGGATGGTAGGTGTTTCCATCATAAAGATAGTAGTCACTTCCATCCAGGGCAGCGGTTGGCTCAGGATGGTAGGTGCTTGCATCCTGTCTAGACTCGACTATGCCACCACCTGCTACCCAGGGCTCTCTGCCAAGATACTGGCCATACTTCAGAGAGTGACTAGTACACTGGTTTTTGGGTTGTGAAAATGAGAACTTGTTCCAGAGGCTCAGCTTAAACTTCACTGGCTTCCTTTAGAGCAGAGAATTGAATTTAATGCATTATGCACTCTTTATTGGGCTCTACACAGGACAGAAACCCCCACCATTCAAACCCGCATTTTACAATCAACTCCTACATGCTTTATTCAGTCAGCTTCACACCCCAAGGCAACAGTTCTTGGCTTTAGGATGATTCATGTGGAAAGCAGTACCTTCTCTGTCATGGCCCCCACATTGTGGAATCGCCTGCCACTACCATTGTGAAGCATCAGAAATCATACTTCTTTTTGCAAATCTTTGAAGATCCATCTCTTTCATTAGCCTGTCTCATTTTTCTCTTGCTCTTACTTACCAGTTCTAGCGTGAGATATATCCGGCTGATGAGTACAATTAATTAATTCATTCATTACCATGGACAACACGTAGGCTAGCTTGAAGTGAAAAGTGGCAATGAAGAGCTCTGGAGAAGCAACCTTTCAGCCAAAAAGCTGTGCTCATGTCCAGACGGCATGGTTAGCGCGTCACCTCCTAAAAGGGCAGTTATGAGGTGGGGGACTGTGGATCCTGAGGGGTGCTGATGGCTCACTGGCGAGTAAGACACAGATTTCTCACACTAATGATAAATGTAACTAATTGCAGCGTTCAGCATAATGAATAAATGCCAATAACATGAAGAAAAAATACATGAGGAAATGCAACTTGGAATCAGAAATATGAGAAAGAAACAGATACACAAAAGTGCTAAAAACGAGAGGGAGTATGGCATGCGGTTCCTGTAACTCAAGAATCACCCCTGCCTCGCACTCCTTTCTATTTTCCTTAATCAGTAACAACAGTCAAGTAGGTGTTTTCATTCCATTTTATTTTCAAATTTTCTTATTTTTCTGTTTTCATGATTTCTTCCTTGTGTAATATTGTCATCATATCACATATTAATCAGTTTTTTACTTCCCAATGCATTTCAAGCAATACTGCCCTTCCTCAGGGGATTCTCTTTTTCTGCAAAGGTTAACATAATGAGTGTTAAGCGACTGGAATACCATTTTGATAATTTTGTGCTATGTTACATCAAAACATAAACAATAAACTGCACATTTTTCACAGTAATATATCCCTAACCTTGAAACCAATGTTTATGAGTGCCTGAGACTTTTGTGTGGTGTGTAACCTTATAGCCCGTTTGTGAATGCAACCTTAGCGGAAAGGTCGAACTGACCTTTGCTTGATAGTCGGTAGCTTTCTGCATAAAATAGATGTCGAAATCACGACCTAAAAAGTAAAGTGTCCAACCGTTACTGGTGCTGGTAAGATACTAACACGGTTAATTTGAATTAAAGTATCGTCCGACGGCATTTTTACCTGAGCGACTCAAGGTCTCTCCTCTCAGTCTTCATTCAGCGGCGTTTTCGGTTTCCGATCATGTGACCGGACGTCGCTTAGTACACAGCGTGGAACGCATAAACATAGAGAACGGACTGTGTGCTGTCATTCATGTGGTCGAACGTCGCTTTGAGTGGCGCACAAGACGCATAAGTGTAGAAAACGGACTGTGTGTTATCGTTCATGAGTACTATAAGTAAATGTGGGACTTTGAACAATACATAGTGTGTCTCAGGTTTTAAAATATCGTGTTTCTTACATATATATGACCGTGACTTTTATACAACTTACTGTTGAAATTATAGCTAAACTATTAGACAATCAATCTTACACGTGACCTGGGGTTAATAGCGGTATTGAAAGAACTAACAATACATCATCACATTTCCCATTGTCCTTTGCAATATATTATTTACATTCGGTTCAGAGAAAACAATTAAAGTCCAATTTCTCATTGAGTCCTGATGGATTCATGGTATTAAGGTAATTGATCCAGAAGGTCTCTCTCCTTAACAAGTGACTGGCGTTATCTCTCCCTGGCAGAATTGGTACAATTTCTAAGATGCAAAATCTCAGTTGGCTCACATTATGATTCGCTTCATTGAAGTGTACTGCGAATGGTGACTTTTGATTCTTTAATCGAATGTTACTTTTATGTTCGATTATTCGGGTTTTCAGTTTCCGTTGCGTTTTACCAACGTATGATTTCCCGCATGGGCATCTCAGCATATATATGAGGTTCATCGAGTCACATGTTCCTGAGACTTTCAATTTAATAGGTGTTCCTTTTGTGGGATGATTGATGGTGTTGCTTTTTATAATCGCGGAACAGTTTCTGCAATTATGGCACGGTAAAGTTCCTTTGTAGGTATGTGTAACTTCAGTAGAGGTCTGTCTGATCAGTTCCTTGACATTTTTGGTTCTTTCATATGCAAAGATGGGGTCTTTTCTGAAAATGCCTTTAAAATCTTCTTCCAAAGTTAGCAGTGGCCAATGTTTTTTGATACTTCTTTTTATTTCACCACTTCTAGTGGAATATTTTGATACAAATACCATCCTTTGGTCATCGTCCTTTCTTTGTTGTGTGAGTAGGTGTTTCCTTTGTAGTTTGTCCGCTCTTTCCGCCGCGGATTCCAAGATGTTGTCAGGATATCCTCGTTTCTTAAATTTGTTTAATGTTTCTTCCTTGTGTTTTTGATACAGTTCTTCTGTAGACGCTATTCTTTTTATTCTCAGCAGTTGAGAAAATGGTAAGTGATTTTTTAGTGAGTTTTGATGAAAACTCTTGAAGTGCAATAAGTTGTTCCTGTCTGTTGCTTTCGAAAATACACTGGTGGTGATTTTGCCCTCTTCATTCGAGAGGGAAACATTGTAAATGATGCCTTAAATGATTTTCCAAAATGCAAAGGACTGGAATTAAATATGAACAGGACATCTGTGAAAAGCAGATGAAGCGATGGATAGGGTTCATTAACTATATTGGCAAGGCAGATGTTCGGAAACCACTTAAAAAAGCTACCACAAACAGTAAGGATGCTACCACACCAGCATGCTATTAGATGTGAAATGCCGGATGCACGAGGGTTAACTACTCTGCGCCTTGGGCATGCTGCCGCAGACACACAACATCCGCATAGTACCAGCCAAGTTTAGGAGAATACTAAGAAAGCCGAACATGAGCTAGATATCTAATATTTCACTCTGGTGAAGGGCCAGCACAGAGTGCACCCTGTCACCCCTTCCACCTTCCTTGCTGGCAGGATATATGAAGTGAGATGTGCGAGGGCTGACTCTGTCCTCTGCTCCTTGGGCCTGCTGCCACAGAGAGAGACAACAACATGCGTATCGTGCCAGCCAGGTTTACGAGAAGATACACAAAGCACAACATGAGGTGGGTATCTACGAGTTCACTCTGGAAACAGGCCAATCCAGATTGCACTCTGTCACCTCTTCCACATTCCCTTGCTGCCAGGAGAGACCGTGTTCCCCTTGGTTTACAGGGCAGGTACTCATATTACAGAACCTTACCATGTGCCGGAAAGATTCCATGATTGTGTGAGGGGAGTTGTGCTGTCCGGAGAGAGCTTTAGTGTTCTCCAGTATCCATAGTATCCATTATCCATGTACATTTGGTTTGATTCCAGACTATTGTATCCACAATACTGTCTGAAAGAAACAATATCATGTGCTCGCAAAAATATTGCAAAAATATTGCTTCATTGGATTTAATAGTAGAATGCTTACACCCAGTAGGATGATATTTTTGGGACAAAACATTTTGGACGCACTATTTCAGTTAGAAAATAATTTTGCAACTGATATTCTGAGCTACAACCATACATTGTTGATATACTGGGATGACATTCCATTTTGTTTGCTTTCTCATAGTAAGAATTTCACGGGTATTTTTCAATCAATCAATCAATCAGGGAGATTATAAGCGAGCTACTTACCCGTGAGAGTCTCAAGGCGCTGGGGGGGGTGGGGGTGGGGAGGGGGGGTGTCTGCGGCTGTGTACACCCAAACAGCCAGGTCTTCAGTGCCTTCCTGGAGGTGTTCAGGTATGGGGCTCGTCTGCAGCCGCAGCCGGTAGTGGGAGTACCGGCCAGGCGGTGACGTGGGGAGGGGGAGGGGCAGGGTGGGACGTAGTAATGTACGGATTACGGACTTTAAAAGGTAAGTAAGCATAAAAATGAATAAAACGAATTTCGTTGCACACACTGCATCACCAAATGCGACGCAGTTAGTGCAACGAAATTAGTTTTATTTATTTTTATGTTTACTTACCTTTTAAAGTCCGTAATCCATACATTACTACCCCCCACCCTGCCCCTCCCTCTCCCCACATCACCGCCCAGCTGGTACTCCCAATACCAGCCGGGGCTGCTCGTCTGATGTCGATCGGGAGCTCGTCCCAGGTCTTGGCCGCGATGTAGGAGACGGCTCTTCCCCCTGCTTTGACTATGCTGCTGTGTGGGGTCTCAGCAAGAGGGAGGTAGGTGGATCAGAGGAATCTCTTGGGTATGTGGAAGGTGATTCTGTCGTTGAGGTATTGGGGTCCTGGGTTGTGGAGCCATTTGTAGGTGTGGGTGAACATTTTGAAAGTGACTCTTTCCTCGATGGGGAGCCAGTGGAGATCCGGAAGGTGTTGGCTGATGTGTTCGTGCCGGTGGATGTAGATGACGAGTCTGGCGGCGGTGTTCTGTATCATTTGGAGCTTGCAGAGTAGAGACTTGTTTATGCGGCATAGAGGGCGTCTAGCCTGCTGGTTATGAGTGCGTGGGTGACTGTCTTCCTTGATTCGGGGGATTCATTTGAACTTCTTACAGAGGATGCGGAGGGTGTTGTAGCAGCTGGAAGCGACGGCGTTGACCTGTCGGTTCATGGAGACGGTGGAGTCGAGTTACATGCCGAGGTTTCTGGTGTGGTCCGTGGGGGTGGGAGAGTTGCCGAGGGTGGTGGGCCACTAGGTGTCATTCTGTGCTGATGGGGTTGTTCCAAGAAGGAGGACATCTGTTTTCTCCGAGTTGAGCTTCAGGCAGCTGTTGCTCATCCAGGATGCAACGTTCTGCATTCCTTCTTGGAACCTGACTCTAGTGGTGGTGGGGTCTTAGGTGAGGGAGCGGATGAGCTGGGTGTCGTCGGCGTAGGATACTATGCTGACGCTGGGCTGTCTGACAATGGCGGTGAGGGGGGCCATGTATATGTTGAAGAGGGTTGGGCTGAGAGATGATCCCTGGGGCACTCCACAGTTGACATCCGTGGGTTCAGAGAGAAAAGGTGATAGTCTAATCATTTGGCTTTTGCTGGTGAGGAACAAGTGGATCCATTCGAGGGCGGTTTATTGTATGCCGGCATTGTGTAGTCTGTTGGTGAGTGTGCAGTGAGAGACAGTGTCGACGATGCTGACAGGCCGAGTAGGAACAAGGCTGTGGTGTCGCTTTGGTTGAGGAGGGTGCGGATGTCGTCTGTGGCATGGAGTAAGGCGGTCTCAGTGCTGTGGTTGCTGCGGAATCCAGATTGAGAAGGGTCGAGGATGGCGTTCTGTTTGATGAAGCTTGTATGTTCTGCGTTGAAGGTCTTCTTGGCGACTTCTGTGGTGAAGGGGAGGAGCGAGATGGGCCGGTAGTTCTTTAGGTCCGTTGGATCTGCTGAGGGCTTCTTGAGCAGGGGTCTGATTTCTGCGCTTTTCCAATCATCGGGGAAGGTGCCAGTCTCGAAGGTAGTGTTGATGGTAGATGGCGGTGGCGGCTCTGTGGTAGATGTGTGGTAGGCAGTGATCTCTGGGGCCCCCCGAGTGGATGCCTTTCATGGTCTTGGCAGTCTCTTCGGTCGTGATCGGTGTCCAGGAGGAGATGGTGGGCTGGCCGGTGTTGCCAGAGGGTGTGATGGTTGCTGGGGCTGGTATTAGGTCATTGAAGTTGTTGTATAGGTTTTCGATCTTCAGGAGGAAGTAGGATCCGAGCTTGTTGCAGAGGTCCTGGGAAGGGGTGATGTCCGTATCTTCACTGGGGGGGGGGGCCTGGTGAATTCTTTGATGGCGCTGAAGAGTCCCTTGGAGTTGCTGGAGTTAGCGAGGATTTTGTTATAGATGAATGTTCTTTTGGTGGTTCTGGTGTGTTGGTGGTTTTCTGTCATGGCGTTCTTGTGGGTGGAGTTGTTTTTGGTAGTCTTGTTGTTTATCCAGTTCTTCTTGAGGTGTCTGCAGGTGCGTCTGGCTTCTTGTAGGTCGGTAGTGAACTAGGTAGCTTTTCAGGGGCGCTGTATGTCAGAGTTTCGTAGGGGTGCGTGCTCGTCTGCACAGCTGGAGATCCGTGTGTGAAGTTTCGTGGATGCAAGGTTGGCATCAGTTGTCGCGGTTGGGGTGTCGTGGGTGAGGGAGGCCTTAAGCTGCTTCTCTGTGACTCTGCTCAAGTTCCTTCGAAGTGGGCGAGGGGCGGGTTTGGGCGGGCTTGGGGTTGTCAATGAGGAAGTGTAAGCAGTGGTAGTCGGTCCATGGGGGTTGCGTGGCGTGACTGAGGTGGACAGTGTTTCCTCCTGCGAAGATGGGGTTGAGGGTGTGTCCTGCTTTCTGGGTTGGTTCGGTGACGAGTTGTTTCAGTCCGATGTTGGCGAAGTTGTCTGGGAGTGTGGTTGAGTTGGGGTTGTTTTCGAGGTGGAAGTTTAGGTTTCCGATGAGTATGTAGTCCATGGAGGCGATGGCATGGGGTGCGATGAGGTTGGTGATGGTGTCAGCGACCATGCAGCAGCCGCCATTAAATGGGGAAGGAGGGTGGGACGTGCAGCTGGGAGGCGGGAGCGGGAAGTGTCAGTGGGAGGGGCCGCAGGGGCAGTAGCGGCGGGAAGGGGACGCAAGGCACAACAGAGACAGCAACACTCAGTAGAAGAGTAAACAGAGTTACAATAAAAAAACGGAATTAAATTAGGCAAAAAGCAAGGTACAAGCACAAGAAGGGGCAAGATGCAGGCAAATCAAAGGGCAAATACACACTACAGATACGGGTAATGACCGGGCGGAGCTGGGCACAGAGCGGGCAGACAGCGGCCTCAACACCTACCAGGTGGATGTCGGCAGGACTGCAGCGGAGCAGCACACAGCAGAGCTCCTGGGGGGAGAGGAGGCCTCAGACAAGGCCAGAGGTCTTGCTCTTTGACATGTAACATGCAATTATTGCACCATGTGCACCACTTAGCTCAGGCGAAGTTAGTCCATGCCCGCATACTTTTCTTGCTTTTCCCGTGCTTGGGCTTGGTGCGGTCAACCCTGTGCTGCCTCCCGTCTAATCAGGAAAGAGACCGCTACTGCTGTTTGTCTTTTCCAAGATTTTGTTTGGTGTGTTTGTAATGTGTAGCCTCTTGCTGCTCATATCAGCATTCCTGGATTCAGCAGATGAGGAAATATTCCCCAGTTGAGGGTGTGCAGCCACATTTTGCCTCAGGGAGGCCAACATCTGATGTCATAGTTTAGGGTTCACAGTCTTTTCAGCTAGGCTGTGAGATTCCTCTTTACTTTGTCACCACAGCTAATATCTCAAAACATTATGCAGGACTGTACCCTTATCACCTGCAATCTTAGCCTTTATTATGATTAAGCCACAATTTGTGCATTATCAGTGCAAGTTGTGCACCTGGTAAATACCCAAACCATAGGATACAGTATTTACCATCCATGTGTTTTGCACCCTTTATTTATGCACCTCGGAGTAGGCCTTAGTACTGTTATTGCCTGCTATCTCACATCCAAAGGTGCACAAACTGTGAAAATGTACTGCTTGGTGCACAATTTAGTGAAAATTGGGGAAGCAAAGAACCCAAGAGTGTGAAATTTGACACCTGTTTGACTTTTTCAGCTCAGGTACACAGATGATATCAGAGACATCCTTCATAATAAACTTTGTAACCGCATATACTTCATAAGACACATGTATACTCCGGCTTGTAGCGCTTTGAAAAAGAAGCAGGGGGCACTAGCATGCAACACAAGTGGTAGGTTCTAAGCAGGGTTGGACTGGGACAGAAAATAGTCCCGGGCAAACAAAATAAAAGTTGCCCCATTAGATTGCTAAAATAGCCATGTTGGTACAGCAGTGAAGTTTTCAACTTGGTCAAATACACTCTATAAGTATATTGCAAGGTATGGAAGACTGCATGCAATTAAGCTTTCTGCAGGCAATGTTTGTTTTAATATCATGGAAATCAACAGTAAAAACTATCCAAGCAGACCATAACACAGGCCCACAAACAGCCAAAAAACAAGGCAACACACTGAACTTTCAGACCAGCCTGTCAGGCTCTGCCTGATTGCCCTAAAGGCAAGTCCGACTCTGGTTCCAAGTAAATCAGCAACAGCAATGGATCTGTGCCAGAACTGCTCCAATCTACACTTTAAGGTTGTATGTGATTTCATAGAAAAACAATTTCATGGAATACCATTACTGAGAAACCAGTTCACCTAAACCATTTAATAGACATTTCCAGAATTAATGTTACCAATTCATAAATGAATTGGCTATTGCATGCTTATTTTTTAAGGTGTAAATACAAAGGTTGCAAGTCTTACTTTCGGGAATAATTGTGTCTGAGGTAATAATTTCAGTGCTTTACTTCAGGGCACATTATTTCAGATTTAAAACTTTTTCATTGTAAAACAATTACTTCAGATGCTTTTAATTTCCTGACCATTCACCATGCCTACACAACATCCATCCCCCATCTCTCGGAAAACCCTAAACACATCAATCCATTCCCCCTAAAAACTCCTCACCATACCTAAACGACACCCTTTCCTGAACCCAAAAAGCCATTTCTACCCCTAAAGTCCACCCACCTCAGAAACCTAAAACCCCCTCACTATGCCTAAACTACACCCATCCCTGACCCCTTAACTACACCCATCCTTGTACCCTAAACGCCCTTTCTAACCCTGCACTCCATCCATCCCTGAACCATAAAACCCCTCATTACCCCTAAAATCCACCCATTTCTGAACCCTAAAAACCCCTTTCTGTGACTATATTCCACAAATCCCAGGCCCCTTAAAACCCCTCACCACACCCACACTCATTCTATCTGTGAACCCTTACCACTAACATGGGCGTAAAATCCGCTCCGCTCGCGGATTTTTCGGATTTTCGGCAAATTCGCAATCCGCGAACGCTCGCGAATTTGTCGAAAATCCGTGAATCCGCTCGCGGTGGATTTTTTGCTTGGTTGCGGCGCGCGGCGTGGTGCACGGCGTTCACTTTCCGTCATTTTAGCGTTTGCCGAGTTGTTTTTCTTTGCGAGTGACGCGCCATTTTAGATCTTGCTGCGTGTTCCCGCGGGAGTTTGTCGCCCGCGAATACGTACTCGCGGCTTGCCACCTTGCACAGCACACCTCGCGAGAGTTCGCAATTGCGAACACGTAGTTGCGGCGGAAAGGAACAATCTCGCACTTGCGAAATAGAGATTTTGCAATTTCGCACAAGAAAATCACCAGCAAACAGGATAAACCTTCAGAAAATTATGATTTTTATCAGAATCACTCCTCAGGTTGACATTTGCATGGCCTTTTTTTTTGCAAGGAGTCCATTTTGGGGGGGGGAGTAAGGAAGTGCCCCACAGTCTCCAACTTCCTGTTCCTGTCCAGCAGGCTCCTCCCAGTGCTTTGTCCATCTCCTGGTCACTTTCATTTGGATCTGGAGCTGGAAGGATTACTTTTTGTGGGTGCTGCTGGATATTTGGATTTGAGGCCTTTTTGACTGTCTTTGGATCACTTTTGGATTAGAAATCAACTTTCACAAGTAAGTTTGTTTGGGGCATTACAGTTGCTGCAAGTACAATTTTTGAACTTTTTCAGAAAATTAAATAAATTATATTGTGGGTAGCCACAGTATCCAGTAGGACCAGGGTTGGTTATGGGTGCATGATACAACTGTTTTGTTGAATTTAAACACCATTGAGGCCATGGATGGGCTGGGATTGTGCAGATTTTATTGTTTTTTGTCATTTTTTTGGGCCTGCTGGTGTGGCCCTTTGCCCAGGGGTGCTGAGTGTTGCATGGGCCTAGTCTTTCTGTGGGGTGTCTTCTTGAATTTAAACATAATTGAGGCCATGGATGGGCTGGGATTGTGCTTATTTTATTGTTTTTTGTCGTTTTTGGGGGGCTGCTGGTGTGGCCTTTTGCTTGCCCAGGGGTGGTGGTGGTGCATGGACTGAGTGTGCCTGTGGTGTGGTCTCACTCTCTTTGATGTAAACATCATGGATGGCATTGGATTGTGGTGATTTCTGGCTGTTTTTCTGTTTTTTGGGGGTGTACTGTTGATGTGGACTGGCCATGTGGGTGGTGGTGGTGGCCATCTTGAGTGCTGGCTGGTACAGGCAACATGTGCTTGGGGTGTAAGGGGGCCATTTTGAGGAGAGGCAGTGTCTGAGGCCTGCACTTATTTTGCCTACTTTTCATCCCTTATGCCCAGGGGTAGTGAGTGTTGCATGGGCCTAGTGTTTCTGAGGGGTGTCTTCTTGAATTTAAACACCATTGAGGCCATGGATGGGCTGGGATTGTGCAGATTTTATTGTTTTTTGTCGTTTTTTTGGGCCTGCTGGTGTGGCCCTTTGCCCAGGGGTGGTGAGTGTTGCATGGGCCTAGTCTTTCTGTGGGGTGTCTTCTTGAATTTAAACATAATTGAGGCCATGGATGGGCTGGGATTGTGCTTATTTTATTGTTTTTTGTCGTTTTTGGGGGGCTGCTGGTGTGGCCTTTTGCTTGCCCAGGGGTGGTGGTGGTGCATGGACTGAGTGTGCCTGTGGTGTGGTCTCACTCTCTTTGATGTAAACATCATGGATGGCATTGGATTGTGGTGATTTCTGGCTGTTTTTCTGTTTTTGGGGGGTGTACTGTTGATGTGGACTGGCCATGTGGGTGGTGGTGGTGGCCATCTTGAGTGCTGGCTGGTACAGGCAACATGTGCTTGGGGTGTAAGGGGGCCATTTTGAGGAGAGGCAGTGTCTGAGGCCTGCACTTATTTTGCCTACTTTTCATCCCTTATGCCCAGGGGTAGTGAGTGTTGCATGGGCCTAGTGTTTCTGAGGGGTGTCTTCTTGAATTTAAACACCATTGAGGCCATGGATGGGCTGGGATTGTGCAGATTTTATTGTTTTTTGTCGTTTTTTTGGGCCTGCTGGTGTGGCCCTTTGCCCAGGGGTGGTGAGTGTTGCATGGGCCTAGTCTTTCTGTGGGGTGTCTTCTTGAATTTAAACATAATTGAGGCCATGGATGGGCTGGGATTGTGCTTATTTTATTGTTTTTTGTCGTTTTTGGGGGGCTGCTGGTGTGGCCTTTTGCTTGCCCAGGGGTGGTGGTGGTGCATGGACTGAGTGTGCCTGTGGTGTGGTCTCACTCTCTTTGATGTAAACATCATGGATGGCATTGGATTGTGGTGATTTCTGGCTGTTTTTCTGTTTTTGGGGGGTGTACTGTTGATGTGGACTGGCAATGTGGGTGGTGGTGGTGGCCATCTTGAGTGCTGGCTGGTACAGGCAACATGTGCTTGGGGTGTAAGGGGGCCATTTTGAGGAGAGGCAGTGTCTGAGGCCTGCACTTATTTTGCCTACTTTTCATCCCTTATGCCCAGGGGTAGTGAGTGTTGCATGGGCCTAGTGTTTCTGAGGGGTGTCTTCTTGAATTTAAACTCTATTGAGGCCATGGATGGGCTGGGATTGTGCAGATTTTATTGTTTTTTGTCGTTTTTTTGGGCCTGCTGGTGTGGCCCTTTGCCCAGGGGTGGTGGTGAGTGTTGCATGGGCCTAGTCTTTCTGTGTGGTGTCTTCTTGAATTTAAACATAATTGAGGCCATGGATGGGCTGGGATTGTGCTTATTTTATTGTTTTTTGTCGTTTTTGGGGGGCTGCTGGTGTGGCCTTTTGCTTGCCCAGGGGTGGTGGTGGTGCATGGACTGAGTGCGCCTGTGGTGTGGTCTCACTCTCTTTGATGTAAACATCATGGATGGCATTGGATTGTGGTGATTTCTGGCTGTTTTTCTGTTTTTTGGGGGTGTACTGTTGATGTGGACTGGCCATGTGGGTGGTGGTGGTGGCCATCTTGAGTGCTGGCTGGTACAGGCAACATGTGCTTGGGGTGTAAGGGGGCCATTTTGAGGAGAGGCAGTGTCTGAGGCCTGCACTTATTTTGCCTACTTTTCATCCATTATGCCCAGGGGTAGTGAGTGTTGCATACTTGCATGTCCGTAGTCTTTCTGTGGGGTGTCTTCAATGTAAACATCAAGGATGGCATGGGATTGTGCTCATTTTTCTGTGTTTTGTCGATTTTTTGGGGTGTATAACTGAACTGATGTTCCTCTGTCTTCCATTGCTTTTAGGTGCACAAGAAGACTCAAGAGAACCACCAGTGCCAGGAAGAAGTCCTGCAGCGGTGTGTGCAGCATAACGTCACGCGACGTCACGTCTGGACACAGAACCCTCTGCAACTCGTGCAACTGCTGCCTGCTGACCTGCTCTGAAGAGGATGGCCCCAAAAAAAGTAACCCGTAGCTCCTCTAGCAAGAAAGGTGCCAGTAAGGAGCAGAAGAAGCAAGTTACCAAGGAGACTGGTGTGCCGCCCGCCCCTTTTTTTGGGAGTAAAAAAAAAAGTATGCCTGCAGCAGCAGCAGCGGGATCTGCTGGGGACCAAGCTGGCAGCAGCACCCCCGCTCCATTGGGCTCAGTGCCACCACCACCACCACGCCAACTTATGTCCAAGCCCTTGAGTGCTGCAGAGGCAGCCAGTATAGTTCTTGAATCACCATCGACCAGTGATGTTGGCTCATCGCAAGAAAGCAGCAGCAATGTCCCTCAATCAACACAGGTTGTTGTAGCTCATCTGACGAGTGTTGAACAACCACAGCCGCAACAACAATCACATGTGCAAGTACAAGCCCAAGTACATGTGGAAGGAGAGGCAGCGCAAGGAGATGCGCAAGCAGAGGTGCATGGAGGGTCACAACAAGTGCCCACAATAGTTGTTCCTCCCGAAGTAGGGGCACATCAGGAAATCGACAATCAAGGCGAGGTATCATTTGAGGAAGCCACTCCTCCTGATGATCCTTCATTGTCTTCCACACCCCTAGCAAGGAAGAGATCAAGGGTGGTGTCTACATCCTCTTCAAGCACACCTCCTTCTGATGATACGGATCAAACTTGGGAACCAGCACCACAGCCGTCTGAGAGTGAGGCACACCATGATCCAACAAAGGTAGTTAAGCGTAAAAGGAAGCTCGTCCAAAGTCTCAGAGTTATGGAATGTGATGAGGCTCAACAAGAAGTGGCGGATACTGCTGCTGATGAAGACTCTGCCAACGACGACCCAGTCATCATAAAGGTCACTGCAGCCCCAGCGGGCATGCAGCAAACAGACATTTTGACCCTAGCCCGAAGAGCTGCTGCGCGTGATGATGATGATGATGATGTTGTCGATGAGGAGGCAGTGGAAACACCACAATCATTGGAGTTAAGTAGTACACCAACTCGTCCCGCTTCCATATTTCTTTCTGGCAAGAAGAGACCTCCGTCAACCTCGACCTTAATTAGTGGCGGTGAAAGTGCAAAACGTACAAAAGTTGGGCAATCCAGATCCTCCACTTCATCTGGCATTAGCTTCATGACCACCACCACCAGTATCGCCGCCTCCTCCAGGTCCCACAGACACTTCAAGTCCCCAGTTTGGGACTTCTTTACTGTTTGTCCCAAAAATCCAAAGTTTGCCATTTGTACCCTTTGTAAGCTTGCAGTTAGTCGTGGTAAGTCAGGTACCAACTATGGTACCGGCGGCCAGAGTGGTCATCTTGAGAGAAAGCACGCTGTCAAATGGTTTGCGCACCTAGATGCGATCAAGAAAGGCCAAAATCAAGGAAACGTTGATGTTTCATCTGATGATGACGAGCAGGAAGAAGACGTGTCAAACACGTCCCTTACACCCAGTACCCCTGTCAGCAGCACACCCAATGTGAGGCACACTAAGAGTGTTGGAGCGAGTGAGACACCAACGCACAAAAGTTCACCAGCGAGCAAAATTGGGTCAACGAAGTCATTATCAGCCCGTAAATGCTTGGTCCAGGGCAACATTAGAACAATGCTTACTTCAGACGTGCCATATGAACGCAACCACCCACTGACGCGTCTGTATAACACTAAGCTGGCTAAAATGCTAGCTGTGGACCTTCTACCTTTTTCTTTTGTAGAAGCGGTAGGTTTTCTTGAATTAGTGGCAACGCTCTGCCCTAAATGGAAAGTTCCGAGCCGGTTCTATTTTGCCAGAGTTGTGGTTCCAGCACTACATGAAGATGTGCTGCAGGCGATTGGGGCAGCTTTGCAGAAGAGTGCTGTTCACACAATACATCTGACAACAGACATGTGGACCAGTGGCCCAGGCCATGATTACATGTGCATCACTGCACACTGGGTCTCTTTTTCAGGTGTTAAAGCAAAGCTAAACGCAGGTGTTGACCCGGACAAAGTTTTCAAAGCTGCTCGGAAACATGCAACACTAGCCATGTTTGGCTTGGAGAAAAGTCACACAGCAGAAAACCTTTTGCAAGAGTTTAACAAAAAGGTCTTGACAATGCTATCCCCCCTAAAACGCAAGATTGGTTATGTTTCCACGGATAATGGCTCCAATGTAGTTAAGGCCATGTCGGAGGGTGGCTATTTCAGAGTGCCATGTTTGGCGCACTGTATCAATCTGGTAGTTCAAAAATTCTTGAGTGATAGAGACAGTGCAGCGTTCGCGGTAATGGCCACCTGCCGCAAAATGTGCAACCATTTCAGCCATTCTTTTAAGGCCCGGAAGCATCTGCGGAGACTGCTACTTCAACGTAGAATGCCAGTGAAAGCACTCATCCAGGAGGTGGCAACACGTTGGAACTCAACCTTCTACATGCTTGAGCGTCTGTATGAGCAGTATACGGTACTCGATCACTATTTCTTCACAGAGGGTATATCTCAGAAGGAGGACCTGCGGATGAGTGCGGCGCAATGGGACATAGTTAAAAGCCTGACAGACATGCTTCGTCCTTTTGAGTTCTTCACGCGTGCAGTCAGCCAGGAGGACTGTAATTTGGGAAAAGCTATCCCATTGTTGTGCATGCTGGAGCACCAACTGATGGCGGTGTCTTCTGAGTTTGAAAAAGAAGATGAAGAAAAAAAAAACATTTCATTTTGTCAGAGAAATTATTAGAGCGCCTACGTGGTGATGAACGTCTTCAAAAGATCAAGTCAGATCAGCATTACATTTGTGCTACTATTCTGGATCCACGCTACAAAAAGGCGCTGGCAGGCGAAGCATTCTTTCCTTTTGATGATGCAGATGTTCAAAAGTACAAACATTGGTTAGCCTTGTCAGCCAAGAGGTTTGAAAAAGAACGGCAGGTTATTGAAGGAGAAGCCAGTACATCAGCATCAGCAGGCCATCCCCAGTCACAAGAATCCACTTCTGCACCTGTGGCTGGGGCACAAGTGACCTCTCAGCCGTTAAAGACACCGGCAACTGGATCATCTGCACCACACACAACAAAAACAGTGGCTGTTGTAGAGGATTGGCTAAGTTTGCTTGGGTATGGTTCTCGAAAAAATGTCACAGCCACAGCAAAAAGTAAGCAAAGTGGAGGAACCGTTGATGACCTTGAGTCGATGGTGCAGGACTATATGAATGACTCAACAGTGGTCTTTCTTAATGAGGAGCCATTGCAGTATTGGCATGGCAAAAAACAATTGTGGCCACAGCTCTACAACCTGGCTATAAACTATTTGTCTTGCCCACTCGCAAGTGTGTCTTCTGAACGTGTTTTCAGTGCTGCTGGTGGCATTGTAACTCCCAAACGGAGCCGCCTCTCGCCCAAAAATGTGGAGCGGCTGACAATGATCAAGATGAATCAGCACCTCATACCACCAGATTACAAAGTACGAGAAAGCACGCCGCATGAAGACGAGGAGGACGGCAACGTAGATGAGGGGATTTTTTCTCTGTTCGGTGGCACTGACCTCATCCAGCCTGAATTCGCAGAGTATGATGACGAAATCTTGTTCTTATTCCCTGACACCGAGCCCTGAAAATGAGACAATCAATCAAGAACTTTCTTTTTCGTCCTTATTCACTTTTATTCCTGTGTGCTTTGTGTCTCTCTTTCTTTGTTTTGCACAGTTAATTAAATTCAAACTTTAATCACCTAATCCCAAAAACAAGACCATCATCAGAACTGTCTTCACTTGTTTGCTTATTGCTTTGAAGGTGCCGCAGTCTACATTCCTCAGGTTCACAAGTTCCGAAGAACATGCTCCTCTATCCTCCTCCTCCAGACTGCGATTTCCCTCCAAGCAGAGTGCTGGATTACGCCCAATGAAGAAAGACTCAGCACTTGTGGGGGTGTTGTACTTCTTTGCGGGTGAGTTGACGGATTTGGGCCCATTGCTGTGAAGCTCTAATAATGGACAAAAGTGTTTTGGACCAAATATGAGGTGGAAATTTCTTGCCGTTTTTGCTGACTTGCTTGCCTTTGAGGTGCTCTTTGGCGGGGTTCCGGGGGTTTGTGGGTAATTTTTGGTGTCTGTCGAAGCACTGCTGCGACAGTCTAATCTTGATTGCATTTGCTTTTCAGGAAATCCGTGGTGGAAAACAGGAGTTATGATGATTGATGATGATGACCTAGCTGAACAGCGCCGCATTTGGAACGAAGGCCGAGAGATATTGTAAGTATGAGATTTAGCTTTTTCGCTGTTTGGGGGTGTTGTCGGGTGGTTTTTTGCGGGTGGGTTGGCGCCGGCGGGTCTTGCCTGGGGCATTCCTGGGAAGGTCTAATACCGGATAGAAGTGTTTTGGACAAAATCCATAAGGAACAGCCTTTTTTTTGCTATTTCTTCTGACATCTTGCTCAATGTAGCGTTTTGGGGGGCTTCCTGCTGTTCGTGGGTGGGTTGCGGCCGGGGTCTCTGTCGAAGCACTGCTGCGACAGTCTAATCTTGATTGCATTTGCTTTTCAGGAAATCCGTGGTGGAAAACAGGAGTTATGATGATTGATGATGATGACCTAGCTGAACAGCGCCGCATTTGGACCGAAGGCCGAGAGATATTGTAAGTATGAGATTTAGCTTTTTCGCTGTTTGGGGGTGTTGTCGGGTGGTTTTTTGCGGGTGGGTTGGCGCCGGCGGGTCTTGCCTGGGGCATTCCTGGGAAGGTCTAATACCGGATAGAAGTGTTTTGGACAAAATCCATAAGGAACAGCCTTTTTTTTGCTATTTCTTCTGACATCTTGCTCAATGTAGCGTTTTGGGGGGCTTCCTGCTGTTCGTGGGTGGGTTGCGGCCGGGGTCTCTGTCGAAGCACTGCTGCGACAGTCTAATCTTGATTGCATTTGCTTTTCAGGAAATCCGTGGTGGAAAACAGGAGTTATGATGATTGATGATGATGACCTAGCTGAACAGCGCCGCATTTGGACCGAAGGCCGAGAGATATTGTAAGTATGAGATTTAGCTTTTTCGCTGTTTGGGGGTGTTGTCGGGTGGTTTTTTGCGGGTGGGTTGGCGCCGGCGGGTCTTGCCTGGGGCATTCCTGGGAAGGTCTAATACCGGATAGAAGTGTTTTGGACAAAATCCATAAGGAACAGCCTTTTTTTTGCTATTTCTTCTGACATCTTGCTCAATGTAGCGTTTTGGGGGGCTTCCTGCTGTTCGTGGGTGGGTTGCGGCCGGGGTCTCTGTCGAAGCACTGCTGCGACAGTCTAATCTTGATTGCATTTGCTTTTCAGGAAATCCGTGGTGGAAAACAGGAGTTATGATGATTGATGATGATGACCTAGCTGAACAGCGCCGCATTTGGACCGAAGGCCGAGATATATTGTAAGTATGAGATTTAGCTTTTTCGCTGTTTGGGGGTGTTGTCGGGTGGTTTTTTGCGGGTGGGTTGGCGCCGGCGGGTCTTGCCTGGGGCATTCCTGGGAAGGTCTAATACCGGATAGAAGTGTTTTGGACAAAATCCATAAGGAACAGCCTTTTTTTTGCTATTTCTTCTGACATCTTGCTCAATGTAGCGTTTTGGGGGGCTTCCTGCTGTTCGTGGGTGGGTGGGTTGCGGCCGGGGTCTCTGTCGAAGCACTGCTGCGACAGTCTAATCTTGATTGCATTTGCTTTTCAGGAAATCCGTGGTGGAAAACAGGAGTTATGATGATTGATGATGATGACCTAGCTGAACAGCGCCGCATTTGGACCGAAGGCCGAGAGATATTGTAAGTATGAGATTTAGCTTTTTCGCTGTTTGGGGGTGTTGTCGGGTGGTTTTTTGCGGGTGGGTTGGCGGGTCTTGCCTGGGGCATTCCTGGGAAGGTCTAATACCGGATAGAAGTGTTTTGGACAAAATCCATAAGGAACAGCCTTTTTTTCAAGGTCAAATTTTGTTCTAAAACACAGTAGTACACCTACCTTGAGGGGAAAGATCCGCTATAATATTTTGGCCATACTTATTGATCCTTAAAAAGGTGACTCAGACAGAGCACGCAATTTCAAAAATATTGTACTGTCTATTAGGGAAATCAAAGTGTGACTTTTTGCACCACACAGCGTACATACCTTTTATTTATTTATCAGTGGTATTGTAATAGCACTTCCTGTTTTCCGTTCAATAATTACAGGCCGGGTTTCAGTCAACATCCGCCAGGCAGGCAGTGGACAGGGTGTCTTCTGTCAGTGGTCACCACATTGATGGACGAAGCGTCAGCTGGAATGGAGGAGTGCCGCCAATAAGAGGAATTGTTTGCTGCATGCTTATTACTTACCAAATTCAACAGGACAACTCCAACAACATACGCAATACAGATACAGTATCCATTGTTGTCTTTTATTCTATGAGTGTGACTGCATGTGCTTACCTTTAGTTTGTAACCAAAGATTGTCTGTATCTTCAATTATTGTTTGTCCATGCTCTGCTTTTTTTTTCTTCTCTCAACAAAACCTACCCAAAAAGAAACCCCCATTCCCATCCATTTTACAAACCCTAACCCTCTTCCCCCGGGCTGTGTTGTTTTGCTTGATGTCTGACTAAAATGACATCAATAATTCCACACACTTGCTGGGGAGGATAAGGTCATAGCAGCAACAGGCTGGTGAAGGAATACGAGGATATCTTCTAGACTTACTCAGCTTCAGTACTATATCTTCTAGTAGTAGTAGCCAATGTCAAATAAATTCAACGCAAGTACTAGTTATACTTGCAAGCAAATACTTTACCATTTGTTAGGCTACATTATGGCACTGTTCTAGTGTACTGTCACCTGCTATTTTCTCGATCGTACCGTAACCGTTGTAATGCTACAGTAAGGAGGACAAACAAGGTTTTGTTTTCTTTTTTTCCATAGGCATGCAACTGCCACTGTGTCACACCACTAGTACCACCGCAATGAGGAAATGTCACCCGCCCAGGATTGACAACGTTAATCCCCATTTCACCTGGAGCCAGCCCTGGGCCTAGCCCTAATTTCTAACACTAATTACAGGTAAGATAAGCGTTTGGTGGGAGGTAGTATAATGGAGTATTATTTCGGAGTAGACAAGAGATTGACGGTTGTACTACTAAAGTCCTACGACTGTTCAGGAAAACAAAGTTACTGTTACACCCCCGCCCCCCACCCACCAGACTGAAAAGCAGTAAAAAACAGGTATGGTCAGATAAAGTTGAAAAATATATTTATTTAGCCCTAACAAAATAATCTCCCTCACCCACCCTAACCCCAACGATTGTCTCTGAAACGTCCCAAAACGATCCCAACTCCCAAATCCCACCCCCCAAAAGTCTATAAAAAAAGGGCAAGGGACACTCCACTACTGGAGGGTGCTGGTGCTGGTGCATGATGCGGCATGGGCATCATACTCCTTGCGGAGGGTGGCAAGCTCGGAGCGGAGGCCCTTAACCAAGTTCTTATACCTCAGGACCTCCTGCTCCAGGTTGGACATGCGGACTCGTAGGCGGCGTTGGCGGTCCTTGCAGCTCCTGTGGGGGGCAGCTGGTATTTCGGTTGCTTGGCGGTGGCGGTCGTCTTTCTTAGCCCGGCTCGGTCCCGCTGGCTTAGTCACGGAGGAGGATGCAGTGGTCACAGTCGAGGATGTCGTTGTTGCCCCGCTCGACTGCGTTTCCTCCTCCTCCTCCAGGGACACCAGCCGCCGATATTCGGCGACTGTGGCCTCCAGCCTCCGTTGCCGGGTCAATCTAGCCTGCTCCCTCCTTGTTGTTGATTTGGAAGGAGCAACTATATGAAGAAAGAAAGACATAGTCTGTAACCAATGCTCCTTATTAATAACACAAAGTGATTGAGCCGAAAGTTGGGTCACAGAGTACAAGTAGCAAATTGAAAGCACAGTACATAACTATTGAGGACAGTATCTATGTAACCTCCCACTTCTGCATCCTTGCTCTAACAGTAGTGGTAATTTAATGAACTAATTCTACGACCACTATGGACTTCCATTACAGTCGACTATGACAGTACACCAGTCTTATTCTTCTTCTTCTCTCTTGTTTAGGGAAATGGATACGTTATCTTATGCAAGCCGGCAGAATGACATGGACAGCACAGTGAACTTGCACCCGAGAAAAAAAGTTGCACACCATGATGAGTGAGACAGACTTGCGTTACTGTACCGGTCCAGTACATGCAGGTGGTGAAGCTATTACTTTTCTATTACGGGTGGCACTGAGAATACTCTGTTACAAGGGCTACTGCTTAATTAATTTACCTTTCACCCTACAGTGCAAATGAGTACTAGAAAAGGAAAATGAAGAAGCTAACTAATTTGATTATCTATCACTTCACATGGGACGTATTTAATGACAGATGAGATGACTTTAGGTGCTTTGCTTAATATTGAGTGAACAGTGATACACCCACACATGAATGACGTACTACAAGTAAACTAAAGTTATTAAGAGAGGTACGGAGTGTCCACCGTAATAACCAGATATATGCTGTGAATGCAAACGCAATACAAAGTACTGCTACTATTCATGGTAGTATTGGACACATTTACAATTTCTTTTCCTTGCCTTCCCTGCACTGGAACGGACGTGCGGGTGCGGTGGTACATGCTCTTCAAGGTAACACTTACTTCACCTGGCGACCATCTACTCTCTCTAGATACACATGTGCTATCTAAGAGTCAGAGAATACCATGCTCCAGGCATCCATTCAGTCAAAGTATACGCACACATACAGTTTCTGTTTCACCCACCCAGGCTGCTGTCCTTCCACCCATCCTTGCTTCATCATTGACCCAGCCATGCACCATACCATATTCTTTCCTTCCCAGCCACCTCGGGGGCCAAGCAAACACATATCGTTCTTCTTTGCCAGCCATCATACAAGTTCGCGTCCCACTTACTTACACCCTTCTTTCGCTTTTCGTTCATCCCATCCATCACGTTCGTCTAAGAACTTATTGGGATTCTTCTCACCAAAAACTTCACAGCTAAGTCGAAGTACATTTCGAGGAGGCTACTACCTGGTTGATTTGTAATTGTAATACACCCGTGCAGAAAGCACACTATGCAGTCTTCAATCTCAATAAGTAAGGAATATATAGCTTACCTGTTTCCGCCACCACCGTTTGATCCCCCACAGGAACGTCCGCCGGCTCTTGTACCGCCTCCTCCCCAGAGGCCTCCGAGTCCTGGTCCAACACAGCCACCTCCGCGCTGGCCCCGTCACCAGATGTTACACCTACAAAGTACATTTAAGAATGTTAGAATACACCACTCACTACTATATAATATTTGGTCTAGGAGAAATGTTAAAAAAACAGAATACAATGTAATAATTTGTGACTGTCTACTCCATAGTAAAAATGTCCCATTTTCCAGGGAAGGCTGTTGTCTTGCTGCACTTTTATGCACAACTGATGAATGCTTGCTTTTGATTTTTAACACGCACCACTTTTTCTCCTAACAGACAGAAGCTTGACTCCTGAGTCCTAAGAACACGACCAGGATCAAGTTCAAACCAGGTGAGAGCTCGGCTCGACCACAAGAAATGTGTCCAATTAATCGTCAGCACTAACCACTTTTCCGTTTTCAGTTAAATAGTTTTATGACAAAGTAGATTTTAATAAATGTGTTTACTTTTAATAAAGCTTTTAAACTTAAATAGACTCTGTGGTTTTTGTTCCTCTAGACTAGAGTGGATGAGCTAAAGGTTTTGGAATTTTTGCAAGCATGAGTGCCTCTGACACTTCTTGACTGTGCTGTGACTCCGTACTACTCTCTTGTCCTGCGTACGATAATCTAGAGATCATTGGGGATCTATAATCGGTGACTTCGGGAGCTGAATGACTCTGCCACACTATCTAGTCAGTAAGGAGACAGTGCATAGAGGTATTGCTGAATATAATGGGAGTCCAATGGAATTGCCAAATGTCCAATCTTAGTTAGCTACACAGACAGACTAATAAGAATAGTCTAGTAATACCACAGGGAGTCATATTCGAGGCAGGATAAGAATTTATATCCAGTCTACAAGAAGATCAAAGACGATTTAGAAAAAATCGAATGAGGAACGCTAGGAAAAAATAGGTACTGTTTATTAAAATGTAAACTTACTGCGGCCAGCAAAGGAGCCCTCGCCTGCCCGATCCTGGCCTGCATCCTCAGCACCCTCCTCCTGTGTCCTCTTGCCCTTGGGGGGAGCTGATGTACAACATGAAAGAAAGAAAAACCAGAAAACATGGATGAGATTTTTCAACCAAATCAAACATTTCAAAAGAACAATAACAACATATTTTGGAAAAATAGCAAATAGATAGACAACTATTCCACGGGATCTATCTCATGTGGTATACTACGTTATTCGTATTGCCTGATTTGCGGAACGTTGACTTAGAAAGTTCCTATGTAACTCAATAAACAGACTACTAAAGAGGTTTGCCTAGGCCTGGCACTGCAGGCAGCAGTGCGCAACACGTGACAGACAAAGTCCATCCTGCTTGCAGATCAGTGAATACTCAAACTATCAATCCACCCGCCACCACCGCCACTATTTCTTCTTATAGCCATGTGTCTAAAGGAAGGACTGGACTTCAGTCTGTTGGGGCTGATAGAAGTCCCTTGCGGAAGTTGCGGCTCATTTTCCTCCATTGTTGCGTGCCTTTTCTGACGCAGCGGCAGAACAAAAGACTCGCCATGGTGTTGGTGCGGCGTATATATTAAAAAAAAACACATATGGGCATATGGGCGATGCATCACGTTGTAAAGCCCTGCGCCATCAGGGGGCGTTCCGGCGCAAGGGAGGGCGTACCTGCGCAGGAACGAATCCTAAAAGTGGCTGAGGGAAATCTACAAGATGTCAATCAGTCACTTTTAGGACAATGATGCATGACTCAAACCCTGCGTGCTTGAAGCCGACGTACGGCTTGATGCAGCATTGGGGAGAAAGGGTACCCCAGAGCATTGCTGGAGCTGCGCCATCGTTGGCACGCAACTCCAGCAATGCGCTGCCTTTACGGCACCGATGCGTAAGGCTTCTGTGACGTTTTGGGCCAATGGGTGGTGGTGGCATGGCACACAATTAATGCCGCATCCCTGCTACTTTGCAGGGATGCGCCGGTAATTGAAAATATGACCCTTACTGTCTAGCATTACGCAGTTCTTTTCTTTACACTACACTCATACATAATTTCTCAGGCCAATGAAATGCTTCTGAACACAACATACAAAACAAAGAAGCATAGTAGCAAGCAAGGCTACTGAGAAGGAGAGCAGTGCACCTGAAATGCATAGAAGATTTTGAAATATAATTTACCTCAATGTAATCGGCAGCATTATTGCTCTTGGTAAAGAACAAAGATTTGCAAATAACAGAGCAGGATAAAACAGAGTAGTAAATGTACTACTACTACTACTCACCAAGCCCGGGGACCTCTACGCCGAGCGCGTCCAGCCAGTCCCGCTCCCGGTCCATGACATCGGTCCAGCGGTGGGTGGCCTGGTTATATGTGCGCCGGACCCCAGAGATCTTGTACATGGCCCGGCACACCTTCTCCCACCGCTTGCGACGCTCCCGGATGCCATAGCCGGTCGCGATCTTGCCGCCTCCCAGGATCGTCTTGGGGAGGCGGCGCTGGACATGGAAGATCAGTGCCGCCACTTCCTCCGCGCTGAAGATCTCCCTCGGGACCACTTGCTCCCCCCTTAAACGCCCGCACGGGAGCCGGGCACGGGGTGCGGGACCCTTCCCCTTCTCAGGGTGCTTCCCGGCTCCCTTTACCATGGTCTGGGCAGAAATAGAGTTAAATGATAAACAAGAAATAGAATAGTGAAGAAGAAAAGAAAAGAGTTTAAAAAAGTAGTTTAAAAGTAACTAAAAGCTGCAGAAAACACAAAAATATAGAGCTAGAAAAATAGAGGGATAGATAATAAGTAAAATTAGATCAAAAAAACTTCAAACAAGCAAAGGATGGCAGAGATTGAGAGAGGATAGAGAAAGCATGCCCAGAACCATAGCAATGAATGAGAAACAAGATGGCCGCGCCCGTTCACGACCGCGTGGGTAAGTTCGCGCGAGATTTTCCTTGCGAGTACGCGCGAAATTGTACTAGCGAGCAGCACACTTTGCGAGATTACACATAGCGGGCGGAAACGGAATTACGTCACGCCAACAAGATGGCCGCGCCCGTGTACGACCGATAGGGTAACTTGGCAAACGTATAGCTAGAAGCGCCTCGCGAACACGCGCAAGATCACGCGAACATACACGTCGCAAATAAAACAATTTTAGATTCGCACGTATTCGCGGCTTCCGAAATCGATCTCGCACGGATTCGCGCCCCAAAAAACGCGCGAAATTGCAGAAAAAAACGATTTTAGCTAAACTGAAAGCAATGAGCAGGTGCAAAAGTTCAAACTTAACATTAGTAACATTCAAGGTAGTGCTTCCTGATGGGCCCCTCCAAAGTTTGCAACTATTCTATGACCCTGCTATGACCCAAACAGCAGGCTCATAGAATAGCTACAAGTAGACCATAAAGGTCCTGTGAAAAAAAAATTTCACTGCAACAAAAAGCAAATTACAGATAAGGAAGGAAGCAGGTGCCAGCCAGACTGGAACTTTCAAAATTACTGACACATTAATGAAACACAAATTAATTGATGGCAGTTGAAGAAGGGCAGGTGTGCTTGCTTTTTTCAACCACCATAATCTACAGTGATAAATAAACCTAATGGGTGGCAGTGAGGATGTACCAGAGGGTGGCATGGGTGTCCCAGAGGGTGGCAGTGGTGAAACAGAGGGTGCTGTGAACCTGTGATGATAAACCAGACGTTGAAACAACATAGTCGCGGCCGTTGCGAGCCGAAAAGTAAGTTCGCAATTGCGAACTTGTCCCAAATTCGGCGCGAACGCGCGCCAACACAAAAAACGGGAAAATCCGCAAATCCGCTAGAGTTCGCGGATCTTCGCGGATTGCGAATCCGTAAATCCGCAAGTTCGCGTACGCGAGATCCGCCCATCTATGACCCCCTAAAAGCCCCTCACGACCCCTAAACTCTACTCATTCCTGAACCCAAAAAATCTCATTCTACTTCTAAACTCTACACATCCATGAATATTTAAAACTCCCCATCACCCTAAATTCCATGCTATCCCCAACCCTAAAAATTCTCTCCATCCTCTACCCCTCACTGAAAGCTAAGGTCCCTCAACACCCCTACACCACCCATCCCCAACCATAAACCACCTCACCCCAAAACGCCTATCATCTGTGTACCCTAAAACCCCCTAAACTCCACTCATTCATGATACCAAAAAAAACCTCACCACCCTAAACTCCATCCATCCTTGAACCTTGCAAAACCCTTTCTGTGCCTGAAATTCATACACTCCTGACCCCTACAAACCCTTCATGACCCCTAAATATTAACCCCTGAACCATAACATCCCTCACTAGTCTTAGTCTTAAACTCCACCCACGTTCAATATAATTTTAGATGTTTCCTTAGAAGGATCTTTCCTTTTAAACAATTCCTTTAATTTTCAAGTTATTTGTATTTCTTTAAAAGTGTCTGTCCTTAAAATTGTTTTTCCATGATTTGGTTTCCTCCAATGTGGTTTCTCAGTTTACGTTTTTCTATGAATTCACATACATCAACGCAGAAGTTATATCGCCCTACACACGGCTTATCAGTCTCTCTTGAGCTGTTGACAGCACTTGGAATTAAAAGGACCAGAATCGGAGGCTGTGATACAGTAATATGGGAATCTTATGTTTCTGTCTCTTTGTCTTATCTCCAACTCCCTTGTCTTTTGTAAAAATTCGACCCATGGTGATAGCTGATCATGGTTTGCACTACGAATGCATTATGATGTAGCATAACACAACTCTCCAGTTTTGTGCAATTTCCACTCATGGTACTGTTTTGTTAATGATAAGCATGATTCTGTCCCAGGGTGTGTACTGCTAGACAAGCAATGCTTTTGTGGATATCGGACGTGCTTTATCAGATGAAGTAAGTCAAAACTAAAATTGTTTTCCGCACAGATTGCAGTCTGTCATTTTCAGTTTACACATATATTTCTGCAGTCATTCGAAACCCTAATTCCATTTTACCAAAAACAAGATTCTGACAAAGTTTGTTGCACACATAATAAAAAGTACATTCTTGACTTAAAAAAAAAAAAGAAATATTAAATATTACCTCAACAATAAGGGGCTGTTAGACCTGGCACCATTGGCGTGGGTCTCCCTTCCATTTTTTGCTTTTGCCTTCTATGTCTTTGCTGTGTGTTAGACTCCGTTTTGCTGGTCTAGATGCTTTGGGCACTTTGCCACTGCTGTTCAGTGCCAAAGTGCAAGAAAAATAACATGTTGTATGACTGAACCCAGAGAGTTAAAATGTATCTTTTAGTGAGGGTGATTTTTACATTCTGTGTTTGAAAAAAACACTTTTAGAAAGTAGGTATTTTCTTGCCTAACCATCCAGTATGCCTCTGCTAGGTGTGTGTATTGCAAGTCTGGCTTTTGGATGACAGGAGCTGGAGAGGGATTGCGGCTGCAGAAATCTGAACGGGCCTGGTCTACCTTCAACAATATTGTCTCCACCTCCTGCTTAATTGCATGCTTATCCTAGAGTTCCTCTTCACCAAGACCAAAGAATGTATACTAGATGGGCTCCCTTAGGAGCCCTTAGAGATTTCTGCCCTCATTGAATCCCTAGATGAGTCTGAGTATTATTCAGCATGAATCCCTCTGGTCAAACCTACACCTTAGACACGTTGCTGGCATCGATAGTCAATTGTGAAATAAGGGAAAGTAGGAAAAAGACACACAAATCTTACAAATCCTAAAATGATCTAAAATACCAAAACATTATTAGGTCTTGTCTACTAGACAGCGCGTACTCTCTCTTTCTATGCAAGAGTTATTGTTAGCTTACAGAGGCTTTAGAGCCAGCCCATTGCTAAACATTCGCTGGATTCATTGTTACTCTCATTCGCTTGCTTCATATTCATGAATTGGTGTGGGCTTTCCTTCCTCTTTTTGTGTTTGTCCCACCCTGGGAGTCTGGACGCATGACTGGTGTCCTTCGACTGCTCATTTTTCGGGTGCTACTTTTTCTTCTTGATTGACCACTCTATATTTTTTACATGAAGGATAAAGAGAGGAAATCAAACAAGTAAGTGTCTCAAGTGTAGCCTGCAAAAGTTTAAAGAAAATAATGTAATTTACTATTGTTTCTCAAGCTGATCTTTATTAGTTCTTTACGTTTAAAATGGGGTGCGTTTATCAGGTCAGTAAGCACTGGTAGATTTTTCTCTGTGTGTGTTTTTTCAACCTTTATAAGGCTTGGATACTTTATAAATCCTCTAAATTGAGTTACTTCCTTGAATATCAATCATTTAATAGAATTGTCCTTGGCCGAAACACAGCTGCAAACAAAAGTTTACAGAGGCACCAGCGTGGAGGGCAGGGTTAGGACAAGGTGTAGTTTGCTATATGGAGTGGATGAACACAAGTTTTATAATGAGCTATCCCCCTTCATTTTTTTTTTTTTAAAGTCAGTGATTACTTTGTTGTTTAAAGATGACAAAGCATGTAAAAGAGTAGAAATAAGCTGAATGTAAAGGACTTTTAATATTTGATCAATGGCTCACCCTCCATAGATTTTAGAGAATCTTTTTATGGAATTCACCACAGTGTTTGTTTTCTTTCTTTTGTTTGCGATGTTATTGGCCTAAGCTAATTAATGTCTTAAACCTGCCAGATGTCATCATTTTGGTTTTCCCTAGGTTGATTTCTTGAATCATTGACTGTTATAATCACGAGGTTTTGGTAGTTGAAATTGCAGGCCAAGTAGTTATTGTGAAAATTTTAATTTCTTCTGTATATGGTATATATGAAATTGACTTCTGTCCAAGTTTTCTAGACATACCATCCTCATTGCCAGGTATAAAGACAAGTCAGCTATATAGGGGCATAAAAGTAAGGGTGCCAACGTGCAGCCTTGCTTCAGGCCATTAAAGGTTCTCATCTTTGGTAAAAGGGTTATTTCAGCTAGTTTTACATGGACACCAAAAAGTACAGCAACAAATGGTAAATCCCCACTTCATCAATTTTTTCCAGAGTTGTCTGTCATTGACTGTATCGAATTCTGATGAGTAATCGAAATAACAAACAAACAGTGGGAGATAATATTCTTAGGGATTAATTTACTAATAATTTAATTCTGACAGTTTTGTCTAGCATACTGCAGCCTGGCAAAAAACTGTTTGGTTAAAGGGTATTCCGACAGAATATCGAGTTGGAAATGTCGACTTACACAAATATCAAATTGGAAATATTGTGACACAGAAATATCAACAGCAAGAATATTGTGGTCAAGAATATCGAATTGAAGGTAAGAAATATCATTAAAAAATATAGAACTCATTAATTTCGTTTGCAAAAATATAGTTGTTTAAAATATTGATTTTTTAATTAGTGTTATGTATTTTAGTTTATATTTTAAATGTATGTAATGTTTTTTTTTTACATAAGTGTCCTTTATGTTTTTTAATATATGTGTTACATTTTTTAGTAGGTATCAATTTTATTTTAAGTCAATTTTGTGTTTTTTAGTTCTGTAGCAGGTTGTGGGTTTATAGGGGAATAGGGTGGGAAGTAATTTAACTATAATAAATGAATGATTATTTTTTATTCATTCATATTTATTTATTTGAGATTTTATAGTGTTAATTGTGGGAAGTAGTTTATTTGTAATTCATTATTAATTGAGTGTTAATTAAAATTATTAATTAATTAATTGGTAATTTATTATGGTAATTGTGTATTTTGTTTTAGGTGCGGGTTGTGATCGTTATAGGGGTAAAGGACAGGACGTAATTTATTTGCAATTAATTATTAATTGGTTGTTAATTACAATTAATTATTTGGTAATTAATTATGGCAATTGTGTCATTTGTTTTAGGTGCATGTTGTGGAGTTTAAAGGGTAGGAAGTCAATCATTTGTAATTAATTATTAAATAGTTGTTAATTAATATTAATCAAGTAATTGGTAAATAATTATGATAATTGTGTAATTTGTTTTAGGTGTGGGTTGTGGGGTTTATAGGGGTAAAGGGCGGGAAAAATGTATGATTAATTAATAATTAGTTGTTAATTTATAATAATTAATTGATTGAAAATTAATTACGGAAATTGTGTAATTAATTTCAGGTAAATGTAAATGTAAATGTCATGGTACTTATAGAGCGCACTGTCACCAGACGGTCACCTTGCGGTGTCGCCTATTCGGCTTCCTGGCGCTGGTGCCGGTTGTGGGTTTATAAGGGTGAAGGGTGGGAAGTAATTTATGTTTAAATAATTAATAATTAGTTGATCATTAATATTATTTAATTAATAGATGTTTTATTTGAGCATTTGTTTACTTTTTTGTGTGTGTGTTTTAATGTTATAGGGGTACAGTGTGGGGACCAAATTACTTTACTTACTTTATAATTAGTTGTTAGATACTATTAGTTTTTTAATTGGAAATAAGTTTTAATTGTATAATTAATTATTTTGCAGTCTAGTTTTAGCTTTGGGTTGTGGGGATTATAAGGATAAAGTGTTGGAAGTCAATTAATCTTTATGAGTTTTAATTTGTTTTTTAATAACTATATTTCTTTAATTGGTAATTAATTATGTTAATTAAGGATGTACATTATTTGAAATGTAAATGTGGGTTGTGAATTGTGTGGTGTTATAACGTAGGAAATAAAAAGTACATTTATGTAATAATGTTTTTGTTTCTAAATCATTTCTAATTATAAATATTTATTTTTTGGGAAATTATTTTTTCTTTTATTTAATATAATATTTGTCATATGTATTCATCATTATAATATTTTTTTAAATATTTTTGAGTAATATTAAATATATTTGTTTTTTTAATTTGTAACATATTTTTATATTTTTTAATTTATTTTGTTTGTTAAATATTTTTTGTTGTTAATATTTTGTTTGTTTTTCATTTAGAGAATATTGATTGTTACCCCTGTGCAATCTAACACTTTCCCTACTATTGCACTCACTGGAGTGGGAATAGTAATGTTTACCCCCCTGCTATCCAACACTTTCCCTACTGTTGCACTCACTGGAGTGGGAATAGTAATTTTTACCCCTCCGCTATCCATCACTTTCCCTACTGTTACAATTATTGGAGTGGGAATAGTAATTTTTACCCCTCCATTAGCCAACAATTTCCGTACTGTTGCACTGACTGGCACTGACTGGTGTGGGAATAGTAAATGTTACCCCTCCGCAATCCAACACTTTCTACTGTTGCAGTGATCGGAATTGGAATAGTATATTTTATCCCGACACTATCCAACACTTTCCCCACTGTTGCACTCACTGCAGTGGGAATAGTAATTTTACCCCTCCGCTATCCAACTTTCCCTACTGTTGCACTGACTGGTATGGGAATACAAATTTTTACCCATTCACTATTCAACACTTTCCCCACTGTTGCACTGACTGGTATGGGAATAGTGATTTTTACCCCACTGCTATTCAACACTTTCCCTACTGTTGCACTGATTGGAGTGGGAATAGTAAATATTATCACACCACTATCCCACACTTTCCCTACTGTTGAACTCACTGGAGTGGGAATTGTAATTTTTACCTCTCCACTATCCAACACTTTCCCTACTGTTGCACTGACTGGTGTGGGAATAGTAATTTTTACCCCTTCGCTACCCAACACTTTCTCTACTGTTGCATTCACTGGAGTGGAAATAGTCGTTTTTACCCCTCAGCTATCCAACACTTTCCCTACTGTTGCACTGACTGGAGAGGGAAATTTAAGTTTGACGATTTTTAATTAGTTTAATGTTTTAACATATAATAGAAATTAGTTTTTTATTAGATTTTATGTTATTGGCACATATATATATGACTTTCAGACAAAGACTGTGTCGAAACGTGTCAAGTCAGTCAATACTTTTCCTGTAACAAAAGATCCTGAGTGCGACCTTTCCTTGAGTTGCCTGCAGCACAAGATATTTACATATATTTATATGTATATGATACGATATATATGTATACGATGAAGCTTGTGAAATTGACCCCTTCACCTACTTAAGGAACATAACTTTGAGCTTAATGAATTTGCAGGGGGGCTGAGCCTACTCAAGGTTTAATTGTGTTACAGCGCTGTTTGGACTTCAACTACCAGCGTGCAAATGATAGTCTAAAATATGCCACGCCCACTTAGGGTGTTTGTATATAATGAATAAATTCCGGACTAAGCGCTGTTTCTTTCAATCCCTCTACAGAGCCTTCCATGATTACGGGGCGTTCCAGCCTCGAAACGGGTCGGATGGCATGAGGCAGTGTATTGTGCTCTTCTGAAGCTCGAGGGCTTTTTGCAGAACAATATATATATATATTCCACAAAAATAATTATCTCGGCACTCCTCTTTGTTAGTAAGATGCTTTTATTTCAGATCGTGTCTTCTCCTGTGCGTTTCGAACCGAAGTTCCTGATCACGGCACTGTTTTACATTGGTCCTTTTTCACTTTTCGCTATATATACCTATACACCATGATACCTCACATAGTGCATTGCGGGTGAGGTAGTTTGTTATTTACCATTTTTTTACATTTATCAGCAAACTTTGTTGGCAAAAGGATATATTATTAGACTTGCGTGTCCATAAGCAAAGATGTCAGTCCGCATGAGCTGTTCTCATATATTACATCCGCATTGCGCTCATTCTAAAGTAGAATTGATCGCGCAGATTCCCCAGATTCAGGCTCAGCCGTATGGGAGGCCGTTCTTTCAGGGTCATGGCTGCATCAGCATGGAACTCCCTTCCTGTTGAAATTCGTTTGATGGAGGACCTTTTGACTTTTCGGAGGGCGATAAAAACTTTCCTGTTTTAGTTGCTCTGTCTTTATTCTCTGTTGTGTTGTGTTTTGCCTTGTCCTTGCGCCGGGACGCTCCTTGGCTGGAGTATCTGTGCGCACAATAAATCACCTTAACATAACATAACATAACATAGCATGATCCATGGCCTACTAACTTCCATAACGTTATTTTTCTCATTTGACCTTGCTGCTATGAACAATTGAAACTAATTCCATTCTTGACATACTATCCATTCGTTTATTTTCCAAATTCTGATCTGTCCACGATGTGATCTTTTTGTCTTTGTTATGCAGATATGGATGTGTTGTGTCGTAAGTGTTGAATGACATATCATTAAACACTGACCATAGGATTTGTTCACAATCATTACATCATTTGAATGATGGATGGATCTGTAGATTATCAATAGTCAGCCATCAGGTAATAACTTCTTGGTATTTTAATAAGGGCAGTATTTAATTAAAAATCCTATCTCACTTTACTACTTTTTGATTAATCTGTGTCAAATAGGCATTATTGCTGTTATGTTTGTTGGCCAATGTTTATACTTATAAAAATAAAAAGAAAACAAGATTTTTTTGGATTATGGTCACTCTTCATCCTAGATATAATCATGGAATCCTCACAAAGTTAGAAATTGGAAACATCTAGAAGTGTATTGTCAATTATGCCATTTGAATTGAGAGAGATAAATGTAGATTGTGTCCGTCAATTGGCATAGATTCTGGTGTTTAATATGCAGAACCGTAGCTCAAAGAACTAGTTTGACAAGTGACTGCATGTTAGTTGTCTGTTATTGGCCCATTCGGATATCAACATTACAGTCATGTTAAAACAAATGTCCACAAAGTTGACCAATAAAATATCTTCTCCGTATTGAAAAAGGAGTTTAACTTTAAAGTCCCTTTTGATGATGACTGTATATGAGGCATACTGCTCACGGATGTCTTCAAATTCTTCTCGCACTGCAAATAACTTTGATTTCTGTTTTTTGGAGCATTGGAAGGAGGTAAGTATTCAAGATTAATAATTAATTTGAATATTTTGTGGCCAATTAGTATGCGAAATGTTTTAAATCTTATCCTGAGTGTATGTGTGGTGATATGATTATGAATTAATACCAGAAGGCCCCTGCTTGCTTCCAGGATTCTTGCAAACAGATTATGTTCTAACTAGATAAAAAGTTTGAGAGGTTGTTGCCACAGGATCCAATGTGGATGTTGATTCCAGCGATGTTCCAAGAACACAGTAGTAATATATTATCTGTTACGCTACCAATTACGTTATGGGTGAGGAGCTTGAAGATGATCCTCTTGTTGACAGGGAGCCAGTGTACGTCTTTCAGGGGGGCTGTGATGTGGCTGTGGAGGGGTATGTCGAGGATGAGGCGTGCAGAGGCGTTCTGTATGCGTTGTAGTCATTTCTGGAGTTTGGCTTAGGTTCCCACATAGAGAGCGTTGCCGTAGTCCAGCCTGCTGCTGACCGTCCTTCTGGTTCCGGTGGCGATCCATCTGTAGATCATGCGGAGGCTGTTGAAGCAGAATGAGGAGACGACGTTTACTTGCTGGGTCATTGACAACGCTGAGTCCAGGATGACCCCCAGGTTGCGTGCGTGGTCAGTGGGCATCAGTGCAGCTCCCAGTGCGGCCGCCCACCATGATTCGTCCCAGGCGGAAGGGGTGGATCCAATCATGAGGACCTCCATCTTGCCTGAGTTTAGTTTCAGGTGGCTGTTCATCATTCAATTGGCGATGGCCCTAATTCCTTCGTGGAGGTTGGATTTGGTGGTGGTGGGGGCCTTGGTGAGGAAGAGGATCAGCTGGGTGTCATCAGCGTATGAGATGATGTTGAGGTTGTGTGATCGGACGATGTTGGCGAGCGGTGCCATGTAGATGTTGAAGAGTGTCGGGCTGAGGTACGATCCTTGGGGTACGCCGCAGATGATCTTTGTGTCTTTAGAACGGAACGGGGGGCGGACACTCTGAGTTCTGCCGGTAAGTCAGGAGGTGGTCCAGTCCAGGGCTTTGTCACGGATCCCTGCGATGTGGAGGTGTGTGTGAAGGGTGTGGTGGCAGATGGTGTCAAAGGCGGCGACAGGTCCAGGAGGATGAGGGCCGCGGTTTCTCCGTTGTCCAGCATGGCCCTGATGTCGTCGGTGGCGGCGATGAGGGCTATTTTGGTGCTGTGGTTGCTGTGGAATCCAGATTGGGATGGGTCCAGGATGTTGTTCTCTTTGAGGAAATGTAAAATAGTTCCTATATTCCCAATAGGCTCTGCGCATTGGAATAATATATCCTATAGATGTGACGTAGGACTTGAGTCGACTAGGTCTCTATCGAATATATTAGACTTAATTGTGAGTGCCAGCTAGCTCAGAGGTCACTAGAAACTTTCTTGCATACACAAGAAGGGATTAGTTTCTGACAACCGCATAACATGACAACTTTGTTTCCCCAAGATAAAACCGATCTTCAGAGTCGTGAAAACAATAGATAGATATTTCACTCAGTCAATCGTGCATGCTTCGTTTCGCCAGAGGTGCAGAGAAATAGAGAGACAGGCGTTTGCAATAAAAGTATTTATTGAACAGTCTTCTTTCTCATGCAGAAGAAATGAACTGCTACAATCGTAATACTGGCTCTAAAATATAAGGTGTACAGCAAGAAGAGCATTATAAAATAATACTGTAAAAGCATGGTATGGTTTCTAAGTCATAAAATACATACATAAATAAATAAAGACTAAAAGTACTCAAATGGTGCTTCTAAAATACGCCTACCCCGATGTACCCAACCTAAGTCTAGAACGAGGGAAGAAGTTAGTGAGGTGTAGCATAAGTTTAGTATTCTTTGGCAAGAATCTATCCAAGATTTCTCTTAGGGTCTAATCAGCTCCGTACCTTGGTTTTAGAATGAAGGAGGTCTGGGATATCTGTCTCCGCTCTCGATTTCCCAACACCCGGAAAGGGGAGCTTGGAAAAACTAGAGCTGGATTCTCAGCGAGAGAAAGGCAGCCTCTCTGTCAGTGCGTCAGCTGGAGGGTCGGCTTACTTCGGTACTTGCTGTAGCAAGATGCGTTGAGCAAGTAGATAGTCGGACTGCTCCAAACCACCGTGTGTTTGCTAGGGCAAGTGTAGGCATATTTATACCTTGAAGGTGCCTGGATTGACGTAAGGTCGGACATAATAACGTCACCAAAGAACAGTAGTTCTTTGAAAACACCAATGATTTCTAGGACAAATCAATATTCAAGAAAGGGGATGTCCCTGACTGCTGAAGCTGAGTTTTCCAAGAAATCGTTGTGGATTTTTGGAACTAGTGGAAGCAGCCATGCCGTATTTGGACTGGATGGGTTAGGTCTAAATATGGGTATGATTTTTATGCCTATATAAAGGTAATGTGAATTATACCTATATAAGGGCATGAATCGGTAAAATTACACTTGGGTCCTAAAACGCTATACAACACCCACTCCACTTTATTATGTTTGACATTACTAAATACTAAGTAAAGAAATATCTAAAGCATATGTTTACAATCCCATCCAAAATACATAAAATGCATTAAAACGGTTGTACATGAAAAATGAGCATTGGTGCTGCACGTATTTATGAAACATTATTTTCATTCAAGCATGTAGTGTGACATTTGAAAAAGGGCTCATCAGAATGAGTCATGAAATAACATTTATGAAATGGCTCTGAAATATAGAAGAAAGGTTGAGACCATTCCATGACAGAATATATAAACTGGTTAGGTTGTGAACGGGGTCAAATATTGTCTTTTGGAAATGTTCAAAGAATTCTTGTTCTCTAAGAATAGTTCTACTTTAAGCGATTACTTTGTGCCCCAAAAAAATTTCAATTATGAAAAAAGTTAATTCGAAGAAAAATAGAATTCTAAAGTTAGAAGTTTTGTTTTGAAAAGTGAAGGTCGAATTCAGAGTTCATCAGAACGCTGAGTGCCAACTCAAAAATCACTGTCTTTGTTTGGAGAAAACATCAAATCTTCTAAGTTTGAAAACGAAATTGTCTACTACTGTAGGTGAAAGTTGGACTACCCCGTTAAGCAGATCAATCGTACACAGATGAGAAGCATCGCCGTCAGCGTCAGTCGCATTAGCAATGTTCGCAGTAGATGGTACCTGTGTGCCTGTCGGTCCACGTATCTCACCATCAGCTGGTTGTGCTGGTGAGCTGGTGAGCTGGTGAATTCCGTCATCAGAATTGGTAGCCGCTGGGGACAACGCAATGCATGAGCCGTTACCGAACCAAGCAAAGCGTCAATATCCATTGGCAGTGCTGATGGAAATGTTAAACAGATGTCTAGCACGCATTCTTCTCCACATAGCAGGCATCGTAGAACAGGTAAGATGCAATCTTGCCAGATTGGTCTGAATGAAAGAAACCATGTGGTATTCAGATCTCTTAAACGAGCCAAACCCAAAATTTGGATTATGCGCTCACGACACTTCATTGCCAGGAGAGTGTTCTCGATGGTAATCTGGGCATCATTGGTGGATAGCTTGCCATATCGAAGCAGAAGTAGCAAAAATAAAATCCCTGCTGCGAGTCCCAAAACGAGAGGCAGTCTGCCAAACACCGAGTGCACGAAGTTTGGAAATATGCTCAGGACTGCTTCAAAGGGTGTTAACAGTCCCGAAAAAATCATCTTAAGTACATGTACAATACCACTGGTTTCAGACATGTTTAAATACGACCTAACATTTCTGCGAAATGTATGGGGTAGTTTGTTAATAATAAGGCATGTATCTCCGCAGAGGACCTTGCAACTTGCCGATCATACGTCTCTTTAGACGAGGTCAGTGGCACTGTTTTTTGTAAAAGAATGGCTTTCATTCAATTAGAACAGAAGAGATGTTCAGTGAAGGCCATACCGGCGACTCCCTGTCTGTCTTGCTTTTAGGAAACAATACTGGCATACAACAAGTGACCCTGGCTGACACACTTACGAGATAGGCAATTCCTGGCATCATTCCACAACAGCTGTGATCATTCAACATTATGTAGCGCCCATTGGAAAGCTGCCTAAAAATTGGACCTATCACTGCTGCCGGAGAACCTTGCAGGTGGCAGGATAAGTTGGTCGAAGAACCATCACAGGCTCCGTGTAATTTAATACCTACCATAAAAGTGTACCGCTTATTGCGCTGTTACATTGTGTACCACTAAGAAATACTTCTTTTCCCCACTCCAACATTTGTGTGTGCATGGTAAATCCCAGGTTGACTTAATGTATTCTTTACCCAACCTTTCATAAGGCCTGCTGGTATGTGTTTCAAAGAATACTGAAACTGGAAAATCGTCACTGTCTTTTAGTAAAATAGTTTTTACGTCGACCCCTCTCTCTGAAGTGTTTTTACTATCAGTTGTAGGTACAGGTATGGACGGTTTGTTTAAATCTTTATCTTGGCTAATCCAAGACAGGATGTTTGTTGAATAGTGTCATTCAAAAACATTATTTGTTCAGGAATATTGCAGGCTTGGAATAAGGCTTCTATTCCCTGTACTTGCCAGTCTTTTGAACCCCAGACAGTTTTTCGTTTCTATGTTGTCTCTCCAAAAGTCGAAACCTAATGAGGAGAATTGGGCATAAAAGGCTGCAGAATAAATTTGCTTTGTATTTGTCAACATACTTTTCATTCCTGTCTTATTAGCATTTTTAAAGTAAAATGTTTCCGGATTTGTGGTATTAAAACCTGAGAAGTATGGAAATTTACTATAGAATGTTTTTGAACTACCTTTTGGTGGCGTTGGACAATGTTCCCATGGATTGAAAGTATAAATATTTCTAGGGCTTGCCGATTTGTGCAAGTAATGATGACCAAAATGATTATAACAATACACAGGGGCGTAACAAAGGCCCCCGCAGCCCCAGGCTTCCCTACATTTCAAGGGGCCCCCTCGGCCCCACACTGAAGTGAGTGCTGAAGCACAGGCCTGAGCAATGAATGCATCAGGTCTGTTTAGCTTCAGCCTTTCTAACCGGCAGGTAGCAGTGCTCTGAAGAGCCCGGGCACAAAAAAGAAACAGTTTCAATTTATTAGCTTTAGTTTCTTGACAGCATAGAGAGGCCTGAAAGGAAAGACACCCCCGTGCTGGAGTGCAGAAAGAAACATTGAAGAGTGCGGTAACCAGGAGAGGTCAAAGGGCAGTTCAATGGAAGAAGCAATGCAGAGCGGGAGAGAGAGAGAGAGATGGTAGAACTGTGTGAATAAGGGGGGGGGCACACAGAGGGACTTGGTGCAGGAAGCCTGGGGAACCTTCAGCCTTGCACCTTGCTAGGGGCGTAACCACAGCCAGTGGGGGGAGGGGGGCACTCTGCAGCAAATTAAGGGGGCCCCCTAATCTCTTCGGTGAGAGCTGTGAGCGAGAGGCTTGCTCCTCTCTCTCAAGCAGCCTGCACGAGCTGGCCCAGGACTGAAGAGAAACAAAGTATCACGTAACAATGTTTCTCTTCAGTCAGAGCCAGAGCCAGGCCCGGAACAAGGATGGGGTGGGGGCTCCAGAGACAGCATTTCCCACAGGGCAGGGCACTGCTCAGGAGTCAGACCCTGAGAAGGGTGGGGGCCCCAGAGACAGCATTCCCCACAGGGCAGGGCACTGCTCAGGAGTCAGACCCTGAGAAGGGTGGGGGCCCCAGAGGAGACAGCATTCCCCACAGGGCATTGCAGGAGTCAGACCCTGAGAAGGGTGGGGGCCCCAGAGACAGAATTCCACACAGGACAGGGCACTGCTCAGGAGTTAGACCCTGAGAAGGGTGGGGGTCCCAGGGACAGCATTCCCCACAGGGCAGGGCACTGCTCAGGCGTCAGACCCTGAGAAGGGTGGGGCCCCCAGAGACAGCATTTACCACAGGGCAGAGCACTGCTCAGGAGTCAGACCCTGAAAAGGGTGGGGGCACCAGAGGAGACAGCATTCACCACAGGGCAGGGCACTGCTCAGGTGTCAGACCCTGAGAAGGGTGGGGGCCCCAGAGACAGCATTCACCACAGGGCAGGACACTGCTCAGGAGTCAGACCCTGAGAAGGGTGGGGTCCCAGGAGGAGACAGTATTCACCACAGGGCAGGGCACTGCTCAGGAGTCAGACCCTGAGAAGGGTGGGGGCCCCAGAGACAGCATTCGCCACAGGGCAGGGCACTGCTCAGTAGTGAGACCCTGAGAAGGGTGGGGGCCCCAGGGAAGACAGCATTCACCACAGGGCAGGGCACTGCTCAGGAGTCAGACCCTGAGAAGGGTGGGGGCCCCAGAGACAGCATTCCCCACAGGGCAGGGCACTGCTCAGGACCCTGAGAAGGGTGGGGGTGGGGGCCCCAGAGACAGCATTCATCACAGGGCAGAGCACTGTTCAGGACCCTGACAAGGATGGGGGTGGGGGCCCACAGAGGCAGCATTCTCCACAGGGCACAGCCTCTGAGAAGCTTTGGATGAGGCAGCACAGAGGAGAGCTGACAGGGGCCGGAGAAGGATTGCAGCTCCCTCCAGGAACAGGATTTGCTGGGACCCATTTGAAGGTAAACAAGCATTTGCAATATATGGTTTTGCAATATATGGTTTTGCAATATATGCATTTGCATATATGCAAGTCATATATGGATTGGATTGGAATAGTTAGCTGTGGAATTGTTTTTGTGTGGATTGCATCTGTGTAGTATAATAATGTGGCATGGTATGTAGTGTAATTATGTGGATAGAAATTGTGTGGGATTGAGTAAACTAGAAATATGTGGAGTGGGATTGTGTGTCATGGAGTGGGATTGTGTGTTTTGGAGAGAGATTATCTGCAATGGTATTGTGTGCTGTAGAGTGTAGTGGTGTTTACTTATGTGGTGTGCTGTTAAATATTGTAGCATGATGTGGAAATTTGTGGTGTAGATTAGATGTATGTGGTGTGTTATGTAATTGTGTTGTTGGTTTGAATTATGTAGTTTGTGGAATTATGTGGTGTGGAATGGAAATGTGTAGAGTTCAATTTGTGTGACGTGGAAGTGTGCGCTGTTGAGTGAAAATTATGTTGAGTGGTATTAGGAATGTTGCTACGTGGTGCTGAGTGGTATTATGTGTAGTGTAATTATGTTGTGTGATGAATTGTGTGGGGATGAATTGTGTGACGTGTGGAATTATGTGGCATGGTGTGGTGTATAATTGTGCGGAGTGGAATTATGCAGCATGTTGCAGAGTTGTATTTTGTGGAGGGTAATTATGTGTTTCAGAGTGGAGTGTAAATATGTTGAGTGAAGTATAATTATATAGGTTGAAGTGGAATTATGTGTAGTTGAATTGTGTTATGTGGAGTATAATTATGTGGTTTGGAGTGGTATTAAGTTGTGTGGAATGTTATTATGTGATGTGGAATTATGTGGTATGGTGTAAAGTGGAAATATGTGTTTTTTTATTTTTAGGATTGCAATTATGTGGTATGGAATGTTGTAGGGTTAAATCATTTATAGTAGAGTTCTGTGGAATGGAATTGTGAGATGTTCAAATGTGCTGTGTGTGGTAGACTTAGCATAGCTGCCAAGGTTTCAGATTATGATGTGTGAAATTTTCATAATTTCAGTGTAATTATGAGTGACATTTCAACATGACAGGGGCATAACAATCAACCACATTCCAATATATTAAAGGAAAACTGTATTACATTTTTTTAAAGAATTAATTAAGATCATCAGGGTAAGACATAGCAGAGCTGGCTCTAAAAGGAGCACCCTAAAAAGGCTGGGGCCCTGGGCCAGAGCCCACTTTGCCCATGTCTTAAAACGTCTCTGCGTGGCTGGCACTGTCCCTTGTGGTAATCTAGCTAGAAGTGCTGGTACGGTCCATTTAACGCTATGGTGTCCCTTGAGAAATGCTGCACTGTTTTTTAGGCACTATGGGGTACGGTTCAGAAGTGTCGCCACTGTCCATGAAATGCTTTAGGACCTGTATGTACTGCCTATGAAATGTTATGAGGTCTGCACGGATTTATGTATGTACTGTCCGATTTGTGTATGCACTTCGCATTGGAATGCGGTGTGTCTTTTTAGAAATGCGGTTCTGTCCTATGAAATTGTCTGAGATCTGTTTGGGTGTGCCTATATTATCCCTTGAAACGGTTGGGACTTTCTAAATTGTTTGGATCTGTTTGTACTGCCACATGAAATTATTTGGAATCTTTTGATACTGTTCAAAGAAATGTTCTGGGAACTGGTTGTACTGCCCCATAAACTGCCCAGGGATATGTTTGTACCCCCATGGAATGCTCAGGGATATGTTTGTACTGCCCCATGGGATGCTCATGGATATGTTTGTACTGCCCAATGGAATGCTCAGGGATATGTTTGTTCTGCCCCATGGAATGCTTTTAGATCTGTTAGTGCTACTGCCCAGTGGAATGCTCAGGGATCTGTTTGTACTGCCGAGTGGCACGCTCTTAGATCTGGTGGTGCTACTGCCCCATGGGATGCTCAGGGATCTGCTTTTACTGCCCCATGGAATGGTGTTAGTTCTGTTGGAGTTACTGCCCTGTGGAATGCTCAGGGATCTGTTTGTACTGCCCCGTGGAATGATCCTAGGTCTGGGGGTGCAATTGCCCCGTGGAATGCTCAGGGATCTGTTTTTACTGCCCCATAGTGCTACTGCCCTGTGGAATGCTCGGGGATCTGTTTGTACTGCCCAGTGGAATGCTCTTAGGTCTGGTGGTGCAACTGCCCCGTGGAATGCTCAGGGATCTGTTTTTACTGCCCCGTGGAATGGTGTTAGTTCTGTTTGTGCTACTGCCCTGTGTAATGCTCAGGGATCTGTATGTACTGCCCCGTGGAATGCTCTAGGTCTGGTGGTGCAACTGCCCCGTGGAATGCTCAGGGATCTGTTTTACTGCCCCATGGAATGGTGTTAGTTTTGTTGGTGCTACTGCCCTGTGGAATGCTCAGGGATCTGTTTGTACTGCCCCCTGGAATGATCTTAGGTCTGGTGATGCAAGGTTCTCTTTGTAGAGCCTATGGAATGGTCTGGGATACGTTTGTGTACTGTCCCGTGAAATGCTATGGGATCTGTCTATGCTGTCCCACGAAATGCTGTGGAGTCGGTTGGATGTATTGATACTGTCCCGTAAAGTTCCATTGAGAAGTGCTGCTTCGTGTCCTAGAAGATGCTCTTAGATCTGTTTGTGTTTTCACTATGCCTCCGCACATGCAGCAGACTCGCAGAGATCGGCATCATTCGTACTGCCTCATCAGCAGTGGCGGATGCCTGCTGAGACTACTGGCTCTGCATCTGCCCCACTAAATGTAATCAAATTATTCGGAAAAGTGCTTCTGCCGGTCCGTGGAAAGCATTGCAGGTATGTTGAGACGTGCCCACGGTGTTCCGTTAAAAGTGTGCTAAGTGTCAAGAACGCACTGTCCCTTTAAACGTGATGCACCATTCTAGATGCTAGGTGTTGCTACTATACCATAACATGTGTATTTGTAAGCGCATGTTCACCCCGAGGTATCTTGGCGCTGAATAAGAGATGTTTCTTATTACCCAACTCAATGGTACTTATTTTATCGACCTCAGATGGACCCTCCGGGATTTGAACCTGTGACCATGAGGTCCAACACAGGTCCCTGCAGTGGAAGCGTTAGTCCACTGAGCAACCAAACCCGGCTAATTGCCAATGAAAGTGCTTGAAGGGGTGAAGCAGGCGGTGTCCCTTTAAATGTGATGTAGCTGTGGATTCGAACTGCTATCACTGTCCCATTGGTGCGGTTACAGGTTTTGGTTATGAATTGCCGGTAATTTGGCTGCTTTATTCTTCGTAGTTTATTGGGTGAGTTACTGCGTTTGTAGCTGCTGTTATCATGTCACCGTTAATTTATTCAGGACAGTGGGGATTTTGCAGGCCATCCACGCAGGGAAGAGCCAATGTAGTTACATGAAAGTGCCAGCTCTATCTGTGAAGTGCTGCTACTGACTAAATGAATGCCGTCATGTTGGAAAGTGCTGGGATCGTCCCAAGTAAAGTGCTGTGTTCCTCATTGTGCGAAAAATTAGAAGTGCCTTACGCCCTCCTAGTCAGTAGTGTAAGGCGTGTTTTTTTATTTATTGTTCATGTTGGCCTTCATGTCCTTTTCTATAACATCAATGGTGTTCTTGCAGAGTGTTGTGTGAGTGACTTTGATGTATTGGTCAAATCTTTGTGTCTATATCAAACAATGAAGGATTTTATTTATTTTTGAGAGTTTTTCAGTAGGTCAGTTTGTCAGGTCTTCCTATGAAGTGTATATGACGTCGAAATGGCCCTGTGTGCTGCCAGACCCATTGGATGATTATCATTGTCACTTCTACAGCACATAACAGTTGCGCTGCAGATGAGTGTGACAGCCTTCACCACGAACAATGTATGGTGGCCAAAGCAGTGTTGGCAAGTGTTGGCCGCAATGGGGTTCTTCCTTTGGCGATCTATAAACTCCATTAGCTAATGGACAATTCCCGTGGCATTGTGACCTATAGAAAGAGCGGGTCATCCCTACATACTCCACAGGGGCCCACAGCTGTAGTCATGGCCACAAAGACATGGTGGGCCAGTCCGGGGCATATCAGCAAGAGGACTTCATGGGTCACACCTTCTTGAAGGTTTGCAAACACTTGCCATGAAAAGTACAGCTCATTTAACAGACCAAATATATATTTTTTTGTTTTCATTTTTTTTTTTTTGCATCAACGTAGCAGCTAATGGGTAGCGTAAGGACACTTTGATTGTAGACGGTGTGACACTACTCAAGCCATTGCATGTCCCCTTGAAAGCAGAAACACTTCCCTAGTTACACAGGTGGTATAGTCCGATTTTCCCAATTGACAAGTGAAATTTGTGTTACAAAATCATCAAAACCAGGTCCTGTTTTTCAGGAATTTGTGATTGTGGCACATTCATAGTAGAGGAGGGGGGTCTAGAGTCCAATGAAGTAACACTAAGGCCTAAGAATAAGCAGAGATCAGCAGCTGGCTGGCCTGTCTCAAAACTGGAACATTTTCTGAAAAGATCAGTGTCTCTGAAAAGCGTGTGAGGTTCGGGACAGAGTCAGTTGTTTCTCAGGCAAACATGCTTAATTTGTGCTGGTGGATGCATGTTGTAGACTCAGCGTTCAATATTTGGGCATCCAGAATTATTTTTAATTTCCAAAGATTGACCTAGTGCAATAGAGAGAAAGGCAGACAACGGAGAAAGAAGCAGGAAGAGAAGGATACGACTGCAGCAGTGATAAAAGCAGGACTCGGGATGAAAATAATCCCAGCTGTGAGCTAAGAGGCAGGGTGGGAGTGTGCAGTGGAAGAATCAGGCATGGGGTAGAATAAAAACTAGGCTCCCAGTTTTCTATGGTGCCTGCGAAATGCTTATCTTTTGCTCACTGCTTGTGTCTAGGGAGATGGATGGTAATATGGACAGAAGGTCTTGGTTTGATATGTGTTTCGATTCAAGAGGATGGATGGGTGGGGATGAATGAATGGTTGGGTTGATGTGTTAGGTTGGCTGAATGGCTGGGAGGGTGAATAGATGGATGGGTTTTGCTAGTTTGATGGATAAAGGATAAGTGGGTGGGTGGATGGGTCATTTGGGTGGTTTAGTTGGTAGCATTTGACTCGAAAATGGTCACACAAAAGTGTCCGATATTGGCACAGCAATGACAGTGTGATTAAAAATGCTCCCGCCCTCGCCTGCATAATTGTGAGCACCCTCATAATGCGGTCATATTGCTCTCGCTGGCTGTTGCTCACCCATATCCATTTATGATTGTTGGCAGGGCAATTGTGTCTGCAAGTGTGTGGTTTTTACACCAGTCCTTTACCAAAGAAATAGTATTGGGTCATTCCCCATTAAGCTTCTAGTGCCAGCCCTCTATATTCAAGTAGCATGTGGGCTGGTGGGATTTAAATGTCCCCCATTGCATTACGCTTCCCTCTTCTCAAAAAGGGGAGCAGATGTTAAGTGTCTTGCGACATCTTCCATGGCATGTGCGAGCTATATCAAAAATGTGTGCAGTCACCTCAGTCCTACACGTTTCCTCAGTGGGTTCCGCTTTTGAATCCAGTCCTGGATTTGCTCTGGTAAGCGCTCGGTCAGCATGGGCCCTTGACCATGAGGGATCATCTACCTTGTCCCACCCCTAAGGACCATCGGAGTTTCAGTGGGTGGTAATTGGATAATTTGGAAACAGGGAGGGCATCATGGTGGGGCGGCTGGGGCCCGGCCGGTAATTAAAGTAAAACATATTGTAGGGCGGTACATACTTCACCCACTCTCCATCTCATGCCGGTCTTACATCTGAAGGAAATTCCCCAATATATACTATAAAAACAATAGATCAATCTACAAGCAAAATGAAAGCCTTTCCAAACTATATCTAGATTTTAGTATTTCTACTAGTGGTTGTCTAATCTCACATTGGGACTCTAACGGAGCCTGTATATATTGATGGTTTATATATAAGTGGGTTACCCAAACATAGTCACTGGGACCTGGGTTGAATAGTTACACAGAGGAGGGGGTCCCAGTTTGGACAGAGAACAATTTACACAATTCAATGAATTAATCAAAAAGCAACAGTTAGATCCACAGAGTTTTATTCACTGAGGGATCAAATGTAATGAATACACATAGCAAACAATCAACTGTATTCAAGGTTATACAGTGCCCCAGGAAGGGAGGAAGGAAGTGATAAAAGTGAGGGTAAGGTAGTGGTGGGATTGTGTGACAGTAAAATCAAACATTTGAAAATACGTTTGGCTGTAATTCAATAGCAGCAACGGCCAAAACAGTAATGGCGACCATTATTTAGAGAGGCATACTCCACAAGGTATAATTAATCTACATAATTTTGGCGTGAAATTGCCAGAAAAAGAAAAACAGTCGACGTTTCGACCCTCTTATCAGTGCAGTAAAGATTAATGTCCTTGCTGGGGGGTCTTCATCAGGACCAAAAGGATTGGGGCAGGTAACCTAATGCAAATGAGTAGAATAAACTAGAATTAGAGGGGTACAATTCCTGCCTCTTGAATTATCACATCGGTAGTATTAAAAAGCTGTTAATGAGCAACCTAGTTGGGGCTATTGATAGAATAAGGTCTTTGAACATGGGAGTATTAGCTAATAATTAGATAAAGTCTATAAGCATGGGATTATTAGACAATTAGTGTTCCGTAAATTACAATAGTGTAGAACGCATCTATAGACTAATGGACAGTATTACTAAGTATCTAAAACTGATTGAAGGATGGGCTCAAGCATCGAGATCCGAAACATGGCACGAATGTTGGCGGTAAAGCAATGCACACGAGAAATGTCGTCAAAGGTCGGGCTGCACCTAAACAATAATGATCATGAACTTAATAAAGATCTACACGAGGGAAGGCTAATAAAGTGCGATGCGGTAATGTTTAGGTGCAGCCCGACCTTTGACGACGCCATACTTAATCACTGACTCCATGGTGGACTTCTAACCCTGTGGTATGTTTACTCCTATTTGATTCACCATCCAGATTTTTGGAATAGCATAAAATAATTTATTACGTCTTAGGCTTCCCCAGGGCATTCGCAACGTCCATATGCCCAACGCTAATTTATCTCAGGTAATTCAACACGTTTCTCGTGTGCATTGCTTTACCGCCAACATTCGTGCCATGTTTCAGATCTCGATGCTTGAGCCCATCCTTCAATCAGTTTTAGATACTTAGTAATACTGTCCATTAGTCTATAGATGCGTTCTACACTATTGTAATTTACGGAACACTAATTGTCTAATAATCCCATGCTTATAGACTTTATCTAATTATTAGCTAATACTCCCATGTTCAAAGACCTTATTCTATCAATAGCCCCAACTAGGTTGCTCATTAACAGCTTTTTAATACTACCGATGTGATAATTCAAGAGGCAGGACTTGTACCCCTCTAATTCTAGTTTATTCTACTCATTTGCATTAGGTTACCTGCCCCAATCCTTTTGGTCCTGATGAAGACCCCCCAGCAAGGACATTAATCTTTCCTGCACTGATAAGAGGGTCGAAACGTCGACTGGTTTTCTTTTTCTGGCAATTTCACGCCAAAATTGTGTAGATTAATTATACCTTGTGGAGTATGCCTCTCTAAATAATGGTCGCCATTACTGTTTTGGCCGTTGCTGCTATTGAATTACAGCCAAACGTATTTTCAAATGTTTGATTTTACTGTCACACAATCCCACCACTACCTTATCCTCACTTTTATCACTTCCTTCCTCCCTTCCTGGGGCACTGTATAACCTTGAATACAGTTGATTGTTTGCTATGTGTATTCATTACATTTGATCCCTCAGTGAATAAAACTCTGTGGATCTAACTGTTGCTTTTTGATTAATTCATTGAATTGTGTAAATTGTTCTCTGTCCACACTGGGACCCCCTCCTCTGTGTATATATTGATGAACATCATGATCCCTGTAATAGGCATTGTTTCCTTAATTCACTTACCGCTTTAATTTGTTTATCTACTTTAGTTGATCATTGTCGTACTAAATCCTATTTTACATCATTAGTGACATTCTAAAGTCTTTAATGTGGCTTTAAGTTTGGATGATATAATGTTTGCTGTGCTCTCATTTCTCACGTATGTCTTAGTCATGTATTAGTTATTCCTGAAAGACATTCTGGCAGTTTGGCCATTCACCAAAACTTAGAGCTTCCTTTATCAAATGCCTCAGAGTATTCTACGAGCAGCAATGTGTATATATACCTATCTGTGATAAACACGGCACTTCAACCACTTGTGAGTTTAACCTGAGGAATTGCTGGACTGAGATGTCGAGATGATATACTGTAGGTAGTGGGCTAGGCTACAGGGGGGGGCCCTACATGTGGTTTGCAGGGGGCCCCCTCAAGTCTGATTAACCTTCTAAGTATTCATGTTTTGTAAATTTTGCAGACATTTCTAAATCTGACATCATGTTATTAACAGTCTCAAAGTTCCAATCATCAGAAAATGTGCTGGGTGAAACAAAGTCACTCAGGGAAACCTTGAATTGATGTGGAATCTTCAGCAGCTCGGCCGGACCATAAATGTCATAATCAGTTCTGTCCCATGCTATACCACCTGGTATAGAAACGACTGTAATGTTCACTGATGACACGTCTCTTTGTTCACGATGAGATGATTTGTGTGGTTTCAGAAGCAAGTTGATATTCTTACTTGCTGTGTCCATTTTACTATATTTTCCATCTATCAGCTTTCCTAAACTTAAAACAAGAGTGAGCCAAAGTAGGAGAAAAAGTACACCTAACACAATCCAAATTTCAACCCAGGGTGAAACCAGATAAGTCTTTTCTAGTTGCTGAAAAAGTTCTGTTACTTTGTCTTCAAAAGTTTTGTTTGCTGGCATTGTTTCAGACTCACTGGGATCCTCAGAAAATGTATCAAAGTTGATGAAATAGCCAGAGGCAGTTTTGTCAATTGTTGGTATTGCATCCGGATTACTTGAAATCGCTGGAGCTACTGGATCTCTTGCCATATTAGTATAGTCCGAGGCTACATCATTGTAAACAGTATAGCAAGGTTAGGTAGTAGTGTTCACAAAGGAAACGTCCGCACTGTTCAATCAAACACAATATTATTCTACAGATAGTTTAAAGCGTGACATATTATGAGAATTCGTATGAATTTGGGTGCTAAAGAGCCTCAAAGCACCTACTACCTCAAGGTGCTTGAGGTACACACAGCTGTGAAACCAAACTGGGAATATTGGGGATGAGGTTCTAATTACAGCACACCTTGCAATCAAAATATTTTAGTCTTGTCTAACGTAATATACCATCAGTAGAAGAGTCTAACTACTATACACAGCACAGATACAGAATAGCACAGAAAATAAGTGAACAGGGATCCAAACAATCCACAATAATTCTAGAGAGAATCCTCTTCAGATTTCATCAGGTCATTCTTTATTAATGTTCATAATTTCTTAAAAAGATCTCCCAGCACGTAAATCGCCAACACGTGTTTCGTCTCACACAGAGACTTCATCAAGGCTGGAAATATTAAACAATGCAAAAATAAAATTACAACTCAAATTTTCTTGTTCTCATTTTTGCACATGATAAATACAATGCAAACTACAGAGTAAACATATTGCAGCAGAATACTCTATCGCAAGTATAAAATCACAGTATAATATATACAAATCCCTATAGTAAAAACATGATTAAATTCACCCAAATTTTCCATGACCAGTCAAAAAAAAACACAGTGAAAAAATATATATAATGAAAAATATATCATTATTAATCTACACCCTATACCAAAGATAAATCAATTAAACAATGTAGAGGAAGTGAAAGGGTGTGAGCATATTTACAAGTCAAATCTAGATCTATATTTACAATTAAAATAACCCACCAGAAATTCAGTAGGTTGTTCTCTGTTGCTCTGCTAAAAATGGAACCACAAATAATGACGGCGGACCGTGTATAATTTGATCACGTAGAAATGAGGTTGGACACCTCCAGTATTTAAGATCTAATATAAATAGAGCAAATTGTACGCATGAAAAAAACATGAAGAGGAGAAAAATGGTGTCAAGATTAGGTTAAGACATATAAGCACAAGATGTAATTGTACACCTTATTAGAAGGACATGTAGGTCACAAAACATGCATGGTATCATAATCGAATGAGACATATATGAAAGATATGAAGAGGACCAATAGGTCCAAGAACCGGCAAGTGGTGGCACACAATTAGTCAAGCCAACACTTGTGACAAGAAGACAGGCTAATATGGACTACTAAGTGTATCATCATAGTCTGGGGAGAGCTGCAGATAACACGGGATTGACATATACATTGACTTTAGAGTTTACTAATACGTCTGGTACGATCTGGAAAGATAGGTAGAATATACTCACCCTAAGTAAATAGGAGGAGTAAATAAGCTCAAGGAGTATATTACAACATCGCTAGTTAGACGAAATATCCAATATGAAGAAACCGCCACACCAAGTAAGTGGAAGGGAGTCTAAATAAACATAATAGGAACCAAAAAACGTAGAAACATAAGTGGACCATACAACTCAAAAATCATGTACCTTAGCATAGAGTAGCAGAAAGTAATCAGCACTCACCAAAGCGTTTATCCACAGCTACAAGAATAGCTATATTGTCTGTTCGTTACTAGACTTGAGTAAGTAGTCCACAAGTGAAATTCTGGAGAAAAATATACAATACGTATAGTGAGACTTGCCCAGCTATACATGGTTCCATACATAATAGGGACACAGTGTTGAGTTACAGCATAAACCAGTCCGGAAAACACTTCTAACCCTCTTAAATTAGGAATTGAGAGAACAAGTGCCAAGAAAACATGTATAACTCATAGACCATATTTAAAATTATTAGTGTTACATTTGGGCATGCAAAGATCAAGGTGCTCACTTTAGTTAAAACTGAATGTCGATCCGAATAAGCAACCTGCACTCGCTATAACATCGTAAGGAGTACAACAACTACATATATAATTGGCTCACCTTAATGGGGTAAGTTAGTAACCAACTCTGTTAAGTTCCGTGACCAATATATCTAAATCCGTTTCGTGAAAAGTACTGTTCATAAGGAGTGTCTTGACGAACTGTTATTTGGGTATCAAGAGGCACAAGTTCCATGGGTTTGTTGCATAGTCCTTCTTTTCTAACTGCAGATTCTTTAAAGGTGATGAGTCTCTCAGTTTGAACCTTTTGGATAGTAGCCAGATGTGGTCCTCTGCTACATCTTTGGTGTCCACTGGGCCTACTACTTATTATCGGCCACATGATGTGGTTTTACCAGATCAATTGATACAAACCGGTACTCGTTTCTTCTAGCAAGGGGCGGCAGTAACACTGTTCTTGATCCGTGGATTGCTGGCACAGGTACTGGTTTTCTGTATGAAGGCCCAAATTCCTTCTTGTCCGTGATCTTTTATCTGACTAGATCCCCAATCATTGGAATCCAGACAGGCCGTGCTGGGACAAGTAGTTTTTCTTCAGTGGTCGTTGGCTTCTGTAATGTGTTGCTTCTTCTTGTTTAATTTAAGTCCTGCAAAACAGCCAAACGGTCTTTGATATCAAAGGGTTTTTGTTCTACCACTGAAGTATGACGATCGAGGTCTTCGACAATCATTCTAGTACCAAAAAGGATTTCATAAAGAGTGATTCCACCCAGAGAATTTCTTGGCTGATTGTTAAGACTACGTGGGACACTTATTAGATGTTTGACCCACCCGTCACCCGAGCCTAGTACCCTAACTGTTATAGATTGCTTTATGTCACGTTTTTTCTTTCCACAACCGAATTTCCCTCAGGATGGAATGGACTTGAGTACCGCAATGCAATGCCCAAGCTGGCCATGGCCTCCTTGTAAGCTCGAGAGCTAAACGCAGGACCCTGGTCAGAATGTAGCGTGCCTATTGCGTATGTGCCGATAAAGACTCGCAAATCTTTTATAACAGTTCGGGCATCAGCCGAGCGCTGAGGCCACATCCAAATGAATCTTGAGCATGAATCCACTGCGACCATGATATATTTATAGTTGCCATCCCTCTGTAAGGGACCACAGTGGTCCAGATAAACACATGCTAATGGTTTATCTGAAATTAGAAGGGGCGCCTGCGCAGGGCGTTTCTCAGTCGAAACCTTAATTTTTTGGCAGATTTCACATTCCAAAATTTAGGGGCCGATTATGATAGAGGATTTTCCGCCTCCTCCGGGCCGGCGGAAGCCACCGCCGGCCCGGAGGAGGCGGAAAATCCTCTGCGGAGTCACCAAAGACCCACCGCCGCATTACGATGGCTGGTGGGTCTTGGATTCTGTCCGCTGCTTTTCCGCCGCGGTCGGATTACAACCGCGGTGGAAAAGCTCTCCTTTGGCTGGCAGTGTCTATCAGACACCGCCAGCCAAATTAGGAAGGATTAGTAAACATGCTTTTCCGCGGCGGTTTTTCCGCACTGTGCCTGCCGCTTTGTGCATGTAAATGTTACACATGCACTTTTAACATTGCGGCGGGTGCTGCTTGAAGCAGCACCCGCCGCAATGTTAAATATCCAGGATGTGACCGCCAGGGTGGCGGTCACATCCTGATTTGCATGGAGGGACCTCCGCAGTCCATGCGGACGGGTCCGCCATCCTAATCGGCCCCCATAGTTTCTGGTCTGTTTCCTCATGCGCGGCCACCAGTATCTTTGTTCTAATAACAACACTGTGGCAGAAACACCTGCATGTGCAGAGGCAAGCCCTTCATGTGCTGCTAAGATTAGTCCTAATCTGTGTTCCATGTTTGGAATTACTCTATCCCCCACTCCAGGGATTCGAGCAAAAGGAACATTATTTGCATCAGTTATATAGGAGTACATGAGTGGAAAGCCTTTTGGTAGCGTTTTACCGCTGTCTTTATTGGAAGCGGCGATAGCCTGCATTATTTTGCTGTCTATTTTTGTTTTTGAACAAGTGATTGCAGCTACGGAAGCCGTTTGCACAGCTGCCTTTGCGGCTTCATCAGCCAATGAATTTCCTTCAACCTGAACGCCATCACGCTGATGACTCAGTGTAAGGATCACGTGAGTCTTTTGTAGTTCTTTCTGTAACTGAACTACTTGTTCCCAGAGCAACGTATGCTTGATTGTGCCACCTTTTGCATCTTTGAAACCATTTTGAACCCAGTTCTGCAAGTATTCATTATAAGATTGGACGCAGTAATACGAATCGCACACTATGAGTGTGGGGAGTTCGCGATCGGTATTTTCAAGCGCCATCTTGAAAGCCTGTAGTTCAGCTCGCTGAGCTGTACAGTCACCGAGAGATTGTGTTTTTGTGACCATAGGTCTGAATTTACCATCATGCCAGCGACCTTTAACAATCGTGCACGCAGCACTATAAGCTTGTTTGCCCCCAATTGCGGACTGTGCTGATCCGTCTCTATAAATTATACATTCGTACTGATCTAGAGGGAGAATTTCAGTCGGCAGAGGACATTTTTGTTCATATTGTAAAAATTCTTGAGTTTTCAAGTAGGTGTCAAAAATGTATTCAACGTCTGTTGCAGCAAGAGAGTTAACCCATTGTATCCATCTTGGGTGTAAAGCCTTTGCATTCAGAATGCTTGCTTTTGTCACTGCCTCTAAGGCAGGTATAGGAGTAACGACTTTTATGTGTTTTCCCTGTGCGAGAGCTCTCTCTTTTGCTACTGCAGATTGAACCGCTGTCAGATTTTTTTCTGTCGAAGTGAATTTCATTTTAGCTTGTGTGTACAAGTGTGATTTATAAGCAATTGGTACTTTTTCCCCTTCATTAAAGGTTAAGTACGTGAATCAGCATCTTCCTGGGATGATTCGGATTATAAGGTTGCGTACGTTTATGCGTGTCTGTAAATTTGTTGTTGATAACATGTCTGTTTGCACTGAACGCAACATTTCTAGGTGTTTTTTAGTCCAATTAATTGGTTTGAAATTAGGTTTGATTAATTCGTAGAGTGGTTTAACCCTTTCTGCGCAGTTTAGAATGTATGTTCTTCCGAAATTCAGGAAACCTACAATTGACTATAAGTTTTTCAGTGTTTTTGGAGGTTCGAGCAGCGCACATTTCTCTAAAAAGTTTGCTGCCAGGCTTTTGCCTTCACTTGAACGTTCGTATCCTAAGAATAGGACGTTGAGGTGGGCAATTCTTGATTTTTTAAAGTTGAATTTGTACCCTTCAGATGCGAAACCACGTATTATGGTGTTCACCCTGTTCAAGTGTCTGTCCAAGTCATCGTCTTTAAGATAGATGTCATCGACATAAGATAATGCCTCATCATCACACGTTTGTAGTAACTCTGTTACACTGGCTGAAAATAACCCTGGACTATTCTTGAATCCCTGGGGGAGACGACAGATGTGACGCTGTGTCCCCATAATTGAGAAAGCAGTCAAGTACCTGCTTTCCGGTGAGATGTTTTGACAGAAGAAACCGTTTGAAAATACCTAATGTAGTTGTATACTTTTTGCGCACCATGTTATTCATCAGTGCTGCACTGTGTGCATTTTGTACTGCAAATGTTTTGCAACAAGAGTTTAAATGTCTGTAGTTCAAAACTAGATGATATGTATTGTCTGGTTTGGAGATAGGAAACAAAGGATTGTTCATGGATGAGGTGCATGTTTCAATCACCCTTTGCTATTCAAGTTGATCTAAGATCTCCCTGACCTGCTTTTTAGCTTCTTGCTTAACTGGATGCTGCCTCTGAGCAGTTGGTTGATTTTTTAACTGGATTTTATGGTGAGGAGAATCCTCATCCCAGCCTACATGATTTTTATATAATGCTGGAGCCTGGGCTACAGCCCATTTTCTGGCATAAGTATATTTTTTATGAATCGGAATATGATTGGAGAAGGCTGGCATAATGACCTCTTTACCATGTGGGCACTCCCTGACAAATTTTGGTGGTCAGTATTTTTCAGCTAGAAGAATGTCATAACCCTTAGAGAGCATCTCCCAAAAGAGTGCTCTTATTTTCCTAGTTATGTCCCCCTCCATCCGGAGTGTTACTTTATATAACTTATGGGGTACACTAACCCTGGTGTCGGCAGTTTCAACTTGAATATACTCATTCAAGTCCACTGTCTCCCGATGATCCTTCAGGATCTTGCGAGCTATGGTGACATCTGCTGAGCGGTCCAGCATTGTCTGGGCCCACTCCCCGTTCTTGTGTTGTGTCCTCAAGATCCTCGGCATGTCTGATTTTTAGATCTGCTACCTTCTTTTTGGTGAATTGGGTTTTTGTATTTTTTGGAACGTGTTGATCGTCTTTGGACTTCACGCATTCTTCCTTGTGTTCTGACCGTCCTCTTCTTTCCGATTTCTGTGAGGAACTCTGAAAGGTACGAGAGGAACGTGTATCAGTATCTTGATATCTATCAGGTTTTCTCAAAATTTTTCCCTATTCCTGAGGTTATACCTCTTTTCAGAGTCCTCCCTTTGAGGAGACTTACCTCTGGATTGAGAACACTTCTCTTTAGGAAGTGTCTGTCTAGTATTTTCCCACTTCTTTTTAGGAGTAGTGAGAGTGTTTTAAATAAAAACCTTTTCAGGATTTTCTGTTAGTTGGGGCTTTACTGGTTTCCCACCCAAACTATCTCTACCTAGTTCTTCATAGGATTTTTCAATTATTCTTTCTAGTTCATATGGTTGCTCAGTTACATCAAGTTTTTTTAATTTTTGGCTAATCGCCACGGATGCTGCTTCACCTTTAACATTAGCTAATATTATAGCTTAGACCTGTTTGAAATCTTTAAGTAATTGCATACCTAGATTCTAAGCAGGCTCTGGCCCGTATTAATTTTGAATCTGTTTCAGGACGTCTAGTATTACCGCCATAGACGGAACACCATGTGTTTTTGTGTAGATTGCAGCAAAGTCTTTACCCCAAGTGTCGCAGTCCTCTAGGTGGGGGTGCGATCCCCATTGGTAAACAGATTGTTAAAATTCTGTGTTTCTCCTGAGGTGTACTATCAGGAAATACTGCCTCGATTTGAGTGATTTCTTGAGCTAACCAGAATGGAATTTTTTCCCGTTTTGCGGGTAATTTACCAACAACTGATTGTATGGTCTGTGGTGTAATTTTATTTGTGTTCCCCTGATGTTTTCTGTAGAATCCTGATAGCAGGTTGGACTGTTAGAGTCCGCATGACGTATTGAACCAATTGTCTATGTATTTAGATTAATTGTTTTAGTTGAACTAATAGTTCTTCACTTGACATTTCTTTAATGTCAGGATATGGTGTATAGCTGTCTAGTACCGGCCATGTTGCTCCTGGTCTATCTAGTGGGCCGAGCCTGGTAATGTGATTTTAATGTTGTAGGGCGCCTTTAAACCAGAGTGCATGCTCTTGGTAAGTTAGTGGAATTTCAATGTCCTCGATTATCCTTGGATTATCCTCTACTTTGTAGAAGTGAAACACATGCGATACTGCATTTGCTTTAGCGAAAATAATCCATGAATAGAATACTTCTGTCTGCCGATATTCATGTGCCTCTATGACAAAAATTACCCTACCACCTCTTGATGATATGCCATTTAGTATAAGCTTTATAGCGATGGTTTTCCTTAAGTTTTCCGGGATGATTAGAGCATTCGCGTAGGTTTCTTGGAAACCTGTAATGTTTAAACCCGGTCGGGCTGCAGCTCTACCGGTTGCGTTATTGCCACCGTTCTCGGTGTCGCTATCCAAAATTTTGTTGACTCAAAGTTTGCAGAGCAAGTTTCAAGGAAACAAAGATAAGGTGCACAATATTTTGGAACACTGTATCCTTCAATGTTGAACAAACCAAAAACTAATACATAGGATTTTCGTCCTACTCAGTAATGGCGGATATTTTATCCTTTTACCCACTCCAGACGTCTATTGGAGAATTTTTACAGGAAAAAGGGCTCTCTGTGAAAAGCACGACTGAGTTACTCTAGTATCTAGCGTTAAATTAGCGCCTTAGCCAACGTTGGGCGCCATGTAGTGCAGTTCCTATATTCCCAATAGGCTCTGCGCATTGGCATAATATATCCTATATATGTGACGTAGGACTTGAGTCGACTAGGTCTCTATCGAATATATTAGACTTAATTGTGAGTGCCAGCTAGCTCAGAGGTCACTAGAAACTTTCTTGAATACACAAGAAGGGATTAGTTTCTGACAACCGCATAAACATGACAACTTTGTTTCCCCGAGATAAAACTGATCTTCAGAGTCGTGGAAACAATAGATAGATATTTCACTCAGTCAATTGTGCATGCTTCGTTTCATCAGAGGTGCAGAGAAATAGAGAGACGGGCGTTTTCAATAAAAGTATTTATTGAACAGTCTTCTTTCTCATGCAGAAGAAATGAACTGCTACAATCGTAATACTGGCTGTAAAGTATAATGCATACAGCAAGTAGAGTATTATAAAATAATACTGTAAAAGCATGGTATGGTTTCTAAGCCATAAAATACATACATAAACAAATAAAGACTAAAAGTACTCAACTGGTGCTTCTAAAATACGCCTACCCCGATGTACCTAACCTAAGTCTAATCAGCTCCGTACCTTGGTTTTAGAATGAAGGTGGTCTGGTATCTCTGTCTCCGGACTCGATTTCCCAACACCCCGCAAGGGGAGCTTGGAAACACTGGAGCTAGATTCTCAGCGAGAGAAAGGCAGCCTCTCTGTCAGTGCGTCAGCTGGAGGGTCGGCTTCCTTCGGTACTTGCTGTAGCGAGATGCGTCGAGCAAGTAGATAGTCGGGCTGCTCCAAACCACCATGAGTTTGCTAGGGCAAGTGTAGGTATATTTATACCTTGAAGGTGCCTGGATTGACGTAAGGTCGGACATAATAACGTCACCAAAGAACGGTAGTTCTTTGAAAACGCCATGATTTCTAGGAGAAATCAATATTCAAGAAAGGGGATGTCCCTAACTGCTGAAGCCGTGTTTTCCAAGAAATCGGTGTGGCTTTTTGGAACTAGTGGAAGTAGCCATGCCATATTTTGACTGGATGGGTTATGTCTAAATATGGGTATGATTTTTATGCCTATATAAGGGTAATGTGAATTATACCTATATAAGGGCATGAATCGCTAAAATTACACTAGGGTCCTAAAACGCTATACAACGGAAGGAGGTCAGTTGCTTGTTGACAATCTTCTCGATGATTTTTGCTGGGAGTAGGGAGATGGGCCAGAAGTTCTTGTGATTATTGGGGTCCTCCTTGGGTTTCTTGAATAAGGCGGTGATCTCAGCGTGCTTTCAGCTCTCCAGGAAGGTGGCGGTCTCGAAGGAGCTGTTGATGACCTTGCAGAGGTGGGGTGCGATGGTGGAGCTTGCTTTGTTGAAGATGTGGTGAGGGAAGGGATCAGATGGTGAGTGGATGGTGTTCATGATTTTGTGGTGTCGTCGTCGTTGACAAGGGTCCAGGAAGGCAGGAGGTTGATGAGGCTGGGGGCGGTGAGTTTGAGGTGTCGGTGTCTGTCCGGGGCCTGGTTGTTGAAGCTGTCATGGATGTCTGTGATCTTGCGGTGGAAGAAGGTGGCTAGGGAGTCACAGAGGTCTTGGCGGGATGTCGTTGCAGTTGGAGCTGGGGTTGGAGAGTTCCTTCACGATGTTGAAGAGCTCTTTGCTGTTGTGTGCGTTGTTGTCGATGCACTCTTTGAAGGAGGACATTTTGGCAGTTCGGATGAGTTGGTGGTGTCTTGGATGGCACTCTTGTAGGCTGCATTGCTGTCCAGTGTCTGTTCATGGTGCCACTTCTTCTCGAGCCTACGGCAGGCCTGCTTAGATGCCTGGAGGTCGGCGGTGAACCAGATGGCTTTTCTGGCGGTGCGTTTGTTCGAGAGCTTCTTGATTGGGGCGGGAGTGTTGGTGAAGTCGTCGATCCATTGCCGGAGGATGTTAATATATTCTTCCTTCCCCATGCCTTCCATGCTGCTTCCCCCTACCCACGCCCCCATGAAGCTTGCCCCCACCATCATGTTGCTTCGAACTCACAATTGTCTTCGGTGAATCTGCCCCAATGCCCTATGTATTGCCTTTGTTTGTTCTCAGCGCACCAAATTGCTATCTCTTGCCCGTGTTTCTCCCATTGCGCTTAACTCCCAGAGAAGCTGAGGATATTTGGATTTGTTTCACCAGGGAGAAAATGACCTGCACGACCTTTGCATTCACTTCACCAGGGAACAATGCTGCAGTTCCAATCTAAAGGGGTGTGAGGCACCAAGAGCCTGAGGACCTACAGTAATGGCCTGGGGTGTAACAATGGAGGAGCTCAGGCCCTCTGCTTGCTTTCACCGAAGTGCACAACTCTTCCCTCTGATGCATAACACCAGTGCTCCGTGCTCCTGCCTGCACCCCAACCCCTGAGATGTTGCAGAGTGAGTGCACAGAGGAATAGAGCAATCACTTCTTCTTTCTACACTACACGTTTTAGATTTGCCTCCAAGGACCGCACTGTCCTTTAAGTAGGATCAAAAAAGTAGAGGAGAGAAACTATAAAAGAGGGCACAGCCTAAGTAATTAAGGACATGGCTTAAAACATGAACTAGAATACTGTGCCTTACACAGCATGCAGCCTGACCAGCATTTAGGTGCCTCGTTGTGAGTCTTTTGCTATTGCAGCCAGACATATCACACAATAACAAGCCTATGTATAAATCAAGCCATACCTACTGGCTTTGTGAGTGCTCATAAGTAGCTTGATCTAAATGAGGAACAACAGTGATTTTAATGTAAATAAATTAAAATTGGTAATTACATATTGCATAGATGTGCACAACACTATGTGTAAACTGGAAAGAGGCCAAGGATTGGATGAACATGTAAAACTGTTATGGCCCACGGACTCACACTGCCTTCTACCTCGGCTCCAGAGCACTCAATCAAGCTCCATTATGAACACCCTTCCACACCAGACATTACTGTAACACATAAATGCGACTCAGCTCATATGTATCATACAAATATTAGAAACTCAATATCCCATCCTTTTAGAGCTGAGACCTCTTGGCTTTGCAAATACTTAGTAAAGTTAGTTCCAATTTCAATATAAACATGCACTAAAGCAAAGAGAGTTTACAAAGGTTAGCAAATTCAAAGGCTTTACATACATAAAATATGCAAAGTACATACAGTAACATATTGCTAAAACATTAGCAAACCCAATAGGTGTCTATTTGCTTTGCCAGAGCTTGTTTTTGTCAAGGTATTTAATGGAGTACTGAGATCCTAGTGTGTTTTTACACACTCATTACCAGACACACGTCCTTGCACCTGGAGTCAGCCCATTGTTGACATGTAGACAATTCCCAGGAGACTTGCATTATAACATTCTAACCTTCCCCAATCTCTTTTTTATGTGATGGTCCCTTCCTATTACAAACGGAATGGTCACTCCCCTCACAGCAGATGAGGAGAGTCTTTTTCAGCAGCTTCACTTATTACCTAAAACACACTGCAAAAAAAACTCACAAAGTGTGCCTGATGATGTAGAAAACCCACAAAATATTTTTTTAAAAGCTATGTTTTTTGTATCTGGAAATCGCTTTAAAACTTTTGATAAAATGAAATTCAATTAATAGGAATGGATTTGAATAAAAAAAAGTGTTGTATTCACTGTAACAATACAGCAAAGGGGTGCCCAATGAGCTTTTCCAAACCACTAGTGAATTGACATAGGTCGAGTGGGAGTGCTCTTGTAGCTGATGTAGTTGTCATCATTTAGGGGTTTCCAGGGGTTGCAGCTGCGACCCACAGCTTGCCCATTGCGACCCCTAGCACTGCCTTTGCAACCCCTGGCCTCTGAAGTGACAAAACAGTGCCAGGAACACCGTGGCTGCTGTTCATTATAGACCTCAGCTGGGGCCCTACTTGCTTTGTTTTCTCTCAAGTTTTTCATTACACTAAGAGTGAATAATATTTCATTATTCACTCTTTGGGTCCGATTCCGATTTTGGCTGGAAAACGTTTTTTCCGACACAGACCCATCATATTTTCCGACCGAACCGTACACACGCCTTCAAATGTCTGAGTACGATGCAATGCTTGAAATTTACAACCGACTCGGCCAGAAAATAAATATGCGGCTGAGTAGGCAGGAAAGGAGCCTGACCCGAAAGACTCATACGCGAACGACTCCATGTGGCCAAGCATTAACACAACATGACAGACTCGGACGCGAACTATGCCACATACTCCAGCATTAACACAACCCAATAGACATGTATGTGAACGATTCTACACCGCCAAGCACATACACGACGCGACAGACACATACGCAAACAACTCCATGTAGCCAAGCATTAACACGACACAACACAACAGACTAGTCGGAATGCTGTGACGTGCTGGAAGCGGCGCCCTGTAAGCCGTGTAGAAAAACCGCATTGTACTTGCGTGTCCAGAAACTGGTTAGGAAAAGCTTCTGTATGACTCGATTTCTGTGTTTCCTGAGCCTGTTCGGTCATGACATAGAGAACGAATCGGAGCGGCAATTTGCCTGTAATGGTAAACACACATTAGAACGCATTTTTTACAACGCACTACCATTACAACGGAACTTTTACAACGCAAATACTATTACAACGCATCTATTTACAACGCATGTTTTTACAACGCAGGTACTTTTACAACGCATACCATTACAACGTAAGTATAGGTAAGTATATAATTATATTTAAAATGTTATATGTTAGTTTTTTTTTAAAGGGGTATTTTTAGGGTTCAGGGTCATTTTTGGGTTTTTGGGTAAAGGGGTATTTTTAGGGTTTAGGGTCAGTTTTGGGTTTTTGGGTAAAGGGGTATTTTTAGGGTTCAGGGTCAGTTTTGGGTTTTTGGGTAAAGGGGTATTTTTAGGGTTCAGGGTCAGTTTGGGGTTTTTGGGTAAAGGGGTATTTTTAGGGTTCAGGGTCAGTTTTCAGTTTTTGGGTAAAGGGGTATTTTTAGGGTTCAGGGTCAGTTTTCAGTTTTTGGGTAAAGGGGTATTTTTAGGGTTCAGGGTCAGTTTTCAGTTTTTGGGTAAAGGGGTATTTTTAGGGTTCAGGGTCAGTTTTCAGTTTTTGGGTAAAGGGGTATTTTTTGGGTTTAGGGTCAGTTTTCAGTTTTTGGGTAAAGGGGTATTTTTAGGGTTCAGGGTCAGTTTTCAGTTTTTGGGTAAAGGGGTATTTTTAGGGTATAGGGTCAGTTTTCAGTTTTTGGGTAAAGGGGTATTTTTAGGGTTCAGGGTCAGTTTTCAGTTTTTGGGTAAAGGGGTATTTTTAGGGTTTAGGGTCAGTTTTCAGTTTTTGGGTAAAGGGGTATTTTTTGGGTTCAGGGTCAGTTTTGGGTTTTTGGGTAAAAGGGTATTTTTAGGGTTCATGGTCAGTTTTGGGTTTTTGGGTAAAGGGGTATTTTTAGGGTTCAGGGTCAGTTTTGGGAATTTTAGATAAAGGGGTACAAGAAAAAAATAAAATAAAAATAAATATAAATTAAATTAATTAAATAAAATAAAATTAAATTAAATTAAATACAATTACATTAAATAAAAATAATTTTAAATAATATACAATTAAAAAAATTATATATACTTACCAATACTTACGTTGTAATGGTATGCGTTGTAAAGGTACCTGCGTTGTAAAAAAATGCGTTGTAAATACATGCGTTGTAATAGTATTTGCGTTGTAAAAGTCCCGTTGTAACGGTAGGCGTTGTAAAAGTATGCGTTTTAACGTCATATATCCGCCTGTAATACGCATCATACTCGTTTGTAGAAGTTTTTTTGGGATACTAGGCGGTATTAAGGTAGGCCTACGAATAGCAATGGCAAGGCATTTTTAGCGACATCGGAATTGACCCCTTAGTGTAATAAAAAAAGGAGTATAACTAGCTGAAATGTGATCTTCCCTGGCAGTTGAGGTCAGTAAAACAAAATGCTATGTATGTGGTGTGCGAGCTTGTGGGTGAGTGTGAGTTTGCGTGAGAGAGAGAGTGTAAGTGTGAATGAGTGTGTGTGTCCAAGCATGTGGGTGTGTGTGAGTGAAACTGAAGGTCAAAAGACGTGTGATGTCCAGAAGTGTAGCTGTGTCAGTTAGATTCGGGGTATGTGGAACAGAGATTCCCCAACCATGACTGCCATTAAAATGTTAAAATGAAAGAAAATAGTATTACATTTAAAAGGCATCTATGCACCACATAAGGGCATCCAGTCCTTTGTTTATTTTTGGCCTGTTTTGTTGTGAGAGGGAAAAAGAAGGGTGGGTGTATAGAAGCTTTGCAACGTTTCATAGAGACATGTGTCTGTGCTATGAGGGCTGCTAATGCGAGTGGAATCCCAACCACAGACACTGCTAGCCTGATTGAAGGCCCCTGGATCCAACTACAATCAATCAATTAATCTGGGAATTTTGAAGCACCCTACTCCCCGTAAGGGTCTCAAGGCGCTGGGGGTGCGGGATCAGCTCCGGTCAGTCAAAGAGCTAGGTCTTGAGGGTCTTCCTGAAGATGTGCATAGTGGGGATCTGTCTGATGTTGATTGGGAGTTTGTTCCAGGTCTTTGCTGCCAGGTAGGAGAAGGATCTTCCATCTGTTCTGGCTCTGCGAATGTGTGGGGTTTCAGCACAATAGGCAGAATGGAGGTTTCTCTTGGGTACGTGGAAGAAGATTCTTTTGTTGAGATATTGGGGTCCAGTGTAGTGGAGGCATTTGTAGGCGTGTGTAAGTATCTGGAAGGTTATTCTCTTCTCGACGGGAAGCCAGTGGTTGTCTTGCAGGTGTTGGATGATGTGTTTGTGTCAGGGGATGCTGAGGACGAGTCTGGCTGTGGTGGTCTCTATGGTCTGGAGCATGTGGAGTAGAGATATGTTGATCCCAGCGTAGAGGGCGTTTCCATAGTCCAATCTGCTGGTTATGAGTGCATGGGTGATGGTCTTTCTTGTTTCGGGGGATCCATTTAAAGATCTTGTGAAGGATGCGGAGGGTGTTGAAGCAGGTGGGGGCGATGGCGTTGATCTGTCGGGTCATGATGAGGGAGGAGTCAAGTATGATGCACAGGTTCTGGGTGCGGTCTATGGGGGTGGGGGGTTACCGAGGACTGTGGGACACCAGGTGTGGTCCCATGCAGAGGAGGAGGGTCCGAGGATGACGACTTCTGTCTTCTCCGAGTTAAGCTTCAGGCAGCTACTGCTTATCCAGGATGTAATGTCCTTCATTTCTTCCTGGAAGCTGAGTCTTGTGGTGAAGGGGTCCTTAGTGAGGGAGAGGATGAGCTGGGTGTCGTCGGCGTAGGATACTATGCTGAGTCCATGCTGTCTGATGATGGCGGCGAGGGGAGCCATGTAGATGTTGAAGAGCGTGGGACTGAGTGATGATCCCTGGGGTACTCCGCAGTTGATCTCTGGGGGTTCAGAGAGAAAGGGTGGAAGTCTGACTTTCTGCCGGTGAGGAAGGAGCGGATCCAGTTGAGGGTGGTTCCCTGAATGCCATCATCACGGAGTCTGGCGGTGAGAGTGCGGTGAGAGGTGGTGTCAAAGGCTGCAGAAAACTCAAGTAGGATCAGGGCTGTGGTGTGGCCTTGGCCTTGGATGTTGCCTGTGGCAGCGAGTAGGGTGGTCTCAGTGCTGTGGTTGCTGCGGAATCCTGATTGGGAGGGGTCGAGGATAGAGTTTCCTTCAATGAATTTAATTAGTTGGATGTTGACGATCTTCTCACACCAGAATCAGTTTTTTAGGGGGTCGTCACATCCCAAACAGCCCCTCTGAAGCTACATCCCTGGTGATGCCCCTTTCGCTACCGCTGGCATTTTGGCGAATTTACATTCATGGTAACCGTGCTCCCTTTATTAGCTCACTCCCCACTGAAATCCCACCTCTCGCACCATATCCATATGTAGCCTCCATGGTCTCACTTCCAGACCAAACCATCAGGGCATCAGTCAAGGAGGCAGTGATTGCAATGGAATTCCCCATATCCCAAACAATCAGCAAAACTAGTTTGGCTAAAGCTGACCCCATGGGCTGTGGAAAGAGACAGCTTTTGGAGTTATTTATAATGTTAGGAATACGTATTGTGCATATATATTTTAAATACATATTGTCATGATTTGCTCCCTGCACTCTCGTGCCCACCATCCGGGGGGTGCATAGTGTGACTTTCCTGTGTTCTAATATGCTTCCAGACACTCCTGTGCATGCATATCCTGACTTCCAGGGATGTGGACACCATTTGAGAATCGACATCGATTCCCAATCCATGCCGGGTTTTGTGGAAGCCAGTCTGCTCATGCTTCAAACTCCATTACCTATAATCCCCTGCTCACTGCTTGGTCTCCACCCCTGTAGGCCAAGGATCGGTGGAGGAATTCCGTTCACCTGTGGCTGGCTGCTACTAACCTGCTCACCCCTGATGTGCAAGAGTACTGTGAGCTCTTTTAAGCCCCAACTCCCTTCAGCCCAGGGTTGGTCATTGTAGCTGTGTTCCGGTGAGACCGATCCTTGTTTGCTGAGCTTTTGATATTCCTTGATTCCTGAGCTATAGTTAATCCTTGTTCTTTGATTCCTGAGCTATAGTTAATCCTTGTTCCTTGATTCCTGAGCTAGGGCTGTTCCTTGTGCCTGAAATAGCACTGCCTGCGGTGCTACCTTGTTTCCTGAGCTATAGTTATTCTTCATTCCTGTTACTTAGATTCATCTATTTCTTGTTCCTGAATTGCAGTGGTTGCAGTGCTCTCTTGACGACTGTTACTGAGATTCATCTATTTCTTGTTCCTGAATTGCAGTGGTTGCAGTGCTCTCTTGATTCCTGTCCTTGCAAAATCTTTGGAACAATCGATACTCCGGACCCGATCGCCCCATAGCTTCGCCATCTCTTCTTTTTTCATCAAATGCTGTTGCATCCGTCAGTCCCAGGACGCGGTGGAAGTCGGGTGAATTGTGCCGCTGGAGGGAGCTTGTGAGTCGCCTCAGAACGCCAGATCGCCATTTTCACGGCAGCGAGGAGGTCACGGTGGAAGTCGTCTCTGCCGTCCTTTGTCTCTGCAATTGCAATAGCACTGGCAACGAATGCCGAGAACGAGCCTCAGGAGCCTAAGAAAACCCAGCACGGGGAGGACGAGGTGCCCGAGAAAGCAGCTGCCATCATCTTCTCCGTCCACTTCCCGACTGCTTTCCTGTCTGCTGGCTGGCTGCTGGCTGGCTGCTGGCTGTTTGCTGGCTGGCTGTCTGACAGCTTGAGGGCGGCTGGACACAGCGGACACAGCGGTTGCCGGAGAGACAGCGATTTGATAACACGGTGAGACAGTGAGGCGGTGGGAGAGCAGGAGAGCGGGGTAAGCACAGGTGCTGGCGGAGGGTGAGAGCAGCTGTCCGTGTACCAGTCTGTGTACCTGTAACCGGCAACCTGTAAGCGCCGAGCAAGCACCGTGTCAGGCTCAGGATTAGGATCAGGATCAGCCGCCACCTTGGCGCACAAAATCTTTTAAACACTCAAAATAAAATCCCCGCAAACCTCCCGTATATCCCCTGTAACCCCCGCAACAATACATCCAGGCGCAAAAGACTAAGGCGCGAGGCCCACGGCGCCATAGGGGGGTCTGCTGGCAGGTGTGAGCGCTGTTTCAGCGCTGTGATAACAACGCCTGCTAGTAGGGTTGGGGCAGGTGCTGTTACATTTTGGACCCTCGCGTCAGGGGGCCAAAGTCCCAGTGTGCGGTAGGCAGGCGTGAGCGCTGTGTGGAGCTTGAGTGCTGTGATAACAACGCCGCCACCGACACCGACACTGCCCAGTTTGCCCATCTGGCTCCGTACTTATTGAGCAAAGAATCCAACCCCAAGTGAATCAGAGCGCAGGAGGTCTACGGAATTGAGGAAACACAGAGAGCAGGACTAACTTTGGGTCCCTCTCTAGGGGGTGTGGGAACATCGCCCACATCTTCACTCACTTTCACTCCGACCAGCTCAGAGTGCACTTTCATTTCGACCAGTTCAGAGGGTATAACATAACGCAGCAGTAACTTTAATAGGAACTCAGCAGGAGAAAGGAGAAAAGATAAACTATGAGGACTAGAAACTCAACCTTACTGCAGGCCCATACCCAGGCAAAGCCGCACCCTCACAGCTCTTCCAGAAGACGGAAGGCAAAACTCTTCTACCCCCCGGGAGCGGGGGAACTCTACCCTGGGCCAGTGCCCTTGGAGGGTGCATTCTTAGATTCTTCTGGAGCTATAGGAGCCACTCCTACGCTCCTAGCCTCACTGATGGCGTCCCCAGCACGGTCAGTGTCATTGAACAATGTACAGCCGCATACAGGGGAAGAGGGGAAGTGTTACACTCGAGCTTACCTAACCCCCCGCCCAGGTGCTACCGTAGCCATCCCTGGGCCCTTAGGAAATAAAGACATAAGAACTTTCTTGTGCCCTTTGGTAAAAAGTTCTGCAGCACCTGTTAGGCCCCAGAGCTGTATATCGCCTACAAACACTCCCGAGGAAGGACAGGGCCAGAGCTTGAGCGCTATAGCGGCGCAGGCCCCTGGGCCACCACTTTCATCTACAATAATCATGTCCCAGGGGGATGATCCACCCAAGCCAGAGCCTGCTGACAGGGCGGCATCGAGGACCGAGCACAACAGAACAACAACCCCGCCCCCTCAAGCTTTGGATGATCATCAACTGATTGTCTCCCAAAATGGGGCCCCAACGACTGATGCTCGTAATAGCCCACGCTGCAGCATATCTGCAAAGGGAGAGTACTTATTTGATGTGTCTGGCAACAGTAAAGGCTCTGAAGAAGGAGGAGCAACTACAGAGCCATCGGCCCGGCACATCCAGTCTCCGATCTTGTTGAGCTGGAGTCCCCCGGTTCAAGAAAAAATGTCTCAGCCATCATTTACTAGACGCAGCAGGGGGGATAGCCCCCCAGCGATTGCAGACCATCTAAGATTAATTAACGAGACCCTCATTTCTATGACTGGAGCCGCAATCATGCATGCCGATAAGCTCGACGCCCAGATAAACATATAACAAACAGTGGCTAATTTAATATCAGGGGTCGATGCTAAATTGGATCACTTGAATTCCTTGATCCGCAGAGTACAGGATAGCACGAATTTCAAGCCTGAACCATGTAGTTGCGATCCTATTTTGAAAAATCTAGAAAAACTCCCGCATGTTATGACCACACTAATTGAGGATCTCAAAATAGAAGCTGGCAAGAACAAGGTCTCAAATATAAAGGCACCAACGCCCGACCCGTCAAAAAAAAGAAGGCACAAAAAAAAATCACCACCGGAGAGAATAGAAACTTGCAAAGAAAATAATGAAAACAAATCTGCCAGGGCGGGCCTCCCGTTGGTGACTGACGCAAAGTCCGCAGAGGTCTTATTGACCACAACAAATACCCACGATTGGGAGAAGATGCCTACATCGACTCGCTTAGACTTTCAAAAGAATCTATTGAGAAAAAATAAGAAAAAATAAAAAAAATTGAATAAAGCGAACAAGAATAAATCCATACGGGAATGGCTATGTCCCGGCAATCAGACGCAAGGCCATACAGACATATCGGAAATGATTCAATCAGCTGCTACTCTCACTACATCAGAAAGCCCGGAACGAAAGCATGAAGTTCTTTACCTGACTGACGCAGTAACAACCCCAGGGCCGGTCGTCCCCCCGGTGGAGGCCCGGCCAGTCCCATCAGCTCCACTTACATGCCTAGTAAACGATCTGCAAGGTCAAAACGTCGCGGAAGCGACTCAAACTTGTTCCAATGAACATGATGCCGGCTTAAAACATCTTTTGGTCGCTGTTCCATCAACGTTGACGACGCATGTTGCGATTCAAAGGCCAAAGGCGGTCTTAGATACCAAGGATATTGAAAACATCTTGACTAAAAACAGTTTTCCTAGCTTTCCACTCATGGTGGCCCCTCAACGAGTTACGGGGCAAAAAGGGCCGGCAATCGCCCTCTCATCCGGTATCCCACAAGTTTTACAAACAGGCAGACAGGTCGCGGGCCCCGTTGGTTATATAAATAATGACCTATCCCAGGATCGGGAAATTAGGCTGTATCCAGAATACGTCTCGCAGGAGAGGTGGGACGTTCTCAATCGCAGCAATCTTCTGACTCTCTGCGCAAACATCCCAGGGCTGGAGGGAATAAAAACTACTGACATTGAAACCATCTCCTTCCTACCACCGGAGGCGGAAGAGATAAATGAAACAACGGAGCTAACCTTCACGAGCTCGGCCATGGCAGAGGCCTTGAAAAGCCAGCATAAGATACTGGAAAGCTGGGGAATAAAGATAAAACCCAAGCGCTTACAAAAATATCCCCTCATATTAAAAACACAGTTTGCAAATCCTCAGATGGGAAACATGGTACAACCGGTTGGAATGCCACCACGCTCATATGCGCCCTTCTCCCACGCGCCAAAAATGGCTCCTACCCTCCAGGGGTCAAAAGGTGGCACAAACACTGGTCAATTCATCAGAACCCCAATAAAGATAACCATGAATCCAACCCAGGGCACACGCACATGCGCAACATTGGGACCCGCGATTAAAGACTGGTCCTGGCTGCGGCTTGCTTTAAATTCCAAGACCTAGTGGTCCTCCTTTTAAACCCTGGGGCTACATCCATCGAGACGCGACAAATACGCACTTAAAGCCCCCAGAGAAGGAATGGTCTCCGACGAGTTTGAAAATCATGTCTTGGAACGTTGCTGGGCTCAGGAGGTTGATTCTAAAGCAATCTGCGGTGTCATTTATGGAGGAAGCAGACATAATTTGCACACAAGAAACTTGGTAAATCCATCCCCTCTCTTTGAAAGGATACGCTGAGTATGGAAAACCTGCAAAAAAGTCCAACATTTTCGGTAGACCCTCTGGTGGGATATGCGTTTACATAAAACATGCACTCAATCTGGAATTCGCAGAAATATCCAACCTGCCGGACACCATTCAGGCTGGCATTTTGAAAGGCTGTAGTCTAACAAACAGTAATTTTTCACTATTATTAATTATTCTTTATCATAACCCTTAGGGGCTCATATCTAACACGACTACGCTGATTCGCCACATCGAGCGTCTACTGCTGCAATTCGCGGGCCTCGAATGCATCATTCTTGGTGATTTTAACATTCACAACATCGGGATTTCAACCACACGTAGGCTCCAGGCTGGGGCCACTAACGCCCTGAATGCCCTACTAAAATCCTACAAATTGGAGACAACGCACTCAGTTCTCCTAAAGAACAGCCCCGGGCTGACTGTCGGCCCCACATTTGGGGCCAGATGTAGGTAATTTTAATTTACCACCTCTTAAATACCGATTCATACCGATTCGGTATTTAAGAGGTGGTAAAATAGAGGGGGGGAGATGTAGGTATTTCAGGTTCGGTAAATACCGAATCGTTAAGATTCGGTATTTACCGATTCTGTAAATACCGATTCGGTATTGCCCATTGATTCCTATGGGCCTTGCAGCCCATAGGAATCAATGGGCAATACCGATTCTGTAATTTCAGAATCGGTAAATACCGACTTTAGCAAGGGTGCAGGGGGTGTCACTTTGACACCCTCTGGCACCCCAAAAATAGGCATGTGCGCCATGTGGCACACAGACATGCCCTAAGGGCATGTCTGTGTGCCACATGGCACAGGTGTGCAGGCACACATGTGCATGCACACCTGGATTCAGTATTTTACCACCCAATAGGATTGGGTGGTAAAATACCGATTCTTAAAGCCCTGTGGCACTCTGACATGTGCCAGCTACATCTGCATTTACAGAATCGGTATTTTACCGAGTCTGTATTTACCGATTCGGTAATTTTACCGAATCGGTAAATACAGAATCGGTAAAATACCGATTCTGTAAATGCATGCCCTACATCTCAAAATCCAATTACCGGTCGGTAACGGCCGAATTCGGCCGTTACCGACCGGTAATTGGCCACCTACATCTGGCCCTTGACAGACTATATAATCTTAAGTGGCAAACTCCAACTCCTAATGTCAAATTTTTCAGTGCATTCATGCAGTGATAGTGATCATGCTGCCCTAATCGTTATTTTGAACCTTATAGCGGATCATCGCCATAAGCTTGAACCCATCGGAGAGGCCGATGGTGAGGAACTCATAAGGTTGCCCAGAAGGATCAAATGGGAACAGACCGCAATTACTGGATTTAACAGCTGGGTTAATCAGTGGACAGGTTGGCCACCGAGCGAACAAAATAAATGCGCCATAGAATTCTGGAACTCCACTACAGAGACTCTGGCGGGGATTCTTCGCGGGAGCGTGAATAGCACATCACAAAGGCGCCATTTACCCACATATGGTCATAATACCGAAATCAAAATAAGCCCCAAAAATCTAAATAAGCAATACAAACTCGCCCGCAAAATTGGGACCGCCCTAAACAAGAAACGTTTACAAGAAGCTAAAAAAAGCCATGCAAAGAAGCTTTGGGCAGCAAAACGTGCACATTGCGATGCACAATCGCTAATCATTTTTGATTTGCTCAGCCCGGGAAAGTCACAGGAGTTTTGGAAGTTCATATGTAACCTGGGCCGCGGCTGAAACCACAGAGAAAACTCCCTTGAAGCCTCGACCTGGGTCGCGCATGTAAGAGCACTTTACACTAACGCTGGTCCGGCCCACATGCAAAATGAGGCATCCACTGTTGGAGACACCTTAGATGAGCTCGTTGAGAAGAAGGCTCCACCTGGAAAATCGCTTGTCGTTAACATCATAAAAAACATCAGACAAAACGCTGCTCCAGGGCCCAATGGCCTTCCTGGTCACTTATTCAAGGCAAACATCGACTTTTGGTCCAAAAATCTACCCTACCTGTACTCTGAATGCTGGTTCCGGGGGGACATACCAGATTCATGGAGAGGCTCGCTCCTTCAGCCTATCCATAAAAAAGGCCCAAAATCTGAACCTTCCAACTACCGGATGATCGCCTTGTTGGATATTGAGGGAAAAGCGTATGCTAGTGCCATCTTGAGGGACGTCGCAGACTGGTCCAGCACTGAAGGCATCCTTCCGTTCTGCCAAACCGGATTCAGACCTGGGTCTGCCACGGTTGACAACATCATTGCTCTTTCTTTCCTGGCACATCGCGCACAGTCAAGCAAAAGCCTCCCACTCTTCGCCTGCTTTATCGACTACTCGGCGGCGTTTGATGGGCAATTCTGTGGCGCAAGTTGGTACAGTGGAACATCAATCCGGCCTTGTTAAGAGCGATACAGTCCCTTTATCAAAAAACATGGGTACGAATCAAACTTTCGAGGGACCACGCATCCGTTAAGATCAACACAGACAGAGGCCTTAAACAAGGGTGTGTGCTAGCCCCATTATTATTCAACCTATATACAGCAGACATGGAGAAGGCCTTAACTGGGGCCGCCCTGGCAACTCCAAAGATCGGTGGATTTAAAATCCACTTTATGCAGTATGCTGATGACTTGGTCCTTTTGGACCACACGAGAATGGGGCTACAAAAGACGTTGACGGCACTCGCTGCATATAATGACAGTAACAGGCTTGTAGCAAACCCAACCAAGTCCAAAGTAATTATCTTTGGACATTACCCAAGGAAGAAATCTCTAAAATGGAGGTTAGGCAACCTCCTCCTGGAAAGCACGCAGCAGTACACCTACTTGGGCATTTGCTTCCAGGAATCAGGACGTGCAAGTGGCCATCATAAGTCAATTCAGGCTAAAGACAAATCCATCACCTATGCCATTTGCAAGCTGCCTCTTTATACAGCCCGTCCACCACGGCCATCAACAGAGTACTTAAAGCCAAGCTCATGCCGGCACTCAATTATGCTCTACAGGCTTTCCCGGGCAAACTAAGCAATGAATTAGAAAAAATTCACTGCAGAGCATATAAGAAACTTTTCCATCTTCCAAGGTGCACCAGAAACACCCTCGTTCGCCTGAGTTCTCACTTAACCAGCAAAACCTAGAAGAGCTGGCCGCCCTAAGCAAGTATTACTTTTTAACAATGGCGGCACAGGAGAACACATTAAAGGCAGTTTTGAAAGGTATCTTCAGTGAGCCAGGGACCCCCTGGTCGGCCACCTTCGAAGCGGCTAAGGACCAGCTTAATCTCGCTACGGATTCATGGAACCCTGAACACGTCAATTATTCTGCCATCAAAAACGCAATTAAAAAACAAGTGCGTGCGAGGTCACGGGAACTGGATCTGGAGGCGCTTGAAAGAAAAGGCTTGCATGAGACTTTGTGTCTCCCGCACATTCTGCACACCGCTAAACCTCATCTCACGCAGGCCGTGGGCCGCACCGCCCTTCATAAGATCTTGGCGTACAGACTCCACCCATTGCCCCTAAATGAACTATATCCAGGTGGTCAGGCAAGCTCAGGAGTCCGGGAATGCAGGCTTTGCATGTATAAACGTGAGTCTTTGTCCCACCTCCTTTTCTGCTGCCCGGCCCTGCGTTTGGCCCGTAGTCTTTATCTTAGGCCATTACTAAGACAATCTGGGTCACGCACTGCAAAGGAGGGTCTTAGCTATCTTTATACTTTGTCCACGGTAAAGCATATGGCGGCTTTTGGAAAATTCATCTTTCAAGCACGGGCAATGCTGATTATTTCTACTAGTCGGGTTATAGAGTCTCCTGTGGGCCCATGAACCTTTTCATTCGGAATTTCCGGGACCTATGGAGCAACTAGATAAACTGTATTTTGATTTTAACTTTTGTAATTTGTACTTTGGTTTTATGTAATGGTTTTCAGTAACCAAACAATAAAAATATTTACTCTCTTGATGCCTTGTTTCCTGAGCTATAACAATTTCCTGTTCCTGAACTAGCACTGCCTGCAGTGCTACCTTGGCTCTTGAGTTTTTGCTCAGTTCTTGTTTCTGCTCCAGCACAGCCTTCAGTGCTACTGTGTTTTCTAGCCTCCTGATACAGCACTGTGCTGTCATACCCTTGAGCCTCCCCTTCTGTGCATCCTTTTCCAGTCCTTGCCTTTCTTCCCATTTTCTTGGTTCCAGTTCCTAGTTTGCTGTTTTTCTAATCCTGCTATTTGCTTCTGATTATCTTGTATGTTTGTTACTTGATTTCTGCCAAGTTTGTCCTGTGATTTCATTCCTTTCCTATTAAGCACTCCTCCTTGCTAGCTCCTTGTCTATTGTGCTTGTGTTTAGTTCTACCCCGTTGCTGTTACTGCTTTGCATGTTCCTCTTTGATTGCTAGGATCCAAGGGCACAGCTGACAACCTAGGTGGTGTTTCTTGTTCACTGTTAGTATTGTCTTTGAGTTACATTTATAACATAACCATAGGTATCAGCTCCACAGACCCTGCCTTTACATACATATCCTATATGTGGGTATTTGCAGTCAGTATCTGTAACAGCAATTATGGGTGAGTAACTTACCGAGCTTCAGTTTTACCGTGTGGAGCTCCCGAGTGCTTTACCCCACATTCCCTTTATTGTTAATGTTGTTTTATATATATGTCTTGCATATCCATCCTGGGTGTAGTTTTTCTGAATGCTAAATCACCTCTGAGGGCCTGTCCTTTCTGAGCCGTACCTCTCTTATTCTATTGTACAGAGCGTCCTCTTTGGATTCCATTTCTCCTTTGACTCGCTGTGTGATCTGGGGAAGGTCTGCACCCAGTATTCTGCCTACTTTGTCTTCCCTGGCACCAGTCGTTGCCAGAGTCCCTGACACATGCCAGTGTCCTGGACTGAGTCCTGACACATAATATGAAAACAGAGCAAAGCCAAGAACCTTCATTTTTTACCTTGTTCACCAATTTCTGTGCTCCCCCTCTTCCCTACTTGTTTTCTTGCACTGCTCTTCCTCCATCACCTGCAAGCGCATGTATGTGTCTGTGCTCCTGTGTGGTTTTGAGGGTGCATTTGGGTGTAATTACCCTCATGATGAAAATACACAACTTACACTTGGTTGACTATGCCCTAGTAATTTCTACCTCACAGAGTTAGCAGTCCTTAATCATTTGTCATTATTAAATAGTATCTGCCTCAGTTGCACTCATCTTGTCCCCCTGAAAAGAGTGAAAGGCTGAAATGGCCTGTCTGGATTGTAACATGTGAACTGCAGTATACTAACGATAACTCCATGGGAAAATCTACATGTTACATCATCTGATCAATTCTCAGCCTGAGACAGGCGTTGTACTGTGGTGTCTGAGGTGAAGTGTGTGGCTGTGATTACAGGTGTCTCTTGTGTGGAAGGAGGCATGCCAGGCAAGCTGAAACATGAACCATTTGGAACTTTAATACCCACCCGCAACTCTGCAACTTTCAACTGAATGATTTTAATGTATGCCCCTGACTCCATGGGGCTAGACACACTTACATGCCTGCAAGCTTGAAGATAACCTGAAGCGACGGCTGGCAGCAGCCAGGGAGGGCTTAATTTCTGCATTGCATGCCGGCCACCTGGCTCGTCTCAGTTTCTCTGTGCCAGTCTGCCTGCATCAGGCTCACTCGGGCCGGCTCAGCCACATCAGGGGTCGGTCCCAGTGCCCCCTTGGGCCGCAAACGAACTACCACTGACCAGGCTGCTGCAGTTTGAGTCAGTCCGTCCATCGTTCATCACAGCAGCCTGGCTGGCCACACTATTCTGATTGAATTCAACTTGCACCCGCTCGCACCACGGGAGGATGGCAGCCTTTGCAACCAACGTGCCCCACTAGCCCTATAACTGTGAGTCTCAGAACTCACTGACCTCACTCGTCATGTCTCGGAGACACCCATTGGCAATCCCTGACTTGACGTAACAACAGTGCGTATGCCGAATGCCTGTCACAGTGTTACATTGTAGTGTTGTGTGGCGCAGACGAGAAGGAGCCCAGGAGACAAAAGTTGGTATGCACAACAAAAGATATTTTATTATCTTTGGCAGGTTTCCTGGACATAAACCATAGACTGAAAATCAGGGAAAAACAGAAAAAAAATCTTTTGTGTTTCTCTTGCCACAGAGAGCAGGCTTTAAGTAGGAGGCCTTGATTCTTCCAGTTCCTGAACTCCATTGGATAGGTCCACTCGTCCGTGGTTCAGGCAGCGATTGGGAAAGGGGGAAGGGGGTGGACAAAGAAAAGACCTCGTAAGGAAACGTTGTTCAGTAAAATAAGTAGAAAAGGGAGTGATGGAGCAAAAGAACACCCGACCGACACCAGTGAGGATTAGTGAGATTCAGGTGCCGTGCATAGACTAGGCATTTTAAACAGTTTTCCCATTAGGGTGGCTTAGCGGGTGTCCCGCCGTTCCCTCCCGTCTTCCGTATACCCCAGGCGGCCCCCAGGCGGCTCCGTACCGGTGTAAGCCACAACCCTCCGGGCCGCGGCAGGTTTCAACATTGTGCCGGAGCGAGTCCGGCGCCCTCTTTCTTGGGTCCTCGTATGCGGGTCCTTCCGCCTGCAGGGCTGGTTGCTCTGGTCCCCCTCCTGGGTCTGCCACGCTACATAGTCCTCCCAGGCCGGGCGTCACGAAGAAGGTCTGTACTTCAGGTTCCACCGGTGCGGGCGGGTGAATCCAAGGCGAGCACGCCAACTTCTCCGTCGTTTCCTCTTTGAAGGAGGAAAAGTCAGCTGAGCAGGTCACGTGATAGGCCGGAGAGGCCAGGGAAGCCAATGCATTAAAGGGATATCACTCTTTAGATGCAGGAGTCTGTGAATAGAGGAGGGGACAGGGTGACAGGTAAGGCGGCAACTGTTCATCGGGAGGCTGTTCCTTGTCACATGTTGCAAGCACATCTGGCCCAGCCCCTAAAGAAGTGTGCCGAATAGCGTGGCACACCACACGCTGCCTGACTCTGCCACTGACGTATAATAAGCAAGTGCTCTGGCCGCAGCACTTGACAGTCAGGCACAGGTCCAAATATGCATGACTTAGCATTTCAGTGCAGTGATGCAAACCACCACACTGAAATGCGTTAGTCTAGCGCCTGATGCGTGGCACTTGGCAGGGCTGCAGTCACTGCTTGCTATTTCTGATTGGTACTGTTTGTAGTGCATGCACTAACTCAGAGACATTCCAAGTTAAATGAATGTGCTTTAGAATGAGCAATCCATAAAAACATTTGCACCATTGTGTCCTGCGAGAATGCACACCTTTGTAATATGCCACCAGAATGCATAAGCTTCAATATATTTCTTGTGGACTTAGGCAAAAGCGGTGGAGAAAATAAAAAGCGCGTTAGTCAGAAATGGGAATTATTTGCATTCCATAAATAAGGCCCATTTTCAGACTCCCTAAAACTATTATTTATAGAGGAAATTGAAATGGACAGAGTCCAGTGTGCAGTGTTGCTGGAATAGCGCGCACACAGGGTGCAAGTCTCCACCCCACTACCACAACACCCCCTGCCAGTGGGCGTTCAGGAAAGAAAAGCTCATTTGGGGGCTAAACCAGTGCGTAGCCTTTATTCTGTACATTTAATTTTCATTGAACTTATTCGGTAGGCAAGACCACAAAAGACTTTGGGCTTCATTACTATGTCAGTCAGAAAGCATTCCTACCGACTCGGTCTCAGAATAATTTCCGAGCGAATCAGATTCGGGGAGTCCATCCAACCGACCGATTTGGTAAGGCTTTCCGAATCCGACATCGTAATGCGTAGGTCGAAAACGCGAGCCCCAGACCTTTATTTATTCATTTACTTATATATATATATATATATATATATTACCTACTGGCGGTCGCCAGTAGGTATATATAGTTAGGATTTTTTCTCTATGGGTTTTTTGAAAATTCTATGTCTAATAACTTTGGCGTTTGTGGACGGAATTGGCTGAAATTTTCAGGAAAATGGCACATTTTGTTTCTGAGCAGCCCTTGAAAATTTGGGGGGGGTTCGTCCAGTGGGGGCCGAGAAAAAAGGGGGGTCCCAAAACGCGTTTTTCCCATGTTAATTTCCATAGGGCGGTTGGCCTCACTTTTAGCCCGAACGGCTGAATGGATTTGCACGAAACTTGGCAAAATTGTAGGGACTGGTAGCCCGATGTGCCTTTTGTAGGTCTCAATATATGTGCTCCAGTGGATTTTGAGAAATTAACGTTTAAAAAAAGATATATATCTGTAACAGCGGACTGGGCAGCGGCCCAGGACGCGTACTTTTCGCGCAACGGAGCTTTGTGAAGCGAAGCTGATTGGTTCTCCGGCGTCTGTCAACATTCCAAACAGTCCGTAGCGGCCGCCATCTTGTCTCTCGGTAGGATCGAGAGACAAGAGGAGGTCAAAACAAAGGGGGAAATAACTATAAGGGGGCATAGTAGATCCTCGCTGACCCCCTAGGTTTGATGTGGAGGTTTTAAAAGGGCCCCGCGGGGCAAAAAAAAAAAATAATAATAATAATCGAACGGCTGAATGGATTTGCACGAAACTTGGCAAAATTGTAGGGACTGGTAGCCCGATGTGCCTTTGCTAGGTCTCAATATATGTGCTTCAGTGGATTTTGAGAAATTAACGTTCAAAAAAAGATATATATCTGTAACAGCGCACCGCTTCGCGTACTTTTCGCGTTACGGAGCTTTGCGAAGCGAAGCTGATTGGCTCTCCGGTGTCTGTAAACATTCCAAACAGTACGTAGCGGCCGCCATCTTGTCTCTCGGTAGGATCGAGAGACAAGAGGAGGCCAAAGCGAAGGGGCAAATGACCATAAGGGGGCATAGTAGATCCTCGCTGACCCCCTAGGTTTGATGTGGAGGTTTTAAAAGGGCCCCGCGGGGCAAAAAAAAAAAATAATAATAATAATCGAACGGCTGAATGGATTTGCACGAAACTTGGTAAAATATTAGGGACTGGTAGCCCGATGTGCCTTTGCTATGTCTCAATATATGTGCTTCAGTGCATTTTGAGAAATTAACGTTCAAAAACAAGATATATATCTGTAACAGCGCTCCGCTTCGCGGAGATAAAATTATATCTGTATTACCTAGCTGTTGCTAACACCAGTTAGCGACGGCTAGTAGGAGATAGCGACCATCTTGGGTCCCACTTTGCATGTGAGTGATATTTATCACTAATGACATGCAAAGTGGGCATGCCAAGATGTTAGCGACTGGAAACAGTCGCTAACATCGCTATCTCCTAGGGACTGGTAGCCCGATGTGCCTTTGCTATGTCTCAATATATGTGCTTCAGTGCATTTTGAGAAATTAACGTTCAAAAACAAGATATATATCTGTAACAGCGCTCCGCTTCGCGGAGATAAAATTATATCTGTATTACCTAGCTGTTGCTAACACCAGTTAGCGACGGCTAGTAGGAGATAGCGACCATCTTGGGTCCCACTTTGCATGTGAGTGATATTTATCACTAATGACATGCAAAGTGGGCATGCCAAGATGTTAGCGACTGGAAACAGTCGCTAACATCGCTATCTCCTATTATCAACTTTTGGAAATATTCGAGATAAGCGCGAAAATCTCCGAAAAGTAACAGCTGCCCTGAGCAGTTCTTAGCCATGTTATCCAATGGGAGGTGGATAACATGGCTAAGAGCATTAGCTCGGTAATGCATGAATATCACTGAGTTTTCAGCGATATTAATGCATTGCGGTCGTTTTTTATCGTATTTGCGATAAACCTTGATAATAGCAAGGTTTATCTGCGATAATTTCTGACGGTAAAAAAATCTTTGCAATGCATCGTTAGGGATAAATATCGCTTAACTTTGGTAATATGCCCCAACGTCTGTTAACGTTCGATTCGAAGGAAATCAGGAATTGTTGAAAAACATTGTGTGCGCCATCTTGTCTTTTTTCAAATGCCACGCTTTTGTCGTGCACGGCAGCCATTTTAGATGCCTTGACCAGACCCACTCTGTGCACGCTGTCGATCCTTAGCATGGCTCCCCACCCTCGCAAGCATCTCACCCAGGCAGTGGTCACCCCCGCTCTCTGTCTTATGCATGGGTAATAAACCTCCCCCCATCTGCGCTGCTCTTCCCTGAGAATCACACCCTGTGCCCGCCCGACACCTCCCTTTCGCCCTATTCACTACCGCACCCTCTGACACTCCTTTTCCTCTGTGTCCGATTGTCCAGGCCGGTCCTAGGCTATCAGCTAGCCCTGCAGATGTAGTTTATGGCCACAGCTGTAAAGAATCACCCCTCTTCAAAGGAGTTATAGTAGATCAAGGCCCACACTCGATGAGATCCGTCACAGCAGAAGCGTTGCTATTATCTGAAAACCATCCTGTATTGTGATTGGGGAGGGGACCGAGCGTGAAGCGGAAGATTCCAGGGATGACTCTTTGTACATCAAAGTTTTTACAATTATGTGTCACATTAAAAATATATAGCACTCCGACAAAGTAGTAAGATTATAAAACTTTAATAATTTATAAATATATACAAGAAAACAAAAATAGTAATAACATATAAACATTTTTAGGGAAAAACAACGAAGTAGCGGTCGGCTGTGCGAATAGTCCCAACGCAGCACAACGTCCAGATTTCCGGCGTGGGGCGTCGCGGGGGGTGGGTCATCAGTAGCAAACTGTTGTGCGAATAGTTCCAAGGCAGCAGAACGCGCCGAAATCTAGATGACACGAAAGTGATGTCTAGTAAGTTGCCACCCAGCAAATAACGGCGTGGGGCGTCGCGGGGGGTGGGTCATCAGTAGCAAACTGTTGTGCGAATAGTTCCAAGGCAGCAGAACGATGGCACCAAGGTGATGTCCAGTAAGTTGCCGCACTGGTTTTGGTATCCTACAATGCTGCTCCGAATAACGGCGTGGGGCGCCCCGGGGGAGGCGGCGTGAACGGGCCTCTCCAGGTGGAGTCTCATCTGTTTTAGTGGGGCGCCCCTTTACCGTTTCAGTTGCCATTCCGTCCGCTTTTGGTCCACTGTGTCAAAATCCGCCATTCAGCTGAGTTGCGCCCACTCTTGCGGTGCAGCGATAGGCGGCTGCCACAGGACTCTCAAAATGGCGGCAGGCTCTTTCCTTTTTGGGCGTGGTCCACTGAAATGGCCCTGGGACACCTTGGAAATCGGACGCTTGTCTGCTAGGTCTTGGACCCCATTCTCGAAAGCGTCCCCTCCGCCTTGAGAATTCATCAAACGTTTTGGGGGCCCCGACTCTTGCAGGCTTCTGGTGGGGAGCGGCTGCCATGATTGCTCGCGGAATGACCACGACGGAGCTACGAGATGGTGGTGCTCTCATGCTGACGCCAGTTTAGTCTGAAACATCCAGAAACAAGGTGGGGCTTTCATCGTTTGGGGGAAAAAAAAAGTTTTCATCCAATGAAAAGTGTTGTTTTTAGGTCATATGATCAAGCCTTCCATCATTAGGAAACCAAAAGTAAAATGAACCAATGAAAAGTTTTATAAACAAGTCACATGACCTGTTATGCGGCATAGGGTATAAAATGCGGAGAAAATACGTTGGCACGTGAGGCGGCGTCAGTAGCGGACCGATGTGCGAATAGGCCGAAGGCAATACAATGCGCCAAGATCCGGATGGCACCGAGGTGGTGTCCAGCAAGTTGCAGCACTGGTGTGGCCATCCTACAATGCTGAAAGTCGGCGTGGGGCGCCCCGTTGGCCTGTGAGTTTGCGTCAGTAGCGGACCGATGTGCGAATAGGCCGAAGGCAGCACAACGCGCCAAGATCCGGATGGCACCGAGGTGGTGTCTAGTAAGTTGTCGCACTTCTGTGGCCATCCTACAATGTTGAAAGTCGGCGTGGGGCGCCCCGTTGGCCTGTGAGATGGCGTCAGTAGCGGACCGATGTGCGAATGGGGCCAAAGGCAGCGCAACAATATTTTCTGACTGACACCACAAGGCGCTGAGATGCCAAGATCCGGATGGCACCGAGGTGATGTCTAAGTTGCGGACTGATGTGCGAATGGGGCCAAAGGCAGCGTAAAAATATTTTTTGTATGGAAGATACCACTAGGCGTTGAGATGCCAAGATTCGGATGGCACTGAGGTGATGTCTAGCAAGTTGGTGTGGTCATCCTACAATGCTGAAACTCGGCGTGGGTCGCCCCATTAGCCTGTGAGATGGCGTCAGTAGCGGACCGATGTGCGAATAGGCCGAAGGCAGCACAACGCGCCAAGATCCGGATGTCACCGTGGTGGTTTCATAGTTGAGAGGCACTTCATCTGCAGTGGGGCGCCGAGATCCGGATGGCACCGAGGTGATGTCTAGCAAGTTGCTGTACTGGTGTGGTCATCCTACAATGCTGAAACTCGGCGTGGGTCGCCCCATTAGCCTGTGAGATGGCGTCAGTAGCGGACCGATGTGCGAATAGGCCGAAGGCAGCACAACGCGCCAAGATCCGGATGTCACCGTGGTGGTTTCATAGTTGAGAGGCACTTCATCTGCAGTGGGGCGCCGAGATCCGGATGGCACCGAGGTGATGTCTAGCAAGTTGCTGTACTGGTGTGGTTATTCTACAATGCTGAAACTCGGCGTGGGGCGCCCCATTAGCCTGTGAGATGGCGTCAGTAGCGGACCGATGTGCGAATGGGGCCAAAGGCAGCGCAACAATATTTTCTGAAGAGAAGACACCAAAAGGTGCTGACATTCCAAGATCCGGATGGCACCGAGGTGGTGTCTAGCAAGCTATGCAGTTGAGTTGTGTGCGCACTTGCGGCGAATAGGTCGAAGGCAGCATAACAATGTTTTCTGAATAGGAGACACCACAAGGCGTTGAGATTCGGTTACCACTGAGGTGATGTCTAGCAAGTTGCCGCACTGGTGTGGCCATCCTACAATACTGCTCCGAATAACGGCGTGGGGTGCCCGAAGGGGGGGGGAGCCGGCGTGAATGGGCCTTCCTAGGTGGAGGCTCGTCTGCTGTAGTGGGGCACCCCTTTACCGTTTCAGTTGCCATTCAGCTGAGTTTCGGCTGCTCTTGATGCTACAGCGACAGGCGGCTGCAAGAGGACTCTCAAAATGGCGGCCTGTTCTTTGGATTTGGGCCTGGTCCACTAAAATGGCCCTGGGACACCTTAGAACTCGGACGCTCGATTTTTTTTTCCTTTCCTGTACATGCAAAAAAAGGTAAATGCCCGGTACGTTACACGCTTCATCTGCCACGATGAACTCTCCAGAGGAACCGAAAAAATATATAGTTGTGGTAACTATACCATGCATCGTCATATGGAGAGGTGGCACCAATTAATTATAGTGCTGCATAAAAGAGAGATTTGGAGGAGAACCCCTGACCTGCTAGTACATTCATCAAAGAAGTGGCACTGAGAGCTTCAGAGGCAAGGGAAACGGTCCCAAATATTTAGAAGAACTTTGGAAAGATTAAAATGACATGTTTAGATTGTGGCAAATTAATTTCATGTGGAAAGATGAGTGTTACTCTAATAAATACAGCATATGAACATCATCATAGTCGATGGTTGGTAGAGACATTTTGACTATATCCTGGACCTGCCCGTCCTCGCCCAAAATGGCGCCGGAATAAATGGGACTCGTAACTCCTTGTTGTGTACTGGTTGCAGAACCTTGAAATCACGAGATACGTATGCAGTTTTGAAGCACATGGCGGGCGGGGACGAGAATTGATTGAATATTTCGACATCCCTATTGATATTAAGTTCTGATGTGTTATTGATTACTGTACTGTTGAAAGTTCGAATTAACGTCACCCATGGTACTTGCCCGCAAATGTATATCTAGATAATTTTATTGTAACTGGCCCTGTCGTATTTTAATTATAAAATGTACGTCCACCGATTCCGTAACTGTTAGACACCTTAGTTCTTGCAACCTAATGGCCCGCCCGTTACGTTCCTCTACAGTGTAAATGTCTATTCATCATATACGATTACAGTTTGCTCTGTGGCAGGCCCACGTGGTTATAGGCTCGTATTTGTATAATGAAATTTTCACAATAAAGGTTTTTAAAAGAAAACATGGTAGTAGTATATACATTGGTAAAGTTTTTAATAATAGTGACTGTTTTAGAATCATTAAAAGGCAAGTGAAATAAAGCAGACCAATTACATGAAGGGTAAAAGGTATAATACGAAGGAACGCAGTAAAGATAAATGGTCAAGGGCTGTTGTGTTTTCTATTCCTGCAACATAAAGTGATCGATAAGAATCTCATATTCAGGCGTATCGGCGACTAAGACAGCAGGTCGACCCTCTTTTGCTCAACGGCTCCGTCATGGGACGAAGAAACGCTCTTTTTCTCGAAAAAAGAATATATTTTACTTGCAGGACAGTTGTAAAATTTCTGGGAAAGTACATTAGCCTGGAACATTATAACATATATTTAAGAAAAAATAATGTTCGGAAGTAATGAAAAGCGTAATTTTTAGGTCATATGACCAAGCCTTTCATCATTACAATAAGAAAAGTAAAATGAACCAATGAAAAGTTTTATTAACAAGTCACATGACTTGTTATGCTTACGTTACGCGCTGCACGCCCCGGATGACTTCCGGATGCGCTAACGCGGCGCGTCATATGACGCATTACGCGACAACGCAGGTACAGAATATAGTCAAAATGTCTCCACCAACCAGCGGTCGGAACACAACCCCTTTCAGCAGGCTAAATAGTTCTGTTAAATGACAACAGAAGGGACAGGCAACAAGAACCATCAGTCAAAGAGGGGAGGGCTAGTTCTTCTCTACCGGGTTACATTGGGGCGCTACCGGAACTGATCGAATTGGTAGTCTACAGTGTTTCTGGATGTTTCAGACTGAAGCTGGGGTTAGCATGAGAGCAGCACAATTTCGTAGCTCCGTCGTGGTCATTCCGCAACCAATCATGGCAGCCGTTCTTTATCGTTATTTTGGGCGGGGTGGGTGGCGGAGCCGAGCTGTTTTGCAGCCATCATTGTGTGGAGTTCAGTTCATCTCACTAGTTTTGTATTTGTCATGAGGGGTTGTTCCTAATGTTTCTATTTTAGCGAGGTCAAAAAGAGATCCCATTAGTGGCCTACTGATTTTGCTCGATTCCTTTTCTTTTTTTTACACGATTTTTCGTTATCTGCAAAGACTAAACAGAGTATTGCGACTCTGTGTTTGTTTGTAAATAGAGAATGAACCAAAGAGAACTAATTTTAAAACAGTAAATACTTGGATAACAATCAATCAAATGGAGAGAGAAGCAGGCACGACGGATTACAATGGGGGCAAAGGCCTGCGTTAACTACCTTTCACTATCTGCAAAGAGAGAGTACTCCTAATAGAAATGAGGGGGGGGGGGGGCACCATTCAAAGCAGATCAGTGTGCATAAACACGAAAATGTTTTCACTTACCACGTACTTGACATTCGACAGCTTATGATATTTGCTATTAAAAAACCATTGAAATTCACTGAAAAAACCATAGGTTATAGACCATATATAGTTAGGAATTAGCATTTACAAAACCTTGAAAATTCACTGAAAAAACCATAGGTTATAGACCATATATAGTTAGGAATTAGCATTTAAAAAACCTTATTTTACTCACACAAAACCATTGAAATTCACTATATAGTTAGTTGCACTAACTATATATCGCGCACCCGCAATCCACTGCTGATCATGTCACATATTACATCATTCATGACATGGTCAGTGACATCTCAAATGACATCACTGATGACATCACTGATGACATCTCATTTGACATCATTCTTGTGCTAATACGATAAACCTCTTCAGACTCTAATATAACCTTAGATACACTCAGTGTATACAGACACTCACACACTGCCACTCATCCATGGAGTTACTCACACACCCAGTCAGTCATGCAAAGAAACAATCTCACCTCCATTTCTTCAACTATACAGTTAAACACACCTTACTTATTGAAACATATACTAACACATATTTACTCTCTTATACAATCCCTGATACAAGTTCACAATGATCGATACAACTACTCACTCATTCAGTGGCTCTCATGCAGTTATTTATATATGCCAACTCTCACATGTACTGTGTTTTACATATGTACTTACTATGACATGTAGCATTGAGATATCCATTCACTCATCAATACACTCATGCACACAGTCAACTGCCCGTGTAGCTGTTTCCACATGCACTCTTGAACTCATACACCTAGTGAATAAACTGCTCACACATCTATGCATAGAGTCACACACCTTCCAGCCACCCCTACACAAACTCAATCTCCCATAGAAATACTTGGGCAACCAATTAATAACACATATAGCCTCTCGTATAGCTAATGATCAACACATGCAGCAGTTTACAGAACAACAGACATAATGATGCACAAATTAAGACAGTTTAGTCACTAACCCATGCATTCAGTGAGACACATTTAATCACTCACTCATACAGTCAGTCACGCACCTACTAAATCCTTCATCCAGACACTTATACATCCACTCATTCTTCAATATGTAAAACATATTTAAACTTTACAAAAACACACAGACACTAGATGATGTCATCAGTGATGTCATTTGAGATGTCATCAGTGATGTCACTGACCATGTCATGAATGATGTAATATGTGACATGATCAGCAGTGGATTGCGGGTGCGCGATATATAGTTAGTGCAACTAACTATATATGGAATTTCAATGGTTTTGTGTGAGTAAAATAAGGTTTTTTAAATGCTAATTCCTAACTATATATGGTCTATAACCTATGGTTTTTTCAGTGAATATATATATATATATATATATATATATATATATATATATATATATTTATCTATTTATTTATTTAAAGGTTTTATATAGCGCTGGCTAGACCCGGAGGTATCAGAGCGCTTTACATAAGTATCAGACCATTGTTGCAGGTTACATAGTTACAAAGGTTACACAGTTATTAGAGCATGGCAACATAGTGCATGTAACGTCGAGACAAACAAGAAGGACATATACGTAAGGGAAAAAGCAGGCAAAGGGAGAGATTCAGGGGAGGGCGGTAGGAGCAGGGGTAAATAGACAGAGAATGGAGGAGGGAAAAAGTAGGGGAGGGTGAGAGACACAGCATGGAAAGAGGAGGGGGAGGGTGATGGGGACACAAACCGGTAGACGAGTCAAAGCTGCGTCCAAAGTCCGGTAAGCTGTGATCCCAGGGAAAGTGATATCATTTCCCCATCTCTGTTGCGAGAGGCTCCCTACACGCAGTGGACTCTCTCAGAGGGGTCTCTGAGACTCCAAGGCCTACATACTGGATCCTTCCCCAAAAAGAGGAGAGGGGGTGCTTTGGTAAGGGGTGACATGCCATACCTCAACTGTGAGTGGCTCCCTTGGCGCTGTGGACTCTCTCAGCGGGTTCGCTGAGACTCCAGAATATAAATATTGGATCTTTCCCCAACAAGGGAGAAGGAGTGCTTAGTCAAAGGGCACAAAAGGGCAGGGGGCTTGGCAGTGTAGCAGGCAAGGGGAGAGATTCAGGGGAGAGGGTATTGGACCAAAGGAAGTACACAAAGAGAGAGAGAGTACTAAATGGGAATAAACAGCATCAGTTTCGGGGACAGACTGTTTTCTCTCAGTGGCCATGAGTTTGCGCCATCTCTAAGGTAAAAGCCTAGCACAGGCCATTCCAGAAGCTTTGCCATCCAGGACTTGAAGCATACAGTAATTTGAAAAAAAAATTCACAATTCACAGAAGTTTGTAGTACGCTGCACATCAGTAATCAAGATGTTTTTATATTAAGTTCTTGGGTGCAGAGGATGATGCTCTGACCCAACAGTGTTTAACCGTATGATTCGGCTACAACCGACTCGGACTGTCCAAATGCCGATTGGAACCGAGTCAGAACGACCAAATGGTTTCCGAGTATCATAATCGGTCGGCCGGATGTGTTTCTGAGTCGGTCAGAAACGCGGGTTCCGAAATTGGATTCGGACAAACCAAATGCAGTTCTGAGCCTTCTCTACCAACATCGTAGTCAGCCCCATAATAGGACGAGAAATAACAGCATTCAAAAATATATATAACCTCGCATATTACTTTACTGACCCCTCCACATGGGTTTATCATAAACTGTCTTGTCAATGTTGTACCAGAAGGCCCCAAGCATGCAACACCTCACTGGCTCGCCACCTGGGACATTGCAGCAATATTTGCGAGGAACATATTTGTTAATAACTTAAACTTACAACTGGACATCCTCTCTACCCCAAAGGGGTACCAAGGAAACGCATACCCAGGACATCACAAAGTGCAGAGACCCTGCCAGCGTAACTGACCACAGGCATAGCCTTTAAAGTTCAAGATCTGACCAGACATCATGTGGTAGGGCAAGAGGTTTCAGGACCACCAGCAGGTCACCCCCCCTCCTGCGAGCCCAGTGCCCACTCAAAACAACATCCCATTCAGGGGTCAACACAGTTAAAAGTCCAAAAACTTGAGTATACCCAGTAATTCTATAAGGGACTCTGCCTCTGCAGTGGGATTGGTGGGTGAGTGAAAAATTCGGGCTGCCAGGACGCGATGTAGGGAAAAAGAGGGGCTGCCCCAAGACTGCCTTTGCATTATATGCCACAAGATCGCCGGCGCCTACTGGTGATGCCACAGGAGTCATCAAGACTGATGAAGCACTCCCTCACTTATGCAGGCTCCAGCCTGCGGTGTGACTGATGGTACCTGCCTCGAGTTGCAGGGGGCGCCTAAACATAGTGCACGCACAATGTGCAAGTTGCCACCCCACCACCACATCTCCTGCCAGCGGGTGCTCGGGAAAGAAAAGCTCTTTTGGTGGTTTAACTAGGGCATATCCTTCATTCTGTACATTTAATTTTCAAGATATTCATTGAACTTCGGTGGGCAAGACCACAAAAGACATGATAGGGAGAGTAATAACAGCATTCTGAAATACATAAAAATCACGTTATACTTTATAGAACTCTCCACCTGGGTTTATCATGAACTATGTTGGTAAAGTTGTGCCAGAAGGCCCCAAGCTTGCAATGCCTCACAGGCCCACCGCCTTGGACATCTTCACAAAATTTGCAAGGTACATATTTACTGATAATTTAAACTTACAACTGGACATCCCCGCACCCCAGAGGGGTGCCAATGAAGCACATGCCCAGGGCACCGCATAGAGGACCGGCCCTGCCGGGGTACCTGACCACAGGCAGAGCCCCCAAAGTTCAAGATCTGACCAGACATTACAGGGTAGGGCAGGAGGGTCCAGAACCACCAGCAAGTCAGCCCCCCTCCCCCCAGCCCAGTGTCCACTCAAAACAACACCCCACCGAGGGGTCAGTACAGTAAAAAGTCTAAGACTTGGGTATCCCCTTGTCATTCTGCTGCCAGGGACACCATCACAGGGTGAGGAGATTACTGGCGAGCTCGCCCTCCGCCGTCATTGCTGGCAGTGTTTGGCAATAGACCCTAGATAGCCTGAATAAATTGCTCCTTCCCTTGGAAGGACAAGTGTACCCCTCCCTATGGGGTTAGGGCTAAATCAGTGATCACTGATTTAGCCCTAACTAACGGTTAAATTGCAGTGTTAAACCCCTTTTAACATACCAACCTAGGTATGCTAGGGCTGATTTAGCCCCAACTAACGGTTACATTGCAGTGTTAAACCCCTTTTAACATACCAACCTAGGAGCTAAATAAAATTGTTGAGGCCCACTAGCACGGTATTTTTAAACATCACACACATCCGCTCTGTCACTATCTCACTTTCACACCACACATAGTCTTTCACGATAAAAGTGCTCCTGCGTAATTCGCTAGTCGCAGCACGCCCCTTTTCGTAGAGAACTGGGATGGCCCCAATGATGAAGCATGTCACCGTGGGGAAACCCCGGTGAGTGAGGGGACACTAGAAAGAAATTCTTCTTTCTCTATTGGTCAGTACTGAAAGAATTTATTCAGTGACCAACATACAAACTAGGTCTCTGAATCCAATATTTTGGATTCTCATTTTCTGCTACATCAAAAGGCCTCCTGCTATTCTCTGGCACCAGTCCAAGCCGATCCCAACCCTTAATAGCCTTATGCACTGTAAAGTCCGTAGTGGGATCCTTTACACCCCTGAGGCCCATGAGAAAAGCAACTGCTGACAGTTGCCTCCACACTAGTGCTAGCGACCCACCACTGGCCTCTGACTGTCCAGGAAAAATAACACGCCCTCGAGTACACCACCGGTCATGCCTGGCAAAGTTAAAGACGCATTGTGCTTTCGCCAAGCAGCCTCATGCATACGTTTAGTCTTCAGAGCCATGGATGTTGCGATCAGGACTGGGACAATGGGGCACCAAGCTTCCATAGTTCCATCTGGAAATCCATCATCCAGTCACGGCCAGCACCAATTGGGGGCCGTGGGGCGGAAGGTGGGAAAGTGAAGTTTAAGGAAAATTAAAATAATTAAAAAGTAATTTTAAAAAGTACCAAACCACTGCCTCTCTCCTCTGTCTCTCCTCCTCGTGGCACAGCTGCACCAGAAAAATCAGGAAGCACACCCAAGCTCCCTAAGCCAATCACAATGCTGCAATGTGGCGTTGTGATTGGTAAGCCCCCAAGCTCCCCTAAGCCAATCACAATGCTGCAAAGAAGTGTTGTGATTGGTCTGAGTGCAGAGATTCGGTGCTCAGCCAGGGAATTGGAGCCTGGGCATGTTCTCCATCCAGGCTGTAATGCAGCCTGGGTGGAGAACATTGTAAGTGCGCATGAATGTTTGGACGGGACCCAAACAACTGGCCAAACATTCATGCGCACTTGCATGGTGTGCTGCCAGGGCCGGACTGGCTACCGGGCATTTTGGCATTCTGCAGAGCTGGGGGCTGATGTCACTGCGGTGGGGGCTAATTTCATAGATGGAGACCTGCGTGTGCCTCGAAATCAACAATGCAAAACGAATTTCGTTTTGCACACGCAGGTCCCCATCAACGAAATCAGCCCCCAGCACTGTAGAATGTCAAAATGCCCGGTAGCCAGTCCGGCCCTGTGTGCTGCCCACTCCCCCTGCTCCTCTGTTAGGGCAGCTCGCCCCACCCTGCAGAGTCTACCGCAGCAGGACTAAATTAAATGATAATAAACGCAAGTTATCATTTTATTTTCACTTTATTTTGCTGCTGCACAGCAGTGGGGCGATGCTCCTCCACTTTAGCAGAGGGGCCGCCACTGCCATCACCTCTTGGCCCGCCTGAGGCCACAGCACTCTGAACTCTGCCAACTTAAAATGGGACAAAGCATCAGCCACTGTATTATCCACTCCTCGGAAATGCAAGGCAGCTGCGGATGAGGGCCTTGAGTAGCCTCAACATAAAGGGGCACCTGGCACTCTGATTATTAATCACCATAACAGCTGACATGCTGTTGGACCAGAAGATGATTCTGCTATTGGCTAATCTAACACCCCAACTCTGCAAGGCCACCGCAATAGGGAATAACTCCAGAAAGGTAACGTTGTGAGGGAGACCAGAAGATACCCACTCCAGTGGCCAACGCTGCATGCACCATTTGGTATCGAACACTCTGCCTGCCGCAACTGTGTGGAGGGCCAGCTCTCTGTTAGACTGTCCCGGCTGACGCTACAACTCAATTGTAATAATTTATTACTGTTGAGATGCTAGTTATTTTGTTATTTCCGGTGTACAGAGACATCACAAGTATACTGTAATAAAGAAATGTGGGGCAGACTTTCGTACAAGGATTGAAAGTTCCCATGTGTTATATAAGGAGTGGGCATTCAACTGTACACCATGGCTCGTTGTCAAGAGATACTAAGGGGCTTATTTACAAGCACCTATTGCCACCAGTGAACCACTTTTAATAAGGGAAAAAACTAAGTACTGGGGGTGAAGGAGTCTTTAAATAAAGTGCCTAAATTCCAGAATTTCCCATTATGGCTGGTAGGCAAGCTTGATAAAGAACCCACACTGTGGAAAATATTTGGTCAAATCGGAGATCCTGGATTAGAACTCTGAAGTTGTCATTCTGCACTCCAACACTCAGGGCCTGATCCTCAAAGGGCCTTTGTACTGGTGGCGGAGGCACCGCAGTCATAGCTTAGGGCCCTCACTCGTAACCTCAATGGGAAAATGCAGTTCGGAGATCCAATCACAAGTGCGGGCCCCCGACATGACTAAGGGGCCTCCTCCGCAAGTGCGGGGGCCCTTTGTGAATCAAGCCCTCAGACTGTAGATCAAACAGACTCCTGCAGCTATGGCTCTCCTTCAGCCCTCCAATTTTAAACTTCCCACATTGCATAGTTGGTGTGTGTTGTGAAGAACATTATTATTCAACTGGAGAGTCCATCTTCCTTTTCCACATCATGCTGCACCCGCCATGCTTGATAGGCCCATGAGCCTTACAGGAAGGGAAACAGCTGGAACATCGTATGTGTTACATTGCATGCTTTTACAACAGGTCATTACAATGACCGCGTTGTTACAACACAAGCCAATACATCGCAGGTCGTTTCAACGACTTGCTGTAGGGGTTGCACTGGTGTTGGATTGTAAATCCAACACCTTCCCTACTGTTGCACAAACTGGAATAGGAATAGTAAATTATACTATTCCTAAATCCAGCGCGCAGCCTACAGCAAGTCGTTGAAACGACTTGCGATGTAATAGTTTGTGCGGTCTTTGTAACAACCACGTTGTAAAGGCATGCAATGTAACACATGCCTTGCAAAGGTTTATATATTCTGACAGGAAGACACCACAGGGATCAGCAAAGAGAGCCTGCAAGATAGGAGAAGCTGAGAAACATTGGGAACTGACAGAAAATAGCAGAGAGGCCCCAGTGGGGAACCACAGCATCTCACCCATCGCAGACGATGTGGGGAATTTATCATGGGAAGGAATTGGGAGAGTTCTTTCAAAGCATGAGCTTCCCGTGTTGAATTAGACTGCCCCCTTTACAGCTATGTTTTTAATAATAATATTGAGATACCTGTCTGTGATTGTTTTTTTTTGTTGCCCTTTAAATAGATTTTTTTTTTTAAAGCTACTTTTCTGATTCAATTTCACATTTATCTGAATTGATTATCATGGCAGTTTTTGCAGTTCAGCATTCTAGCTTTGTGGAACTTTTTATAGTTGCTATCTGTCTGCTGGAATCTCTCAGCATTGTTTTATATTCCAAACCCGTTAACCTGAGAATAAAGGATTTAGGTCTCCTTGTCACTTCATTAGTAGTCGAGTGCTAATGTGGAACACACCTTCCTGTTTTCTTCCGGTGTGGAGTTGCTTCATTTACTATTTCCGTGTGGTCATTTCTGCAATACTCAATGTCATAACATCCGCATTGAGCACAGTTTTCTGTGGGCTCTATGATGTTCCTTGTTTATTAGTAAAGTATTTACTAAAGCCCAGGAAGACCAAGTCATCCATGTCGATTAAGTTCCACTCTGTACTTTCCGGAGACATGGTCCATAAGTCTGTCAGGCATCAATAGCTGCATGGTTGTTCATAAACCAGCCAAGTAAGGCTTTCCGGTGTTAAATGTCTGCAGATGATACATAAAATGTAATGTTGAGTAGATGAATGTCACCAATCTCTGACACAAAGCACATGGGGGGTTATTACAAATCAGCCGATCTCCGTTCTGATTATGTACACAACGGATGCATCTAAGATTAATTCATAACAATATTATTATCTGGTATACGCATCACAGTCCTAGATTCAATCTTTTAATAAAAACTCTTTGCAGTGCTTCTGATCCACTCAGTAACAGGGTCGCACCGGTTCTGCTCGGAGTTGTGCAGTGCAGCAGAGGAGATGAGTTGGTTTTACTGGATCCACAGAGGCTGGCAGAGCACCTTAGGTCCAGGACTGAGGTGTCACCCTTGGCAGAGTCGACTTACAGATGGCAGAGTCCGGGAGCAAGTGCAAGATTGTTGGAAGTCTGGTGTGTCCCTGCGGCTTTATATCAGGAGGCCAGCCAACTAGCCCTTGGACTCACTCTGGGGCTCTGGGTTCAAGAGATGTGGGTCCAGTCCTTCTCATCCAGTCAAGAGGGCAACAGGCAGCAGGTCAGCACAGCAAGGCTGCAGTCCAGCAAGGCAGACATCCAGCAGGGCAGCAGTCCAGCAGAGTTGCAGTCCTTTTAACAGCACAGCCTTCTTCCAGGCCATGTGTCCATAGGTCCAGAGGGGTAATGAGAGTTGGTGTCTGAGGTCCAGTATTTTTACCCAGTTATGCATTTGAAGTGGGGGAGAAGCTTCTAGAGGTTTCCCTTTGAAGTCTCCAGGCATCCTGCCGTCCATGTCCTGTCTCCATACTAACTACACAGGGTCATCCGGCCTTAGCGTGGAGGCAGGACACAACCTATTCAAGTGTACATAGGACTGGGCCTGGCTCCACCCTCCCATCTTGCCAGTGATGGCCCATCCAGCCACACCGTAAGGTTTCTATTGTGTGTGGCTGTCTAGGAGGAATTCACAAAGCCCAACTGCCAGCTGCATCTAGTCATGTGACTCAGAGACAGGATACAGGCGCTAAATGACTAAGGCTGGAAAATAACAACTTTATACAAGTATGTTTAACTAGAATAGGGCAACCCATTATTCCCTTAGTAAACTTGGTAATGGTTCAAACAGGAAGATATCCAGTTGGACTCTCAATTTGTATATATTGGATCAGGAGAATATACCATTCCCCATTTCTCATCTTTTTATTCTTTATATAATTATTTGATTTGATCAAGTGGGGTTCGACAGTGATATTGTTTGAACTTTGTATTTTGCATTTTGATCCCTGAGTATTTATTGTTTATGCAATTAATAATTTTTGTATGTTTAAAAAGAAATCATAATAACAAGGTAAGAGACACCTGAGTATCACCTCAATTATTATTTTTATGTAAATAGCGATCATTGTATATTGATAGAAAGATGGATTAGTGGACTAATTGAATGCGAATCACACTTTAAGTAATTCCTCCAGGAAAATTTTGGGGCAGATTTACAATAACTGGTGCATCCCTGCATATCAGCAGGGATGCACCAGTTATTTTGCATGACGGTTGAAACCCCTTGCGCCACCAAGGATGCGCTGCATTTATAATGCGGCGCACCGTGGTGCAAGGATCGAGAGATGTGTGACGCATCTCACAGCGTAAAGGTGACTCAGTGCTAGAGTTGTGTCGCAAGCGTGACGCAACTCCAGCACTGCTCAGGGGTGCTCTATACTTGCTGTGCTGCGTCACTCCTTACGCCTGCTACAAGCAAGCGTAAAATGTTGTCACAGCGGGGGCGTAAAAGTGACTCCGTGAAATCGTGTAGATTTTGCTGCGTCACTTTTACGGTGCTTCCTTGCGACAGAACGCCCAACCTGCATACATTATACCTGATGCAGGTATAATGTTGCGCAGGGCTTTACTACATGACGCATCTCACTAGATGCGTCACATAGTAAATATGTGTTTCAACAAAACAAGGGAACCCTTAAGGTATAGCATAGGGACCTTGGGCATTACATATTGCAGAGAACATTGGTCCCTATATAGAAGTAATGAACACAGAGCACAATAATCATACACTTAATAAGTCGTATGTCTACTGTCCGTCCGGACAGGATTTTAATTTTCTATTTCAGTTTAAGTTTATGCGTTTCTCGGAAATGTCAAGCGGGCACAGCCGTGACCTTCAACATACAGGAGACAACAACAGAAAGATGTGAAAAGCAGGAGATCTGTCTGTACACTTGTGTTTCAGTGAGCCAGACTTAGAATATTTACATAAACCACACCATTGCATTATTCAGTATTTACTTAGGACATTTGCATATGGGGTTAAGGGTCGACGTTTCGATGCCTTTCTTAAAATGTAGACATCATCATCAGGACATTACATGACGTTATTGTTGTCAAGATTAAAATTCCACATTTACTTGCTTGGATTAAGCGGTACCGAGAGAATTTATATCGCTATGGCAGACATTCTTTAAAAACCGGCTTTCTATTACACGGTTATGCGAGCTTCCGTATACAATGATACGCGAGCAGCACAATGGCTATTATAAGTACGGCTCAACGTTGCCACGGGTCTGGCGGACCAGACCGCCAGACCCGTGGCAACGTTGAGCCGTACTTATAATAGCCATTGTGCTGCCCGCGTATCATTGTATACGGAAGCTCGCATAACCGTGTAATAGAAAGCCGGTTTTTAAAGAATGTCTGCCATAGCGATATAAATTCTCTCGGTACCGCTTAATCCAAGCAAGTAAATGTGGAATTTTAATCTTGACAACAATAACGTCATGTAATGTCCTGATGATGATGTCTACATTTTAAGAAAGGCATCGAAACGTCGACCCTTAACCCCATATGCAAATGTCCTAAGTAAATACTGAATAATGCAATGGTGTGGTTTATGTAAATATTCTAAGTCTGGCTCACTGAAACACAAGTGTACAGACAGATCTCCTGCTTTTCACATCTTTCTGTTGTTGTCTCCTGTATGTTGAAGGTCACGGCTGTGCCCGCTTGACATTTCCGAGAAACGCATAAACTTAAACTGAAATAGAAAATTAAAATCCTGTCCGGACGGACAGTAGACATACGACTTATTAAGTGTATGATTATTGTGCTCTGTGTTCATTACTTCTATATAGGGACCAACATAGTAAATATGTGGCGCATTGTTTACGCTGACGCTGCGTCACAAAAATGATGCAACAGCGGCATCAAAGTGTTGCAAGGGGCGTGTAAATCTGCCCCTATGTTTGTTGATCTTTATAAAAGTTGCATTGCATGGCCAGGGCAACCACCAAACGCATTAAAAAGTCCAGAGTAGGGGGTCGTTCCTTCTCACATCTGGCGGCAAAACTCTGGAACGAACTTCCATCCGAACTTTGACTTACTTATTGCCACCTATTATTTAGTAAAAACTATATGTACTAAAAAGGAACGTTAGTGTCTGGGAAAAGGTTTACTTTGCCAGGTCGAAATGGCAGTATAACAAACTGCACACACAGACTGAAATAGCAGGCCTGAGACATGTTTAAAGGGCTACTTAAGTGAGTGCGCACAATCAGTGCTGCATGTCAATCAATCAATCAATCAATGAATATATAGAGCGCGCTACTCACCCGTGAGGGTCTCAAGGTGCTAAAGGGGAAAGGGAGGCGTGCTGTCATTGCTCGAATAGCCAGGTCTTGAGGTGCTTCCTGAAGGTGAGGTGGTCCTGGGTCAGTCGAAGGTGTGCGGGGAGTGAGTTCCATGTCTTTGCGGCCAGGTAGGAGAAAGACCTTCCTCCAGCGGTGGTTCTGTGGATCCGTGGAACGGTGGTGAGGGCGAGGCTGGCTGAGCGGAGCTGGCGGGTGGGGGTGTGGAACGAGAGGCAGTCGTTGAGGTATATGGGTCCTTTGTCGTGGAGCGCTTTGTGTGCGTGGGTGAGAAGCCTGAACGTGATCCTCTTGTTGACGGGGAGCCAGTGCAGGTTTCTTAGGTGGGCGGATATGTGGCTGTGGCGGGGGATGTCGAGGATGAGTCGGGCGGAGGCGTTTTGTATGCGCTGAAGCCTTTTCTGGAGTTTGGATGTGGTTCCTGCATAGAGGGCGTTTCCGTAGTCCAGTCGGCTGGTGACGAGGGCCTGGGTGACGGTCTTTCTGGTTTCTGTGGGGATCCACCTGAAGATTTTTCGGAGCATGCGCAGGGTGTTGAAGCAGGATGAGGATACGGCGTTGACTTGCCTGGTCAATGAGAGGGAGGAGTCCAGGATGAATCCTAGGTTAAGTGCGTGGTCCGTGGGAGTCAGCGCGGGGCCCAGCGCTGTGGGCCACCAGGTGTCGTCCCAGGCGGAGAGGGATTGTCCAAGGATGAGGACCTCTGTCTTGTCTGAGTTCAGCTTTAGGCGGCTGAGCTTCATCCATTCTGCGACGTCTTTCATTCCTTCCTGGAGGTTGGTTTTGGCGGTAGCTGGGTCCTTGGTGAGGGAGAGTATCAGTTGGGTGTCGTCGGCGTAGGAGATGATGTTGATGTCGTGTTTGCGAGCGATGGCGGCGAGGGGGATCATGTAGATATTGAAGAGGGTTGGGCTGAGTGAGGAGCCCTGGGGTACGCCGCAGATGATCTTGGTGGCTTCGGAGTGGAAAGGAGGGAGGCGTACTCTCTAGGTTCTATTGGAGAGGAATGATGTAATCCAGTCCAGGGCCTTTCCTTGGATCCCAGTGTCGTAGAGGCGGGTTATTAGGGTGCGGTGGCAGACGGTGTCAAAGGCTGCCGAGAGGTCTAGGAGAATGAGGGCCGTTGTTTCTCCGTTGTCCATCATGGTCCTGATGTCGTCGGTGGCTGCGATGAGAGCGGTTTTGGTGCTGTGGTTTGCTCGGAATCCGGACTGGGACGGGTCGAGCCGAGTTGTTCGTCTCAAGGAAAGCGGTCAGCTGTTTATTGACGGTCTTCTCGATGACTTTGGCTTGGAAGGGAAGAAGAGAGATGGGGCGGAAGTTCTTGAGGTCTTTGGGATCCGCCGTGGGTTTTTTCAGTAGGGCGTTGATCTCTGCGTGTTTCCATCTCTCCGGGAAGGTGGCTGATGTGAAGGAGCTGTTTGTGACGTTCCGGAGGTGGGGTGCGATGATGCTGTCAGCTTTGTTGAAGATGTGGTGGGGGCATGGGTCAGAGGGGATCCAGAGTGGATGGTGTTCATGAAGTGGGTGGTGCCTTCCGTGCTGATGGGTGTCCATGCTTTGAGGGTGCTGATAGGGGTTGTTGGTTCTGTGGTTGGAGGCGGAATTTGGGGTCCGAAGCTGTTGTGTATATCAGTGATCTTACGGTGGAAGAATGTGGCGAGGGAGGTCTTGTGACGGTGTGATGTAGTTGTTGCTGGCGCTGCAGTTGGAGAGCTCTTTGACGATGCTGAAGAGTTCCTTGATGTTGTGGGTGTTCTTGTCCAGTCGCTCTTTGAACGATGTCCTTTTGGTGGTGCGGATCAGCTGGTGGTGTTCGCGGGTGGCGTTTTTGAGGGCTGTCATGTTTTCTGAAGTCCGATCGTGACGCCAGGTTTTTTTGAGGGTCCGGCAGGATTTCTTTGATTCTTTGAGGATGTCTGTGAACCATGGTGTTTTCTTGTTGCTGGTTTTACCTGGGGGGGTTCTTCAGTGGAGCGAGGTCGTCGGCGCAGTTGGTGATCCATTGTGCAAGGTTATGGGCTGCGTTGTTGGGGTCAGCGGAGTCGGCTGGCGTGTTTTGGCTTAGTGATGAGAGGAGCTGGTCTGTGGTGATTTTGCTCCAGCATCTGCGGGGGATTTGTTGTGTGCGATGGTGGGATGTATTCTTTTTGAAGGTGAAGTGGATGCATCTGTGGTTGGTCCAGTGTAGTTCTGTGGAGTGGCTGAAGGAGACGTGGTTGCTGGCGGAGAAGATGGGGTCAAGCTTGTGGCTGGCGCGGTGGGTGGGTGTGTCGACCAGTTGCTTGAGTCCGAAGTTGGCCAGGTTGTCGAGCAGGGTGGTGGTGTTGTTGTCATTGTTTTTCTCTAGGTGGAAGTTCAGGTCCCCTAGGAGGATGTATTCTGGTTAGGCTAGGGTGTGCGGGCTGATGAAGTCGGCGATGGTTTCGCTGAATTGTGTGCGTGGGCCCGGGGGTCTGTAGATGAGCGTTCCTCTCAGGGTGGTCTTGGGGTCAGTGTGTATTTGGAAGTGTAGGTGTTCGGCGGTGGAGCGTGTGTCTTTGGCGTTGGTCGTGATGTTGATGGTGTTCTTGTAGATGATGGCGATTCCTCCTCCGGTTTGGTTGGTGCGGTCCTTCCGGGTGATCTTGTAGCCGTCCGGGATTGCTATGGAGATGTGGGGGGCCGAGGACGTGTTCATCCAGGTTTCCGTGAGGAAGGGGAAGTCTGGTTTTGTAGAGTTGAGGAGGTCCCAGAGTTCGATGACGTGTTTGTGGATGGAGCGGGTGTTGAGGAGGATGCACTTGAGGTGGTTGTCGTTGTTGCGTGTGGCTGGGGGGGCGGGGTCTGAGGCAGGTGAATTTGCAGGCTTGACAGGTGAAGGGTTCGTGGGTGCGTTTCGGGGTGGCTCGGTAGCAGGCGGGTGGTCCTCCAGAGTTGAGTGCGTTGAGGGCCGTGGAGTCGTATTTCAGTCGGGTACCCTGGCTCCGGCAGGGGCCAGGGGATCTGGTGCTGGGCGCGGTCCAGGCGCGGACGGCCGCTTCGTGGTCTCCATAAAAAGGAAACCAGGAGGGAGGAGCAGCTGGGTGGCGGGAGCGGGGCGGCGAATGGGCTTGGTGGGGGCGGGGCTGCAGGGAGGCAGCGGCGGGAAAGTGCGGCGATGCTGGGCGGCGGGAGGAGGAGAGACAGCGAGCGCTGGAGTAGCGCTGTGAACTAAGACTGGCAGGCAGCAGCGGCGTGGGGGCGACCTAGCCTGAGGGCAGGGTCAGAGGTCATCTAGATGTCCACTAGTAGCATTTAATTTAAAGGCCCTGGTTACATGTAGTACCACTTTACTAGGGGCTTATCAGTTGCTTATCAGTACTTTAAATATGGCAATGTAGCATCTTTTAAGTAGTGAACACGTGCACTTTAGCACTGGTTAGCAGTTGTTGTCCCAGAGTCCTAAGTCCAGAAAAAAATAGATTAGTAAAAATGGTGGAGGAAGGCAACAGGTTTGGGGGGAGGACCACCCTAAGGCTGACAGGTCTAACAAGTGGAATGTTCTTTTTTCATCAAATTAACACTATTAAGTGATCTTCATTATAATCTATTAAAACAAATTACTGCTTGTGGTTATTGTTGACTGCATTTTGTCACCAGCTACTTGGAAGAGTGACTGACAAATATTTGGGGGTGATACATTTGATAAACCTCCATAATATTATTATCATTAACCACTAATTGATTTCATTTTAGTAATACAGTTCACTATGTTGCTCTTAGCATATACATTTTCTATTTCAGATTTCATCCTTTGTATTTAAATTGTTTTTGTAAACTGGACAACTTCTTTCCCCCTTTTCCCTTTGATTGTCCTGTACGTTTGTGGTGTATTCACTTACATTGGATGGTTCTTAAAGTGATTCCAGTTAAATGCTCTTTTATTAAAGGTAGTTAAATGCTCTTTTATTATAGGTACAGACAATCGCGTGTCACATGTGTGAGTATCGTATTGTATTTTGACATCCATTGTTGCGTTGTATATCATACTTTTCTCTTATGAAATATTATTTTTAAAGAAAGAGCTAGAAGTAGGTACTTCAGTGTGTTTCTGGGGGTTGGGGGGGGTTGTGGTCTGCACATGTCTCTGTCAGATAGACATATTATCCATTCCCATACATGTTTACAATCTAGATATCACCACATCAAGCAACACATAAATATCCCATATCATGATCATTTAATGTCCACATCCAAATTGAGGTATCCAGCAATAACACATGCTCAAAAAGTGAAAAACAAAGCCCACTCCTCACAAATCATATTTATCTGTAAATGCAAAACAAAGATTTTCACATTCAAGAATAGAAGCCCTTTTACACTTCCCTACTTATGGATGTAAGTGTGAACCCAAGCTCCCAATCTAAAGAACCCATATAGAAAATGTCACAAAATATACTATAGGGTCAGGACTGGCAATACCGTAAGGAATAGAAGTCAGCCGATTTAGGAAGTCACAACTATAGGTCTCAAATATAGTCCTATGGCTAGGGAGATGGCGTGCCAAAATAGCAAACTGCTTTTGTGCACCAGAATGGACACAGATTACCCATGGCCAAATGGGCCGGGTCTGGTGGCTTAGTTGACTAATTTGTCACTGTAGAGGACTATGTCTGACCTCACGTCTTAGGTTCAAATCCCGGCAGGTCCACTCATCCTTTCATCCTTTGAAATTGATAAAATGATTACCATTGAGTTGGATCACAATAACAATAGACATTTGTCATTCAGCACCAAGATACCCATGGGTGATCGTGCACTTTACATAGCATGTTATGTTAAAAAAAGATTTTAAAATTCTTAAAGTTACGTATGTAATCAGATATCAACTAATTAAAAGATTGTTAATCTCAGAATGATCACAATTTGAGGCCAGCATCCCCTAGAGCAGTGATACTCAAAGTACTGCAAGGGGCCGCATGCAGACCTTTCCGGCCTTTAGATGCGTCCCCCTGGTCAACAGCTGCACTGGCTGCTTTTTACTCACTATTCGGGCGGTGCAAGCGATCTATGTAGGTCCAAAACGGGGAGTCGCCAGGAGTGAACTTTCTCCGGCGTGAAGATGTCCCCGCTCACCGCGCCATGAAGTGAGACCGAAAGTGCTTTCACGTAAGGACACCTGGAAATACCAGGGGAGTCCGGAACAAAAAATTGTGAGTTTCTTTACAATTTTTTCACACAAGTGCACTGTGGTTTGGGTATACCTTAGCGCGTATACACCGCTGAGTGCCGTCCCTTTCACTCTATTGGTCCTGAAGAAAGCTCAGCCGAGTTGGCAATTGACGAGCAGAAACATGTCGACCCTATGATCACTAATTGGATATCTTTGGCTCAAATTAAAAACCATATTTGATTGTCCACCACTGGTTTTAATAAAAGCTTACTTGGCCTTGATTAAACTTTTTTGGCTTAAGTTCGCCCTTTTTTAATCAGCACTTTTTTGTCACCAAATTCACTCCCTTGACACATCACTAAACCAGCTCCACTGCAATCGCAGGTGTCGTAGCACACCGGGTTGGCATTCGGCCCGCCCGGTGGAACCCGATGATGAAGCATGTCACCCACTAGGTGGGTGAGTGAGGGTTTTCTTAAAAAACTATTTGTTTTTTTCACTTTGGTATACACCCCACTTCTTTGTGAGTAATTTATATTCATTTTTATGGCACAAACACGAATTTCTCTGTGTTTGTTATATCATTATTAGCCACTCCTTTGTTGTTTTCCATATTCTGAATTGGGGTAGAGGAGTGTCCTATAACCCTATCTCTCCTGTTGTTTAGAAGTAATGCTGTTTACTCAAATCAGCCCTAACATGAAAAAGATGTTAAATGAATGGACGAGCATTTTTTTCCAGGTTAGTTGAAGTTAAAGAAAGAAAGTAACTAAGGTTTTTGCACCAGTTAACTTTAGGGACACTTTCATTTTTAAAGACATCTTACAATAAACCTATGAAAATATTTTAAAGCTTCTTCAAAATTCTGCAAGTGTATTTCACCAACATGCAGCTCACCTTAGTACATCAGATTATATCAGTGCATTAAGAAGTGTTTTTTTTAAGTGATATTTTTCAAGCATGAATTTAAGAAACATTCATGCTTCCCTCCACCCACTCTGACAACTCAATGGTAATCATTTTATCAATTTCAAAGGATGAAAGGATGAGTGGACCTGCCGGGATTTGAACCTAAGACGTGAGGTCAGACATAGTCCTCTACAGTGACAAATTAGTCAACTAAGCCACCAGACCCGGCCCATTTGGCCATGGGTAATCTGTGTCCATTCTGGTGCACTGTTTTTTGGGTCCCCAGGCACAAAAGCAGTTTGCTATTTTGGCACGCCATCTCCCTAGCCATAGGACTATATTTGAGACCTATAGTTGTGACTTCCGAAATCGGCTGACTTCTATTCCTTACGGTATTGCCAGTCCTGACCCTATAGTTTATTTTGTGACATTTTCTATATGGGTTCTTTAGATTGGGAGCTTGGGTTCACACTTACATCCATAAGTAGGGAAGTGTAAAAGGGCTTCTATTTTTGAATGTGAAAAACTTTGTTTTGCATTTACAGATAAATATGATTTGTGAGGAGTGGGCTTTGTTTTTCACTTTTTGAGCATGTGTTATTGCTGGATACCTCAATTTGGATGTGGACATTAAATGATCATGATATGGGATATTTATGTGTTGCTTGATAGTGAACTAGGGGCCCGATTCACAGAACTAACTTAAGGCAAAATCCTAAACTTACTACCATTTTGGTATTCACAGAAGGCACTTACTCATTTTGGCATTCACAGAAGGCACTTACTCATTTCGGTATTCACAGAAGTTAGGAGTCCTAACTTTAGGACTCCTAAATGCCTTCTGTGAATACCGAAAGTCTTAAAGTTTGGATTTTTCTCAGTTTAGTAGTAGTAAAGTTAGGAGTCCTACCTTTAGCACTCCTAAATGCCTTTTGTGAATACCGAAAGTCTTAAAGTTAGGATTTTTTCCAGTTTAGGAGTAGTAAAGTAAAGACTTATAACTTTAGGACTCCTAAATGCCTTCTGTGAATACCGAAAGTCTTAAAGTTAGGATTTTTCTCAGTTTAGGAGTAGTAAAGTTAGGACTCCTAAATGCCTTCTGTGAATACCGAAAGTCTTAAAGCTAGGATTTTTCTCAGTTTAGGAGTAATAAAGTTAGGAGTCCTAACTTAACTATGCCTAAACTGAGAAAAATCCTAACTTTAAGACTTTTGGTATTCACAGAAGGCATTTAGGAGTCCTAAAGTTAGGACTCCTAACTTCTGTGAATACCGAAATGAGTAAGTGCCTTCTGTGAATACCAAAATTAGTAAGTGCCTTCTGTGAATACCAAAATGGTCGTAAGTTTAGGATTTTGTCTTAAATTAGTTCTGTGTATCGGGCCCTAAGAGGCAAGTAACTTATTATGTGCACTATTTGGGTGGCATTGGTTGCCGTTATACATGGACAACATTATAGTTGCTTAAATCATACACAGGAGAAGGTTTAGTACAGTCACAAAGTCATGGATTTCAAGGTCCTCTTATACATAATGAAGAAAAAGGAGGGAAAGTGAAATAAAATAAATGCCTAGAATCACACAAAGAGGGGAAAGCAGGGATTAATCCCAAATTGTGTGATTTCAGATTATGCAATTCAGACACTAGATGTGCATGATTCATTTTCCTTACACCCACCTTACAGTCCCCAACAACAGCACCGCCACCCTACTGGCATCAATGCAGCCCTTAGTCACACCCAGCCGCGGCCCGTGGAGGGAGTTGCGGTGGGGCAGGCAGGCGGGGCGGGGGAGTCGCAGGGTGGGGGGTGATAAACACCGGAATATGGATGATTACAGGTAAGTAAACAATTAAATTAATAAAAACGAATTTCGTTCAGTGCCCTGCATCGCAAAATGCAATGCAGGGCGCGCTACGAAATTCGTTTTATTAATTTAATTGTTTACTTACTTGTCATCATCCATATTCCGGTGTTTATCACCCCCCACCCTGCCCCTCCCCCGCCCCGCCTGCCTGCCCCACTGCAACTCCCTCCACGGACCGCGGCTGGTCACATCACAGACCAAACTTTTTGACCCTTGGGAAAATGTTTGTGAGTACCCATGCCCTAGAGCTAAATGGTGCCCAAACCTAAATGGTGGACTGAAAATGCATGCCAGTTTCATAAAGAAGATGAACGGGAGGCCATTCTTCTTGGAGCTGTGGTGCTTGAGATTTATACAATCTGAGTGCCTCTATCATGCGTGTACTGCAAACAGGAGACTGATGACCCTTATCTTTCATCCTGGTTGGGCCCAGTGATAACTGAGTAGACATCTCAGGCCTGTGTTTTGGCTTCTGGTATAGGAGACTGACAAGGATCCTAAAATAATTGTACTTGGGATTTGGTACCTTTGACTACTGATCCAAGGCATTTGCCACAACATAGAGAGGATCAACCCCCAACAAAAGCAATGTGAATTAATGTCATTGTAGAGAAACATAGTGTGGCAGGGTGTTCTCTACCCTTTATAAGTCCATGCTCCTACACTGCCAGCTCCTGCTGCATCACTGTGGCAGCATGTCTACCTGCCTGAATGAATTGCGCTCTGCAGCCCTATATGGCATGAAAACAAATGAACACATCCCACCACATCTGTTCTATTTGGCACTCTGATAGTTGTCTCATCCAGGTGAAATAGCAAATTATATTCCTTGTGCTAAACAGCTTGCTTTAGATTTTGTAGAGGGCCATGTCAAAATCTTAGAAACCAAAGCAGGAAGACTAGCTTCACAACATTGTTTTGAGAAAGTAGTGTACAAAATGTGTGTGATTTTTTGTAATAATAATAGTATCAATTGTAAGATACATTTTATTGCCACATTCTCATTTTGTTTATGCAGTTGTACATTTTGGGCTAATAGTTGTAAGTTAAATTCTGAAAACACTGAACACATCCCGAGTGAATAAATGTGTGAGTGAGCCCTTAAGGGGCTGATTATGAGTCAGGTGTAGCAGAACTACCTCACGAAATTCTACTTCACCTGATTCCAAGTGGGTCAGTTTTTCCATACCTAGTTATTCCTGGTGCGTAGAGCCAGGCCTGAGCTTTATAGCCAGTAATTTTGTTATTAAAAATCGCATGAACCATTGTCAGCAGCAGCAGCTAAACTTGGTTCCCTGTTCTTTTAAGAGGGCGACTATACAACAGTAGCGGCTCCTGGAGGGAGTGTTGCATGGCGGTGGGCGGGGTGGGAGAGGAGAAGGGTGGGGGGTAGTTAACTACAGCTTTCGGCCGAACAGAGGTAAGTAAACAAATAAATAAATAAAACGAATTTCGTTGCATGCGCTGCAATGCTCCCCACCTTCTCCTTCCTTCATCTACTCCCCCTCCTCCTTAGATGACTTCCCACCCCACCCCACACAGCGGCCCATGATGCATTTACCACCTGCTTAGAGAAATGTATGTGTTAAACACAACGGATTTTGGAATTCTGTGTGGTTTTAAGAATGATCAATTGGTCCCTCACAGTAATTCCCAATTCCAGGGGATTTAACTTGTAATTGCACAGTACTGGGTGGGTTTTCTGAATTGTAATTGTACATTTGCATGTGATTTTATAGTGCACTAGTATTGAGCCCCATATTGTGAGCCTGTGTCTTTAGGACAAGGAGTCAGTCATCTATATTAATTTGGACAGTAGATGTTTTTGTACTGAGCACTTTGGAATGCCTTAACCAAACTTACTTAGTTTGAATTATTTCATGTATTTGTATATGTATTTATTTGAGTGCTCTGTTGCCCAAGGGCATTACTATGGTAAGACTTTCTAAACTTAGAACATGCCATCAGAAAAATGATCAGTAAAGGGCGTAGGACAAATACACAGGCCTTGGGAGAGAGCATTAAACGGAGAGGTAAGTCTTTGTTCTTTCTTAAAAGCTTGAAAGTTGACAGTTAGGTGCACGTCAAGTGGGAAGGCATTCCAGAGTTTGGGCACCAAAACCTCACAGCCACCAGATCAGAGAGTAGTTTGGGGCCTGAGTGCCTTGCTTTGAGTATCAGCGGTACAAAAAGGGGTGGTGATGGACAGAGCATCTGAACCAATCAAACACTCTCACCCAGTCAACAGATCTGGGTTTAATCCATCACCGTTCTTTAGCCCACTCTGACACCCCAGGTCAGAGTGGGCTAGGAGGCTTGAATCCGGTACAGGGAAGGCATGGCTTGGCAGTTCGGACTGGACTGTTCCCATGAGGCACAGGGTCAGACTGATTTGCATATGGCCATGTCTGAACTAGGGTGGCAGAGTGGGCTAAAGAACGGTGATGGATGAAACCCAGATCTGTTGACTGGGTGTGAGTGTTTGATTGGCTCAGATGCTCCGTCCATCACCACCCCTTTTTGTACCGCTTTGTTCGCCATAAGTTGGCAGGGTATGCTCAGACGTGAGTCCCTTGCTCACTTTGCCACTGGATTCAAGCAAGCCTGGCTGAAGACGGCTGTAATGCCAGAAACCGGTCCTAGGAAGCTTGTTTCCGGTCCAGGGAAGGCATTGCTTGGCAGTTCGGGCTGGACTGTTCCCATGTGGCACAGGGTCAGACTGATTTGCATATGGCCATGTCTGAACTGGGGTGGCAGAGTGGGCTAAAGAACGGTGATGGATTAAACCCAGATCTGTTGACTAGGTGTGAGTGCTTGATTGGTTCAGATGCTCCGTCCATCACCTCCCACTTTTGTACCGCTTTGTTCGCCATAAGGTGGCAGGGTATGCTCAGACGTGAGACCTTGCTCACTTTGCCACTGCATTCAAGCAAGCTTGGCTGAAGGCGGCTGTAATGCCAGAAACCGGTCCTATAAAGCTTGTTTCCGGTCCAGGGAAGGCATTGCTTAGCAATTCGGGCTGGACTGTTCCCATGAGGCACAGGGTCAGACTGATTTGCATATGGCCATGTCTGAACTGGGGTGGCATAGTGGGCTAAAGAAAGGTGATGGATTAAACCCAGATCTGTTGACTGGGTGTGAGTGTTTGATTGGTTCACATGCTCCGTCCATCACCACCCCCTTTTGTACCGCTTTGTTCGCCATAAGTTGGCAGGGTATGCTCAGATGTGAGCCCCTTGCTCACTTTGCCACTGGATTCAAGCAAGCCTGGCTGAAGACGGCTGTAATGCCAGAAACTGGTCCTAGGAAGCGTGTTTCCGGTCCAGGGAAGGCATTGCTTGGCAGTTCGGGCTGGACTGTTCCCATGAGGCACAGGGTTAGACTGATTTGCATATGGCCATGTCTGAACTGGGGTGGCAGAGTGGGCTAAAGAACGGTGATGGATTAAACCCAGATCTGTTGACTGGGTGTGAGCGTTTGATTGGTTCAGATGCTCCGTCCATCACCTCCCCCTTTTGTACCGCTTTGTTCGCCATAAGTTGGCAGGGTATGCTCAGACGTGAGTCCCTTGCTCACTTTGCCACTGGATTCAAGCAAGCCTGGCTGAAGACGGCTGTAATGCCAGAAACCGGTCCTAGAAAGCTTGTTTCCAGTCCAAGGAAGGCATTGCTTGCCAGTTCGGGCTGGACTGTTCCCATGAGGCACAGGGTCGGACTGATTTGCCTATGGCCATGTCTGAACTGGCGTGGCAGAGTGGGCTAAAGAACGGTGATGGATTAAACCCAGATCTGTTGACAGGGTGTGAGTGTTTAATTGGTTCAGATGCTCCGTCCATCACCACCCCCTTTTGTACCGCTTTGTTCGCCATAAGTTGGCAGGGTATGCTCAGACGTGAGTCCCTTGCTCACTTTGCCACTGGATTCAAGCAAGCCGGGCTGAAGACGGCTGTAATGCCAGAAACCGGTCCTATGAAGCTTGTTTCCAGTCCAGGGAAGGCATTGCTTGGCAGTTCAGGCTGGACTGTTCCCATGAGGCACAGGGTCAGACTGATTTGCATATGGCCATGTCTGAACTGGGGTGGCAGAGTGGGCTAAAGAACGGTGATGGATTAAACTCAGATCTGTTGACTGGGTGTGCGTGTTTGATTGGTTCAGATGCTCCGTCCATCACCACCCCCTTTTGTATTGCTTTGAGTATCAGGCAGAGAACCTTAAAATTAATCTGTGCTTGCACTTGAAGCCAGTGTAACACACGGCAAGCCTTCCAGACAGGATAAGATTTGCAAAGACCCAAGACCAGTCAAACGGCCGTATTTTGGGTGCTCTCGAGTTTGAGGATGCGGGAAGCCAGGAGGCCCAGGTATATGGGGTTTCACTAGTACAAATAAGACAGGATAAACGCACCCAGCAGGATAAATGCACTAGACATGGTAAAGGGGGTGGGGGGCAGGATGGGTGAGGAAGAACTTTCTGCAGCATTGGTAGGACAAGTAGACTATCATTTCTGGTAGTAAAAGGAAGGTTGTTTTGGTGGGGAGATGCTAATAACCCCCCCCCATCTTATTGATTGTACTTACATGTCGGTATGCGTCCTGTGAACGCCAATCCAGTATACACTGTATGGAATGGAACGGAATGTCTTTATTTGCATGATTAATTAGAACTGTTGCAATAATTTACTTAAAAATAGAATGAATAAGCAAAAGAGTCAAATTGGGTAATTTTACTTTGACATAGTTTCACATAGAAAATCAATAAAAATAGGTCAAAATTTGAGGAATGGCGTCCCAGGGTTATTGTGGTTTCAAGTCCCCAGCAAGAGAGGAAAAAGTGGGCGTGTTTTGTGTGCAAAAGTAGCAATAGCGGGATTTCAAGAGCCATCCTGTACAATTAAAAAAAACTATTGTAGCAGCAACATTTTACTTGTAGCTCGGTCGGCTCATCTGATGCAGTTTTGATTCGCTGTATGAGATCCAATGTGAAAATTACATCACACAATAATATGGGCAAAGACCTCTCATGTCGACCATGGTGACTGCAGAACTCAAAATAGTCATGCCCAACCTATGCTGTCACATGCACTGCTCCTATCTAGCCATCAGGGACGCCGTATACATGGTCCAAATAGCATGGTATGCTTTAGGAGGATGGGGTGATGGTGGCCAGAGTGCAGGGAGGCCAGGGTGCACTCTTTTCTGTGACACGCTTGCTAAATGTACTCATTAATTCTGACAAGAATAGGAAAGCTCCTGGGTTGTCGAGTAGCTATGAGCCTCTGACGTAGCTTGCCACCGGGTTTTCTCCTGACAGATGAAAAATGTTGTCCCTTAAGTAGTTTTGATTGAGGGGAGGGTGTCTCGTGCTTAGGCTGTGGAGTATAATTGTGTCCATGACGTAGTTTGTAACTAGGTTGCGTTCTGCAGGCTCAAAAATGCCTCTGCCTTTGTATGTTTGAGTAGAGGAAGGGCCTCTAATCTAAAGTTAAGAGGCATTTTTCACAGGGGATGACAACTTCTCAAGGGCGTGACATCACGGCCGCGCGTGCAACAATAGTCTGAGAGGCCACAGTCTGCGGCCTTTAGAATACAAGTCCCGGGGCAGAGACGGGGGCAGCTCATGACCAGAGACAATAAAAGGGCAGGGCCCAGTGAAGTCCAGTAAACGTTTTGTATCACAAATGGGGTAACCATTTGGCAAACAAAGAATCCTAGTTTTATGTTTAAACAGACTACAGAGCAATATTTATCAGACGTGGTAGTCACGAATCGAAGAATACATGCGCTGATAGTCCAAAATGGATATTTACAAATCATGTTAGTTACATGGAATAAAGGAAATTCTTAATCCTCTCAGTGGATGCCGCACAACTCCCCCTCGGTGCCACCACTGAGGCAACTTCATAAGACTACTGCGTTTTGAATTTTAATTAGAGGGTCCAGTACATAGCGCTTTCATGATTAACAATACAATTTCCTACTTTCATTTCCCAGTAGCTAGATAAGCCATACCCGGGACTGATTCAATTTAAGGACATTCGTGAATTCAACGTGCACAGTAATACGATGCAGATCAACGATGTTAGGATATTCACAAACTGTTGTCGTATTACAGCCGTACTCCTTTAAAAACTAACTTACTCCCACATCTTTTTCTTGGCACTGGCATTTTTTAGTGCAGAATAGGGTGCTTAGTGCAATTTGAAATTAAGAAAATGATCGTGCGTCTCTCTGCACGCCTGCAAGTGCACTTTTATTTCTATTTTCCATTCCTCCACGGAGAAAATCACTTCTCTTACCACCACACGTGTTGGGGATGTTCCACTTCTCTTCCCGTCTCATTGGTGATGTAAATATATCACTAGTTCCATTGTGTGGAATGGTCTAAGAGGAGTTTGCGAGTGTCCATAAACTGATGTGTTTGTGAGCAGTCACAAACTTTAAAGGAAAACTACGCCTTGTAGCTCCCACTGCCCACCCACGGCCTCAGGTTTACTCCTACATAATATTATACAGATGTGAAAAGATTTGAGACTGCGTAGTCACCTTTTATTAATATCTAGGAGTCATGAAGTATTGTACAGTTAAAAAAACCCATCGGGTTTATCGTTTGCCAGTAGTACCATTTTCCTACTAGGAAAATATGTCTGTATCCTCAGTGATGACTTGTTGTTATGACAAGAATACATCATTTCTTTGGTCATGTTATAAAATGTTGTATATTGCCCTTTGGTTACTTTCTAGATCTGAAGGTTTTGAAAACATTCTACAGCAGTAGGGATGGGGGAAGTTAAAAAAGTCAATTGACTGAGGAAGGTACAAGCCTGATGTACTATTTACTGGTCTCTATATAGTTGTATTTGGATGTAATCTGACCGATCTCATGAATATTAATGAAGTAAGTCACAAATAGCACTGTCTGTGATTGATTTTAAATGAAGGATTTTTTTTTAGTGCAACCTGTTTTCCTTAAAGGAAATGGGTCTGCATTTACAAAAGTAGACCGTTTTCTTATTTTATTTAAAGTTTGTTAGTCAGTGGTCCCTTAAACCATGATCAAGTGAGTGGTCACTGATCTTAGATGCCTAGAGTTGTGCATCAGGGAGCCAATTTACAAAACGCTTGCTACATTAAATACATCCGCAAACTTCATTTGTGTTGGAAGGCGGGAACGTGTATTTTTCATTTTTTAGAAAGCAGGTTTTGAAAGCAAGCTTTGGAAATAAAGAAAGGTTAGTTTATGACTGCTCCATTTATTAAGTTTGTAACGTGAAGAGAAAAATTAAAGCCAAAATAATAACTCAAGAATGATTGAGTTGTGTAGGCTGAAACAAATCTTTAACTATGCATTATCATTGACCCAGTCCACGCAGGTAAAACTGTATTTCAAAATGCTTTTCTTCAGCAACTTGGACATGTAAGATAGACCACAGTTAACTGGTACTTTATCCTGTCCTAATTTGACCAGGGTCACATTTTTATTAGCAAATTGTCCGCAGTGAAACCTGTAATTATTTACAGTCTCCCAGAACGTATGAATTAAGCTGATCCAATGCAGATTATGTTCTATGCATATTGCATATGATGATGTAGCAGTAGAAATACTGATGCTTACCTCTCTGCAGTAATCGGGTAATTTTACTCAAAACATTCAGTGGAAGCTACCACTTCAAATGTGAACTGAGAGACCCACGCTTTTTACACTGACTGTATCTATTTGGAATAACTGAAAGGTTCATGTCTCCCTCCCCACTGAGCATCCTCCAAAAGAAAGAAAACAGACCAGCCTCATGACAATAGCAACAACAATCCAAAAATAAAGAATTATTGTCTGATGGGACGGCAACGGATCTAAAATAAGTCTTGTAAATGACCTTTTAGCTGAGAGCCAATGGCTGTTTGAATAGAAAACCAGGCTGCAACAGTAGGGCACTGAGCACCCCTCCAAGGCAGATGGGACCCTTGAGTGAGGAATAGCAAGAGTGAGATGACCTGCCCTGTAGTATGTTTATCTAGGGACCTGTATCGATACTCCTATTTCTGACCCTTGTCCGGTTATAATTCACTAATATCCATACAACGGCACAGAATCCCGTTTTCAGATTAAGTAATAGCGCATGCTGTCACATTAAGCAAGCCCTATTCCTCCAGCCCACTAGAAAGCATACCGAGTTCTCAAAACAAACCAAACCTCCAGCAGACCTGGGAAATCCCCCATAGCTATTGTTTTGATTTCATTCGAGAACTCCTGTAAAGAATGCAAGAACGACCAGTTCTTGTGACATCCTTACTGACGTATTATGTCCATCCTTACGTCAAACACGGCACCTTTCAGGTATAAATATACCAACGCTGCCCTAAGCAAGCACACGGTGGTGATGAGCTTGGAGCAGCGCTACGTGCCGGAGAGCCCAGCTGATGCGAGAAGCCCACGGACGCTGCCCCTCCCTCTTTGACGCGCTGGGAGAGACGCTGCCTTTTCTCATGCCGAGAAATCCAGGGTTTCCAGCCCACCTTCGCGGGTGACTGGGATATCGAGTCCTGAGACAGAGATACCAGCCCTCCTGCCTTCTAAATCCCAGGTACTGAGCTGACTAACTCCTTACAGAGAATTCTTGAGTCAGATTCTTGGCAAAACAAACTTAACTTAAACTGCTACTTACTTACTCCCTCCCACGTATTAGGCTTAGGTCAGGTACACCGGGGTAGGCGTAGTTAGAAGCACCAGTTGAGTACGATTAGTCAATGTATATATGTATGTATATCTTTTATCCATTTTAAAGTATCATATGGCTAAGAAACCATATCAATGCTTTTACAGTATTATTTTATAATCCTGCTTTTACTGTATGCACTTTACTTAACCTTAAGTATTGCAACTGTAGCGATTCATTTCTCTTGTATGAGAAAAAGAGACTGATCAATAAATAACACCTTTTATTGAACACGCCCATCTCTTCTTTCTCTACAAACTGGTGGAAGTAAGTATGCACGTACTGACTGAGTAAAATAGCTGTCTTTTGTTTTCACACGACTCTGGAGATATACTCGATCAGGGAGAGCAAAGTTGTCATGTTCTATGGTTGTCAGAAACTAAATCCCTTCTTGTCTATCCAGGGAGGTTAAACTCCTCCTCGCCTATTCGAGAAAGTTTCTAGTGAACTCTGAGCTAGCTGGCACACAAAACTTAAGTCTAATATCGTCAGTAGAAGACCTAGTTAACCTCTGTCCTACGTCTATACTATTGAAGATATTATTTCAATGCGCAGAGCCTATTGGGATAATAGGAACTACACTACATGGCGCCCAACGGTTTGGTAAGGCGATAAAAGTAACGCAAGGCATTAGAGTAACTCAGTCGTGCTTTTCCACACAGACCCTTTCTCCCCTAAAACTCCAAAGACGTCTGGAGTGGGTAAAAGGTTAAATCCGCCAAACTTAGTAGGAGGAGACTCCTATGTATAGTTCTTGGTTTATTCAACGTTGAAGGATACACTGTTCCAAAACATTGTGCATCTAATCTTTGTTTCCGTAAAAACCTGATCTGCAACAAAAAAAAAAACCTTCCTGTCAGTAAAATGTCAGACGGTGAAGGAGATAGGGAGACAGCTAGATTAGCAGCTCAACTCCTAGCGGATGACACAAGTCTCCTACAGCAAGACCCGGATGCAATACTCATCCCGGTCAGCATAAGAAAAACTATAACTTTAAAACTTATAGAAAATGGACTGACATCAAGAGGTGGTACAGTCATATTTGTAATTGAGGCACATGAATATCGGCAGACAGAGGTATTCTATTCATGGATAAACTTTCCAGCAGCAAACGCTGTAACAAAGGAGTTCCACTATTACAAAATAGAGGAACCACCGGATGAGTACACTCCTTTCGAGGAGGTGGAAATCCCATTAAAATACCAAGAGCACCTGCTCTGGTTTAAAGGCGCCCTAAAACATAATGATCACATCACCAGGCTCGGTCCACTAGGTAGACCAGGAGCAACGTGGCCGGTTCTAGCCAGCTACACACCACATCCAGACATTGAAAAAATGTCAGTACCAGAACTATTAGCACAGTTAAAACAACTGATTAAAATACACAGACAATTAGTCCAATATGTAATGCGGACTTCAACAGTCCAAACAGCTATTAAAATTCCACAACTGACCCCTCATCAGGGGAACACAAATAAAATCACACCACAGAACATACAGTCCTGTCTAGGTAAAGTACCCATTAAAAGGGAACAAATTCCATTCTGGTTAGCACAAAAAATCACTCAAATAGAGGCAGTATTCCCAGATACTACCCCTACTGAGAAACACAGAATTCTGACTATCTGTCTTCCAATGGGGATCACACCACATGTGGAGGACTGTGACACTTGGGGTACAGTCTTTGCTTCCATTTACACAAAAACACATGGTGTTCCGTCCATGGCGGTAATACCAGAGGTACTAAAACAGATTCAAAATGAATACGGACCAGAACCTGCTTTAACTCTGGGTATGAAATTACTGAAAGATTTCAAGCAGGTCTCGGCAATATTACTAGCCAACATAAAGGGGGAAGCAGCAACTGTGGCGATCCGCCAAAGACTGAAAGAAACAGATATAGCAGAACAACCATTTGAACTTGCCAGAATCATAGAAAAATCCTATGAAGAACTAGGAAGAGATAGTTTGGGTGGAAAACCAGTGAAACCCCAACTAACTGAAAATCCTGAAAAGGTATTTATTAAAAACAATCTAAACACTCCAAAAAAGAGCTGGGATGGGAATAAACAATCCACTCCCAAAGAGAAGAAATTCCAGTCCAGAGGAAGGTCTCCTTGGCGGAGAGAAAGATCTCCAGACCAAGGACACAAGTCTCCCCTGAGGGAGCCCTCTGAGAAAAAATACAACCTTGGAAATAGGGATAATTTGAAGAAACCTGATAGATATCAAGATATTGATACACGTCCATCTCGATCTTTTCAGACTTCCTCACAGAAATCGGAAAGAAGAGGACGGTCAGAACACAGGGAAGAGCACGTCAAGTCCAAAGACAAGAAACCTGCTCATCAAAATAAAAATTTCTAATTTCCAAAGAAGAAGGTAGCCAGTATTAAAGTAATCAAACATGCCGAGGATCCTGAGGACACAGCTGAAAAACGGAGAGTGGGCTCAGACAATGCTAGACAGCGCAGCAGAAGTGAGCATAGCTCGCAAGATCCTGATGAATCATCTGGAGACAGTGGACACGAATCAATACATTCAGGTGGAAACTGCAGATACCAGAGTTAGCAAACCTCATAAAATATATGAAATAACTTTACATATAGAGGGAGATAAGACTAGGAAAATAAGGGGTCTATTTTGGGATAACCTCTCCAAAGGCTATGACATCCTTTTAGCTGAAAAAGACTGGCCACCAGAGTTTGTCAGGGCGTGCCCTCATGGCGAAAAAATGATTATGCCTGCCTTCTCAAATCACATTCCAATACATAAAAAATATACACTTGCAAGAAAGTGGGCGGTAGCCCAAGCTCCTGCATTATATAAAAACCACGTAGGATGGGATGAGGACTCACCTCCTCACAAAATCCAGTTAAAATCTCAACCAACTGCACAAAGACAGTACCCAATTAAGCAAGAAGCTAAAAAACAGGTCAGGGAGATCTTAGATCAACTTGAATACCAGGGGGTGATTGAAACTTGCACCTCACAAATGAACAATCCTTTGTTTCCTGTCTCCAAGCCAGATGATTCATATTGTCTAGTTTTGGACTACAGACACCTTAACTCATGTTGCAAAACTTTTGCAGTACAAAACTCACACAGTGCAGCACTAATGAATAGCATAGTGCGCAAAAAATACAAAACGACATTAGACATCTCTAATGGATTCTTTTGTCAAAATATAGCACCTGAAAGCAGATATTTGACCGCTTTCTCAATAAATGGCTCGCAGAAAAATTTCTGTTGTTTACCCCAGGGGTTCAAGAACAGCCCAGGATTATTCTCAGCGAGAGTAACAGAGTTGCTACAAATGTATGATGATGAGGCATTATCTTATGTCGATGACATCTATCTAACAGATGATGACTTGGATACTCACTTGAAAAGAGTGAACACCATAATACTTGGGTTCGCAGCAGAGGGTTACAAATTCAACTTTAAAAAGTCAAGAATTGCCCATCTGACTGTTCTATTTTTAGGATATGAATTATCAAGTGAAGGCAAAAGCCTGGCTGACAATTTCCTGGAGAAATGTGCTGTAATCCAAGCACCAAGAACGCTGAAAAACTTACAATCAATTCTAGGTTTCCTGAATTTCGGAAGAACTTACATTATAAATTACGCAGAGAGGGTTAAACCTCTCTATGACTTAATAAGAGCAGATTTTAAAAGAATCAATTGGACTCAAAAACACACAGAAATTTTGAGATCTTTACAAACAGACATGTTAGTTAAAACAAAACTGCAAACACGCGATAACACACGCAACCTTGTGAGTCGATTCACATACCTAACCTCTAATGAGGGAGAAACGGTACCAATAGCATACAAATCACATTTGTACACAAAAGCTGAAATAAAATTTAGCCCAACGGAAAAAATTCTAACCGCGGTACAGACTGCTGTAGCGAAAGAAAGATCCCTAGCACAAGGTAAACGAATAATCATCGTTACACCAATACCAGCCCTAGAGGCGGTAATAAAGGCAAGCATTCCAAATGCTAAAGCATTACATCCGAGATGGATACAGTGGGTTAATTCTCTTGCTGCAACAGACGTGGTATACAAATTTGATCCTAATTTGAATGTACTCTGCCGACCGAAATCCTGCCTCTAGAACATTACGGCTGTATAATATATACGGACGGATCAGCACAATCCGCAGTTGGGGGAAAACAAGCTTACAGTGCTGCGTGCGCGATTGTTAAAGGTCGCTGGCACGAAGGAAAATTTAAACCACTGGTCACTAAAACGCAATCACTAGGAGACTGTACAGCTCAGCGAGCTGAACTACTAGCATTTAAGATGGCGCTTGAAAATACGGATCGCGAATTCCCCACACTCATAGTGTGTGATTCATATTATTGCGTTCAGTCTTACAATGAATACTTGCAGATCTGGGTTCAAAACGGGTTTAAAGATGCAAAAGGTGGCACAATCAAGCATAAAACGCTTTGGGAACAGGTAGTTCTTTTACAAAAGGAACTACAAAAGACTCACGTGATACATACACTGAGTCATCAACGTGATGGCGTTTACGTTGCAGGGAATTCATTGGCTGATGAGGCCGCGAAGGCAGCTGTGCAAACGGCTTCCGTAGCTGCCATCACCCGGTCAAAAACAAAAATAGACAGCGAAATATTGCAGGCTGTCAGCGCTACAGAAAAAAATGCAATAAAAACACTCCCGAAAGGCTTTCCAGTAAAGTACTCATACATAACTGATGCGAATAACGTTCCATTTGCTCGAATCCCTGGAGTGGGGGATAGGGCAATTCCAAACATGGAATATAGGTTAGGACTCATTATAGCGGCACACGAAGGGCTTGCCTCTGTACATGCTGGCGTTTCAGCCACAGTATCGTTATTAAAACAGAGATACTGGTGGCCACAAATGAGAAGACAAACTAGGAACTATGTTCTAGAATGTGAAATATGTCAAAAAATGAAAGTATCAACAGTGAAAAGACCAGCACAGACGCCCCTTCTAATCTCAGATAAACCATTAGCCTGTGTTTACCTGGACCACTGCGGTCCCTTACAAAGGGACGGTAACTATAAATATATCATGGTTGCAGTGGATTCATGCACGAGATTCATTTGGATGTGGCCCCAGCGCTCGGCTGACGCCAGAACTGTTATAAAAGATTTGCGAGTCTTTATCGGCATACGCAATTGGCATGCTACATTCTGACCAGGGTCCTGCGTTTAGCTCTCGAGCTTACAAAGAGGCCATGAACAGCATGGGCATTGCATTGCAGTACTCTTGTCCCTTTCATACTGAGGGAAACGGAATTGTGGAAAGAAAAAACCGTGACATAAAGCAATCTATAACGGCAAAGGTATTAGGTTCGGGAGCTGGGTAGGTCAAACATTTAATAAGTGTCCAACGTAGTCTTAACAATCTACCAAGAAATTCTCTGAAAGGTCTCAGTCCGTACGAACTATTGTTTGGGACTAGAATGTTAATCCAGGACCTCGACAGTCAAACTTCAGTGGTTAAAATGCTTTGATATCAAAGATCGTTTGGCTATTTTACAGGACTTAAACTAAAAGAGAAAAGACCTGAGCAACATAAAGTTGAAGCAACAGCCAACAGCCACTGAAGAGAAACCACCTGTCCCAGCAAGGCCTGTCTGGATTCCAAAAACCGGGGATCTGGTCAGAGAGAAGATTGCGGTAAAGAAGGAATTTGGGCCTTCTTACAGAAAAGCAGTACCTGTCTTGTCTGTCAATGGGACAAGATCAGTAGTATTACCGCCCCTTGCTGGTAAAAAGGAGAACCGAGTTGTATCCATCGACCTGGTTAAACCACAATCATGTGGCCGATAACAAGTAGTAGGCCAAGAGGACTCCCAAGAAGTAGTAGAACACCAAAGTTTGCTACAAATACAGAGGTTCAAACTGAGAGACTAATCGTGTGATGGCACCTCACATCAATCGGATATCCATATCCTTTTCTTTTGCAGGCTTTATAGTGCCTCTCGTAGAAAAATTGTCGTCCTTTTTTTAAAAGAAAGGAATTTAACCAGATGCCGCCCAGCTTTTTTAGAAGTCCAGAGAATGGATACGGTTTTAACTGTAACTGTGGTTTTAAATTTCCTAAAAAGTGTTTCTAAATTACGGAAACAAATGGTAATAACCAAATAACTGTCTATTGATCCCCCTCACTGGACTCACATTAAGAGCTGTAATTATTGTAATTATTGTAATCTGTTTTTATGTCTGTCACTTTTATGGTTACTTGTTTTTAACCGAATAAAGTTCTTTGAAACTGAAACTGAGAGACTAATCACAATTGATAAACCTACAGTGAATCAACAAGGACTATGCAACAAAGCCATGGAACTTAAACTTCTTCAAACCCAAATCAAAAACTTACATCAAGAAACACCAGTCTACAATGATGTAACCACAGACTATGCTAATGGAACAAACAAAATTCAAAAAGCAAAAAAGTATACCGAAGCAATTGAAACAATTGACAGAACAGCATCAGGCTACTTCATCAACTTCGATGATTTTTCTGAGGATCCGAGTGAACCTGAGGAAGAACCAACAACAAAAACCTTTAAAAACAAATCAAAGGAACTCTTTCATCAACTAAAAGAAACCTATCTGATTTCTCCATGGATTGAACTTTGGGTGGCACTAGGAGTATTCATCCTCATACTTTGGCTCATCATGGTACTATGCTTGGGACATTTCATTGAGGGAAAATATGTTACAATGGACACAGCAAGTCAGAATATCAACTTGGTCCTGAAACCCCACAAGTCTTCACACATCGAGAAAAGGGAACTTTCTTCAGTGAACTTCACAGCAAATCCTATACCAGGTGGTGTAGTATGGGACAAAACTGATTACGAAATCTATGGTCCGGTCGAGCTCCTGAAGTATCCTCATCAATTCAAGATTTCATTGAGTGACTTTGTAAAACCATGCACATTCGCTGATGATTGGGACTTTGAAAGTATTAATGATATGATGTCAGATCTAGTGATGTCAGCTAAATTTACAGGACATGATTATTTACAAGGTTCATGTAATTATGAGCAGATGTATTGTTATAACCACTATGGTAACCATTTTCTGCATAAATCTGCTCAACCGAGAAATGTTTTAAATTATAACCAATGGGAACTTTGTGCTACTCCACCAAAAGGTAGTTCAAAAACATTTTATGAAAATTTTTCTTATTTCTCAGGGTTTAACACAAGTGATGCAGAAACATTTTATTTCAAATTGTTAAATAAGACAGGAATGAAAACCATGCTTACAAACACAAAATTGATCTATTCAGAGACATTTTTTGAAAAAATGAAAACATTCGGTTTTGATTTCTGGAACAAAATATTGAAACGAAGACAATCTGGGGTACAAAAAATTGGCACGTGCAAGGTTTAGAATCATTATTTAGAGCCTGCATGATCCCAGAACAAATTATATTTTTGAATGATACAATTCAACAGACAACCTGTCTTGGCCTAGCCAAAATTAAAGACTTAAACAAACCGTCTATTCCAAAACCAACACCCGACAGTAATAGCACTACAGATGTTGAGATAGACGTATCCCATATTTTAAACCAAAACAGAACACATCCTGATTGGTAGAAATGGTTGATCTGGCCCACAGACACAAATAACTGTCAAGATAGATTCCTGAACAAAAAACAGGGGTTCACATTGACCAGGCCAGACCCTAGATACTCCCAGAGACAACATCCAGGGATTGTAACTACTTACAGTGTAGGGAAACTCTGCCTCGAATGGCTACAAACATCCACACTGGCAGAAATTAAGCAACACTTGACTTTACTTAAAGAAGGTGCTGACTTGCGTGATTTCATTATGGGACCACGCAAACAGCGTCAAAAACGTTTCATAGCGGCCTCTATATATGCAGCTTACAATGAAGCTTGGAAAGTAACTCAAATTGAAACAGCAGAGAAAATACGGGAAATTGACCGTGTTAATTTGGAAAAATCACTTTCTGTTGTGGACAATGGGTTAATGACTCTGTCTTCCAGAATATATTCACTGGACAGTATTGTATCATCTGCAATCGATATAATAGAACAAGACTTACTGATGTTACAACACGGTCAGTCTCAATTGCGTTCTATTGTACAGCTTGGCTGGACGTTCCAAAATCTGCGTTCATGCTACGTGCCTTTGCGTTTAATCAACACAACGTCGTTATTCAGTATCTTTAACCTTACTGATACACAAATTAGTTTGGCACAAAAGGGTGCAGAGTATACAATTCTGAGCATTGAAAAACTTGAGAGATTACCATTGACAATGTCAGAGCGACCTGTCATTGAATGGATAATACATGGGATAATAACTATTCCGATAACAACTTTCCAGTTTCGATACTGTCAAAAATATATACAGGCAGGCCAGTATGAAAGGTTGGGTAAAGGATACATTAAGTCAACATGGAACTTACCTTATACACACACATGTTACAGTGATAAGGGACAGAGTGTATTTCTTAGTGGTAACAATTGTGAAAAATCACTAAGTGGTATACTTCTGTGTCAGGGCATAAATTTACATGGGGCCTGCGAGGGGGACTTCAAATAACCTTTCATGCCACCAGCTCGGCACAACTGCAGCACGAATAGAACCATTCTTTAGACGGCTTTTGAACGGGAGCTATATTATAATTGTGGATCACAGATGTTGTGGCTTGCTGCCAGGAAAACCTTATCTAGTAAGCGTGACTTCCATGGTCATTTGCTGTGAGCGAGTATTGTTTCCGAATGACACTCCAGACAGGGAGGGGAAAATTTGGCCGAGTTTGAATATCTCTTCTATTCGAATTGATACTTTAAGCAGAATGAAGACTGTGCTCCTACAGACGCCAGTTCATCTGACGTCATCAAAAGAAACGTATGATCTCCAAGTTGCAAGGACAACGGGTGAGATACATGACTTGTTATCAACAAATTGCCCCCTACACTTTGCAGAAATGCTAAACGAAATCTTAAATATTTCTGATACAAATGGTATCGCGAGTGTATTTAAGACCGTTTTTTCGGGACTGTTAACCCCATTCAAAGCAGTCCTGGGTATTTTTCCAAATTTCGTCCATTCCATCTTTGGCGGACTTCCTCTCCTGTTGGGACTCGTAGCAGGCATTTTATTTTTGCTACTCCTGCTTCGTTATGGCAAACCATGTCACAGACAAGACTCCAGCAACAATGGAACAAACGATCCTAGCTATACGCTACCGGGACCGCATAACTAAAGTCCTTGGATTTGCCCGGCTAAGAGATCTAAATATGACCTGGTTTCTTTCATTCAGACCCATATGGCAGAATTGTGTCTTACCTGTATTAAGATGCATGCTATGCGGCGAAGAATGCGTGTTGGACACCTGTCTTACACTACAATCAGAAGTACCATTGGATGCAGATACTTTGTTGGGTCCAGTAAAGGCTCATGCATTGTGCTGTCCCCAGCGGCTACCTATCCTGATGACGGCATTCGTGGAGACTTCACCACTATGATTGAAGGGTAGTGAAGTACAGGTTGAGAGCAGCATCAACCAGGTACGACCTTCTGTAAGCAGTACTGGTCTAAACATCCCTGAAAGCGAACATGCGCATGACTGAATGGTAGCGACATTTTCCAACTTGGTCGAACTTTCACCAGAAGCGGTAGACTGTTTTTTCGAGAGTCTGTCTGAAATTATGTTTTCACCAGAACAGAGAGAATGACTTTAAGCAAGATTGCACACAGCGTTCCCTGAACTCTGAATTTGGCCTTCGGCTTTAAAAACAAAGCTACTGACAATTTTTTTCCTTCTTCACTGAAAAAACGAAAAAAAATTCCCAAACCCAAAATATTTACCTTTTGGCACTTATCTTCTGCTTAAAGTAGAACTATTCTTAGAGAACAGAGCTTCTATTTTTAGGAACTCTAGAGACAATACGTTACCTCAACCTCTAGCTTATGTACAAGTAATTGTATTTATATGTGATGAGATGGTCTCGACCTTTTTTTCTGTATTAAGAGCCATTTCATGTGTAATTTCGCAAATCATTCATGCTTAGATAAATTGTGCATCCTTTTTTGAATGATTACACTGCTTGAATGCATACAGTACCTATACTCATTTTTCGTGTATTTCGAATATGCCTATTTTCAAATGCATAATGTATTTTGGGGTGGTTCGGTATACACATACACTATTAGTTATGTTTACTATTGCTTAGTTAGTAAATATGGACATGAATTTGTGGAGTGGGTGTAGTATGTTTATCTAGGGACCTGTATCGATACTCCTATTTCTGACCCTTGTCCGGTTATAATTCACTAATATCCATACAACGGCACAGAATCCCGTTTTCAGATTAAGTCATAACGCATGCTGTCCCATTAAGCAAGCCCTATTCCTCCAGCCCCCTAGAAAGCATACCGAGTTCTCAAAACAAACCAAACCTCCAGCAGACCTGGGAAATCCCCCGTAGCTATTGTTTTGATTTCATTCGAGAACTCCTGTAAAGAATGCAAGAACGACCAGTTCTTGTGACATCCTTACTGACGTATTATGTCGATCCTTACGTCAAACACGGCACCTTTCAGTTATAAATATACCAACGCTGCCCTAAGCAAGCACACGGTGGTGATGAGCTTGGAGCAGCGCTACTTGCCGGAGAGCCCAGCTGATGCGAGAAGCCCACGGACACTGCCCCTCCCTCTTTGACGCGCTGAGAGAGACGCTGCCTTTTCTCCTGCCGAGAAATCCAGCTTCCAGCGTTTCCAGCCCACCTTCACGGGTGACTGGGATATCGAGTCCTGAGACAGAGATACCAGCCCTCCTGCCTTCTAAATCCTAGGTACTGAACTGACTAACCCCTTACAGAGAATTCTTGAATCAGATTCTTGGCAAAACAAACTTAACTTAAACTGCTACTTACTTACTCCCTCCCACGTATTAGGCTTAGGTCAGGTACACCGGGGTAGGCGTAGTTAGAAGCACCAGTTGAGTACGATTAGTCAATGTATATATGTATGTATATCTTTTATCCATTTTAAAGTATCATATGGCTAAGAAACCATATCAATGCTTTTACAGTATTATTTTATAATCCTGCTTTTACTGTATGCACTTTACTTAACCTTAAGTATTGCAACTGTAGCGATTCATTTCTCTTGTATGAGAAAAAGAGACTGATCAATAAATAACACCTTTTATTGAACACGCCCATCTCTTCTTTCTCTACAAACTGGTGGAACTAAGTATGCACGTACTGACTGAGTAAAATAGCTGTCCTTTGTTTTCACACGACTCTGGAGATATACTCTTGATCAGGGAGAGCAAAGTTGTCATGTTCTATGGCTGTCAGAAACTAAATCCCTTCTTGTCTATCCAGGGAGGTTAAACTCCTCCTCGCCTATTCGAGAAAGTTTCTAGTGAACTCTGAGCTAGCTAGCACACAAAACTTAAGTCTAATATCGTCAGTAGAAGACCTAGTTAACCTCTGTCCTATGTCTATACTATTGAAGATATTATTCCAATGCGCAGAGCCTATTGGGATAATAGGAACTACACTACAGCCCAACAACATGAGCAAACCAAGATGTTAACAAGTGGCATTTTGGCATTTTTTAAAATCTGTTTCACCTACTTTCAATTCCACCTAAAAAGGGCCCTGGAAATGAGCCGGGTATATAACATTTCTTACCTCCAATGAAGTACCCACTTAGAACTTAATGCATCATTCCTAATTCCCATGAACACATTTCTATCATTTTCCTGTTTCCGTGGCTTTCTCTTGATGTGCATCTTCTCACATCCTCTCACATATCTTTTCCATAAAAACAACTATTGTTGTTGTTAAGCGCTTCTGGCAGTCACTGTAGTTGAACAAAGAATTGCATTGACAAGGAGAAGATTACGAATGAATGCTATCAATCTGATGCCTTTCAGAACCACTAACTCCGCATCTGACACTCTACAAAGTGCTCAATCACTCACTAGTTCATGTGCCAGTGTTGGCTTCTCCATACCTAGCATCACTGGCGGGTTTCATAAGTAGGAGTGCTCTCTCCATCACCGGGGGAAACAACTGTTACTCAATGAAGGCTTTAGTGCAGATTATTCATTAACTAAGATATTAGGAACCACAAATGCACCACACGCACAGACAGTGGGTTAGCACCAGAACTGACAAAGATGCATTTCCAGCACAATCCAGTATTCCTTAATGTTGGAATAGTGATAGGTTTTGTCCGCCAGGCGACAGTACACCCCCCTGGGAGGAGTTTTCTCATGTGGAGTGACCCTCAGAGCCCAAATGAGTATTGCCTTTACCTGTCAAAAACACAATCTCCTAAAGGAAGGGATGGATTTGTCGGGATCCTCTGACAGTAAGGGCTTCCCCGTTGGGTTGCAGCCACAGCCAGCCCTGTTTCTATCCAGCAGATCCAGGTAACCTCACACTGAGCTAGGCAGCATGGATGAAGATGCACTTCCTGGTTCTGTGCCAGAGAAGAGCTCACAATTGGTTTTCGACGCAGTGGGCGGGTCTGTCCAGTCGCTGACTACACGCGTCCACCTTGAGTACACATGGGCCCCCCTAACAAGCCAGAAGGTTCTCCTCTACACCTTGAGGGTGTGCCTTGTGGTGGGACCACCACACTCTAATAATGATCGATGCTCTGTTGGTTGGGCCTCTTGTGGTCATGAAAGAAATGTGTATTTATGTGCCCCAGAGCAGGATGCGCAGGCCATTATAATACAGCGTTTGTTTACTGGTGCCTGTGTGGGAGCTTATCCCCTGCACCTGCCACACTGCAGGAAATGGCGCACATTACACAGCATGGTGCCCCTGTGAGATTGTCTGAAAAATGCTGTCCTGGCAAGAAGGAATCGGCCCTTTATTATTTTAAAGCTTCTACAATCAGATCAAATTTTCACATAATAATAAGTGGTCATAAAATAAAACAATTTCTAAAAGTACACCCTAAGGACTTTACTACGATCCGTTCTAGGCCACCTTTCAGCTGGAATATGCACACAAAAAAACACACTTGCAGGCGATTATTGTTGTACATCATCAACAATGAATTGCTGCCTAATTAATTTCTGGCGGCCTTTGTCGCATAAATGTTAAGTTTTTCAGATCATTGTTATTGCTATTAATAATTTAGCTGGGAATAATTACTAGAAGGGCGATACAATACACAAAGAATACACAACCGTCTTTCTTGTAATAATAACGACTTCCATCTAATTAACCAAAACCTAGTGACGGTGTCAACTACACGTGTAATGCACTGCCTAAATTACTGCAGACATTTTAGAAAGCTATTTGCAAAAAGAATCCAAAAGCAGTAGATGTAATTACAGCAACAAAAAATAGTGCGCTTTTTAACACTATTTAGTTTCTATTTCAAGTGATAATTAATTCAATAGCTCAGTGAATGTCTTAATTAAAATAATACGTTTTCCTACGTAATGTAGCCAGCTGATGTATTCTACAAACTAAAAGGTGGCATTCTCTTTTTTATCTTTCGAATAAATACCACACACACATACGCACACTTTCACGGCTTGTGCTCCATTGAAAGACGCGGGCTGAATGAAAAGGCGCCCATCTTGTATTGTTCCCATTGTCACACATGCAGTCCAGCCACAAAGGAAGGAAATGGGCAGAGGGGCCCAGCTGAAGTGAGTGACGTAACATGGTTAAATGAATTAGGTAGAAGTTTCCAATTGCTTTTTTCACACATTCACCATTAGCAAATTATTCCACGTCAGTGTAGCAACCATGTGAGAGTCAAGTGAAACGGTAAACTAAACTGTGCTGTTCAGTTCTGCTTTGCAAATCTGTTATGTATATTAAATGGAGCGGATTACATTTTCGGGTTTTTCACCTTCTTAAGGAAGTACACGTCTTCTCAATGTTCCAATCATAATATTACATTACAATATAGTGTCACGATATTTAGCATTTGTACCACCATCTCTAATGCAATTACATATCAAACTCTATATATATCAAGCATTATCAGTGTGTTAATTTTCATTATAGAACTACCCACCCCCATCCCCTAATTACAAACCCTATTAACATGAAACTAAAAAGAAACTCTGTCGCTGTGTTGTAAATACTCCCACTCAGGTATATAATACTACGGGGTAGTCATGTCCGATATAGGTGGGTAGGACAGGAGAGGAAGGGGAGGCACAGGGAGGTGGTGGGGGGGTGGGAGAGTGAGGGAAGGAGAGGGAGGGAGCGGAGGGCCCGGCGGCCACCCCGAAAACTATGCTGGTCGCAGCACTAATAATCATTGAACATCGAGTGGACCTCCAGAGTGTCCTGGGAACCCCACAGCACCCCCTCCGAGTTTGCTTTGAACTGTTCTACCAAGTGTGCCCAGTCCAGGGAGATGGGTAGTTTTCTCAGCCCTCTATATTTTTCGCGATGAAGCGCTTCCGTCTGTCTCTGCTACAGTCCATCGAAGAACTTTCTCTCTACATTTACTCTCGCGCGGTACTGTGCACGATTTCCAGAGCTGAGTAATCAATGTTTTGGCCAGTATCAAGGCTAACCCGGCCCCAGATGCTCCCTCCCCGAGTTCTATCCCCCCAGTTACTTGGCAACACCGCTGTACGGACTCTGCAGACCCAATCCAATGATCCCCATGATGGTGACTCACATGCTTGCGCTTGTTTTCCTTTCTCCTTGAATTTTATCCTGCGTTTTCTAGCTTATGTGATTACCTACATGGTCTGTACTGTTCAGGTAACGAAATGCCAATAAAAACAAGTTTCAAAAAAATCAAGGCTAACCCTGCAAAGCGGCACAGTAGCTTCGCCTTCTTGGGGAGAGGGAATAGGCCCAGAAGGCATGCGTCTATACTATTCCAGGGGGACTGTTCCGTTAAGATGGAAAGGCTCCGCGTAATCTCCGACCAAAACCCTCCCAATACAGGACAGGACAACAACATGTGAATGAAATCAGCATGGTTGGGACATCGTGGACACCCAGAAAAGGCAGCAGGGAACATATTCTGGATCGCCCTCAGGGTGAGGTATGCCCTATGCAGTATGAATAATTGTATTGTTTTTAGGGGGAAATTACGAGAGTCCCGTCTAGGGTGTTCTAACATTAAGGCCCATTCCCTTCCTCCAATTCCCTTACCAGGGACGATTCCCATCTGTGTCAGAGAATCAATAGTGGAGTGCCCAATTGTTTCCGGAGCCCCCAGTAGAGCCAACTTACAAGGTGGCGGCCATGGCCCATTATATGAATGGACTTCAACAATAGAAAGGTGGGAGGTTCTTTCTGATCCACCAACCAGTATTTCCGGATGTATTGCGAGATTGCTGCATGTGTGAGAAAGAGGGTTTCCAGGACTGCATTAGTATGTACAAAGTCCTCATGAGACATCAGCTGCCATCTAAGAATAAATATCCAACGTCTCCGTGTCATTCTGGGTTCAACTCTGTAATCGAGCACTAGATAACATCCCTCTGTCACGACCAAGCTTCCTCAGGATCAGGATGATGCTTAAAAGGGGTCCACCTCCTGATTGCCCTATACTCCGACTGTATACCAACACAAAGCATAAAGGAAATCAGGCGAGGGAAAGGTAGGGAAGGGTCTGGAACGGGAAAAGGAGGCTGAAACGAGAAAAGAAGAAAACACACAGAGGTAAGTACAGGAAATCACTAACTACTGTCATTCATTTCTCGCTAGAGCACCACCTACCAAGTCAACTAGCTGTAGGCTGTTCTCCTCCTCTTTCTGGGTAGGTATCAGATCAATGCCTCTATACCCTAACTTATACATCTGTAAAACATAAACAAGAGAAGCAATCATTCCATGGTTCAACACACAAGCATCGACATTATCTTCACTCTTGTTTCACGCATACCTTCCAGACTTCCCAAATAAACAGAAAGAAAAACCCTTCTCCAAAGTGTTCCGAAAAGTAATAGGGCAAAACGTAAAGAAATCCAAAATTCAGTTGCAGTCTTTCACAGCTGATTCCAAAAAGAGTCAACAAGTTTGTAATCCTTCGATAGAACCAAGTCCCTCAAACAAAGTTCCACTTATTTATCCATTACCAAGCTCCTTTTATTTAGTTCAATGCACTTCAATAACTGAGCGCGTTTCGATTGCGAAACGCCAGTACTCACGGTTTGCAGAACAACAATGAATGTTTGCAGCTCAGTAAAAAGAACCCACGGATTCCAAAATAGAGTTCAACACAATCCACTTCTTTGTTTTAGTTCACAAAAGATAACGAAGACGAAGTGTCTCGGCCGAGAACACTTTCTTTAATGTTTTTTTTCCCCAGAAATGACAAGAAGCAAGTTCCTGGATAAAGCGCTCGGCAGCCGCCGAATGCAGGAGGAAATAAAGGCTTTGTAAACAACAGCTTACTCTTGTGTTAAAGCCCCAACACGGTAGAGTTCAGGAAAGTGCTCAGCCGCCGCTGAACACTTGAGGCTGAAGGCAAACAGCTGCACCCGTGTCTGACTCTCGACACGATAATTCCTCAACCAGCAACGGAAGCGTCCAGCAGCCGCTGAATGCTCACAAACTCCCAAAGACAGAAGAATCCAATCAGGGGCACACGGCTCCTCAGAACGATAGCACAATACCTAGAACCAAGATCCAAGTTCGGGTAGTAAATCACGTACGACCCGCTGCACAAACATGGCCTCCTTAATAGATTATCAAACTCCTCCCAGCCACTGGGCATTGTGGGACATGTAGTCATAATGTCATCTCAGGTACTTAAGCCTTATAAACTATATATTCAAGTAGGCGCTTTATGCTGACCACGGCGGATCATGACAGTATGTCCCTCTCCCTAGCGCCTTCTAGCACCAGGCTTCTCCGGATGACTGGCATAGAACCGGCGGATAGCAAGAGGGGCATGAACCCCAGAACTCGGCTCCCACGAATTGTCCTCCGCAGTGTACCCTTTCCAAGACGCGAGAAACCACAGGCGTCCCTGCCGAAGCCGGGAATCCAAAATCCGACGGACCTCATACTCCAGGTTCCCATCACGGAGGACCGGAGGCACCGCCTTCCTGCATGCCGATCAAGCTGGTTTCAACAGGCTACAGTGGAACACCGGATGTATTCGCAACGACGCAGGGAGCTTGAGTTTATACGCCACTGGATTCACTTGACGCAGTATCGGATAAGGACCGATGAACCTAGGATGGAAAATACTCCGAAAACGGAAACGAATGTTCTTAGTTGAAAGCCATACTCAGTCTCCCACCTGATACACCGGACCTTCCCTCCTATGCTTGTCTTCCCATGTCTTATATGACACCTTGGCCTTCTCCAGATGCTTCTGCACCTTCTTATGTATCTTCAGGAGAGCCTTCACTTGGCCGGCCACCGTAGGATGGTTCATCACATCACTCGGAATCGTCACAGGCAAAATGTTCGCATGAAAACCCGAGTTGGCATGAAAAGGAGTCTCGCCAGTGGAACAATGCCAAGCATTGTTATAAGACAGTTCAGCTAGCCACACCAGGGAAACCCATGAGTCTGCCGCTTCGTCGGCGTAGCAACGCAGGTATTTCTTCAAGGTTTGGTTCAACCTCTCGGTCTGACCATCAGACTGTGGATGGAAACTTGTTGAAAGGGCAGCAGATATATTCAACGCCTTACACCAGGTACGCCAAAACCTGGCAATGAACTGTGGTCCCCTATCCAAAATAATGATCTGAGGGAGACCATGAAGACGAACCACCTGGGTCAACAACAGCTGAGCGGTTTGGGACGCCATTGGGAGGTTTCTACAGGGGATGAAATGACCCATCTTCGTAAAGCTGTCCACTACCGCCAAGATGGCATTGCTACCAGCGTCAGAAGGCAACCCCAACACAAAGTCCATGCTGATGACTTGCCACGGCCGGGAGGGAGTTGGAAGTGGCATAAGCAGACCCGAAGCCTTAGATTGAACGTTCTTTGCTCTTGCACATGTCTCACATTGGTTTACCCATTTTTTCACATCACTGGCCATGCCTTCCCACCAGAAATGACGTCGTAATGCATGAATCATTTTCTGATGACCCTGATGCCCTGCCACCAAGGCGTTATGGCACCAGTTGAAGGCCATCAACCGGAGGGCATGCACTGGGAGGAATAGACGATTCTGTACCATCGGCATACCATGTTTGAGAGAACGATGCTTATCAGTCGCAGCCCACTTCTTCCATTGCTGCAAAGACCGATGGTTAGCCACTACTTCCATAAACTGGTCTACCTGAATGGAACACAGTACCACCTCCGGAGAGAGAATGGGTCGTGGATCGGTCTTTAGATGACACTCTGAGTCCGATTGCCTAGATAAGGAGTCCGCTTTCCTGTTTTCAGCTCCAGGACGGAAAGTGATCGTGAATTCATACTCCGCAAAAAAGAGCAGCCAGCGCATCTGGCGTTGAGGCAAGTGGCGGGCAGTCTTGAGATACTGAAGATTGCGATGGTCAGAATATACAGTTACTGGATGAAGTCCACCCCATAAATAGTGCCTCCATTCCTGAAACGCCTTCTTCACAGCTAGAAGCTCCTTTTCTGCGATGGTATATTTGACTTCAGCGGAAGTGAGTTTCTTTGACAAAAACGCAACAGGGTGCAACTGGCCAGTGTTTTTGTCTCTCTGTGATAGAACCGCTCCTATGGCCACCTCAGACGCATCTGCTTCCACTATAAAGGGTACATCCATCTGTGGATGCGTCAGAATCGGAGCAGTACTGAACGCCTGTTTGAGGCGGCCAAAAGCCAGCGAGGCCTCCTGAGTCCAAATAAAAGGAACACCTTTACGCAACAAGCGTGAGATCGGAGACGCCAGCTGCAAAAAATGGGAAATGAACCTCCTATAATAATTGGAAAACCCCAGGAAGCACTGGATGTCTCTCACATTCCTAGGCACCGGCCACTCCTGAACTGCCAACACCTTTCTCTCCGCCATTCTGAACCCTCTCGGGTTGAGTATCACACCCAAAAACTCCACTTCATCCACCCCAAACTCACACTTACTCAACTTACAGTACAAGCTATTCTTCTGTAACCGCTGAAAGATCAAAAGAACATGGCTAACGTGTTGGGCAGGGGATTCAGAGTAGATCAACAAGTCATCGATATAAATGACAACAAAATGATCAAAATACTCCTTCATGATGTCATTCAAAAAAAATTGGAACGCTGCCGGGGCGTTACAAAGCCCAAACGGCATTACCAAATACTCATAAAGGCCAAAACAAGTCTTAAAAGCCGTTATCCACTCATCACCCGCCCTAATGCGGACCAGATGATACGCCCCTCTCAGGTCCAAGCGAGTGTAAATAACAGCCCCCCGAACCTGATCCAATAGGACGGGGATGAGCGGAAGCGGGTAACGGTTACGGATGGTAACCTTGTTCAGCTGCCTATAATCGATGCATGCCCGCAACTCCCCATTCGCCTTCGAAATGAAAAAAAGTGGCGATGCTGCAGGAGAGCGCGATGGGCGAATGAACCCTATCGCACAGAAATGATCCAGATATTTCTTCAAATGGGCAGTTTCAGACACTGACAGGGCATACACCCTACATGAAGGTACCACCGCCCCCTCAACCAAGTCAATTTTGCAATCATATTCTCTCGACGGGGGAAGGGTTTCGGCCATAACCTCACTAAACACATCAGTATACTTCGTGTATTCCAGAGGCAACTTGACCTCCTTTTCCGCAGCAGTAGCAACGGTGAATACTTGGGCCAGTGAGGACACATGAGACATAGGAGACTGCAGACAATGACACTCACACCATGAGGACTCAAAAACAACGGATTTATTCCTCCAATCTATGGACGGATTGTGCTGCCATAACCAGGGCATGCCCAGAATCACCTCATACTGAGGAGCCTCGATGATGTTCAACACTAGCTTTTCCCTGTGATTGCTTGTCTCCCCAGGCAGAACGAGTTCCAGTACCTCAGTATGAGTGGTAATAGGGCCTGACTTCAACGGCGTGCCCTCCACTGCTAACACTGCCTCGGGTTCAAGGGTCGGCACTCTTACTAACCCCAACCTGTCCACTAAACCCTGATCAATAAAATTCCCGGTGGCACCGGAATCGATCATAGTCAATACCGGATGGCTATCATGATTTGTATACAACCACATGGTTAACACTATGTGGGTTTCTGTCTTTTTACGTGTGGACACTGCCAAAGAAGGAATCTTCCACTCCGGGCAAGACTGAACATCTGTCTGCTCTTTCCTATTCTCTTGCGAACATACAGGGTTAGCTTCAGCCTGCATTACCGCTAATCTATTACCAGGAACAAAAGGACAATTCTTCTTCGGTTTCAATGTACAATCCCGGACATAGTGCCGTTTTCTGCCGCAATACATACAGAGACCCTGAGCCTGTCTGCTTTCCCTCTCCGCTTTAGTTAAAGGAGGTCTGACAGCCCCTATCTCCATAGGCTCAGGACCCACTTCTCTCATCCCTCCATGTCCTGCCGTATCAACACCCCCCCGCTCTATCGCCTTTTCTGCGTTCCCCTCCTCTCTCAGACATACGATGATCCAACCGCAAAGTGAGGTTTATTAAAGCCGTACAAGTGGTGGGTTGGGGATCAATCTGTGCCAGGACGTCCTTAATGTTTTCATTCAGACCCTGATGGCCATCCTCTTCTCTTCAGGCCAAGACGTTTCCGCCACCAACCTATTGAAAGCAGTCATGTACGCAACAAGTTCCTTTTTTCCCTGTCGCAACCCCAAAAGCTCCCTATCGGCACTAAGCGTAGCAGCCCGCCTATCAAAGACTCTTTCGAATTCTCTACGAAAATCATCCCAATCCGCCAACAACGGATCGTCATTGCGCACTAAAGGCACAGCCCAACTTGCTGCATCCCCAGTCAAGTACGATATAGCAAAAGCCACTCTGGATATATTAGTAGGGAACGAGGCTGGTCGGCATGAAAAATGCAACGCTATCTGCGTTAAAAAGGTTTGAATCTTATTAGGGTCCCCAGAATACCGTTCGGGACTGGCTAAAGGTATAGGAGGTGACACTGTGACTTGTATAGGGGAACCACTAGCCGTCGCATCAAAAGGATTTCTTGCCTGCCTATCCAGACGTTCTCTCAACGCAGCCGTTTACTCCCTTGAAGCCTCTAGCTCTTGTTGTACCAAACCTAAAGCATGTAACACATCTTCCATGGTGGCTATCCTGTCAATCACCCCTGACCGGGAGGAAGATAATACTTGGGTACGTGATTCTGTCACGACCAAGCTTCCTCAGGATCAGGATGATGCTTAAAAGGGGTCCACCTCCTGATTGCCCTATACTCCGACTGTATACCAACACAGAGCATAAAGGAAATCAGGCGAGGGAAAGGTAGGGAAGGGTCTGGAATGGGAAAGGGGGGCTGAAACGAGAAAAGAAGAAAACACACAGAGGTAAGTACAGGAAATCACTAACTACTCTCATTCATTTCTCGCTAGAGCACCACCTACCAAGTCAACTAGCTGTAGGCTGTTCTCCTCCTCTTTCTGGGTAGGTATCAGATCAATGCCTCTATACCCTAACTTATACATCTGTAAAACATAAACAAAAGAAGCAATCATTCCATGGTTCAACACACAAGCATCAACATTATCTTCACTCTTGTTTCACGCATACCTTCCAGACTTCCCAAATAAACAGAAAGAAAAACCCTTCTCCAAAGTGTTCGAAAAAGTAATAGGGCAAAACGTAAAGAAATCCAAAATTCAATTGCAGTCTTTCACAGCTGATTCCAAAAAGAGTCAACAAGTTTGTAATCCTTCGATAGAACCAAGTCCCTCAAACAAAGTTCCACTTATTTATCCATTACCAAGCTCCTTTTATTTAGTTCAATGCACTTCAATAACTGAGCGCGTTTCGATTGCGAAACGCCAGTACTCACGGTTTGCAGAACAACAATGAATGTTTGCAGCTCAGTAAAAAGAACCCATGGATTCCAAAATAGAGTTCAACACAATCCACTTCTTTGTTTTAGTTCACAAAAGATAACGAAGACGAAGTGTCTCGGCCGAGAACACTTTCTTTAATGTTTTTTTCCCCAGAAATGACAAGAAGCAAGTTCCTGGATAAAGCGCTCGGCAGCCGCCGAATGCAGGAGGAAATAAAGGCTCTGTAAACAACAGCCTACTCTCGTGTTAAAGCCCCAACACGGTAGAGTTCAGGAAAGTGCTCAGCAGCCGCCGAACACTTGAAGCTGAAGGCAAACAGCTGCACTCGTGTCTGACTCTCGACACGATAATTCCTCAACCAGCAACGGAAGCGTCCAGCAGTCGCTGAACGCTCACAAAATCCCAAAGACAGAAGAATCCAATCAGGGGCAAACGGCTCCTCACAACAATAGCACAATACCTAGAACCAAGATCCAAGTTCGGGTAGTAAATCACGTACGACCCGCTGCACAAACATGGCCTCCTTAATAGATTATCAAACTCCTCCCAGCCACTGGGCATTGTGGGACATGTAGTCATAATGTCATCTCAGGTACTTAAGCCTTATAAACTATATATTCAAGTAGGCGCTTTATGCTGACCACGGCGGATCATGACACCCTCGCCTAGTGGGTAGGCCACAAAGCAGGATATTAGGAGCATATGGGAAAGGTATTTTGCGCTTGCTTCCAGTAATGTATTGCTACATGCAAGAGAAAGGGGGGATCTCTCCGTTTATTAAAGATTCTCTGTGGGGTTTCTGTATGTACAGGAAAGATGGCGCCTCGGCTGGTAGTGGTAAGAGTTTGGTGAAAAGTAATAATACTGGTATGGATCCCCAAACCTCTACAATGAGTGACAGGGACTCACTCAGTGACTATCGCAAACAAATCCTGTGCACACGTTAAGTTAGGTGTCTGTACAACTCAATCATGGTAACAAAGTATCATCATATAAAAAACAAAGTGGACGCATCAGAGTAGTTTCTTTCAAATGAAAATATATTGGACATCAAGGAATACAACCAGCCGACACGTGTTTCGTCATGCGGGTGTTGAACCCGTGAGTCTTCAGGGCTGGGGGCAAAAAAATCAAATACATGGTACATTGTGGTAGAATAACCATGACATTATATTGCTGTCCAGTAAAAAGTGCAAGGAAACACACCTCATGTGAGTGCAAACCTTATAATGGTGAAAAAGCGACACAAGAAATAGTTTGAGACGATTGTGAAAAGAAAATGTGGACAAATGTTGGCAGGGAGGAAGTTATGTTAAGAGTAAGTCAGCACATTAAGTCGCAATGAGAGTCCTTTGCTGATGAACGTCAATCATATGAATAAAAAAATCAAACAAATAGTGTGGTGACTCGTGATTGGAAAAGAACTATAAGCGAAATATTAATCAATTGCGGTCAGAATAGGATATTCTTAAGCTAAAAAAACAGCAAAGGACAAAGGGAGCACAAGGAAGAGCCAGGCTACATAATATACATACTCAAACGCTACACGAAAAATCACAACAAAGTTATTTGCCATTAAAAAAGATCGAAGCACTAAACATTACTGTTACCATATTCTAAACAGGCATTGAATCATTAGAAGATTGATGTTTTGAATGTTTTTGAGAAGTGTAAGGCACACAACTAATACAGCAAAAGACTGAAAAATGTTGCAATGACTAGTTTTCCATCCGTAATGTATGGATGTCATACTATACAATTAAAGAGAATCAAAATTCAAACATAACCAGAACAGAGATGCAGTGTGCAAAAATGTAAAGAGGAAGAAAGCAATCAGGTGCACAGTGGCGCAGCGCTACCGAAATATGTACCTGTCCAAATCAAAAGTGTGGAGTTCTGTAGGGGGAAACAATGAGGTACGGTAAGTGTAACGGGCAAAAGGGCATAAGGCACTTCAGGGTGCGCGGTAAAATGTGCTCAAAAGGAGGGAATGACTCACTGAATAGCCGGTGATATTTCCAACCCGGCGGGTGCGGGTGTAACGTTGTTATCTTGGTGAAGTATTGCCTCACTGTAAAAGCGGTCAAAATGGGACGGACGGGTACAGCCGGCTCCACCAGGATTCTTGGGGAAAGTAAAACAGACAGAGCGAGGGATGAAGCCTACGTGTATAATGGGAGCCACTAGAAGTCACGAGGAGCGGTAGGTAATACGGGAAGGACGTGCTCACCTGAAAGCTAACAGCGATATCAAGACCGGTGATGTCTTGTTCCTCAAGTAAGAGGGTGAATGACGAGGCTCGGGATACTTTTAAGGTGCTGAGGGGGGTGGGAAGTGATTAGCGCACTAGGTAAATGTGTCTAGAATGCCAACTCGATGGCGTGTAGCAGCGGAAGTGAGTGTACTAGACACTGAAGAGGGTTTATGTAGCTATTGCGATTGTGCTGAGCCACTGTGCCCTATGCCGTGAAACAGTGTGTATCTAAATATACACATGTCAAAGGTGTGAGTCTTTAGTAGCATATAAGAATATCAAGAATATTAGAAAAACGTAGAGATATACATTTCAATCAATTATCATGCGTTATATGTATCAGTCCATTATCACATAATATTTATAGATCCTAAGGAGATTAACACAAAAAACATCAATACAAAACAATTATCATGAGTTGTGTTCGCCATCTGAGTATATAGTTATAAATTGTGTATAGATCCTAAGTTGCTTAACACAATTTGTTAGCGATTGTTTGTCAGGTGGTGTCTTAAAGAAATATTATGCATGGGAAAGAGTTTCTATAACTAGTGCAACATGCAATCTCCGAATTGAAGTATAATCTACACAAAGATGTCATTCCATAAGCCTAGGGTAGTGTATATCAGTCTTCACATGTTATAAGGAAAACTTCCAACATCCTGGGAATTTGAGACAGAAAACAAAAACTAATGGTAGTAAGAGAGGAATGCTGGCAGGGGAAAGATGTTAAGGTAATCCGAGCAGGTCCTATATGTCCAGAAAGGAGGTTCATCCCATTCAGTCATGGTAGAGGTGGAGCAAAATGGAAGTTCATTATGTTCCTAGGAAGTACTATAGTTCGTGATCAGAGTTCTGGCCATGTCGAACATCTTGTTGAGGCATGATCCTGCTTGCTTCTTGGCGTCTGAGCTTGAGTTCACGATTGTCACCTCTTATGCTTGCCTCCGTGACGTCTATTCTAAAAAACAGAAATCTCTTGTGGGTGCCCTTTGAGGGGCAGGATGCAATATGTAGGGCCATGGGGTAGCGTGCATCTTGCTGGTGGATGGCTCTTGCGTGTTCACTGATGAGTTCTTTTAGTGTGCGAATAGTGCTACCTATATACTGGCTCTTGCAGGTGCATTCTATCACATGGGTGACGTACTTAGTATTGCACGTAATGTTGTGGTTGATGTCATATTTCTTTCTGTTATAGCCATAGAAGTTCTTGGCCCTATGGCAGGCCCATCTACAGACCCCACAGTATCCGCACTTGAAGAAACCTTTTAGAGATTGGCGAGAGCCAGGTGGTCATTTTAGTGGTCCGTGGTACTGTTGGACTCAATCTACTTCTCAGGTTCTTAACCCACCTGTATGTGATCTGGGGTCTCAAACTATTGCGTCATTTAGAGTCCTGTGACTCATAAGTATGCTCCAGTGTTTTCTGAGACTTTTTTCCATTATGAAACTGGTTTCGTTGTAGTCCATATTCATTATGACTGGTTGAGTTTTGTGTGCTTTAGGGTGTTTTTTCTTGAGGGTTACACTTCTATCTAATGGGTTGCTCTCATATGTGCCTTTCTTATGGTGTGTGGTTTGTATCCTCTGTTTGCCAACCTTGTATCCATGTCCCTAATACATGTTTGGAAATCTGACTCTTCACCACATATTAAACAAAATTCTTGCAAAACACCAAAATGCCATAAAAGAAAGGAAAACTAGACAACTCAAACATGACGAAGCGGACTATAGAGAAGGCCAAGTCTTTACCTTTGCACGAAAGTATGATAAATTAGTACAGAACACCAAACGCGCTGACATAACCGTCCTCGTAGATAGTGCCTCCATCTCCTCAAGCTCAACATCAATTAGTAGTATTGCCACCAGTGAGAGTGACATAGACAATCAAGGTGGTGCAGCTCAGGACTCAGTTACCCGCACATCCAATTTTTGGGGGGAAATCCAAACCATACGTCGAAAAAACCGCACACAACAAAGGGTGAACCCAACAGACGCAAAACACGCCGAGGGAAGAGAGCCGGCAAAGGAGGAATAGAAAAAGAAGCTGAGATCCGGAGACGGGAAGAAACTCTAATGACAGGTGAAGAGGTCCACGTGGTAAATCTTTCCTCTAAACCCTTGACAGCTGACATGATTTCTCTCTTAGGTAAGGGCCTTAACTTCAATGCACATGAACAGGGAGGTTCATGCAGAGCCAGAATCGACCTATTTAAATTTATCAGAGGCCTGAAACTGAAGAAGCACTTTTCTGGGACTCCCAGGAACAGCGAAAACCTTATGAACATCCAAGATGAGAATCCCTCAAACTGCCAGACTATCAATGATCTCAAAGTGACACACTTACTTTTATCCTTAGCTGACTTTGACAATCCCATCACCACCTTGGAAGAACTCTTTTACAGCCTAGATATAGACACCAACCAGACTATAGCGAGTGGACTGAAAACAAAATCCAAATGGACACCCACCCTACCGGGCGGGAATTCGGTTGACATTTTCTACAATCTAGTCCTTGAGGACTTTGAAAGACATGACAACAAATCCAGTACTACTAGATACAAAGGTAGAGACAATTTGTCTAGAAATGAACGGTTAGCTCTGAACACATTGAGCACCGACTCTGAAATCATTATAAGGGAGGCTGACAAGGGTGGAAATGTGGTAGTCATGGACAGATCTGACTACCACAATGAGATCCTCACCCAACTCCAAGACGCTAATTGCAATGAGTTACTCAGCTACAACCCAATGGGTCCACTTACCACTCTGATCAACAAACATCTGACTGAATGGCAGGACCAGGGTATTATATATATTTTTTTTTTTTTTTTTTTTTTGAAAAACCTTTATTTGAGTAAGCAAAAAAGTACAAGGATGGGCCTACAACCACACGGGCCGGCCGCTAAAAGAGGAGTGGACACATATCATATATGCCCGCAGAGGTAAAAGTCAATCAACAATGCAATACTCAGCTCTATTTACAGGACAAAAATAGATTTTATTTATATGAAGAACAAACACACACAAAAGGCGAAAGTATAGTACCGGAGGTCAGCTCAATGGATGTAGGGGGGGGAACAGCAACAGAAGTACAGTAGCAAAACACCAAGCACCGAGGAGCTCGGAGGGAGGGGGGGGGAAGGGACCCAGAAGTCAGTACAAAAAAGGGAAGGGGGAGGGCCGGAGACACCAGCACAACCCCTATATGAAAGGTTCCAAGAACGCCCGCCTATGGAGACAGGGCAAGCCCAACAGTGCCCACAAGGGGAGGAGTACAAATGTCGCCACGGTAGTCGTTCCAGTGACCCCACATCTTCACCCATGCCCTGGGTCTGCCCCTGGCCACATAGACAGTTTTCTCACGGAACATGGACCAATCCATGTTATCCTCCCATTTCGAGAGGTCAGGGGGCCTGGAGGCCCCCCAGAGTTGTGCAATGTCTCGCTTCGCAACCATATATCCCAGGGTGGCCCATCTAGTCTGCGCCACCGAATAGTCCGTGGGCTCCCAAACATTCAAAAGACATCGACGAGGTTCCGGACACAAGGACACACCTGTCACCACAGCCATCACTTCAAGCACGGCCGCCCAATAAGCAGCCACCATCGGGCACTCCCAGAGAATATGTAGGAAAGTAGCACGCAATCCACACCCACGCTTACACAGTCCATCGGAGGAAAAGCCCATCACCACCAGTCGCGGTCCAGTCACGTACACCCGATGAAGGATCTTCAACTGAACCAGACGGAGACGAGCCGGAATAGCCACCTCCTTCGGGGAGGAGAGGGCCGATTGCCAATCCTCATCATCAAGTTCCAACCCATCTCCCATCCACAATTCCCGAAGTCGGGCCAATAAGTCGGACCGATTGTTAATCAACTTTTTATAAATCAGGGAAATAGTGCTATCAGGAAGATGTCCATCAAGGATACGGTCCTCAAGGGGGGAAGAGTCAGGTGGAATCTCACCAGGAGCAAACACCGAAGTCAGGGCGTGCCTGAGCTGTAAATAACGAAAGAATTCCCGACCACTCAGGCCATAGTCAGCCTGGAGGGCCTGAAACGAACGCACAGAACCCTTAGAGTACACATCCCCCACCTTGGAAATCCCAATCATGTCCCAACGGTCGAAACCCTTGGAAGACCAAAGACCGCCCAGACGTTCTGAAGCATAAAGCGGCGTCGCCAACGTCAAGCGATCCTCCCACCCCAAGCTCACATTCGCGGCACGCCACACCGTCAAAGCAGTCAATGTAGGTCCCACAAGATGGCGCCCAGCGGAGCGAGAATAAAGCACTCTGTTAAAGTCACCTCCCGGAAGCTGAAGTTTATCCATTTCAAACGCCGGATTACGACCTGGCGAAAACATAGCGTGATTGATAGCGGACAAATGGGAAGCCCAGTAATATCTCTTAATATCGGGGAGCGCCATGCCCCCATCATACCACGGGATGGAAAGTTTCGCGAGAGCAATGCGCGGACGCCCATCCCAAATAAGCTGCCTCTGAAGGCTCTCAATCTCCCGAAAATAGGACTTAGGGATAGGATCAAAATAATTCTGGAGAGCATAGAGAAACCGTGGCAATGACATCATCTTAAACAGGGCCGCCCGACCCAGGGGAGACAGGGGAAGTCTGCGCCAACGGGCAACGTCCAAACGTAGCCTAAGTAACGGGGGAAGGAGATTATGATCAAAACGAAGGGACGAGTCCAAGGTAACAAAAACCCCCAAGTATTTGAAGCCATCCCTGGCCACCTGAAGAGGAAGTCTGCTCGGCAACGGAGGCAAGACACCAGACAAAACATACACACAGGATTTAGTCCAATTGATGACGAGGCCTGAGTTAGCGCCAAAGGACACAAGAACGTCAAATAAAACAATTAAAGACTTGCGAGGGGAAGTAAGGTACAAAAGGATGTCGTCCGCATAAAGCGAGACGCGGTCTTCGAAGTCCGGGGCCCAGCGAATCCCTTTAAGGGACGGTTCCCACCGGAGCCAGGCCGCCAACGGTTCAAGAGCGAGCGCAAACAACAACGGGGACAGGGGGCAACCCTGACGGGTACCCCTGCCCAAGGAGAAGGGAGCCGACACTCTACCGTTTACCACAACTTGTGCCAGAGGTTCCGCGTACAACAACTGAATCCAGCTAATAAACTCGCACCCGAATCCGAATTTCTCAAGAGTCGCCCATAGATAGGGCCACTCCACAGTATCAAAGGCCATAGAGGCATCCAGGGACGCCAAAATGGCCGGCTCAGTCAGAAGCCCCGCCCTCGCCATCACGCCGTGAAGGCGTCGCAGATTCAAAGCAGTGTTGCGATGCGGGATAAAGCCAGACTGATCCGGATGGACCAAATCCCCGAGAACCGAGAGGAGACGAGTCGCCAAAAGTTTTGCCAAAACCTTGGGTTCAACATTTAACAGGGATATGGGTCTATATGAGGAACAGAGGTCACGTGGTTTACCATCTTTAGGGATGACGACAATTGTCGCCAGGCGCTGATCATAGGGAAGGATGTTACGTTCACGAGATTCTAGAAACATGGCGCGAAGATACGGCGCCATCTTATCGGGGCGTAGCTTGTACAACTCAATGGGCAACCCGTTCGGGCCCAACGCTTTGCCCGAACGGAGCGAACGGATAGCAGTCGCTATCTCATCATTCGTGAAAGGGGAGTCCAGAGCAATACGGTCCAGGTCGGCGACACAGGGCAAAGTGATATCGCGCAAGAGTAAGCGGGAGTCAGCCACGTCCCTCGTAGACACGGGAGCATACACAACACGGAAATATTCCGCAAAACGATCAACAATGGCAATCGGATCAGTCACATTCTCACCACTCGCAGACTGAATCACAGGCACCACACGATTAACTCTTTCCTTCTTGTCCAACCACGCTAGGAGTTTGCCCGCCTTATCACCCACATCGTATAATCTGCCTTGTTGCTCACGAAACATCACCTTGGCAGCGTCTGTGACCAGGGATTTATATGCAAACTGTTTTAGACCCAGGGCATGGAGCTTCTCAGGCGTGACACCAGATTCCAACTCATCCTCCAAAGCAGAGATCTCCCCCTCAAGGTCCACCACCTCCCTCCTCCCGGCTTTCTTGGCTTCAACAATCAAGGAGAGGGCCTGTCCACGAATCACAGTTTTAAAGGCTTCCCACAGGGACACAGCCGAAGGGACCGACCCCTCGTTCTCCAGGAAATATGCATCCATGGACTTGAGCAAGAGGGTACGAGTCTCAGGAGAGGAAAGATACCATGGGTTAATTGGAGCCACTCGGCCCGCTGTCTCCACCCCAACCTCAAAACGAAGCCAAAGCGGCGAGTGGTCAGAAATACCCCTTGGCAAATGCAAAATCTCGCGAACCGCTGACGACTGGGCCGCGGGCATCAGGAAATAATCCAGCCGAGACAGACTGCCATGAGCCCCAGAATGGAAAGTGTATTGGAGCTGAGTGGGGTGCAAAAGTCGCCAGCAGTCCACAAGGCCAAAGGTATCTAGAAACCCACCCAACCACTGCTGAGCCTGCGGAGTATCCCTAGGGGGATGGCGATCATGAAGGCCGGAAAGCACCGAATTAAAATCTCCGGCCAGGAAGAGAGTACTTTCAGGGAGATCTAACAAAACACGGCCCAAATCAGTGAAAGTAGAAGTCTGTAAACCCGGGGGAACATAAACATTAAAGAGAGATAGGGTGCGGCCCTCATATCTACCCACCAAGACAGTATACCTCCCACGGTCATCCTGAATCACCTCGTCAATCGCCAGGGGGAGGGAGGTTCGAACAAGGATACCCACACCCCTAGATCCGGAGGTAAACCCCGAGTGCACCACAAGGCGGTAGCCCCATCTATTCATCGCATTACAAACATTACCAATCAAATGGGTTTCCTGCATGAAAACAATATCTGGCGACAAACGTCGTATACAATTCAAGACCACACTGCGCTTAATACGATCTCCCAGGCCATTAACGTTCCAGGAAACAAATTTCAACCCCCTACCCCCCATCCCAACCACCCGAGCCCAGACCCCTCATCCACGAGCAAGACACCAGAAACAGCAACAGACACAGGAGCAATTCGCCTTGAAAACAACACACAAAAAGGAAAGAACTTCCCAGCCCCCCTCCCCCAAACTGAAAGGAAACACCCCCCACCCTGCACCCCTGCAAAAAGCTAAGGAGCCACCCCAACCTGCAGTGTGCCTGTCGCCCCATAACCCCTAGTCTACACAAAGACCCCGGAGGAGGAAAGGTCTCCGTTCCACCCGCCCCTGACAAACATCAAGAACGAAAAGTAACAAAAGAAAGATGAAATAATCACAATGCAGAGGAACGCCGGTCAACAATCCTGGAAATGTGTTCAAAATAAAACATGTGAGCCAAACAGTCAGATCTCCACACCACCCTCGGCACCACCAGGGTGAGCGGCGGGTTCAGTCTCAGGAGCACGGTCAGGCAAGGAGTCTAGCCAGTCATTAACAGCATCTGGGCGATCAAAGAAAAGGGTACGCTCATTATACTCGATCCGAAGTCTGGTGGGATAGAGCATAGCATAACGTAAGCCCCGATCCCGAAGACGTTTCTTGGCCCCACGAAACTCCATCCGTTGTTTCTGAACTTGTTGGGAAAAGTCCGGGTAAAAGTTCACCATAGCATTCTCAAAGGCCACCGGGCCCTTCACCCGTGAGGCCTGCAGGATAGCGTCCCGGTCTCTATAGTGAAAAAGTTTCGCTACAATGGGTCTCGGCGGGGCTCCCGGCCGAACCCTGCCCCCTGGAACACGATGTGCGCGTTCCACCGTGAAGAACTTCGTAAGGCGGGAAGGGGCAAGATGGTTCAAGACCAGATCCTCAACCAGGAGATCCACCGAGTGGGGTTCAGGGTTCTCCGGTACACCAACCAGGCGAACATTGCAGCGACGTGCCCTATTTTCAAAATCCTCCAGACGTCGGGTCATGAAGTCGTGCACCCGACGGAGATTGCCGATTTCCGTCTGGAGCTCCGAGACGTCCTTTGTGAGGCTGGACGATTTAATGTCCAACGATTGCACCCTTTCATTCGTCTTGCCGAGATCAGCACGAATAAGATTAACCTCAATAGCCACGGTGTCAAGTTTATGGGCCAAGGCCTCGTACTGTTGGCCGGTGGATTCCCTCACGCCCGAGATGGCGCCCATGATGTCCTGTAGGGAGGGCTCCGCCGACTCTTCCAAAACTCGTTCGGACGCTGTACTAGAACCAGGCAGGGCAGCTCCGGGGGACCCCTTAGAATGAGTATAGCGGTCCATGACATTTGATTGAACCGGGGCTCCGCGCAGTGGTGCTTTCGTCTTGCGCGTCTCTCTGTCCCCTCTGCCCGCCATTTTGAAGATGCGTCACAGGACAAGCCACCAGGGCCGACGGGCCCGACACCCAAAGCACAGGATCAAAAATACACAAAAATGAGGGGCACAACTCGGGTAGAGGTCGCCAAGCCAGCAAATAGTCCGCAGGGAAACCCAACAGCCGATTCGCCTCCAGGTCTCAGTCGCAACTCGATAGTCACACCCGTGGCCCAAGTCGGAACAGAATCGAAACCGAAACTTAGGGAGGGGGACCCACAAGGCCAGATCTCCTGCCGTTGTTGTTCAATTCCAGGACGGCTACAGAACCGCACCCCGTCCCGGGCGCACCTCGAGGGCGGAGTCCAAAAGTTCAGACCATCATATCTCAGGAATAAGAGATCCAAATCAATTTCTGAAAGGTGCCAGGCTGATCAGCCAAACGTCCTCCACACGAATTCTTGTAAGAAATCAGGATTCAGTCAGGATAAAATGCCGGGGGCGGCGAGGGTCCGGAGAGCGCTGTGCTCAAGCGGCCATCTCGGATGCCCGCCAAGCTCCTCCTCCGACCAGGGTATTATTGATGAGGACGAGACTTTGTACATGAAAGTCTTCAGACCCACATTCCCATGGCTTTACACCCTCCCCAAAATCAATTAGCAATCTGACTTCCCCCAGGCAGACCCATAATATCCGGGATGGGCAGGCCCACTGAAAAACTCTCTCAATATGTTGACCTGTTTGTGAATCCTATGGTCCAAAATCTTCCCTCCATCATACAAGACACAAAACATGTCTTGAGTGTCTTGGCAGACATACAGTGGCAACCAGGCATGATTTTGGCCACTTTGGATGTTGTGTCCTTATACACATCTATCAAACCTGATATGGGCCTCCAAGCAGTTACCAAGTATCTACACAATAGACCTCCTACACTCTGGCAACATACCAACATGTTACTTGCCATGATGAATATCATCCTTAAGAACAATGTGTTCATGTATGAAAAACAGTGGTACATACAAACCAAAGGGGTGGCCATGGGCTCTAAATTTTCCCCTTCTTTCGCTAATTTGTACATGGGTTTCCTTGAATCAGTGTGGATTTGGGGTCCCAGGGGTTCTCAGTGGACCCACAGCATCATCTACTGGGGGATGTATATCAATGATTGCCTCCTCCTTTGGTCTGGCTCACAAGATGATCTTAAACAATTTTGTGATCACCTCAACAGCAATGATTTGGATATGAAATTCACATGTGAATCCAGCACCACTAAGGTTAGCTTCCTTGACATCGAACTGTACATTAAAGACAACTGCTTACATAGCCGCCTTCACAGTAAGGAAAGCTTTCGTAATGCTATTCTTCATGCCACTAGCTCCCATCCTTCACACTAGACTAACAATATCCCTTATGGTGAATTTGTACGTGCCAGGTGAAATTGCAGTGAAGAGTCAGAATTCCAAACTTGTATTAGGGACATGGAGACAAGGTTCGCAAACAGAGGCTACAAACCACACACCATAAGAAAGGCACACATGAGAGTCAACCAATTAGATAGAAGTGTAACCCTCAAGAAGAAACACCCTAAAGCACACAAAACACAACCAGTCAGAATGAGTATGGACTACAACAAAACCACTTTCATAATGGAAAAAAGTCTCAGAAAACACTGGAGCATACTTATGAGTGACAGGACTCTAAATGACGCAATAGGTTTGAGACCCCAGATCACATACAGGCGGGGTAACGTGCATCTTGCTGGTGGATGGCTCTTGCGTGTTCACTGATGCGTTCTTTTAGTGTGCGAATAGTGCTACCTACATACTGGCTCTTGCAGGCGCATTCTATCACATAGGTGACGTACTTAGTATTGCATGTAATGTTGTGGTTGATGTCATATTTCTTTCTATTATAGCCATAGAAGTTCTTGGCCCCATGGCAGGCCCATGCAGACCCCACAGCATCCGCACTTGAAGAACCTTTGGAGACTGGGGAGAGCCAGGTGGTCATTTTAGTGGTCCGTGGTACTGTTGGACTCAATCTACTTCTCAGGTTCTTACCCCATGGCCCTACATATTGCATCCTATCCCTCACAGGGCACCCACAAGAGATTTTGGTGTTTTGGAATAGACGTCACGGAGGCAAGCATAAGAGGTGGCAATCGTAAACTCAGGCTCAGACGCCAAGAAGCAAGCTGGATCATGCATCTACAAGCTGTTCGACATGGCCAGAACTCTGATCACGAACTACAGTACTTCCTAAGAACATAATGAACTTCCATTTTGCTCCACCTCCACCATGACTGAATTAGATGAACCTCCTTTCTGGACATATGGGACCTGCTCTGATTACCTTAACATCTTTCCCCTGCCAGCATTCCTCTCTTACTACCATTAGTTTTTGTTTTCTGTCTCAAATTCCCAGGATGTTGGAAGTTTTCCTTATAACATGTGAAGGCTGATATCCATTACCGTAGGCTTATGGAATGACATCTTTGTGTAGATTATACTTCAATTCAGAGATTGCATTTTGCACTAGTTATAGCAACTCTTTCCCATGCATGATATATCTTTAAGACACCACCTGACAAACAATCGCTAACAAATTGTGTTAAGCAACTTAGGATCTATACACAATATATGACTATATACTAGATGGCGAACACAACGCATGATAATTGTTTTGTATTGATGTTTTTTGTGTCAATCTCCTTAGGATCCATAAATATTAAGTGATAATGCACTGATACATATAACGCAGGATAATTGATTTAAACTTATATCTCTACGTTTTTATAATATTCTTTATATTCGTATATGCTACTAAAGACTCACACCTTTGACATGTGTATATTTAGATACACACGTTTCACGGCATAGGGCACAGTGGCACAGCACCATCTCAATAGCTACATAAACCCTCTTCAGTGTCTAGTACCCAGGCTCCAAAACACTAATTTCCACTGCTACACACCATCGAGTTGGCATTCTAGACACATTTGCCCAGCGTACAAATCACTTCCCGCACCTTAAAAGTATCCCGAGCCTCGTCATACACCCTCTTACTTGAGGAACAAGACACCACCGGTCTTGACGTTGCTGCTAGCTTTCAGGTGAGCACGTCCTTCCCATATTACCTACCGCTCCTCGTCACTTCTAGTGGCTCCCATTATACACAGAGGTGTCATCCCTCGCCCTGTCTGTTTTACTTTCCCCTAGAATCCTGGTGGAGACGGCTGTACCTGTCCGTCCCATTTTGACAGTTTTTACAGTGAGGCAATACTTCACCACGTTAACAAGGTAACACACGCACCCGCCGGATTGGAAATATCACCGGCTATTCGGTGAGTCATCCCCTCCTTTTCGTCCAGTACCTATTTCTTCATGATCTGATCCAATCAGTAAATATTCATACAGTTATTAGTTCATGAGCGTTCCTATTGAATCTGCTCCAACACACATATGTACTGAGTTACTTCAAAGAAAAGCAAAGAAATCCCACTACAACAAAAATATATCAAAAAGAGTACAATATTTAATTCATTGTCTCTGGTCAAACAATTGACAATCACAAAATTTCTCATTAATTTAGAATTAGAGGTTGCCCAAAGGAGCGTGCAAAGAGAGAGTGATCAGAACGTGTACAGTGAATAAAGAGAAGAAGAAGAAATTCAGAGTGATAATAACAAAGTATTCACATTACTATAATACAATCACGGTTTCACAGTTTTCCCGTATTAAAGCTACCTGGCCACACAAGATAATATTTAATAACCCCTGATGTCAGAGTAATATAGGCAAAGACATCTATGTCAAAAGTGTGCACTTTTTATATTGCAAAAATGGGTCCAAGGTAGGAGTAATAGCATCGACGTTTCGACTCGACTTAAGGCCAACCGGTGAGTTAGACCTGGACCGTGCGAGTCTTCATCAGGACAGACATTAGTAGGGCAGCTCTGGAATGCATAGAAAATGTCCTTAATAAAAGAGTTGCCCCACATAGAGTCCCTACTGAGTTCATTATTCAATTACTATTAATTGCCATGTCTAAAAACTTTTTTATGTTTCAGGGTAAATATTACATCCAAACCAAGGGCGTGGCTATGGGGGCAAGCATTGCCCTCAATTTAGCTATCATCTATATGAGTGAATATGAAAGCACATACATCCTGAACCAGTACAACCCATATCGGAACAACATTATATTATGGGTAAGGTATATTGACGACGTCCTCCTTATATGGGAAGGCAACCAAATAGGACTAACGGAATTTCATGAGTGGCTCAACAGCTGCTCGAACGATATTAAATTCATAGTAGACTCTGACAAAACCTCAATCAATTTTTGGGATATACAAATCAAGACAGACGCAGGTTTTTTGTACACAAGTTTGTACAGAAAAAGCAGTGAGAGAAATACACTTCTCAGATACACGAGTCATCACCCCCGTAACCTCAGGGATAACTTGCCCTTTGGGCAATTCCTGAGGTTACGGAGGAATTGTTTCAAAAAAGAAGATTACTTTGAGGAATCCTCACTTTTGATAGCTAGGCTGAGTGAACGAGGCTACCCATTGCGATAACTGAAAAAGGCACGTAAGCGTGCATGGCATAATCATCAAGAACACTTGTTAAATATGAAACCTAAAACAACTGAGGATCGATTGGTATGTGTTACGACATTTAACACAAAAAGTAATGCCATAAAGAAATGTATTAATCGGCACTGGCATTTAATCAGTGAAGAATTAGGGGGGATTGCACCTCCATTACAAGCATTCCGCAAGGGCAGAAACATCAGGGAGCATTTGGTAAAATCTTTACTACCAACGAGACAGACATTGAATCAAACGACACTTTGGGGTCTTCCGGCGGTAGTAGGACATACGAAATGTGGCATGTGTAAGGCCTGTCCATTGACAATAGAAGGCACCACATTTAGCCATAACAATCGTACATATAACCTGGATGACCACAGTAATTGTAACACCTCAGGGGCAATATATGCCATCTTATGCCCATGTGGCTTGATGTACATAGGGCAGACCATACAGTAGGTCAAATGCCGGATTGCCATGAATAATAATAATAATCCACATTTGTAAAGCGCACAATCACCCGTAAGGGTCTCTAGGCGCTGGGGGCCGTCAGGAAGATTAAGCAAGCTATTGCCCAGAGTCACATGGTGCTGGGCTAATCTGCCTCCGGTGCTGGGGATCTGACCGTGATCCCCAGATTCCGGAGTCAGTCGCCCTGGCCGCGGCGCCACACCTATTCAGCAGCATATGAGTCGTATACGCTGCAGAACCACGGGAGCACCTCTGGTGGATCAGTTTTTCCAGGTTTGAACACTCTGAAAACAGTTTGAAGTGGTGGGTCATAGAGAAAGTATCAGCCAACCCACGAGGGGGTGACCTGCACAATATCCTAAACAGAAGGGAATGTAAATGGATATACTCTTTGGACACAGTGAATACTGGATTGAATGAATTGGAGGAAATTAACAAACAAGTGTCATTATTGGGGGTATAAACAATAATTAGAACATCTTTATTTATTTCATGATATCGGTATAAGTTATGATTCCTTTTTTCCTACAGTGAAGAAGAAATGTGTATCATAATCATGTATGTACTGTTGTTCAACTTTGTTGTAATATGACATTCATACCCCACAGGGAGCTAGTCATGTTTACATCGATGCACGGTGATAATGGCCCTTCTGTTTTTAAACATGAGCACACTCATAGAGTTAGATTCCAATAGTCTCTAGTTTAAAAAAAAAAAAATTTCTTCCCTTATGAATATGATATCTATGTCCTGGCAAAATACATTGACGACCCTATTAAAACGGATCAGTGCCCGATGTTACATTGGCCTTTCCTCCTGGACACCTTGTTTTACATTAGTTGTCTCACACGACGGTTTCCCAATCCAAAATGGCACTCGTTATACCACAGTTGCTGTCGGTATTTTAATTCCGATGTTTGTACGATTGGGGACACAGTACAGTATCTGTTCTTCATGTATGGTGCCTCAGTCGCATTAACCACTGTAGTTTATAATTTGGAATGACTGACCATTTATCTAATATCCGTTTTTTTGAATAGTCCCTCATTTATTTTGATGATTGAGTAAAAGAGGGTCAAAGCGCATGGGTCAGGTGCTATGCTCTGTTATACGCCAAAGCTTTGAGAACACTTCGGAGCTCGGTTTACTTAGAGCCTGCAACTACGACAGCACGGTAAGCAACTCCCTTCGATCACGAAGGTTATCGAGTTCTTCCGTGTAAAGTGTAGGCGCTGGATTTCTTGAGCAAAGTTTTTAATGAAGCTCTGCTTCTCCTTTATACAGCTTCCTGATCAACTTGGGACAGGAGCTTTGGTTGGAATCAAGCAACGACTGAGTAGAGGTAAACGCACATTGTGGTGCCCATGTAAACGCTGATTGCTCGAGTAATTTCAAGTTTTAATTGTTAAATCCTGACGGGAATCCCGTTTTTACATACAGCTTCCTGATCGGTTGGGACAGGAGCTTGAGTCGATTCCGAGACACGGCTGATTTGTGATATTTTCAGCTAAGGATTTTGGACGGAATCTTGGTGGATGATTCAATCATTTTTGAAAATGTAAAAATATTATGGACATACCCACGCGAGGGTGACTAACATATGGGTCAATAGAGAAAGTCGTCCATAGTCTGCATTATTATGTCTTGCAGGAGTGAATTCCACTCGGCTTATTGAGGAGATATACCTTGTTTGCCTTACGCCCGTGGGTAAGCACACTGCCCAATCGGGCTTTCAGTTATTAGTTTTGTAATATACCACTACAACAGGGTAATTCCCTTCTATCTTTTATAGGGTCATCTACAACCCTTGGTTGCCCTGCTAATGTCTGTCCTGATGAAGAGTCCCACGGTCCAGGTCTAACTCACCGGTTGGCCTTAAGTCGAGTCGAAACGTCGATGCTATTACTCCTACCTTGGACCCATTCTTGAAATATAAAAAGTGCACACTTTTGACATAGATGTCTTTGTAGTGCAGTTCCTATAGTCCCAATAGGCTCTGCGCATTGGAATAATATCTTCAGTAGTGTAGACGTAGGACTGAGGTTAACTAGGTCTCTACTGACTATATTAGACTTAAGTTTTTTGCCAGCTAGCTCAGAGTTCACTAGAAACTTTCTTGAATAAGCGAGGAGGAGTTTAACCTCCCTGGATAGACAAGAAGGGATTTAGTTTCTGACAACCATAAAACATGACAACTTTGCTCTCCCTGAATAAGAGTATATCTCTAGAGTCGTGAGAAAACAAAAGACAGCTATTTCACTCAGTCAAAGGTGCGTACTTAGTTTCACCAGATTGCAGAGAAAAAGAGAGACGGGCGTTTTCAATAAAAGGTGTTATTTATTGAGCAGTCTCTTTCCTCATACAAGAGAATTGCTACAATTGCAATACTTATAGTTAAGTAAAGTGCATACAGTAAAAGCAGGATTATGAAATAATACTGTAAAAGCATTGATATGGTTTCTTAGCCATATGATACTTTAAAATGGATAAAATAGATACATACATATATACATTGACTAATCGTACTCAACTGGTGCTTCTAACTACGCCTACCCCGGTGTACCTGACCTAAGCCTAATACGTGGGAGGGAGTAAGTAAGTAGCAGTTTAGGTTAAGTTTGTTTTGCCAAGAATCTGACTCAAGAATTCTCTGTAAGGGTTTAGTCACTTCAGTACCTGGGTATTAGAAGGCAGGAGGGCTGGTATCTCTCTCTCAGGACTCGGTATCCCAGCAACCCGCAAGGGTAGGCTGGAAACGACGGAGGCTAGATTTCTCGGCAAGAGAAAAGACAGCGTCTTTCTCAGCGCGTCAAAAGGGAGGGGCAGCGTCCGTGGGCTCTCGCATCAGCTGGGCTCTTCGGAAGTAGATAGCTGCTCTGCTCCAGGATTACCACCGTGTGTTTGCTTAAGGCAACGTTGGTATATTTATACCTGAAAGGTGCCGGGTTTGACATAAGGCTGGGCATAAGACGTCAATAAAGATGTCACTAAGAACTGGTCGTTCTTGCAGTGCTTTACAGGAGTTCTCGGACTAAATCAAAACAAAGCAGCGGGGATTTCCCAGGTTGCTGGAGGCTTGGATTTGTTTAAGAACTCGGTGTGCTTTCTAGGGGGCTGGAGGAATAGGCTTGCTTAATATGACAGCATGCGCTATGACTAAATTATGAAACGGGTTTCTATACCGTTGTAGGGATATTATTGATTTATAACCGGACAAGGGCAAAGAATAGGAATATCGATTCAGGTACCTAGATAAACACACTACACCCACTCCATGACTTCATGTCCATAATTACTAAACTAAGCAATAGTAAACATATCTAACGGTGCATGTGTATACCGATCCACCCCAAAATACATTATTTTGCATCTGAAATGGCATATGCGAAATACACGAAAAATGAGCATAGTTACAGTATTTCAAGCAGAGAAATCATTCAAAAAATAGGATGCATATATATCAGTGGAATGATTTTGCGAAAATTACACATGAAATGGCTCTTAATACAGAAAAGAAAAGTGCGAGACCATTTCATCACATATAAATACAGATATTTGTAAATATGGAGGATGAGTGCCCAAAAAGGTAAATATTTTGGAATCGGGAAAAAAAATAGTTTCGTTTTTTAAGTGAAGAAGTCAAAACAGTTCCAAATATTTTTAGAAGCTTTTGTTTTTCAAAGCTGAAGGCCGAATTCAGAGTTCAGGGAACGCTGAGTGCTCGTTTGCTTAAAAGTTTATTCTTTTTGTTCAGGGGAAAACATCATTTCAGACAGACTTTCTAAAAAGCAGTCTACCGCTTCAGGTGAAAGTTCGACCAAGTTGGAAAATGCCGCAACTGTGCAGTCGTGAGAATGATTGCTATCATCGATGTATTGATCAGCAGTGCTCACACAAGGTCGTACCTGGTTGATGCTGCTCTCATCTTGCACTTCACTACCCTTCAATCGCAGTGGTGAAGTCTCAACGAATGCCGTCATCAGGATGGGTAACCGCTGGGGACAACACGATGCATGAGCCTTTACTGGACTTAGCAAAGTATCTGTATCCAAAGGTACTTCTGATTGTAGTGTGAGACAGACGTCTAACACGCATTCTTCTCCGCACAGCATACATCTTAACACAGGTAAGATACAGTTCTGCCAGATGGGTCTGAATGAAAGAAACCAGGTCATATTCAGATCTCTTAGCCGGGCTAATCCAAGGACTTTAGTTATGCGGTCGGAATATGGCGTATAGCTAGGATCGTTTCTTCCATTGTTGCTGGAGTCTTGTCTGTGACATGGCTTGCCATAACGAAGCAGGAGTATCACAAATAAAATGCCTGCTACGAGTCCCAACAGGAGTGGAAGGCCGCCAAAGATTGAATGGACAAAATTAGGAAAGATGCCCAGGACTGCTTTGAAAGGTGTCAACAGTCCCGAAAAAATTGTCTTAAATACACTCGCGATACCATTCGTATCAGAAATGTTTAAGATTTCGTTTAGCATTTCTGCGAAGTGTAAGGGGCAATTTGTTGATAAAAGGTTATGTATCTCTGCCGTTGTCCTTGCAACTTGGAGATCATACGTTTCTTTTGATGACGTCAAGGGCACAGGCGTCTGTAGAAGAACAGACTTCATTCTGCTTAAAGTATCAATTCGAATAGAAGAGATTTTCAAACTGGGCCAAATTTTTCCCTCCCTGTCTGGAGTGTCGTTCGGATACAATACTAGCATACAGCAAGTGACTATGAACGAAACGCTTACTAGATAAGCTTTTCCTGGCACCAAGCCACAACATCTGTGGTCCACTATTAGAATGTAGCTCCCGTTTGAAAGCCATCTAAAGAATGGCTCTATTCGAGTTGCAGGTGTGCCAAGCTGGTGACATGAAAGGTTATTTGAAGTCCCCTCACAGGCCCCATGTAGATTTATACCCTGACACAGAAGTATACCACTTAGTGATTTTTCACAATTATCACCATTAAGAAATACATTCTGTCCTTTTTCACTATAACATGTGTGTGTGTAAGGTAATTTCCATGATGACTTAATGTATCCTTTACCCAACCTTTCATACTGGCCTGCCTGTATATACTTTTGGCAGTATTGAAATTGGAAAGTTGTTATCGGAATAGTTATGATTCCGTGTATTATCCATTCGATGACAGGTCGTTCTGACATTGTCAATGGTAATCTCTCAAGTTTTTCAATGCTTAGAATTGCATATTCTGCTCCTTTTTGTGCCAAGCTGATTTGTATATCAGTAAGGTTAAAGATAGAGAATAGTGACGTTGTGTTGATTAAACGCCAAGGCACGTAGCCTGAACGCAGATTTTGTAACGTCCAGCCAAGCTGTACAATAGAACGCAATTGGGACTGACCATGTTGTAACATTAGTAAGTCCTGCTCTATTATATCGATCGTAGATGATACAATACTGTCCAGTGAATATATTCTGGAAGACAGAGTCATTAACCCATTGTCCACAACAGAAAGTGATTTTTCCAAATTAATACGGTCAATTTCCCGTATTTTCTCTGCTGTTTCAATTTGAGTTTCTTTCCAAGCTTCGTTATAAGCTGCATATATAGAGGCCGCTATGAAACCTTTTTGACGCTGTTTGCGTGGTCCCATAATGAAATCACGCAAGTCAGCACCTTCTTTAAGTTAAGTTAAGTGTTGCTTAATTTCTGCCAGTGTGGATGTCTGTAGCCATTCAAGGCAGAGTATTCCTACACTGTATGTTGTTACTATCCCTGGATGTTGTCTCTGGGAGTATCTAGGGTCTGGCCTGGTCAATTTGAACCCCTGTATTTTGTTCAGGAATCTATCTTGACAGTTATTTGTGTCTGTGGGCCAGATCAACCATTTTTTCCAATCAGGATGTGTTCTGTTTTGGTTTAAAATATGGGATACGTCTATCTCAACATCTGTAGTGCTATTACTGTCAGGTGTTGGCTTTGGAATAGACGGTTTGTTTAAGTCTTTAATTTTGGCTATGCCAAGACAGGTTGTTTGTTGAATTGTGGCATTCAAAAATATAATTTGTTCTGGGATCATGCAGGCTCTGAATAATGAATCTATACCTTGCACTTGCCAATCTTTAGTACCCCAGATGGTTTTTGTCTCAATGTTATTGTTCCAAAAATCAAAACCAAATGTATTCATTTTTTCAACAAAAAAATTCTGAATAGATTAATTTTGTATTTGTCAGCATGGTTTTCATTCCTGTCTTATTCAACAGTTTGAAATAAAACGTTTCTGCTTCACTTGTGTTAAACCCTGAGAAGTATGGGAATTTCTCATAAAATGTTTTTGAACTACCTTTTGGTGGAGTTGCACAATGTTCCCATTGATTATAATTTAAAACATTTCTAGGTTGAGCAGATTTATGCAAATAATGGTTACCATAGTGGTTGTAGCAGTACATCTGATCATAATTCGATGAACCTTGTAAATAATCATGTTCTGTAAATTTTGCTGACATAACTAAGTCTGACATCATATCATTAATACTTTCAAAGTCCCATTCATCAGAGAATGTACTCGGTTTTACAAAGTCACTTAATGAAACCTTAAATTGATGAGGATACTTCAAGAGCTCGACCGGGCCATATATATCGTAATCTGTTTTGTCCCATGCTACCCCACCGGGTATCGGATTGGCTGTGAAGTTTACTGAAGAAAGTTCTCTTTTCTCGATGTGTGAAGACTTGTGTGGCTTTAAGACCAGGTTGATATTCTGGCTTGCTGTGTCCATTGTAACATATTTTCCCTCAATGAAGTGTCCCAAGCATAGCACCATGATGAGCCAAAGCAGGAGGAAAAGTACACCCAGCACCACCCAAAATTCAATCCATGGGGAAATTAGATAAGTTTCTTGTAGTTGATGAAAGAGTTCTTTAGTTTTGTCTTTAAAAGTTTTTGTTGTTGTTGGCTGTTCCTCAGGTTCGCTTGGATCCTCAGAAAAGTCATTGAAATTGATGAAGTAGCCTGATGCAGTTCTGTCAATTATTGGAATTGCATCTGGATTTTTCTTTGTTTCATTAGCATAGTCTGTGGCTACATCGTTGTAGACAGGTGTTTCTTGACGAATTGTTGCAATTTGGGTTTCAAGAGGCATAAGTTCCATGGCTTTGTTGCATAGTCCTTGTTGATTCACTGTAGGTTTATCAAATGTGATTAGTCTCTCAGTTTGAAACTCTTGATTTGTAGAAAACGTTGGTGTTCTGCTATTTCTTGGGAGTCCACTTGGCCTACTACTTATTATTGGCCACATGATTGTGGTTTAACCAGGTCTATGGATACAACTCGGTTCTCCTTTTTACCAGCAAGGGGCGGTAGTACAACTGATCTTGTTCCGTTGACAGCTAAGACAGGTACTGCTTTTCTGTAAGAAGGCCCAAATTCCTTCTTCACCGCGATTTTCTCTCTGACCAGATCCCCAATCTTTGGAATCCAGACAGGCCTTGCTGGGACAGGTGGTTTCTCTTCACTGGCTGTTGGCTGTTGTTTCAACTTTATGTTGCTCAGGTCTTTGCTTGTTTCATTTAAGTCCTGTAAAATAGCCAAACGATCTTTAATATCAAAGCATTTTCTTTCTACCACTGAAGTCTGACTATCGAGATCCTGGATATGCATTCTAGTCCCGAACAATAGTTCGTACGGACTGAAACCTTTTAGAGAATTTCTTGGCAGATTGTTAAGACTACGTTGGACACTTATTAAATGTTTGACCCACCCAACCCCCGAACCTAATACCTTAGCCGTTATCGATTGCTATATGTCTCGGTTTTTTCTTTCCACCATCCCATTTCCCTCAGGAAGGAAGTGATAAGATTGCCGCAATGCAATGCCCATGCTGGTCATGTCCTCCTCATAAGCTCGAGAGCTAAAAGCAGGACCCTAATCAGAGTGTAGCATGCCAATTGCGTCTATGCCGCTATAGACTCGCAAATCTTTTATAACAGTTCCGACGTCAGCCGAGAGCTGGGGTCTACATTTTAAGTGAAACTAGTCTTATGATTTTTAAAAGAAGGGCATTGGTACTACTTCCGGTGGTTCGCCACTGCGATCTCTGTTGCAGTTTTTACAGTAAAATGCAAATTTGTAGTTTTGCATGCTCATTCCTGGCCACCAGTATATTGATTGTAATTCTTTCAGAGATTCCTTAATCTTAAGGTGTCTTAGACCCTCACCCATATGTGCGTCTGCTATTAATAAGTTTCTCCTGTTCGTGTTTGGAATTACTCTATCCCCCACTCCAGGGATTTGAGCAAAAGGAACGGAGTTTGCATCAATTACGTATGTATAATTGAGTGGATAGTTGACGGGTAGTGCTGCACAGTCGCCTTTTGATGACATTTTTACCGCCAGCATCGTTTCCCCGTCTACGTATTTTCCTGAACGCTTTTTTGTAGCTACGAAAGCCGGCTTAGTTGCTTCCGCTGTGGCTGTCTCAGCCAATGAATTCCCTGCAACGTGAACGCCATCACGTTGATGACTCAGTGTATGTATCACGTGAGTCTTTGGTAGTTCTTTCTGTAAAAGAACTACTTGTTCCCAAAGCGATTTTTGCTTTATTGTGGCACCTGTGTCATCTTTGTAACCGTTTTGAACCCATTTCTGCAAGTCGTTATTGTATGATTTGACGCAGTAATATGAATCGCACACTATTAGTGTCGGGAATTCGCGATCAGCATTATCTAGCGCCATTTTTAACGCTATTACTTCAGTTTGTTTATCTGAATTGTTTTCTACAGAGTGTGATTTTGTTACCAGAGGTCTCAATTTACCTCCGCGCCACACGTACTTAGCAATCTCACATGTGGCGTTATAGGCTTGTTTTCCCCAAACTGAGGGTTGTGCATATCCGTCTGTGTATATTACACAGGCGTACTGTTGTATGGGCAGAATGTCGATTGGCAGAGGATATTCTCTTTCATATTCTAGATTTTTTTATTTTTTATTTCCGGGTCAAAATAGTATTTCACTTTGTCTGTAGCAAGAGACTTTTCCCATTGTATCCATTTTGAATTTAATGCCACAGTAGGTAAATTACATGGGCTTGTTAATGCCTCAAAGGCTGATTCTGCTGTTCTAACAGTAATCCGTCTGCCTTCGGCTTGGTCTCTTTCTTTTGCTACAGCTGTTTGAACCGCATGTACAATGTTTTCCTTAATACTGAATGTTTTTTCAGCTTCTGTGTACAAATGTGATTTGTATGCTATTGGTACCGTTTCTCCCTCATTTGAGGTTTGGTATGTGAATCCGCATCTTCCTGGGATGACTCGGATTACAGGGTTGCGTGTGTTATTGCGTGTTTGCAATTTTGTTTTAGCTAACATGTCTGTTTGCAATGATCTCAAAATTTCTGTGTGTTTTTGAGTCCAATTGATTGTTTTAAAATCTGGTTTTATTAGTTCATAGAGAGGTTTAACCCTCTCTGCATAATTTAGAATGTAAGTTCTTCCGAAATTCAGGAAACCTAGAATTGATTGTAAGTTTTTCAGCGTTCTTGGTGCTTGGATTACAGCACATTTCTCTAAGAAATTGTCTGCCAGGCTTTTGCCTTCACTTGATAATTCATATCCTAAAAACAGGACAGTTAGATGGGCAATTCGTGACTTTTTAAAGTTGAATTTGTAACCCTCTGCTGCGAACCCAAGTATTATGGTGTTCACTCTTTTCAAGTGAGTATCCAAATCATCATCTGTTAGATAGATGTCATCGACATAAGATAATGCCTCATCATCATACAGTTGTAGTAACTCTGTTACTCTAGCTGAGAACAATCCTGGGCTGTTCTTGAACCCCTGTGGGAGTCGATAGAATTTTCCTGCGAGCCCATTATTGAGAAAGCAGTCAAATACCTGCTTTCAGGTGCAATGTTTTGACAAAAGAATCCATTAGAGATGTCTAATGTTGTTTTGTATTTTTTGCGCACGATGTTATTCATTAGTGCTGCACTATGTGAGTTTTGTACTGCAAAAGTTTTGCAAAATGAGTTTAGATGTCTGTAGTCCAAAACTAGACGATATGAATCATCTGGTTTGGAGACAGGAAACAAAGGATTGTTCATTTGAGAGGTGCAAGTTTCAATCACCCCCTGGTATTCAAGTTGATCTAAGATCTCCCTGACCTGTTTTTTAGCTTCTTGCTTAATTGGGTACTGCCTCTGTGCAGTTGGTTGACATTTTAACTGGATTTTGTGAGGAGGAGAGTCCTCATCCCATCCACATGGTTTTTATATAATGCAGGAGCTTGGGCTACTGCCCACTTTCTTGCAAGTGTATATTTTTTATGAATTGGAATGTGATTTGAGAAGGCAGGCATAATCATTTCTTCGCCATGAGAGCACTCCCTGACAAACTCCGGTGGCCAGTCTTTTTCAGCTAAAAGGATGTCATAGCCTTTGGAGAGGTTATCCCAAAATAGACCCCTTATTTTCCTAGTCTTATCTCCCTCTATACGTAATGTTATTTAGTATATTTTATGAGGTTTGCTAACTCTGGTATCCGCAGTTTCCACCTGAATGTATTCATTCGTGTCCACTGTCTCCAGATGATTCATCAGGATCTTGCGAGCTATGCTCACTTCTGCTGCGCTGTCTAGCATTGTCTGAGCCCACTCTCCGTTTTTCAGCTGTGTCCTCAGGATTCTCGGCATGTTTGATTACTTTAATGCTGGCTACCTTCTTTTTTGGAAATTGTAGTTTTTTACTTTGATAAGCAGGTTCTTTGTCTTTGGACTTCACGTGCTCTTCCCTGTGTTCTGACCATCCTCTTCTTTCCGATTTCTGCGAGGAAGTCTGAAAAGATCGAGAGGGACGTGTATCAATATCTTGATATCTATCAGGTTTCTTCAAATTATCTCTATTTCTAAGGTTGTATCTTTTCTCAGAGGGCTCCCTCTGGGGAGACTTGTGTCCTTGGTCCGGAGATCTTTCTCTCCGCCGAGGAGACTTTCCTCTGGACTGGAATCTTTTTTCTTTGGGAGGGGATTGTTTATTTCCATCCCAGCTCTTTTATGGAGTGTTTAGATTATTTTTAATAAATATCTTTTCAGGATTTTCAGTTAGTTGGGTTTTACTGGTTTCCCACCCAAACTATCTCTTCCTAGCTCCTCATAGGATTTTTCTATGATTCTGGCAAGTTCAAATGGCTGTTCTGCTATATCTGTTTCTTTCAATTTCTGGCGGATAGTTATATCCTCCGTTGCCAATTGAACCAACTCTCTATATGCCTGTGTTAATTCTTTTATTTTAACTAAGAGTTCTTCATTTGGCATTTTTTCGATGTCGGGATGTGGTGTGTAGCTGGCTAGAACCGGCCACGTTGCTCCTGGTCTACCTAGTGGACCGAGCCTGGTGATGTGATTATTATGTTTTAGGGCGCCTTTAAACCAGAGCAGGTGCTCTTGGTATTTTAATGGGATTTTCACCTCCTCGAAAGGAGTGTACTCATCCGGACGTTCCTCTATTTTGTAATAGTGGAACTCACGTGTGACAGCGTTTGCTGCTGGAAAGTTTATCCATGAATAGAATACCTCTGTCTGCCGATATTCATGTGCCTCAATTACAAATATGACTGTACCACCTCTCGATGTTAGTCCATTTTCTATAAGTTTAAGAGTTATAGTTTTTCTTATGTTGACCGGAATGAGTATTGCATCCGGGTCGGTTTGCAGGAGACTATTGTCATCCTCTACGAGACGAGCTGCTATTCTAGCTGCCTCCCTATCTTCTTCACCGTCTGGCATTTTACTGACAGGAAGGTTTTTTGTTGCAGATCAGGTTTTCAAGGAAACAAAGATTAGGTGCACAATATTTTGGTACACTGTATCCTTCAACGTTGAATAAACTAAAAACTATACATAGAAATCTCTTCCTACTAAGTTCCGGCGGATTTTAACCTTTGACCCACTCCAGACGTCTTTGGAGTATTTACGGGAGAAAGGGTCTGTGTGAAAAAGCACGACTGAGTTACTCTAACGTCTTGCGTTAGATTTATCGCCTTACCAAACGTTGGGCGCCATGTAGTGTAGTTCCTAGAGTCCCAATAGGCTCTGCGCATTGGAATAATATCTTCAGTAGTGTAGACATAGGACTGAGGTTAACTAGGTCTCTACTGACTATATTAGACTTAAGTTTTTAGCCAGCTAGCTCAGAGTTCACTAGAAACTTTCTTGAATAAGCGAGGAGGAGTTTAACCTCCCTGGATAGACAAGAAGGGATTTAGTTTCTGACAACCATAAAACATGACAACTTTGCTCTCCCTGAATAAGAGTATATCTCTAGAGTCGTGTGAAAACAAAAGACAGCTATTTCACTCAGTCAAAGGTGCGTACTTAGTTTCACCAGATTGCAGAGAAAAAGAGAGACGTTTTCAATAAAAGGTGTTATTTATTGAGCAGTCTGTTTGCTCATACAAGAGAAATGAATTGCTACAATTGCAATACTTATAGTTAAGTAAAGTGCATACAGTAAAAGCAGGATTATGAAATAATACTGTAAAAGCATTGATATGGTTTCTTAGCCATATGATACTTTAAAATGGATAAAATAGATACATACATATATACATTGACTAATCGTACTCAACTGGTGCTTCTAACTATGCCTACCCCGGTGTACCTGACCGAAGCCTAATACGTTGGAGGGAGTAAGTAAGTAGCAGTTTAAGTTAAGTTTGTTTTGCCAAGAATCTGACTCAAGAATTCTCTGTAAGTGTTTAGTCACTTCAGTACCTGGGTATTAGAAGGCAGGAGGGCTGGTATCTCTCTCACAGGACTCGGTATCCCAGCAACCCGCAAGGGTAGGCTGGAAACGCCAGAGGCTGGATTTCTCGGCAAGAGAAAAGACAGTGTCTTTCTCAGCGCGTCAAAAGGGAGGGGCAGCGTCCGTGGGCTCTCGCATCAGCTGGGCTTTTCGGAAGTAGATAGCTGCTCTGCTCCAGGATTACCACCGTGTGTTTGCTTAAGGCAACGTTGGTATATTTATACCTGAAAGGTGCCGGGTTTGACGTAAGGCTGGACATAAGACGTCAATAAAGATGTCACTAAGAACTGGTCGTTCTTGCAGTGCTTTACAGGAGTTCTCGGACGAAATCAAAACAAAGCAGCGGGGATTTCCCAGGTTGCTGGAGGCTTGGATTTGTTTAAGAACTCGGTGTGCTTTCTAGGGGGCTGGAGGAATAGGCTTGCTTAATGTGACAGCATGCGCTATGACTAAATTATGAAACGGGTTTCTATGCCGTTGTAGGGATATTATTGATTTATAACCGGACAAGGGCAAAGAATAGGAATATCGATTCAGGTACCGAGATAAACACACTATTACTCTGACATCAGGAGTTATTAAATATTATCTTTTGTGGCCAGGTAGCTTTGATACGGGAACACTGTGAAACCGTGATTGTATAATAGTAATGTGAATACTTTGTTATTATCACTCTGAATTTTTCTTCTTCTCTTTATTCACTGTACACGTTATGATCACTCTCTCTTTGCACGCTCCTTTGGGCAACCTCTAATTCTAAATTAATGAGAAATGTTGTGATTGTCAATTGTTTGACCAGAGACAATGAATTAAATATTTTACTCTTTTTGATATATTTTTGTTGTAGTGGGTTTTCTTTGCTTTTCTTTGAAGTAACTCAGTACATATGTGTGTTGGAGCAGATTCAATAGGAACGCTCATGAACAAATAACTGTATGAATATTTACTGATTGGATCAGATCATGAAGAAATAGGTTCTGGACCATTGTTTATTTTTATCGCTGTACACCCAGGTCCGTATCCTTTGGTTTGCCCCATTTCATTAATGGTTATCCCCTCCTTCTGAGCACATTTTACCACGCACCCTGAAGTGCCTCATGCCCTTTTGTCTATTACACTTACCGTACCTCATTGTTTTTCCCTACAGAACTCCGCACTTTTGATTTGGACAGGTACATATTTCCGTAGCGACGCGCTACTGTGCACCTGATTGCTTCCTCTCTCTTTACATTTTTGCACACTGCATCTCTGTTCTGGTTATGTTTGAATTTTGAATCTCTTTAATTGTATAGTATGACATCCATACATTACGGATGGAAAACTAGTCTTTTGCTGTATTAGTTGTGTACCTTACACTTCTCAAAAACATTCAAAACATGAATCTTCTAATGATTCAATGTCTGTTTAAAATATGGTAACAGTAATGTTTGGTGCTTCGAACATTTTCATTGGCAAATAACTTCGTCGTGATTTTTTGTGTAGCACTTGAGTATGTATATTATGTAGCCTGGCTCTTCCTTGTGCTCCCTTTGTCCTTTGCTGTTTTTTGAGCTGAAGAATGTCCTATTCTGACCGCAATTGATTAATGTTTCGCTTATAGTTCTTTTTCACTCACACGTCACCACACTGTTTGTTTGATTATTTTATTCATAAGATTGACGTTCATCAGCAAAGGACTCTCATTGCAACTTAATGTGCTGACTTACTCTTAACATAACTTCCTCCCTGCCTACATTTGTCCACATTTTCTTTTTAAGGATGGTCTCAAACTATTTATCGTGTGATGTCACTTTTGTCATGTATATATTAAGGTGGCTTTTTCACCATTATAAGGTTTGCACTCACGTGAGGTGTGTTTCCTTGCGCTTTTCACTAGACATTGATATAATGTCACGGTTATTCTACCACAATGTACCATGTATTTGATTTTTTTCGCCTCCAGCCATGAAGAGTCACGGGTTCAACACCAGCACGACGAAACACGTCTCGGGTGGTTGTATTCCTTGATGTCCAATATATTTTCATTCGATAGAAACTACTCTGATACGTCCACTTTATTTCATATGATCTCTCTGTTTATTGACCCTGGAGCACAATTGCGCCTGGAGGATACCACGGCGTAAATGGTTTGAGGTATATCCTATCTCAGATAAGTTATGGCCTGGCAACCAATATGCTAGCCATTGTAATTGTCCCACTATACATTAGGCCTTAATGTCCGGAGCCCCTATACCACCTGCGGCACTCGGTAACTACATCTTGGCCAATGCTAGCCTATGTCTACCCGAACCCAACAACAAGGACTCTAACAGTGTATCCAATGTTTTAAAAATTCATGCAGGGAGAATCACAGAGAGGTTCACAAAGTGCTATAGGAGTCTAGGAAACATGACCATTTTGGATATGGCCAGTCGACCCACTACTGTTTATGGTATGGTATTCCAAAAAGAGATCTGGGAATGTAGTGAGTTAATAGTTCTAACCACATTCTCATTTTATAGTATCCACACTGGTCCTGTAAACGTGGATCCCTGGGTATTTAAAAGTTGTGGGTTCCACCTTAAATTGTAACTGCCCAAACTGTAAATGAGGTATATTATACGTATCATAAAAGGAAAATGCCACCGATTTTGAGGCGTTAAGACATAGTCCGGATATTTCCCCGCACCGCGCAAACACCGCTGCTGCTTTAGGCATATTTTCGTTCAAATCTTTAAAATATAACAACATGTCATCTGCATAGAGTGACACAGAGGGGACTGTTTCGGCCAGCAGTATACCATATGGGGCCATAATTTGACACAGACGTTGAGCTAGAGGCTCCAAAGCCAGCACAAACAATAAAGATGACAAGGGTCAGCCTTGGCGTGTACCACGATAAACAGAATACATTGGTGAGATAGTGAAGTCAGTATTGGCACGGGCATTAGGGTTAGTGTAGACCGATTTGACCCAATTGATGTATGATGGAGGAAGTCCGAATTTAGACACCCAGCAAACGGTGCTCATGACGAAGCTGCATGGATCACAGCATGTAGATGGTGAATATTTTGTGAGGTACTACGGTTGGGTATAAATCCACATTGATCTATGTGCACTAATTGTGGAAGTAGGGGGAGTAATCTAGAAGCCAAAAGTTTACTAAGTATTTTATAATCTGTGTTAAGGATTGATAGAGGCCTATAAGACGTAAGGTCACTTGGAACTTTATCATGCTTTAACAAGGATGTGACCAATGCTTCCCTAGTGGTGGGAGGCAAGGAGCCTTTGACAAGGGAAGTCGTATATAGCTGCAGCAACTTGGGGACTAAGGTTTCTGCAAAGGTTGCTTAAAACTCAACAGAGAGTCCATCTGAGCCCGGAGTTTTATTCTGGGCCAATGCCTTTATAACCACTCGGATCTCTGCTGCGGTAATCGGAGTCTCCAACTCCTCGTCCTGGGAGTTTGACCTCTGCCAGAAAACCAGTGATTTCTTCTGACATGTCTAGAGTGGGAGCAATATGTAGGCTAGTGTAAAACCCCTGGAGTGTGTTATTAATGTCAGCTTGGGAGGTGACCAATGTGTGTTGGGCATTAGTTATTGCCAGTATGGGGGTAGGGTTTATTGGGGGATTTAATCAATCATGCTAAAAATGTGCCAGCTCTATCAGCTTCCGCATGCGTGTGAAGTGTGTATGCTTGCATATCGATCATCCTTAGCTGTTCCAACAGTTCTGCATATTGTATCCTGGCCTCCTGTAAGGTCTCTACCCCATCCTCACTTACTTGGGCTGCTATCTCCTTCTCTTGCAAAGCATCTTCTGGGTCCAATATGTCTCGAACCATCTCACTCCTAATCCCCACCAAGGACCCTATGGTGACTCCCCCAACCATGACCTTAAAGGCCTCCCATTCTATGGATCTAGACGTGGCTGTGCCTTCATTCTCTACAAAAAATGTGGAAATAGCTGAAGTCAATGTGGCCCGAAACACCAGATTTTCTAAATGCAGTGGTTGCAATTGCCAAGTGGGAATAGGTGCGGGGGAACGACCCCAAGTTAACACTAATTCTATGGGATTATGGTCCGAAATGGTCTTACCCAAATAACTTTGTACATTGCTTAATGTTCGGGGACAAGTCAGGTGAACTTAGGAAGTGGTCTAGACGGGTATGCAACTTATGCGGATACGAATAGAAGGAATATTCTCGCATGTTAACATGTAGGGACCTCCAAATGTCCAGTAAATCCCATCACTGCGCCCATCTCATTAAAGCGGTCGCTTGTGAATGAGCAGTCGTCTATGGTAATGGGGGATGTGAGCGATCTAGTCCGACAACAAACACTGCAGTTAGGTCCCCTCCCAAGATCCAAGGGTACTGCGACCAATCCAAGAGTGCCCGGGAGACTTGTGATAAAAAGGGCTCCTGGTCTACATTTGGACATACATGCATCTCAACACCACCTGTCTGCCAGCTAATGCTCCCTTAAAAATACATAACTTCCTTGGTCGTCTACCTTAGTCTCAGAGAAGAGGATCCATGCCCGTATCCATATTGCAGTCCCTCTAGAAAAGGCAGGATAAGCCTTTGCATATAGTTGTCCCCTCCAACGTCTCTGCAATTTCATAGCTTCTGGGGGCACTAGGTGTGTCTCATGGAGATAGACTATTTGGGCTTTACGACAATGTAATTGTGCAGCTATTCGATGCCACTTGGGCATTGTGCCCATTCCCCGAACATTCCAGGAATCAATAGTATAAGATTTGGCAATTGACATCATCAGGATACTTTCATTAGGCCCCCCCCACCCCGCCCCGCAGCACCCCCGCCATCCCCACCATCGGATTATACTGCAAAAATACTAACAGTACAACTTCATACCAATAGTGGGTCCAACGATCCAACTTGGCTCGACCAAAATGTGTATTAAACAACAACAAAACACACTTTAAAAGGTTGCACCCGCTTTCGGGGGAGGTTGCATAGAGCATTCCAATCAATAACAGTAGCCTAATAAAATGGAAAAGACGGAGGGAAAACGCCCGGAACAGGCTTGGCCAGGGAGCTCACCAATACTTCCATTTCACTTGTTCAAAGCACAGTTTAGTTATATCTTGTTATAACATACATATTGATTAATACAAATTCAGGAATTAATTATGGAACGTTTGCATTTCACATTAAGACTCTTTTGGTGTTATATTCCATGGTATACACAATCAGGTCACCCCAAGGGGTCATTGCTTAGCTGCGTAAGCTCTGATGGAAACAGTGTAACACTGCCGCGGGAATCCGAGTCTGAATTAATCTCTTCCGAAGGACTTGTGCTGATGGGTGAACGAGGAACACGGAGAGCCGTCGCAGTTCGGAGGGCCTCTTGTTTACCCTCCATCACTTGTTGATGAGGCGGAGGACTAGATCCTGTACATCTGCACCTCCGAGGAGCAAGTTGCGATTTTGGCTGTGTGGTGTCCAAACGTCTGGCAGGTAGGGTTTCTGGGCAATTCCTGTCCAGCCAGTCCCAGGCACTGTCCGGCGTATCAAAAAAACCAGAACGTTGGTTATATATGATTTTCAGTTGTGCTGGGAACATTAATGCAAATGTGAGGCCCACTGCACGGACCCGAGCCTTAACTTACTTCCATGAACGAAAATAGTCTGCGCTGCACTGCTAGTGTGTAGTCAGGAAAATTCAAGACTTTTGTATTTTCCACCTGAAGAGGACCATTGTCTCTTGCTGCCTGCAATATATGGTCACGGTCCCTAAAATTCAGAATCCGAGCCAGGATTGGGCGGGGATTCACACCAGGTACAGGTCGTCTTGTAGGGACTTGATGCGCACGTTCGACTGTAAAATGCACAGACAAACCGCGCATTTTGGGAGAGGCCCCATTATTATGGATTCCTAAATGGTGGCCAGCTGATCTAGGTACCCTCCCTGCTCTGAAAACCTGTGTTAAAAATCTAGGTGTTTGTCTCAAACAGGCCCTTACTTTAAAGGAGCACGCTGCTCAGACAGCTGTCTCCTGTTTCCACACGCTGGGCTTGTTGCGCTGAATCTTCCCACTGCTCCCTGACTCAACCCGGAAGATACTGACCCAGGCTCTTATTTTAAGCTGTTTGGACTACTGCAGTGGTCTGTTGGTCTCCGCCAACGAGTCCGCTCTCAGAAGACTGCAGGTCGTCCAGAACACGGCAGCCCACCTAATCCTTAATGCCCCTTCCAGGACTGCCTCTCGCCCCCTGATCTATCAGCTCCACTGGTTCCCTATACAGGAGAGGTGGAAGTTTAAGGACTACTGCATCACACATAAAGCCTTGTCTAATCTCGCTCCCACCTATCTTGCTGATAAATGCATTCCTTATACGCCCCTGAGGTTTCTCCACTTGGGATCCAAGTCCCTACTTGAGGTTCCCAGAATCAGGAAGGCCAGAGTGGGCGGGAAGTCCCTGTCCTATCTGGGCCCACTGTATTTGAGACAATGTTCGGACCACTTTCGATTCAGGAAACATCTCATGACTACTCTCTTTTGTTTCTTATTTTTAGCAGATAGTTCTCCGTACACTGCCTGTCCAAGCACAGAGATACCCTTTCAGGGGTCGATTCTGGCGTATACAAATAAATAAATAAATAAAACTTGTAGGGGCCGAACTAGTTTGCAACCAGTTCTCTATGAAGATCGAGGGGTTGGGGCCCTTTGATCCCTCCGGGAATCCAATGATTCTGATGTTATTTCGCCGAGCCCGACCTTCTGCATCATCAGCACTGGCCTGTAGGGATTCAACCTGCTGGCGCAGTTCGCGCAGTTTTTCGTCATGGGCGTTCACTTGTGGTTCTAGAGCTTCTAATGTTTGTTCTGTAGTTTTAACCTCATCAGCCAATTTTCTGTGGTCATCCTTGATTAAGTTAAGGTCCACTGAGATCATGCCCAGCTGATTTTCCAACGCGGACCTCGAGTCTCTTATCTCCTTCAGTATCATTTCCAGTTTATCCACTGGAGGGTTAGAGACCGCTCCATCTGTCACTTGTTATGAGCGACCGGGTGAATGCTCCGAGCCTGGCGAAAGAGATCCCGTCCTCCCGGATCTGGAGGTCATCCATGGCTTTCCTCTGCCCATAGTTACCTCTAGATTGGGTGACTGGGTGGTAGTCGGGCTTACAATCGGGGATCCTAGATTGCACCCCTGCCAGTTGCCCAGTGTCTGGTTCAGTGGGGGGTCAGGGTCTAAAGTGAATACCAATGACAGCAAAGACAGTGTCTCTATCCCACTGGGGGGGGGGGGTTGCAATTTCATTCACGTTGATGCGAGTCAACTCAGGGGAGTTAGAAAGTACAGTGCCTTCTCTGCGCAGTGAGATCCCTACAGATGATGAGCGCCAAGGCGGGTGTGCCAACCTACTGTAGCTGACAATGACCAGTATTCCTGACTGCCTTGGTGATCCACGTTAGCCACGTATGCCACAGGAGAGCCCTGTCATGCTCCAATAGCTCTACAAATGGAGCCTTTGTGTGTTGAAGTAGGCCTCTGGGATCACGCTCATAGTCGTCCCTTTCACCACCACTAGCAACTCTGGCCCCAACAGTGAGCCAACTGGGAGCCCTGCTGCATGTCCAAGCCTGTTCTGCAAAGGAGGAAAGTACTCACAGTCTGTAGTGGGGAGAGTAGATGTATTGATGCCCAGGTGCAGCCGTGGGAAGGGGGGGGCACAGGTGAAAAGGATCACACAGCCCCTGCCGATGGACGTCCACTATTCGAGCCGGCAGGTGCGCAATGAGGCCCCATCTAGGGAAGGCCTTATCCTTGCGTCATAACCCATCGACCTCTGGGCTTCGTTCGTGATCAGTGCCTCAGCTACCTTCCACATCGTCACCTAGCCAGCTGCTTCACAGGGGGGGAAGATCGGCAGGAAGGAGACGATCGTGGCACTTTAGCAGGGACAACAGGGAGGCAGCACAGGAGAATCCAGGCCCTGATCTGGTAGTGCACCGGCGGGCTCCACTGGCAAGTCAACACTGCAGCCACCGCTCCCCGGGCCCCCGACCAACAGCCGCGCACTCCCATTCACTGACTCAAGGACCGGCCGCCTCGCGGGAGAGGGGGGAGTCCTAGGGAGTACGGGCACTCCGCGCACGACCAGCGAGCCCACCACCTCAGCCGAGTACAGTATCGCTGGCAAGGACCCCGTAGGCGTACCTGGGCAACGGATGGGCGTCCCCGGTCACTTCTGTGCTACACCGGTCGAAATCCTTCACAATGGGGCCTCTTCTAGATGACAAGTCCGAGCTCCGGACGGAGGGCCCAGGTCCGGTGACTTGCATTAGCACTCCAGCCATCCTCCAGCCCAACAGCACAGACACTACGTAGGACAGGCTGCTACTTCATTAGCTCCACCCACTGCACAGGCCTCACGCTGCTCCGGATTCCACCACACTTGGGAACTCGAATCTCCCGGCCGTCCCAGTCTTTCAGGACAGTCGCAATAGCGTTCCGAGAAGTGTATGCACCTGTTTCTGAATTTGGCCGGATTAGCTACCCTGGCCCGGAGCCCGTCGCTTAAGCGACCGCCATTATGGGCTGCAAGCCACGCCCCTAATGCATCAAGGTTAATGAAAATGATTTTGCAATTTCCTTAATATTTGTTACAGCTGATCTATTATTAGAAACCATCTTGAATGGAATTATGCATCTTTTTAATATTATGTTTTTGCTTTTCGTTGTCAAGTTTTTTGCCACTGAGGTGGAATCATAAAGATAAGTCTTTGTCTACCAGTAACATACAAATTCAGTCGATTTTATTTATCCGATTGGTGGTCTCAGAGAGAGAGAGAGGTTCCACATGCCCCTCTGCATTCCTTTTATCCTCTGCAAGTGTGTTTTCTTTTTTATGTTAATGTTTAGAAAATTCCCTTTGGAAAGGGGTTTGGAGAAGCAATTGTAAACTAGATTTGGATTCTTTTTAAAGAAGGTAAATCGCAGCTTTCTTACCCCCTAAGAGTTACTGGTGTCTCTGTTATGTTATGCAGACATGAAGGGCGCACCCAGGAGAGTATGCTGGTGCTGAGCAGGGGTGAGTCTAGCCAGCCTTAGGGCCTAGTGGGACTACTCGAAAAGCCAGGTCTTCAGCTTCTTGCTCTCAGCATATGCGCCTCAGGAGGTCCTCCTGCTTGAGTGTCCAGTGTGCGTCCTGTGCATAACCTATGTAGCTCTGGGTAGGGCCCCTCAAGCCCAATGCTGTAGGGCCCTGGATACCCTCCTGTTTTACCTTTACTCTGCTCTTGGGTTGGTTTCATAGACCTACTTGTATTGTCTGGGGGTCCTCCTGGTTCACCCTAACTTTGCCTCCACTCTGGATAGGTTTCAGAGACCTAAGATCTGCTCTGCTTCTGGGTTGGCCTCACATACCCATATATGTAGTTTCTAGGTCCACTACTGACTTGCCGTAACTTTGTTTCTTGGTAGAGTTCATAAACATATTCGCCTAGTGTCCAGGTCCCCTTCCAGTTTGCCCTAACTTCGGTTCTGGGTTGACCTAATAGAACTACTATTGTATTAGCTAGGCCCCCTCTTTTATTCTGCAACAATGTAAACTTCATGGATTAAATTCGCCCTGCCAAGACTCTGACCTCTGGGTTGCTTAGATATACCTCTGGGTTGCCCTGTTTACTGTGGCTACCTCAGTCAAATTCATAGTCCAGAATATATTGTCAGGAAGCGGTGCAGAATACACTTATCATTACATGCTTGTACTACATGGCACCTTTCTTGAGGCGCATGAGCCTGCATGTCTTCAGACGTAGAGGAGGATGGAAGGGTGCACAGGGTGTGCACTCATTTCATGAAACAGTTGAGTAAAAGAAAGAAGGACCACATGTACAATGATTCCAAAGGACTCACAAGACATGCAGAAGGAAGCAGCTTTCTTGAAAGCATACGAATAAAAGTTCCTTGTGTTCCATATTGTCTGTACTAGGTAATTGGGATTACTGAAACCACAGATTTTCCATAAAAAGATAACAAGCTACAGAGCCTTCTCGGGTGTCGCCCCGAAGATTTAAAACTCTCTGCCTCTGGATGTCCGCCTAAACTCGTCTATCGCCTCCTTCAAAAAAGAAGTGAAAACATTTCGGATGAACAAGTTTACGCCATAAGATAACACCTTTTGTTTATTGATTGTATTCATGTCTGTTATTCATTTATTGTTTCTGACTACTACATTTCTGACTTCCTATAGAGGTCAAGCTTATTATTTTGTTTATTCTCAATGTTTGTATATGTGACTAGATTTGTTTTCACACCTATATCCTCCCTCCCCCTTCATATAAATTGCTGTCATACCCTCTAGGGCCATGTTCGTGTTCACGCTATACAAATCTTTGTAAATAAATAAATAGTTGTTTCAGCCGGGATTTGTTGTTGGAATCCTGTCATCTGTTCTTCCTTAAAGTGGAGAAAAGACGTCTTGGAACAAGAAAAGTATCTAGCAAGATACTTGCTAGATAGTTTTTACAAGGAATCATTCATAGAGATGCTGAATTTTATTTTATAGCAGTAGTCGTCAAAAGAGATCATGAATTCTAAAGCACCTCCTATTTCACTAGAGTCATCCTTAGGATTATAAAATCTATTGCATTTTTCACTTTAGAATGAATTATCCATTTTGATTATTAACTACTTGAACGTCAATGGATGTGTGTTAGCACAACTTATTGTTGCACAGTATACTGGCATCAAAGATAGTAAATACCTACATTGATATAAATAGGCTCTTATGCCTTATAGAAGTCTGAACAAGTTTACTAAAACAAAAATAAGTCTGTGAATCACAAATTTGGGTATCAAGAGGTTCTCCTCAGCACCCAGTGAGCATAAATGCACACATGTACAGAGCACAGTTTTACGACCAGATGAATAAATACACCGTTTTGCGATTCTGATAGTAAATACCTACATTGATATAAATAAGCTCTTGTGCATTCTCAAAGTCAAGTTTGCTGAAACAAAAATAAGTTTGTGATTCACAGAATTGGGTATCAAGAGGTTCACCTCAGCACCCAGTGAGCATAAATGCACACATGTACAGAGCAAAGAATTTAGGGCCAGATGCATCAATACACCGTTTTGTGATTGCCTATTTGCAATTCATTGTGATTCGCAATTAGTAAATCGCAAAATGGCATGCATAAAAGTGTGTTGAACACTCTCTGCGATTCCTAGGGGATCGCAAATGACCTACCTCATGATTATTAATGAGGTAGGTCGCAATTTGCGATCCCCTAGGAATCACAAAAATCACAGGCATGGTGGCCTGCTGCGGTCAGCAGATCACCATGTCAATGATTGCTTTTAAATAAAGCAATTTTTTTTTTTTTGTAAAGCAGCCCATTTTCCTTAAAAGAAAACGCCTTTACAAAAATAAAAATGAAATGTTTTCCTTTCATTTTTTAAGGGCAGGCAGTGGTCCGTGGGACCACTGCCTGCTCTTAAAAATACTTTTACAAACATTCACAAAGGGGAAGGGGTCCTTTGCGGACCCCTTCCCATTTGCGAATGGGTTACCACCTATTTGAAGTAGGTGATAAAATGCGAATGTTTTGCAAATGCACTTCAGTCGCAAAACATTCCTACATACCAATGCGATTCGGTATTAGGAAGGTATGCCCTAAACATGACCCTTCCTAATAACGAATCTCAAACCCATTTTGCGATTCAGTAACAGCTTACTGAATTGCAAAATAGGGTTTGCTCCATCTGAAAAGCATTTTTTGCATGCGCATAAGGGCTGATTCTGCGAATTGGCCCCTTTGCAAAGACAAAAATGCCTGATGCCCCATAGAGTTTTTACACACAAGTACCATTCGAGGTCCCATGAATGAAACTGTAACAGCAACATAGTGGAGGTGTAGAATAATCTTGTGAGAAAGACTAATGCTGACATTTGAAATAATACAAGAATGTAAACTTTTCCAGGGATGAGCAAAGTAGTTGTCAATCCTCACTTATTATTGCCTAGTATGAGGCTGTATGCATCATCACTGGACTGCTTGCTACAACTACAGCTAACATGGGTAGGCAAATGTTTGTATTTATGGTAGTAAACCCTGATGAGTGGTGGGAAACCACTAGAGAAGCGTGATCCGGCATTTTATGGGCCCACACTTTACCATACTCTTGTTCCTCCGATGAATCTTTCTTGTCCGCGCGGAGGGGAAAGGGAGTTAGCAGTGGACCTCTTTATTAGACAGTGCAACCTGTTTGACTACACAATGAGGACCAGGTATTGGTAGCCAAGTTTAAAATTGTTTACTTCAAATTAGTAATCAGATTCAAATAGATCACTCTCAGCACCATTCTATAGAGATACAGTATTGAAACAGGGAGTTCAAGTCTCCTAAATAATTGAGAATTAAACAAACAAGTAGTTCAACAGCTGCTATGCAGAACAACAGCACTAATACCTGATGTTCAGAAAAAAGCCTTACATTATTTCGTCTATACATTAGTAGTCTAAATATTCCAAGCACTTTCCAAAGAGGAAGAATGGTTCAGTCATTTAAAGAGTCTCAGAAATCAAAGAATTCCATATAGGAAAGAAAGGAATGGTACAGCAAAGAAGAAGGGCAAACATTTGCATTTCAGAAGCTCAGTCAAAAGGCTTCATGGGATTGGGTAAGTGTCACCCTAAGGCACACTTAAGGTAAAACACAAAAGAGTCATTGAGGTCTAAACCTCTCAAAGTCCATTCACGGAACATTTAGGAATCATGTAAGGGGTCTGTAAAAGAGTGCATAGGGTCTGCAGAAGGAGTTCAGCATGGCCGTTCGCTAGAGTCCGGGGAGAGACTCTGCATAGTTCTGAAAAAAATAATTCGGCCCAAACCACAAAGGCAACTGGTTAGTTATATAATCCACAAGTCCAAAGGTGACATCCCTTCAGTTGCAACATCCTGAGAAGTACATTGCCCATGGGATTCACACGTTGTGGACTGCAACAGTCCACAATAGTTCCAAACTAGACACTAGACATTTCTTTTACACACCTCGGTTAGGGAGAAATTGTCCATTCATTAACATTTCAGTTCTTGTGTGCTTGTCGTCAAGGTATTCTTCCTAGGCTATATATCCAGCTCTAATACAATAATGTATCTATTCTAAAGTAGCAATGCATGCAAATTACTGCAATAACTGTCAAAGTAGCAGAAACGGATGACAGTGAATTATGAAATGCAGCATAGTGAAATACATCCCTACAGAATCATGACAACAAAAAGTATTAAACCAAGGGTGCACATTTAATATGCGTATGTTTGAATAAGCATAAACAGAATATACTTTCTTTAGTAATATAGTCAATATTGCATAAGCGTACAATGAATACTCACATTTCTCAATAGTAAAAATGACTGAGAACTATATTTGAAAGTACCTACATTTAATATTAATGCATCCATTACACAAATCATATCTTTTCTAATAAAATCATATTTTACACATAAAAGGATAATTTTAGAGTAAAAATGAAGTTACTACATGTTACCCAGAAAACATACCACATGTTTAAAACTCATATGTTAGCAATGAAGCACAATAATATGAAAAAAGCTATTCTTTCATTTCATCAAATGATTATTTCTAAATTCATTCATATCAAATGCATGTCTGTTAATTAAGGATGGTTCATAAATTAATATTTCAATAAATATGGTTAGACACAATGGGCCACATTACAATGGTGATTGGACCACCACCCTGTCTGTGGCAGTGTGATCGCCGATAGACCTACGAGCTGACGGTCGTATTACAATGTGCAGTGGTGGATCCACAGTGGTTGGAGGCCAGACCACTGCCTCCGACAGGATCTAAGAATCCGGCGGGCAGTGGTCTGAGCTGCCTCTGACTATGACAGCAGTGCCGAGTCAGGCAGCACCTTCCAGATTTGGATATCCCTCTCTGACAGCCTTTACATGGCGGGAACACAGCCATTTGCAGGATGTTGGAAAGGGATATTGGGGACCAAATATGGCCCGTCCCTCATGTGCCACTGTTGAGTGGCTCAAGGGACACATGTGGTGCCTCCATGCACCTAGGCAAGTCAATATTCCTACCGGGCCCAGTTCTCCCAGTTGTGACCCATCAAAAGTCTGGGGTTCCCAGGCCCCCCTCATCTGAGAGCCACTTAGGGGTCTCAAGTGACACCCACCAGCAGCCCCAGTCCCATATAAGGTCTCACAAAAGGATGTTCAGTTGCTGGAACCAGGAGGTCGGCACTTTAACTGAGAGCTTAGTAAAGAAATAAAGTAATCATTATAGCATGACCATTTTGGACACAGAGACCCTGGCCATAATCGGACATTTAGCAGAGCGCCAGAAAAGAACACAGGATTGAAGGGACTGTAGGGCTTTCCCTAGATTACCCTCTCACAAATCCTCCAGGGAATTAAATATCTGTATGGCCATGTAACGGAAGGAGGACTGGCGCCATGTCAGGTCTAGAGGGAGATCTGCGGGTCTCGTAGTCTCCAGTAACACAGGCAATACAGAGGTCTTGGTCTTATTGACCCATAGCCCAGAGACCCACTCAAAGTCCTCTTGAAGGTCTAATGCAAGCAAAGTATCCCCATGGCCATCAGCTAAGTAAAGAAAAAGATCGTCCTCATAAAGGGAGATAATGTGTTCTCAGCCGTCAACTATTAAGCCCATGCCCAAGCATTCAATGTGGAATAGTACGGCAAGGGGTTCAATGGCTAGCGCGAACAAGAGAAGAAACCAGGGGCATCCTGCCTGGTACCTCTACACACCTTGTAATGTGGGAGGCAACATTGCCTTTCTTAACCTGGGCAGTCGGAGCGGTACAAAGGAGTCTGCCCAGTTGATCCAGCAATCTTCTGGGCTGAGATGAAGCCATTCTGGTCGCTATGTATCAGGACGGGCATGTGGGGAAGAAGTCGGAGGGCCAAGATCGTGTTAACATTTTTTAAATCCATATTAAGCATGGAAAGTGGGTAAAACTTCGAGGTTCGAGATTCCTGGTTATTGGTCTTTGGAATGTCGATCACAACTGCATCTCGAACAGTGGCGGATAGGGTCCCCAAGCTCAAAGACTCAGCATACAATAATTCCAATGTAGGGACTTGCATCCCAGCAAAAGTGAAGTAGAACTTCGTGGGCAGGCCATTAGGACCCAGGATCTTACCCACTGCCATTTTCCTTAATGGCAAAATCAGATCTCCTGCCCCGATACCGGCCCTCCTATATCCTTCCTCGCATCCGGCGGGAGTTCCCGCAGTGATAGTCTATCCATGGAGGCTATCTAGGGGCCATAATATCAAGAAAGGGTGCTACATTATCGCCGCTTTTATCAGCAGGAAACTGCCACTAAAGCGGCGATAATGGGCTTGATAAAATGCCCTTGTGAATTCCCATAGAAACCCAGGTTCTGGTATTAACTTGGGCTTCTATGGGAATTCACAAGGGCATATTATCAAGCCCATTATCGCCGCTTTAGCGGCAGTCCTGCCAATAAAAGCGGTGATAATGTAGCGCCCTTTCTTGATAATAAGGCCGCAGGTCTCTGTAGGGATTTGATCTGGGCTTTTATACAGGATTTTATAGTACCCATGGAACAGGGCATTGATAGCCCCCAGGGAGTATATTAATTCGCCATCCTTTGTCCGAATGTGTGTTTTTGGGGCCCCTGGGATTCATTTCGATTGAACCAGGCCAGCTGTCTGCCCAAGCACACCCCAGTCCTCATGCACTTTGGCAATATTGTTCTTTTGATCTTGGCAGCGTATCATCTCCAAGGTGGATTTAATTTTTCCTTAGTCTCTTGGAGTATGTCTAAGGCTGCGACATCCGCAGGGCCGGACTTGGGAACCATAAAAGGCCCTGGCAAAGTGCTCGGCCGGCTTCCCGGGTGGTTGGATGTGCAGCCGAGCAGTTCGTCAGGGCCGGCTTCGGCCGATTTTGTTACAGGGGGCGATATTGCAGCTATGCTGCAAAAATGTCCCTGCAACAAAAACGGCCTCCAGGGGCCCAAAACTGGTCCCCACCCTGACAGCCCACCGGGAAAATGGCCAGTCCGGCCCTGGACATCTGCACCCAAGGCATTTTCCAACCCATTCAGTTTATCCTAAATAATGACAATGACCTCGGACCACCACCTTGGAGGCCTCCCATTTGATCAGGCCAGACATGGCGAACCCTGGTTAAGGTCAAAATAGCTGGAGATTAACTCCCCCAGAGAATCATGGAAGCATTTGTCCTCTAGAGACAATGGGCTAAGCCTCCAGTTGAAAATCTGTGGGTGTCATTGCAATCTCAGCCACTGCTTGAAGAGCAGCAGCCCGTACTTGCTTTGTTTGCAACGGAGAAGGTCTCTTCAGTGCTCCATTGTGGGATATCCCATGGAACCGTCTCTATGCCCTGCCCTGGGCTCAGGGCGTGCCACCAGAAGAGCCAAACCAGATTTGTAGGCTTACAGCCAGTCACAGGCCTCCTTGGGGTTGTCACAGAAGTGGGTGGTGTGGCCAAGGATTATCTGGGGTTTTGCAATCCTTCGGTACGTCTTCTTGATTTCAAGGACGGAAGCTTATTTGGTCTACAATGCGGCATTGAAGTCTGGAAACACTGAGACCTTGCCATTGGCAACCATGTAGGGATCTTCAATGCATGCCCTCTGCAGTATAATATCTCTGTCTTATAGTGAAGCAAACAGGGCGAAGGGGGCGACCCGGCACCCGCGGAAGCGCCGGCACCCTATGGGCATGTTTCATCGAAAACAAGGAAGTCAGGCAATTCGGGGCAACCTTTGTTCGGAGCCAGTGTTCAAGGTACTCCACCATATCATTCCCCTCCGTGGCTTTAGGTAATCCCACCACCCCCGGATGTTGTTCCACCTATTGCACCCTTCTGCGTCTTTGACCAGGCATTCAAGAACCTGCACTCTTTTAGTCAATTCCACCATCTAGTGTGTTAATTTCAAATGGCCAGGATTCAGGTTCCTCATCACCATGGTTTCTACCTCTGTAACTCTGTCTGGCAACATGTGATGGTCAGCCTGAAAGAGGGCCAGGCTTATGGATACCATGCAATGTTTTGTTGTAGGGTTACTTTGGCGTCAGCAACCGCAGTTAGGATTTTACTAAGTTGGATATGGATAAGGTCCGAGGGAGACCCATGTCCCACCGAGTCCGCAGGCAAGGGTGTGAGTGATCTCTGGGGATTGGGCTGTGCCCCTGTCTGCCTAGCCCTCATCTTCCCCATAGTTGTAGGACTGGCAGGCGAGTACACATGATTCAGTACAATTAGCCCCAGGGGGGTCCAAAATGATACTCCTGCGAAAACAAGTGCAGTACAGCGAAAAGAATATATGCCCTATTGACTTCTCAGCAGTTTAGGTTAGCGGGGTCAGGGTTCGAGTGGAAAAAAGGTAACAGGAGATAAGGCAGAGTTGGAGGGTGACAGGAACCACCCCCGAAAGGAGCATACAGCAGCGAGGGTCTCACCGGCCTGGCAAACAGTACTTCCGCTAGTCCTCACTCAGGGGCGACCAAAGCTGAGGGGAGAAGAGCAGGTTAAAGCACTCAAGAGGGTGTGCAGACAGAATATCGAATAAAAAATATTGAGTTGCACAAATATCGAGTAAAAAATATTGTGGTTCAGAAATATCGACAGTAAGAATATTCGTGGTCAAGAATATTGACTTAAGGTAAGTAATATCGACTTTAAAAATATCGAAGTGTTTAATATCGTTTGCAAACATGTAGAGGTTTTTAGGATGGCGGACGGACAGACTCCAGTCCGCCCGCTACCCTAGCGGTGCTGGGAACGGCCGCCAGTTGTGCAGTGGTCCCGCAACGCCAATTAGGATGCGACCGCCACCATGGCGGTCGCATCCTGTATATTTAACATTGTGGTGGACGGTGCTGTATTCAGCACCCGCCACAATGTTAAAAGGCATGTTGTGCATTTGCATGCACAACCTGACAAGCACCACGTGTTGCCTGCCACCTTGTGCATGCAAATGTCGGGGCGTACCATGGGTTCCCCCCCAAGTGCAGCCACCCACCCCTCAACCCCTGCGCCACTCCCTGGGGCCATACACAGCACCCAGGCTCACCTCCGGCTGGTACGCGGCTATCGCGGGCGGGCTCCGCTTTGTGTCACGGTCTTGAGGGGGGGTCGCTTTTGGCTTGCGCGACCCCCAGGGCAATCTTCCGGTGCCCGGGCTCCCCCTCGGCCGATGGGCCTCTTCTCAGTGGGGCACGGTCGCGGCCGACTCGGGTGGGCTCTGGTCGGTCCGCCTATTATGGTGGGGCACCTGGTTGCGACCACAGCGGGTGGGCTCCGCGTGGTCCACACTTCTTCAGCAGGCACGGCGCATGAGGTGCGGGGTCGGCTCCCGGTCACCTCGACAACAGCGCATGGGCCTGGGGCACAGCACACGCCCCGGGGGTCTCTCGCCGGCCGGTGCTGCTTCCACTGGGGGTGCCCTTCCCCCGGGCAGTATTCTCTCCCCCTTTTTCATGCGGATGCTGCTCTTGGGGTTACAGCACCCTCGTCGCCATTGTTATGTCGTGGGCCCAAGGCCCACATGAGGGTAAAGACTGCGACACAGACACCAGATAGATAGTGGGTTAGTGAGCCACGAGCACGAGCGCTCGGCTCTTTTTATTAACTGTGTCACGTGATGTTGTGACATCAGTGGTTGGTGGGTGTTAAGTGTAGGCTTACATTTTTAACCCTAGACTGTGTCTGCTAGGACACAACAGTTCACCAGGGGCCTACAGGAACAGCTCCACTCATGGATGAGCCTGCCAGGCCCTCTGCCTCCAAGGAATCCCACAGTTTAGAGCAGCTGGGGCACCCCCCCCGTCACTCAGAGCACTGTCCTGTGCACACTCTTAATCAGGCAGGATATGGGCAGTGAACCATATGGTTCCTGCCTCTCCGATTGCAGGATCAGCACCGGACCACAAACCAGACCCAAGTCTCCATGCTCCTGGTTGTACTCTGCATGGGGCTCAAACCCCCAGGTCATGCTCAGGGGTCACACACTGCAAGCGCAGCTCCGACTCACAAAATCTGCCTGCACAGCGGTCCCAGGCTCATCCTAGATTATAGCTGCTCCGGGCCATGGCCACCATCTTGAGCCTTGGGGCGTCTCGAACCAACCCAGCCCTCGCATCCTTATCTGCAACCCTTCGGTGGTCTTCGGCTAGTGAAGTACACAGCGCAGCACGTAGTGTCCATCCCCCAGCACGGGGAAAGTTCCTGGACTATTACTCACACATCCACCATCGTAGGCTCCTTAGCCATGCTCCACCCATCTGAAACTCTATTGAAGAGAATTGCAATACTAAGCTCTGGCTACACATTTATAATTGTTGTCATTCTTTTCACCACAAAGTGCAGAAATACACATCCCCACCCCTAAAATGTCCACTTTCGTTGCAATATATCATGCCTTCCATTTGAGAGATTCACTCCTGGCAAAGAATTGCCTTATTAATCCACTACCACATCAGCCACATCATGATAAAATTTAAACTGTCAGTTGCTCTGGCCAACTTGCACTTGGCTTTGTGAGATGAATCATATTCCATGTCGAGCAAGTTAATGCCAGTGGACTAGAGAAGAGGCGGAAGAGGTTATTTCACCAACAGCAATAAATGAGACTGTTCTATACCGGTATACCTAATGTGGTAACAGCAGAAGTGATACAAATGAAAGAATCTATTATGCACCGCCATATTCAACATAGATATCAAGACTACTTACTTCACTCCTCACATACGTCCACCAGAACACCAGTTCAGGTTTCAATTGAGAAAACAGTCATCTGATACTAGCCATTCCATGGTGAGATGTGGAGGCCAGCTAGTATATGCTCTGGCCTTCCAGGACATGCAAATCCTGAAAATCTGAATAAATAACCCCCAGCTGTGCTCCTTCTGGGAGGATGTGTTGTCCACACTTGAGATGGTCAGAAGGATACAGAGTCAGGATCCTGGGAGATGGGGGCTATCCGAGTCCCTTTTCACTAGACCCTGGACATTAGCAGGCCCACATGCAATGATCATAGGAAATTATGAGTGTGCTTTGTTGGTGCCCCAGTGCTGAGCAATGCTGTTACTAAATTCCCCCAGTGACCTGATGTGATTCTCATGCTAACCTGACCCTGTGTGATCCACTGCTCTTGGTAACTAGGGGTATTAGACCGGTGTAGTAAAATAAAGGAACTGCAGCCTATGAAGGAAAAAGACCACCAGTACCCACCTCAATGCCTGACCCACTGGCCTAACTTCTTGTTTCACAGGCTTCTTCTTAGCTGATCCCAACAGAGGGATGTTGCCATTTAGCAGAGCCTATGGATACATAAACAAATAAACTACTCACTAGTGGGTTTAAACGTATTTGAATTTGAACCATAAAGAAATATTGTCCCAGTGGAGCACATGATGCAGGATCTTTTCAGGTCAGCACCTGAACACACATCTCTTGTGAAGATGAGAAAGACTGAATGGCCTCTGTTGATGCAGCCTGATATCCAAGAGTTCTACCAAAGCATATTCATGCCACAAACAAGGCCCCATCCTCTTTCTGAATTGAATTTAAAATAACATAGCCATGCTATCATAATTCAAAGCATGGTGATTTCGCTCTTTGCTTGTAGTTCAGCCCCATGCACTCTCTATGAGACATTACATATATTACAGGATATACATTGTACCCATTAAGTGCTGTCATACCCTATTCTTTTGAAGTCCTGATATCTCATGTTATGAGCACTTAAAAGTGATAGCAGTTGGTGCCACAAGGAAATTACCATTTTCCATAGTAGCTCCTGCAACCCACAGTTTGAACTGAGACATGTGCCATTTACTGTAACATGTCTGACTGGGAGGCAACTTAACCAGCTATCTGTTCTAATTCTCAGACTGATGCACTTTGATATTGACAATTTCTAAACAGGTAACTTAGGGCCCAATTTAAATATTGGTGGTATGTATACTACACCGCAACGACGACCGAGTATACATACCGCCAACATGACGGTCCGCCTGCCTGATTTAAATGCGGGAGGGATTTCGGTTTTGGTACAGCAGTAACTACTCTGTCACCACCATTGCCAAAACTGGATCACTGACATAATATCGACAACCAAAATATAGAATACACAATATTGGCGTCAAAATATCGACTACAATATTATCAAATGACAATACCTATTTAAAGAAATACAAAAATATCGAGTACAAAATATCGTACATAACAAATATAGAAACACAGAATATCGAAATAATAAATATCGATAAAAAAATATAGTTAAACAGTAAATTAAATACAAAGTAACAAAAATATCGAATGCAAAAATATAGATAGCACGAACATCGATTTTCTAAAAATATTGACTATATAAAAATAGGCTAATAAAATATAACTCGAACAAAAAAAAATATTTACATTATAATACACCTCAAAACAATTAAAGAACATACAATAATACCTTACTAATACATATACATATCAAAATAAAACAGTGACACAGAAAAAAAATGATATTCTTTAAAAATAAAACGTTCACAAATATAATGAAAAATACATTTAAAAGACAAAAACTAAAAGAAAATATTTTAACACTAATTGATAACTAACTAGCGTTTCCCTTATATGAAAACAAACAGCCAAATTAAAAAAAAATACAAAACAACCCATGAAATGCTCCCATTTCACAATAAACCAATAAAATGAAGCAACTAATTAAATACACAGTATAAAAGACCAAAATGTTTGCATCTATTTGCTACTTCTAACTCAAACGAAAGAAGAAGCTGAAACTCTTCAAAAATGTAATATTGCAGAACTACTCAAAGTAAGTTAAACTATTCTTTAAAAAAAACAAAAGTAGTAGACTAGAAGTAAAACTATTTATAAGATCAATGTAGTAACCTTTATTTTATACCATTTAAATCTCCTCTAAAGACATATCCTAAACACACCACAAGACTTTCTACATCTTCCCCAGAGAAAATAAATGAATGTAAGTATATTTAAAATTTCTATGACACACCTACAACAATTATTAAAATAAAAGCTCTAATACATATTTTATTTGTTTTCTAACTAAAAAAGTAAGAATATATTTTTCATTTTTTCCAAAAATCTTAAAATGCTAACTCCTAAATAGCTTCCCCTCTCAAAATTAAACAAAAGAATACAATAAATACATGTTTTTTTCTCTAACCAACAGAAAATACATCATCAAAATACAAATAAAAGCTTGAAACATTATCCTTGACATTTCAAATTACAGCAAAAGAAACATTGTAAGTATAATAACTGAAATATGAATGCATTTAAAATATATATAAAGTTTCTTATATTTAAAATGTATTTTTTCTAATCTCTCCTAGCATAACAAAGACAAACATGACTGAAGGTGCTGAATTTGTAATGTCTCAAAAAAATAAGATGTTATTATTATTTTAAAAAAATATATTTTTATTGGATTTTTTACATATTTATTCCCACCACCTCCCCTGGACAGGTAGACATTCTACATATTAATAACATGTGTTTAAATTGTTTTAAACATACGTACATAATCATTATATAGAATTTACAAAAAATAAGAAACAATAGCATAAATACATGACAGCATCAATATTAATTAGTTTTGTGCGTCTCGCCATTGTGTAAGAGCAGTCCAGATTTTCATGCCTCTTTCGCGTCGCGATCTACCTTTTCGTTTATATATAGCTATCTCGATGTTATAGACAGCTAAAAGCCTGGCTAACCACTGTTGAAATGAGGGTATTAATGGGTCAAGCCTAGCCGAGGCTAGGCATAGCCGCAGAACTGCCATAGCAATGAATATAAAACCGTGACCACTCTCAAGGTTATCTGGATCTTCCACCCCCAGTACTATTGCTTCATGTGACAAAATAACACTTCTACAAAGAACTGAACTTAAGAATCTCTCTATTTCTTGTATTAAAGGTAGTAACACTGGACAAGAGGCAAAAATGTGAACAGAGTCTGCTTTAAATAAATTACATCTCGGGCAACGAGTCCCTTTGCCAGTTCCCCATTTTGCAATCTTATCCGGCGTATAGTAGAGAAAGAAGCAGGTTTTGTAAAATTGTGCTTGGAGTTTGGTTGAGATAAGAATAGTTTGGGCTAACTGATAGGGGTATAGAAATCCTTCCTTAGAGATATTAAGTTTACTTTGCCACTTCATTGCAGTTTTATCTAAATCGTCTGGGAGCGTATCCAGTTGTAAACCATACACCCCGCCTATTGAGTCTTTCTTAGAGTGTATAATTATCTCTACTACTGTACATTTTTCAACAGGTGACCTTGCCCCCAGTTTATGAATTAAAAAATCCCTTATTTGGAGGTACTTGAAAAAGTCCCGCCAATCTAAGTCAAATTCTTCCTTCAAAATATTAAAGGATTTAATCCCCTGAGTAGAGTAGAAATCCCCTAATTGTGTTATTCCTAGATTATACCATTTGTTTACACAGTTATCCTTAAAAATCATTCAAGGAAGAATAGGGTTATTCAGAGCTGGAGTATAATATGAGATTGGTCCTATTCCTAGTATTTTCTTTACGACCTTCCATACTTTAAAACTACTATAAAGTGTCTTAAATTTGACTTTTTTGTGATAGCTGTCGTGAGTGTGCCTCCAGAAATAACCATAGCTGGCATTCCCCACTAGTAGCTGAAAGATTGAAGCGGTATGTTCCTCTGAGTTTTCTCCCCCTTGCAGTAATTCCTTACTATAGAGCAATACGCATGCCCAGTAATATCTCCTTAAATTGGGAAGAGCTAGCCCACCGCTGTTCTTAGGAAGAGTAAGATATTTATACGCCCGGCGGGGTTGTGCATATGACCATATAAATCTAGAAACGGTACGCTCTATTGCAGTGAACCACTGACTAGAGAACTCTAGACACACAGCCCTAAATAAGTATAGTATTTTGGGAAAGTACACCATTTTAATTGCATTTGCCCTCCCAATAATAGATAAGTGGAGATTATCTAAACGTCGTAAATCCTTTTGTATTGTATTCAACATTGGCCTAAGGTTTATGTCCACTACTTCCTCCAGCTTTGAGGAGATTGTAACTCCCAAGTATGTCGCTCCCTTCACTACCCTTAGATCGTCCATAGCAATTTTTGAGTTCAGAACAATTTGTGTCTTACTTTCGTTTAGCGCGTAGCCAGAAACCAACCCAAATTTCCTGGCTTCCGCCTCGATAGTCAGCATGGCTGTAATGGGATCTGCCGTGACTATGGCAATATCATCAGCATATGCTAATGTTTTTGTAGCATATCCCTGTGATATAATAGGTATTATATTGCTGTTTTTCTCGAGATAGCGAATAAAGGGATCTATGTATATTGCAAAGAGCAATGGAGAGCATGGGAACCCCTGGCGAGTTCCCCATGAAATAATAATTTCCTTGGTTAAGCTTCCATTAACGGATACAACGGCACTAGGTTTAATATACATTTTTTGTATCGCCTGTATAAATTTAGTCCGAAATCCCATTATCACCATTGCTTTCCAGAGAAACTGCCAGGAGACCCTATCAAAGGCCTTCTCTGCATCAAGCAGAATTAGGGCCATAGGGTCTCCTGTAGTTTCTGTTCCATCAAAGAGCGTAATCACTCTCTGGATATGATTTATCGCTGACCTTCCCGGAACAAAACCGTGCTGACTTTTGGCTATTACCTGGTGTATTATAGGTGCAATTCGATTTGCCAAAATTTTCGAATACATTTTCGAATCAGCATTTATTAGAGTTATAGGGCGATAAGACCCTAGATGTTCTGGGGGTTTCCTTTTTTTAGCAAAAATTACAATTTTGGCTCTGGACCAAGAGTTGGGCGGTTCACCCCCGGAAAAGATATGGATAATTAGATCACTTAAAACATGTTTAATTTCATCTATAAATGTAGCATAGAACTCTGAGGGGATACTATCCAGACCTGTTGCCTTCCCTTTCGGGAGGCTCTTAACTGCAGTTAAAACCTCTTCCATACTAGGAGCTTCTTCTAGTGTCTGCTGTGTATTTATCTCAAGGCTCACGCCCTCATAATTCTCTAAGTACCTTGCAATTTCGATTGTGTCCCTTTTGCAATTCTCCATATATAGTTCTTTATAAAACCTCCAAAATGCTTGCCTGATCTGCTCTGAGTCTTTTATCTGCCCTACCACAGGATCTATAATCTCCCTAATCAAGTTTGCGTTGACCTGTTCTCGCATTTGCACGGCCAATTGGTGACCCACTTGCTCATTGACCTCATAGATTAATTCTTTTTGTGCCGTGGCTTTCCGTATTGCCTTATTCGTATATATATTCGTAATTGCTGCCTTTGCAATTGCAACTTTGGCTAAGATGCTAGAGATATCCCCAGTAGTATCCCTATTATTGGTGGCATTAACGAGTCCTACTTCTGCTAACATAAGCTCTTCCTGCAGCATCCGTATTTCTTCTTTCTCTTGCCTGTTGGACCTAAGTGAATATGACAACGTCTCGCCCCGAACCCCTGCTTTCAAAGTATGCCATACTACCTCTATTGACATGCTACCAATGTTTTCGGCTAGGAACTTGGGGATCCAGTCTTTCATATAGAGGCGATACTGAGGATCATTCAGTAATGCTTTTTCGAATGTCCATTGCTTAGGCTCTAATTTAGTTGGTGGAATAGTCAATGTATATAAAAGAGGGTTGTGGTCAGATAATACCCTAGGCAATTTAGCTGTATGGCAATTCTTAATTAGTGAGTTTGAAAGTAATATGTAATCAATTCTAGCATGCGTACGGTGTGGGTTTGAATAAAAGGTGTAGCCAGGGTCACCAATATTAGTATTATAAGTTTGCCAGCTATCCACAAGTCCATGTACAAGACACAAATCCTTAAGAGAGCGAAATACTTTGGGTTTACGACCTTTATACACCCAGTCATCACTTAGGGACCAATTTGTCGGGAGGTTGAAATTGAAGTCCCCACAAACCATCACCGGAAGAGACCAATGTGACAATTCATTGGAGACCTCATTAAAAACCCCAGGGTCATCTGTTTTACTCCCGTAAATAGCACAAATTGTCAATTTCTGCCCTGTCTGGTAACTGCATTCGGTGATAGCCCAACGGCCAAACTTATCAGTTTTAGATTTATTAAACACCATTCCACTCCCTTTAGCCAGAGTAGCAACACCCCGAGTTCTAACACCTTGTGTGGTAGCACACACCAATTTAAACCCTAATGTATTTAACAACTGGCTCTGGGACCCTTCAATATACATCTCCTGCATACATATAATATTAACTCCCCAGTTTTGTAGGCCAATTGCAACTGTTTGTCTTTTTTTAAGATCGTTCAAACCACAAATATTCAAAGATAATATTTTTATCCTAGCCATGCTACTAATAAAAAGGTGCCATAATATTTATCCTGGGGTTTCTGGTTTCCTATGATCCCTGTATGTGTTTCCCTATAAGATTTCTTACTCTGTATGTCTAACCTGTCCTGCCTTCCCCCTTCCCCTTCCCCACCCCCCACCCACCACCACCTTTGAAGGTTACCTGGGCCTATCTGGACCAGGGGTGTGACCTCCGCGCTAGCGGGCCCTGTGGACTGGGCTAGATTATAAATATAAGTGATATCCTTATCTGTTGCTGGTTCAGCCAAGAAACCTGATTACTCTCATTACTCTGATAATGTCTCAGACTAAGGGCCCCATTAGGATGACGGGCGGACATTGTCCGCCCGCCACCCTATCGGAGAACGGGACCGCCCGCCATAAGGGCGGGGGTCCCGTGGGGGGAATTAGGATGTGCCCGCCACAGTGGCGGGCACATCCTGTAGTTTTAGCATTGTGGCGGGCGGTGCACTCTGCACCGCCCGCCACAATGCAAAAAATGCTTTTTCGCATTTGCATATGCAAAGCGGCAGGCACCGCGCGGTGCCTGCCGCTTTGCAAATGCAAATGTGGGGGGGTACCAGAGGTACCCCCCATGTGCCCCCTGACAGTGGCGCCAACCTGGGGGCCCTGCAGGGGGCCCCCGCAGCAATTGCCGCATGCCTTTCCGTGGCGGCATTGCCACCGCGGAAAGGCCCCTAACGTAAGCCATCCTAATATGGCTGGCGGTGTCCATTGGACACCGCCACCATATTAATCTATTACCGCCGCGGTCGCAGGGCGACCGCGGCGGTAAAGCGGCGGACGGTCTTTCCGTTCGCCATTGTCCCCTCCGCCATCCTAATCAGGCGGAGGGGAAAACAAGAGTGGTTGTCGGGCGGATTGCCTCCACCAGGGTGGCGGTGGCCACCGCCGCCCTGGCGGAGGCAATCCGCCCGATATTCTAATGGGGCCTTTAGTTTCAAAAGCTGCCCTGCGATTCAATTTATTGCCCACATTTCCATATGTACATTGAAATGATTAATTCGGCCTATCCGCTCCTTCTATCATGCTTCATAGTTAAGATTCTTTCCCTGAGTACCGAGAGCTAGACTCAGAAATTTCACGTAGATAGTCTTCTGCCTGTATTTCATTGTTTTTTTTTTTTTTTTTTTTGAAAAACTTTTATTGAGCCACAAAAAGATATGTACAAACACGGGCCCACAACCACACGGGCCGGCCGCTAACAGCAAGGCATGTTGCAATACAAGAAAAGCAGTGGTCGAAACCCCAGCGGTCAGGCGAGAACAGGATACAAAGTGCCGCACAGAGTGTAGAGCAGGATAAAAGACTTTTCTTATTTTAAATAAAAACTTAAAGAAAACAAACACAAAAACAAAGGCGAATAGCGTAATGAACAGAGTCTGCCCTAAAGGGGGGGGAAGCTCACGAAGAGGAGATACAAATTGCAAGCAATAGAATGAGTCAGGAAGTGGGGGGACAGAGGGGAGGTCAAGCAAACCATATGATTAATGAACGAACTGACGGGAATGCCAAGTCAGGGGGACAAGAGGACATCAGGGGTCTCTACCAGGGGAGGAGAACAGATGTTCCCACGATAGGCATTCCACTGACTCCAGATCTTCGTCCAGGCCCCTGGTCTGCCCCTAGCTGTGTACACCGTCTTTTCCCTGAACATAGACCAGTCCATATTTTCTTCCCACACAGACACTGTAGGGGGCCTTTGCGAGCCCCAAAGCTGCGCTATATCTCGCTTTGCAACCATGTACCCCAGGGTCGCCCATCTCGTCTGGGCCACAGTGTAATCATTGGATTCCCACACGTTCAGCAAACACCTCCGGGCCTCAGGCAACAGGGCAATCCCAGTAACATCAGCCATCACCGCAAGCACCTTAGTCCAATAATCAGCCACCTCCGAACACTCCCAAAGGATATGGAGAAACGTAGCACTCATCCCGCACCCACGTTTGCACAAACCATCCGGGGAGAAACCCATTGCAACCAAACGAGGACCAGTAACGTACACACGGTGTAATATCTTAAGCTGGACAAGGCGGAGCCGGGCGGGAATGGCGACCTCTTTCGGGGAAGACAGAGCCGATTGCCAGTCTTCGTCGTCCAAGTCCAGCCCGTCTCCAGTCCACACTTCTCGAAGCCGGCCGAGTAAATCCGCTCGATTGTTGATCAACTTCTTGTAGATCAAAGAGATAGTGCTATCAGGGAGATGACCGTCAAGTATACGATCTTCAAGGGGGGAGGATTCAGGGATGGCGGCACCGGAAACCAGAACCGAAGTCAGAGCATGACGGACCTGCAAATATCTAAAAAACTCTCTGTCACTCAGTTCATATTCATTCCGAAGGGCTTCGAAAGACTTCACTGCTCCGTTCACCTAAAGGTCACCCACTCTACAGATACCAATCATGTCCCAGCGTTCAAACCCCTTCGTAGTCCAGAGACTACCCAAACGTTCAGACGCATAAAGTGGAGTCGCCAGCGTGACTCGATCAACCCAGCCCATGCTCACATTTGCAGCCCGCCACACACTAACAGCAATCCTAGTCGGACCCGTAAGGTAGAGCCCAGCCGCCCTGGAATAAAGCACTCTATTGAAGTCTCCACCCGGCAATTGGAATTTGTCCATTTCAAAAGCCGGATTCGAGCCGGGGGAGTACATCGAATGGTTGATGGCGGACAACTGGGAGGCCCAGTAATATCTTCTGATATCAGGAAGCGCCATACCCCCGTCATACCAAGGGATGGTGAGCTTCGCAAGGGCAATGCGCGGACGCCCGTCCCAAATCAGCTGTCTCTGTAAACCCTCTACCTCCCGGAAATAACTAGCAGGGATAACATCAAAAGAATTCTGGAGTGCATAAAGAAAGCGCGGTAGGGACATCATCTTGAAGAGGGCGGCCCTGCCCAGCGGCGACAAAGGTAACTTACGCCACGGGCCACGTCCAGCCTCAATCTACGAAGTGGGGGAAGGAGATTGCGTTCGAAGCGGAGCGACGAGTCCAGTGTAATAAATATCCCCAAATATGTAAAGCCCGTTTGAGTAACCTGAATGGGAAATCTACGTGGTAGCGGAGGCAAGCCGCCAGAAATAACATACACACAGGATTTAGCCCAGTTTATAATCAAGCCAGAGTTCTTGCTGAACGATGTAAGGACGTCAAAGAGGACATTCAAAGATTTACGTGGGGAGGTAAGATAGAGAAGAATGTCATCGGCGTAAAGCGAAACACGATCCTCAAAGTCGGGGGACCACCGTATACCTTTAAGAGACGGCTCCCAACGGAGCCACGCAGCGAGCGGCTCCAATGCGAGAGCAAAAAGCAGCGGAGACAAGGGACATCCCTGCCTAGTCCCCCTACCAAGGGAAAAGGGTACCGACACTCGACCGTTAACAACGACCTGCGCCAAGGGGTTGGTATACAACAGTTTCACCCATCCGATAAACTCCGGGCCGAAACCAAACTTCACGAGGGCAGCCCAAAGGTAGGGCCACTCTATCGTGTCGAAGGCCATCGAGGCGTCCAATGAAGCCAAAATGGCCGGTTCCGTCAGGGACCCCGCCCTCGCAAGGACTCCATGAAGGCGTCGCAGGTTAAGGGCCGTGTTCCGGTGCGGGATGAACCCGGATTGGTCCGGATGAATCAAGTCACCGATGACCACCAGCAGACGAGTGGCAAGAACCTTGGCTAGAACCTTAGGCTCAGCGTTTAACAGGGAGATAGGCCTATATGACGCACAAAGGTCTCGGGGTTTACCTTCTTTAGGAATAACCACTATCGTGGCCAGACGCTGGTCATAGGGGAGTGTGCCTAGATCACGGGATTCCCGAAACATCGCTCGAAGATAGGGCGCAATCTTATCAGGCCGCAGTTTGTATAGCTCAATCGGCAGGCCGTTCGGGCCCATGGCCTTGCCCGAACGGAGAGATCGAATTGCCGCCGCTATTTCGTCCGTAGAGAACGGGGCATCCATAGATACCCGCTCCACTTCCGAAAGGCAGGGCAGATCTATATCACGCAACAAGAAGTGGGAGTCATCTTCGTCCCTAGCCGACACCGGGGAGTAAACCGTACGGAAATAATCCGCAAAACATTCCACTATCTCACCCGGGTCAGTCACTCTCACACCATCCAAAGTCTGAATCACAGGTACAACACGATTCGCTCTTTCCTTCTTGTCCAACCATGCAAGCAATTTACCCGCCTTATCCCCAACATCGTAAAGTCGGCCCTGTTGTTCCCTATACATCTTCTTGGCAGCATCCGTGACCAGGGACTTGTAGTCAAATTGCTTCAGACTAAGGGCATGGAGTTTGTCACACGTAACACCCGACTCCAGGTCAGCCTCCAACCCAAGTATTTCCGTTTCCAGAACCACCACCTCCCGATTCCTTGCCTTCTTAGTTTCAGCGATAAGAGATAGGGCCTGCCCACGAATCACCGTCTTAAAGGCCTCCCATAGGGACACTGCAGAGGAGACGGACCCTTCGTTGTCCAGAAAGTAGTGGTCTAAGGACTTGAGCAGTTGATCACGTGTCCCAGGAGAGCTCAAGTACCAAGGATTGATAGGTGCCACCCGCCCCACTGCTTCTATACCCATTTCAAAACAGAGCCAGAGCGGGGAGTGGTCAGAGATGCCCCGGGCCAGGTGTCTAATCTCCCGGACCGAGGAAGCCTGTGCCGCTGGCATGAGGAAATAATCAAGGCGGGACAAACTCCCATGAGCCCCGGAGTGGAAAGTATATTGGAGCTGGGTGGGATGTAGAAGTCTCCAGCAATCCACCAAACCAAAGGTATCCAGGAAACCACCCAGCCAAGCTTGGGCCAAAGGGGTATCCCTGGGGGGGTGACGATCAACCAAACCCGAGAGAACAGAGTTGAAATCACCAGCCAGGAAAAGAGCACCATCAGGAAGTCCCAACAGCACTCGGCCAACATCAGAAAAGGTGGAGGTCTGCAGGCCAGGGGGTACATAAACGGTAAATAGGGAAAGGGTCTTGCCCTCGTATCCTCCCACGAGGGCGGCATAGCGCCCTCTATCATCCAGGAGTAACTCGTCTATCTCAAGGGGAAGGGAAGACCGGACAAGGATGCCTACCCCTCTGGAGCCCGTAGTAAACCCCGAGTGCGCAACAAGACGATAGCCCCACCTATTCATCGCATGACAGGTATTACCCACTAGGTGTGTCTGTTGCAAAAACACAATATCAGGAGACAGTCATCGCAAATATCGCAACACCACCCCTCGTTTTATACGATCCCCCAAACCATTGACATTCCACGAAACAAACCTCAACCCATCAACCCCCATCCCAACATGTGACGCAGGAGCCACCCCACAAAGAGCAAGACACTGAAAATAAAGTTGCAAACATTACATCGCCTTGAAAAAAACAAAACACAACCACAAACACCCCACCAACCCACCCCCCAACACCCAACTCAACACCCCCCACCCTGCACCCCTGCAATAGACTAAAAAGCCACCCCAACATGCAGTGTGCCTGTCGCCCAAACAACCCCATTCTACAGAAAGACCCCGGAGGAGGAAAGGGCCCATGTCCCACCCGCCACCCCGAGGGAGGAAAAAGATGGGGAGACACAGAAAACAAAAACCACACAACTACAGAACCCCAGCTGAAATTGTCTTGTTACGGAGGCAGAGATATTGCTGTCAGCTCTCCACGCCACCCTCGGCCCCATCCGGGAGCTCGGCGGGATCAGTCAGGTTAGTCCGATCCGGCAAGGAATCCAGCCAATCACTGACGGTCTCAGGTCGATCAAAGAAAAATGTCCGCTCATTGTACTCAACTCGCAGCCTGGTGGGAAAAAGCATGGCATATTTCAGTCCCAAGTCTCTGAGACGCTTCTTGACTCCACGGAAGCCCATTCGCTGTCTCTGGACCAGTTGAGAAAAGTCCGGATAGAAATTCACAGTAGCATTCTCAAAAGCCACCGGGCCCTTCACTCTCGAGGCCTGCAGGATAGCGTCTCGGTCCCTGTAGTGAAAAAGCTTGGCAACGATGGGCCTCGGCGGCGCGCCTGGCTTGCCCCTTCCACCCGGAACACGATGGGCATGTTCCACCGCAAAGAATTTGCTCAACCCAGACGGAGCAAGGTAGTTCTGAACCAGGTCCTCAACAAGGAGATCAACGGAGTGAGCCTCAGGATTTTCCGGAACGCCAATTACACGCACGTTACAGCGTTGTGCCCTGTTCTCAAAATCCTCCAGACGATGGGTCATGAAATCGTTTGCCGTTCTAAGATTGCCAATCTCCGTCTGAAGCTCCGAGACGTCGGTCGTGAGACTAGTCGTCTTGAGGTCCAATGACGTCACCTTCTCATTGGTCTTGGACAGATCAGCCCGAATCAAGTTCACATCAATGGCCACAGTGTCGATTTTGTGAGCCAAGGCTTCGTACTGTTGGCCGATAGTCTCCTTCATGTTAGAGATGGCGCCCATGACGTCCTGTAGGGATAGCTCCGCCATCGGGTCCCCCATTGCACTCGGGGTAGATATGACGGCACCCGGGGACACTTTAGACTGGGTATACCGGTCCATGATGTTAGACTGGACCGGGCCCCCACGAAGGGGAGTCTTGGCCTTCCGTCTCTCTTGGTCCCCTCTGCCAGACATGGCGGAGAATGAGCCCCCGAGGGACCCTCGCGACCTGGTGAAAATGGCCGCCGAAAAACAGGGCGCCACCGTCCAGAAATCACCAACGGGGGCAAGTCAAGGTGGGAGACGGCCCGGACAGATCCAAATCGAGCGAAAGGCTCCCTTACACTGCTTCGTTGTTGGGTCAGCCACCGGCCAGACACATCGGTAGAGAGACGTAGTCAGAGTGGGAATCGAAACCGAAAGTTAAGAGGGGGACTCATGAGTCGAATCCCACTGCCGCTGTTGTTCAACTTAGACACGGCATCAGAGCCTCGCCAAGTCCCGGGAGTGCCCCGAGGCGGGCCTCGGAAAGTTCGATTCGACGTATCTTCGGTGCCTCCGGTCCAATTCAAAATCCGAAACCAGTATTGAGATCAGCCCAGGTTCCTCTTCAATAATCCATTTAAGAATCCAGGATATTTTCAGGATATTATGCCGGGAGTGGCGGGGGTCCGGAGAGCTCCGAGCTCACGCGGCCATCACGGATGCCCGCTAAGCTCCTCCCATGTATTTCATTGTTAAAGCTTCTTGTAGTGCCTTTGAATATTATTTTCAAGCGTGCTGGATTTTGCAAAAATACTTTTGCTCCAAGTTTTTCAAACGGTTCAAATAGCTGACGCATTTTCCATCTTCGCTCCACGGTAACGTGGGCGAAGTCCGGTTTACAAAGAATTTGAACCCCTTGTAGTCTCTTTGGGTAGCAGGTCTTGCTAGATCGTAAATGTTTTCCCGGAGAAGGAAATTACCAAAGCAGACCAACATTGCCCTCGAGTATTGATTTTGCTTTCTGGAATGCTTTGATAGCGTTAAAGGAAAGCGATGTGCCCGCTGTACTTCCCTTTCCATATCCCAGGCCTCCAACTCCGGAAATGATGTTTTGAGAATGTCAATCATTGCCCCTCTGGCGTCGCTACCCTCTGAGTTCTCCGGAATTCCAAGGAATCTCAAGTTATTCCTTCTAGATCTGTTTTCCTGATCTTCCATTTTGGTCATAAGATCTCTTATTGCTCCATCTTGTTCTTTTCCTTTTTTCTGAAGCTTCGCGAAATCAGTTTCCAGGTTCTCGGTTCGAGTTTCAACCATGACCATTCTCTCAGAGATCTCAGAACGGATATTGCCCACTTTTTTCACTGCACCTTGTAGTTTTTCAATGGCCAATCGATTCTTTTGGCTGTCCTTCTTCACATCCGTGTGAAAGCTTTTAATCGAACTAAGCACCTGACTCAATGAGGGCTCCGTTGTTTTTTTATATCTATCTGTATTCTCATGTAAGACCGAAGTTTGACGTGGTGTCTCTCCCGATGTTTTGCTCTTTGGACTCCTTCGGGGAGGATTAGATCTACTTTTAGCATAATCCGTATTATTACCGGGATCTGTGGTTTCCTCATTCAACAAGTTTTGTTCTTTTTTGTTTTTTAACCTTTTTTTCCCCCACTTGTTTTTTTTCTCCTTGCATTGACTTCGCTAAATAATCTCGAGTCATAGGAGCCGGAGTTCTCCTGTAGTGCGAAATCCATTTGTGCGCTTGGGCTAGATTCTCTTGAATCGCTCAGTTTGCTGGAACCATTTGATTCACTTGAATCGCTTGAGATAGACATCCCTGTCTCGTATATATCAGATTCGGAGTCTTCATTTGAGAGAGAATGGTTCACTAAATGCGAATCTTTCCCAACCTGATTCGGAGATGCAACCTGATTCGGAGAAGTGTTTGGGCCCCCAAGCTCTTCGGCTATATTTTCTCCATTAGATTGCTCGGTTAGCTCCTTCTGGTTCGAAAGCGTTGCGTCTTTTTCTATGGATGCCCTTGTCTCTTGAAAAATAAGATGTTATTATGTTATATGTGACATGTGTATACTCAAGAAAAGCAATCTGGACTAAAAGTTTTTGGGGAAGTGTAGCAAATACTACTCAAACAAATGTTATGGTAGAGCCATTACTGAAGAAACTACAGTACTGTCTACAAAAGAACATAATCACCCCCCCAATACAACAGAGATTGAGGTCAGAGATGCTCTAGAAAACATTAAAGAAGCAAGTACCAATACTGAAAAACCTACCACTCAAATAATAAAAGAGGAACTATTAAAAGTACCTCAACATGCTTCTGGACAATTACCCTCAATAGATTCTCTGAAAATAAGTATTGCCAGACTAAAAAGAGCAACAACAACTACTACTACTAACCCTAAAACCTTTGAATAAGTTGTGATTCCCCCAGAATTAAGCATAACCGACAATAAGGAACAATTTCTTCTTTTCTACAACAAATGCCCTAACAACAGAATAATAATGTTTGCTACTGCAAACAATTTAATTAAATTACAACAATGTCACAGCTGGATGATGGACGGAACTTTCAAAACCTGCCCAAAACCATTTTACCAGCTGTACACAGTGCATGGATTATACCATCATTCTAATATACCATTTATGTACTGCCTATTACCAAATAAACAACAAAATACCTATATAGATGTACTAAATACAAGAAAAGAAGAAACCAATAATTATTTCCCACAAAAAATAATTATTGATTTCGAATTGGCAATGATAAATTCTATCTTAAAAACATGTCCACACGCAGCAATACAGGGTTTCTATTATCATTTTAACCAAAGCCTTTGGAGACATCTCCAAAAATCAACACTAAGGGGCCCATTAGGATGGAGGGTGGATTGCCCCCGCCGGGTCAGCAGTGGTCACCGTCGGCCCGGTGGGCCAATCCGTCCGCCATCCCTTTAGAAACCCCCCCGCCATATTAGAATGGCTGGGGGGGTACGCGGCAGACGGAAAGACCGTCCGTCGCTTTTCCACCTGGTGGACATGTCGACCGGGCGGAAAAGGGTTCTATATGGTGGTGGTGTCTATCAGACACCACCAGCCATATTAGAATGGGCGATCCTGAATGCCTTTCCGTGGTGGCAAGGCATGTGGAGTCTGCTTGGGGGGCCCGTTGCGGGCCCCCATGGACTCCGGGGGGGTAAATGGTGCACATGGGGGGTACCTACGGTACCCCCCTGCGTTTCAAAGAACAAAATGGCAGGCACCGCGCGATGCCTGTCACGTTGTGCTTTGAAACGCACAACATGCATTTTTAGCATTGCGGCGGGTGGTGCTTTCAGCACTGCCCGCTGCAATGTTAAAAATGCGGGATGTGCCCGCTAGTGTGGCAGGTGCATCCTAATGGGATGTGCAGGACCGCCACAGGCATTGCGGGCGGTCCCACTTCCCACCGGTTTGGCGGGCGGACAAAGTCCGCCCGCCATACTAATGTGCCCCTAAGTGTACAATATGCTACAGATAGCACTTTTGCCTACCAGGTTAAATAGCTAATAGCCCTGGCATATGTACCTGTCACCGACGTAGCAGAACACTACAGTATACTAATAGATATCCCCTATTACAAAAGAAATTAAGACAAATTAGCACCACTCCTAGACTACTTTGAGGATACATGGGTGGGAAGACTGCACTGATCTGAAGACATAGAAGGCAACCAAAGTTCCACATTCCTTGGTGGAATGTATACCTAAGTACACTAAACAAAGAAGCCAAAACAAATAATAGTGTTGAAGGATGGCACAATGCTTTCCAAGCAACTACAAGTAGAGGGAAACCTACCGAACAAAAACTACTGCAATCTATACAGAAAGAACAAAGCTATCAAGAATTACGCATAGAACTATCTGCAACTCAAATTGCTCCTAAATTAACCAAACAAAGTAAACAAATGTTTCAACTACCACAAAGTCAGGTTACCCTATACCCATCAACACGAGGCCTAGCTTATCTATCTCTAATAGCCAAAAGCATCCTATAATTTACCTATCCACAACTACAATTACACAATAATGTACAAAATAATCAGTTAACAAACATAAATAAATATGATATTTTCAGAAATGATCTTTAATTTTCAAGCATATTATATTCAATAAACTAAATATATATGTACAATTATACATTTTTTCTCAAAATATAATATACATCACATCCAATTATAACAACATTTGCCACCCAAATAAAGTAAAACAAATAAACGTACAATTCATGTAGCAGTAGAAGATATACTCGAACAAGCAATAATCCTTATTCTGGACTGGTAATCCATGGTAATTCCAAAAAATACCCAAAAATAAATTGCAAAAATGCAATATCACCAATAAAAATTGTTCCTCGACAAATCCAATATATCGACACCCTCAAAAACCCGAATAAATGTAAAAAGAGTAAAAAATGCTCCAGGAAATCCAGCGAAAAAAAAGAGTGATAACTTTATTAATTAAAGTAACATACACACACTTTTTTCAAAAAAAGAAACGCATCTACCTCTTCAGCATCAATTCGAAACCCTTAAAAACCCGAAAAAGAATTTAAAAAGTAAATATTTGCTTCAAGAAACCACGAAAAATGAAAGAAAGTGTAATAATATTAGTGTGATCAACTAATACACACTTGTCTTTAAAAAAATAAACACATCCTTCTCCGGAACATAACCGCGATAAACAGATACCTGTAAAAAATATCGAAAACCTACCCAGCCACACAAAACCCCCCATAACATGCAATAAATAGAATAACATCAATGTAAACATAAAAACAACACATATTTAATAACATAATAAACTAAACACACTATGCCTAAAAAACGAACTCATGACACCTCCGTAAAAGATTACCAACACCTAAAATACACCAAAAACACAACCAGATAACAAAAAGAACACTACAAAACTCCTAACTACACTCCAACATAAGTATTTTCTAACATAAAATACTTAAAATTCACCTTACCTTGCTCAATGCGACGTAACTTCCAAACGTGAGCTTTTCCTGTCCTGAATGAAGCAAAATAACATTACGCGGTTAGAAAATAGCCCCAGTGAAATAAAAATGGCTTCTTAAATATATTAAATAAAATATGAAAAATGAAAAACGTGGATTATACTTACCTATAAACGTTACAAATATGTTTCTGTATGTTTAAAAATTACTGTGTAATTAATTACCCTTTGTGAATATTAATAATTAATTACAAATTATTAATTATTATTATTAATTTTTTTTGTAACAAAAATTATACTATATACATATAAATCATATAAAAAATTAAAAAAAATACTTACCTGTTTAAAACATTTTTGAAATACAATAACATATTGTAATAATTAATAATATTGATATATGTTATATATCAATATTATAAATTATATATTTAATGAAAAACAATTAAAAAAAAATTTCTCAAACTGTGAATTATTGCGAATAACAAAATCATTCTGTTGCAACATTTTTGTAATGTGAAATATACTGTATATATTTATAATAAAAAATAAAAATGTAATCAAAAAATGCATTACTTGAATTTAAAAACTGTTATAAATGTTATATGTTTTTTCATGGATTATAAATACTTATGTTATTTGAAAGCATAATATTATAAAACTTTGTTTACCTAAAAATGCAACATTAATAAAAAATATGTTCACATTTATTGTATTTTGACTAATGTATAATCCAAACTGTAAATAATTTTTTTTAAACTATACCTCTCTACTTGCTTCTACAAAAATAAAATTGGTTTCTAAAAAAATGTCTTTTTATTTAAATATCTATATATTAATATACAATATCTCACTTACATGTTTTTTATCTACAAGTATAATTTTAATACATATATTTTCTAATAATATTTATCTCACTAAACTGTAAAACACACTTAAGTAACATAATAAAAGTATACAATAATTACACATAATATACATTTATATTATTATATACATTGTAAGAACACATATAAAAATATTTCTACAAATACCAATATTATATTTTTAAATACAAAAAATAAAATAAACACGTTATAAAAATATAATTAAATATAATAAAAACTTTTAAGATATATCCTACATAAATACAAATAATTTTTTATTTCCAAAACAATTCACTAAAAAGAAAAACATATAGTTAACACTAACCATATATAACTTACTATTCATACTCCAGTTAGGTGAAAGTCAAGGAAGGTGCAGGACACTGACCATACATAATTTACTATTCCCACTCCAGTGGGGTAAAACTCAGTGAAGGTGCTGGACACTGACCATATATAAATTACTATTCCAACTCCAGTAGGTGAAAGTCAGGGAAGGTGCTGGACACTGACCAAATATAATTTACTATTACAACTCCAGTGGGGTGAAAGTCAGGGAAGGTGCTGGACACTGACCAAATATAATTTACTATTCCAACTCCAGTTGGGGGAAAGTCAGGGAAGGTGCTGGACACTGACCAAATATAATTTATTGTTCCAAATCCAGTTGGGTATAAGTCAGAAAAGGTGCTGGACACTGACCAAATATAATTTACTATTCCAACTCCAGTTGGGTGAAAGTCAGGAAAGGTGCTGGACACTGACCAAATATAATTTACTATTCGAACTTCAGTTGGGTGAAAGTCCGGGAAGGTGCTGGACACTGACCAAATATAATTTACTATTCCAACTCCAGTTGGGTGAAAGTCAGGGAAGGTGCTGGACACTGACCAAATATAATTTGCTATTTCAACTCCAGTTGGGTGAAAGTCAGGGAAGGTGCTGGACACTGACCAAATATAATTTACTATTCCAACTCCAGTGGGTGAAAGCCAGGAAGGTGCTGGACACTGACCAAATATAATTTACTATTCCAACTCCAATTGGGTGAAAGTCGTGGAAGGTGCTGGACACTGACCAAATATAATTTACTATTTCAACTCCAGTTGGGTGAAAGTCAGGGAAGGTGCTGGACACTGACCAAATATAATTTACTATGCCAACGCCAGTTGGGGGAAAGTCTGGGAAGGTGCTGGACACTGACCAAATATAATTTACTATTCCAACTCCAGTTGGGTGAAAGTCAGGGAAGGTGCTGGACACTGACCACATATAAATTACTATTCCAACTCCAGTTAGGTGAAAGTCAGGGAAGGTGCTGGACACTGACCATATATAATTTACTAGTACCACTCCAGAAGGGTGAAAATCAGGGAAAATACAAGACACTAAAAAACATTTATGGGAAAATAATTTAACATTTTTAAATTAATTTTTTTGTTAAATTGTACTAACATGTAATTAAAAATTATAAATTCCTAATACAGATTTTACAAAACACCCTACATAGATCCCTCATAATACAACATCCCACTACAAAAAATAACTATAAATCCCAAAAATATGATAAAATTGCTTTAAAAAAATTTCACAATTATAAAAATAATTTCTAATTTCCAAACAATTTGAAATGTAATTATAAAAATGTATTGTAAATTAAAAATAAATATTTTTAAAACACTCCCGACCCTTATCCCCTAATACCCCAACATCCCACTCCTACAAAATAAATATAAAACACAAAATTTAAATACATTTTAATAAAATATTTTTACCAAATATAAAAATATTTTCAAATTTCGAAACAATTTGAAATTAAAATTTTACATTTTATTAAAAATTAAAAACAATTATTTTTAAAACACTCCCCACCCTTATCCCCTAATAACCCAACATCCCGCTCCTAAAAAAATAAATATAAACACAAATTTAAAATACATTTTTTATAATTATTTTTCCAAATTATAAAAATAATTTCTAATTTCGAAAACATTTGAAATTAAAAATGTAATTTTTTTAATGTATTTTTTTAAAAATAAAACACGTCCCACCCTTATCCCCTAATAACCCAACATCCCGCTCCTAAAAAGTTACTATAAATCCCAAAATTCAAATACATTTCTAAAAAAATTAAATTTGAAATTATAAAAAAATTCTATTTTCAAAACAATAAAAATTTAAAGTTAAAATACTTAATAAAAATGTAAAAACAAATATGTTTAAAACACTCCCCACCCTTATCCCCTAATAACCCAACATCCCGCTCCTAAAAAAATAAATATAAACACAAATTTAAAATACATTTTTTATAATTATTTTTCCAAATTATAAAAATAATTTCTAATTTCGAAAACATTTGAAATTAAAAATGTAATTTTTTTAATGTATTTTTTTTTAAAAAAACACTTCCCACCCTTATCCCCTAATAACCCAACATCCGCTCCTAAAAAGTTACTATAAATCCCAAAATTCAAATAAATTTCTAAAAAAATTAAATTTGAAATTATAAAAAAAATTCTATTTTCAAAACAATTAAAATTTAAAGTTAAAATACTTAATAAAAATGTAAAAACAAATATGTTTAAAACTCTCCCCACCCTCATCACCTAATTACCCAACATTCTGCTCCTAAAACATATCTTAAAATAAATTTTTAACCCCTTCGACGCTCATGACGAGCTCAGCTCGTCATGAGTTATGCCTCTTGTACGCTTATGACGAGCTGAGCTCGTCATGAACCGCGGGTTTTCGCAAAAGTCAGCGCACAGCGGGAAAATGCGCCGCACACGTGGGGTTAACAAAATAATTACATATATTAATACAATTAAAATATTTACAAATTAATATTCAAACTTAACTAAATCGATATTTACTAAATCGATATTTTAAACATCCTATATATTTATTTTCAATATTTTTGACACAAAAATGTCGATATTATAGATAAACGATATTATCAATTCGATATTTTATACTTCAATATTTATTACTTTAAAATTCAAACGATATGACATCGATATTCTATCATTTGATATTATATTAATATCGATATATTTAATTCGATATTACTTACATTCGATATTAAAAATTCGATATTATGTCTAGTTATACCAAAACTCTCTGACGACCTGATGCAGTAAGGGCTGTCAGAGAAATGGCTACATATCCACCAGCCCAATCAGGATATGTGGACCACGAGCCATTATTTTTACTGTCCGTCACCTCCAGGCAAACCCTGTTAGCGAGGGACTGTAAAAATCAAAAATTGCTCCCCTAAGCCTGGGAGTTGACTCCCCTGGGGGTAGGAGCATTAAAGTTTTTCTTTTCGGAACTGTCTTTCAAACGTACAATGCATTGACAAAACCCGCCATCACGGTGGTTCCTGCCAATGCTAGAGGTGTCTGCTCGGCCAGTAGACTTCTCAAAGTTTGGCAGGCAAGGACTTCATCAGGGCAATGAGTACTTTACTCTGCCACTCTGACGAAATAAGATCCCATACTCCAAATAAAAAAATAAGGCTCTTACCTGGACTTAGAAAGGTATATGCTGGCTGAGCTGTTTCCTATCTGTGGACTGTAGACTTCAGATTGTACTTGAAGGTGTGATTATTCTGGGTTTGAACCCAGGGTTGTGAATGATGCACTTTTCTTGGAAATATATATGAACTTTTTCTTCTGAAATGTATATGCGCTTTAATGCTTTGAATCTTATCTGGTAGTGAGTTCCAGAGCTTTGCGGCTTATACCAAGAAAGCGGTGCTCCCATTGATTTCTTTTTGAGAGGTGATTTGGCAATTCATTGTGAAAGCTTCAAACACAGTTTTTTGTTTTGATTGTATTGTTTGAAGAAAACTTGTTCGCATAGTGGTCCTTTTACTCTGGAGGCGCTTTGGACAATACAGAGGTGCATATTTACAAGCCCCTAACACCGCCACAGCGTCACGTTTTCTGACGTTCTGGTGGCGATGGGGGCTTCACCGTATTCACACGGCAGCGTAGATTAACGTCGCCTTGTGAATAAGTCCCCCTTTCACGCTATACTTAGCGTGATAGGGGTGGGAAATGGGTGTTGCAGTGGGTGTTCCACCGCAACACCCATTGATTTTGACGTTGCCCCATAGCGTCAAATATGGAGGAGCACCAAAATTAAGACCAGGGAAAACCTGGTCTTAAACAGGCACAATGAGGAGACATGTTTCCTTTCTCCTCGTTTTTGCTGTTTCTATGTGTGCTGCATTGAGCAACACTCATTAAACTGCAAAAGGGCACTGATTATGTGCAGGAAGGTGACACTTCCTGCACATAAACAATCAATTAAAAAAATGAAGTTTTGCAACTTCTATGTGTGCTGATTAATGCAGCACACATAGAAGTTACAAAACGCCATTTCAGATTGTTTATATGCAGAAAGGGACACCTTCCTGCACATAAACAATCTTTTCCTGCAATGCAGGTACCCTTGGCCTGCATTGCAGATCTGCATTGGCTCTAGGCAGCTAAAATTAGCGCCAGTGCAGGTGGAAATGCAGGGCTGCACCATATCCTTGTAAATACGTGGCAGCCCTGCATTTTGGAAGTGGGGGAGCACAGCATTAAGCCTAGGTGGCTAATGCCGCACTCTGCCACTTCCTCGTAAATATGTCCCAGAGTGCCTTGAATACTGCATTTCTAGATATAGGTAGCCAGTGGAGTGACTCCAGGACTGGAGTCATGCTTTTTCTTGAAATAAGATGGAGAAGGAGGCTTGTGGCAGCATTTTTAATTAGTTGTATTTTGCGTATGATGAAACTGGTGAATCCACAGTATAGGCTGTTGGCATAGTCAAGCTTTAAGACTGAGAGTGAGACTGAGAGTGAGGATTGCTTGTAGCTTTTCTATTGGAAAATCAGTATGTTGGATAAAGGTGTATACTCAATGATAAAGGTATGACAATTCAACTGGAAAATTGCAGATTCTTACCCACAGAAGTAGAGTATCTGGCCCATACCATTACTAACCATGGGATATCGCAAATAATTATTTGTTAAAAACTATTGAAATTATTATAGTACTTGAGAATAAAGTCCAGCTTAGATCCTTGTTAGGGCTTTGTGAATATTACTCTAGATTTGTTAAGAATTTTAGTAACATTGCTTGGCCTTTTAGATAATTACTCAAAAAAGGCATTAGATATTATTAGGTAGAAGAAAAAAAAAAGAGGCATTCACAACATTACAAATATAACGGATTCTGCCCTTTTATCTGCCTTTTTCGCATTTTGCCAAGATATTGTTACTGTGGATACCAGTTCTAATAGGCTGGTTGCTGTATTTAGTCAAGTTAAAGGGAATTCAAAAATAGAATTGCTTTTGCCTCTAGACCTTTTACTATAGTAGAAAGTAAATATTCTACTACTGGACGTGAAGCTTTAGGATATGCATGGAGTGCTGCACATTTTAAAACAAATCTTTGGAGTAAACTATTTCAACTTAGGATGGATCATAAACCCTTGGTTGTCTTACTTTCAAATAATGGTGTGGGCAAAGCTGTATGTAGACTAAGGTTGCTATCTAAATTATACAAATACAACGTCACTGTTTCCTATAGTTCAGGAGTATAAAATGGGAGGGTGAACTGACCTCCCAGATCTAAGGCATAGAAAGGTAGAAGTGACTGTTTATGTCAGAAGGACTGCATTGTAGCATCGGTGGATGATATGATTTAATCAATGAAACACATTTTAACTAAGGATGAATGGCTTGATGCCTCACTGAAGGATGCCATTTTGAACATAGGTAGGAATTATATTGTGGAGGGATGCTCAAATGAAAAGTCCTTATCACAGGATTTAGATGTATTTTCGTCGCTTAAGACCGATTTATCTTCAGATAAAAATATGGTAATTAAAAGGAATTGCTATTTACCACCAGTAAATGTGTGTTCTCATATTCTTAACCTTGCTCATCCAGGACATATTGGTTATTAGGCAGAATAAAAAAAAAACAGAATTGTTTTGGTGGCCCTTTAGATTTTTTCTGAAAGGGTATTACTTGTGTCAAAATGATGACAATGTTTTGAAGACCCACACAACTGAAGTCCATAATAGAACATTTCCTGAAGAAGAATGGAGGAAATTCACTATGGACTTTTTAACCTCATATGAAGGTATTGTGCAGGATAATTTGTTTGCTCTTGTAATTGTTGATCATTACTAAAAATTAGTGGAACTCAGAAATATTTCTAAACTTCATACTGAGGCTGTCATTGTTTTTTTATCACAGTGTTTTAGAAGAGAAAATATTCCTGCTTATATCAATTCAGATAACTGTGTCCAGTTTTTGTCTTTCTAATTCCAGAAGTTTTGTTCTAATGTCAACGATTTACATACTGCTTTATATACGCCAAACTTGAATGGTGTTGTAGAAAGTATCAATAAAATTGTGGTGGAGGCTGTCCAACTTGCTATCAAGCCTTCTTTGGATGTCAAAAAACAAACTGTAAAGCTAATTTGGTCATACGATTTTACACCATACAGTATCACTGGAATTGTCCTTTTCCGTTAATGATTGGAAGGAAAAGAGAGAAATGGTTTAAATCCTTCCTGGCTTAGTGGATATACTCCTAAACTATTATTAGAAGAGTTTTACTTTAAAACTAAAGAAAATCTGTTATCCAAACAATTAACTCTGAATAAGCATTAATTGTACACATAAATAGTAATTTACATGTAAGAGGATGTGTTAAGATTAAATTGCCTTGGCTTTTCCCTAACGGATCTTCCAAATAGTCTAACATTAGGAAACATATTGTGATATGCAAAACATCAGCTTACTTAATAGTAGATCCTGGTGGAGTTTTAACATAATTGCTAAAGTTAAAGTAGATATTTTTCAGAATCATAGGTGTACTAGTACACATACTTTTTTTGCCCTTACTGTCAAAAGCTCTGAAAATTCAAGTCATGATGTTGAATCAGGATAATGGCATGTGATTGACCAGAATTTCGTTCAACTCTCTCCTGTCCGAGAATGCGCTCAACCGGTTTAAGGGAAAAGTTTGAAGAGTTTGAATAATGGTGGCATTCATAGTTATCAGATTCTTTATATCAAATGTTGCTGTTTGCTTTTATTTATTGTTATTCTATTTTTATTATTTTCTAAAGGAAGGAGAGGTATGTGATAAATAAATTATAAGCAAGTGTTTCTTTCAGCAAAGCGTTCTTTTAGAACAATTCGTCTTCTGTGTTCACGCTTTACCATTGGTTATCATGTTGTCCTGTAGTTCCTAGCAATCTCCAGGACCTGTGCGTTTTGAATGACCTAAACTGAGGGCTTGGTGTCCCAAACGCTTCTGGACAACCCCACAGACTATGTCAGCCGGTATGTCATGCCAGCTAGCTCTACAGTGCCACTACCACCCCCCTGTATTCTACAGTTGTGTAGGTAGTTTCTGGTAACCACTGAACATGACAACCCTGATTCCTCAGGGATAGTGGAAAACAGTACTTTTCGCTCAGTCACTCGTGCCTCTCAGAAAATTCACAAGAGGGTAATAAGCACATTTTCAATAAGTATTTTTTGGTCCAGCGTTAGTCTTGTGTAACATATATTTGCTGCGACAATCAGGAGACAGAAGCATACAAAAGAAATCGCAAGTGCTAATATGGTAAACAGTATATACATTTCTACCATAATGCTAAACAGATGAACATATACAGTTCAGATAAAATAGTAGCATTTGCATAATCCTATAGTGCAAGACTTAAGTAATTTGCCTAAATGTACCTAGCCTAGATCTGTAGGTGCAGCATGTATATGCGTATATGTATGTATCCAGTCAAGAATCCCCTGGGGATGAACAAGCCCCCTCACCTGATGGTTGAGAATAAAGAATCCAGCTTGCTGAAGAGGGTCAAAAATGTTATGTTATGTTATAATTGATTTATAACGCGCTCATGCACCGGGTTGGTTTTTTGGCGCTGCTGGGAATTGGTGGAAGTGTTGTGCTCCAGAAAAGTTTCCAAGTGTGAACGTAAACTTTTGACCGGGACCTCCCAGTTAGTGTATCTGACCAGGGCCCCATCGTGGTCGCCCTGAATCTTTGATTTTGTCTCAGTTCAGTTCAATTTCTTTATTCAGAGAGTTGACCTTTCCATAAAAGTACATGCATATAAAACAATCATCATTACATCAACATAGGTACACTGTCGCCTTAATATAAATCAACCAAAAACATATCTATACATAACACTTTGGGGTCGATTCCAATTCAGGAAACAAATCCGTACGACGATCCGTATTCGTAGCTGTTTCCGTACGAATTATACAAATCCATCCGAATCGCGGAGTACGATCCGTAGGAAAAGAATACGTATGAATGTGTGCGAACCGTACGAAAAGCAAGGGAAAATCCATACGATACAGGACCCTCACGGTGAGCCGTATGTATCGTAAACATGAAGTACGATCCGGACCGGGGAACGAGAAAGCGATGTGTACGGAAAACGTCGTATGAGCAATTTGTATGGATAACTACACATTCACATACGCACCGTACCCCTGCAATCATGGGGGTATGCACCGTACCCCTATGCACTGTACACCTACGCACCGTACACCCATGCACCGTACACCTACGCACCGTACACCCATGCACCGTACCCCTACGCACAGTACCCCTACGCACCCTACCCCTATGCACCATACCCCTGCAATCATGGGGTGCACTCGCTTACCCGGGGGGTCCGTTTCGCACGCGGTTTGAGTCGAAATATGATTTTACGGATGTTTGAACTCCTGTAGAAAAAGAGTGTTGTCGCAATGAATCGCACTTGCTGGTTCATGAAAAGCTGCTTCAATCCGTACGGACGTCGTGTACTGCGTGTTCTGAATGCGATTTGTACGTATTTTTAAGTCATATGGACTTTCGTACGATTCGTACAGGGATCTGCTTTGGGTTCGGATCGTACTTCATCGCACGTACGGGGACGTTGAAGGTGTACGATTCGTACGGGAAAAATGCTCTGTACGATGATTCGTAGGGGATTTTACGGAATCGGAATCGACCCCTATGTATTAAAATAAGGATTAAAAACACGAAATAGCAGCAGATTGTTATAATACTAAAGTGCCACGTGCCCTCACTGCATGTCTTAAAAATGAGCGTACATGCAAACATGTTTCACTATCGGATAGTTGGAAAATTAATGAAAACATTGCGCCGCTCTGTCTAATGTCGCGATATCTCCTTTTAAAAAGTGGAAGCAAAAATAGCCTTGTATTCATTTCATTAAATTAACAAAACAGTAAAAAATGTATCATGGTTTGGCCTGACTTATTATTGCACAGGCAGGAGATAGCAACAAGATTCGGTAGGTATCCAGAAGGAAAACACAATAAAAATGTTACCTTATCAGCACGAAACCTAAATAGCAGGGAACGCTCCCATCTCCCACAAGACTGTTCTAAATAAACAGGTGGTAACAACGAAACGCTCTGGGCCAAATATGAGGTTATCAATGGTTTCCCTACTACACTATTAAGATGATTTTCACGAGCTAAATAATAAAAAGCTGAGGCTACCTCCCCTTTGTTAAAGGTAGGGCATAAATCACTTCTTGTAAAAGCTTGCTCCATACCGATTTTCCAAGTTCCGATTTAATATATGCCAGCCACTGGATTTGAAGACCATTATCGCAAGAACTACAGTCATTTATAGTATCTCTTGTAAGCAATGCCTGTTCATTACTCCAGATGGATAACCAAAGTAACAATCGTCTCACTCTAATAAAATCAGATATGTATAGCAAATGTAACTCTTTATGGCATATGACATGGGGAGAAGAAAATGGTACACCCAGTAGGTGCCTTCAAAACCTATTTTCCTGAGATTGTATGGTTACGCAATTCACCCCTCACCCCCTTCCCCCCAAACGTAGGCACCATAGGTGGCAATTGGGACACACTAAGGGACCCATTACGATGTCGGGCAGATTGCCTCCGCCAGGCTGGCGGTAGCCACCGCCGGCCTGGCGGAGGCAATCCGCCCGACATCGTGTCCCGAATTCCCCCCCACCATATTAGTATGGCAGGGGGACCGCGTCGGACGGAAAGACCGTCCGCCGCTTTTCCGCCCCGGTCGCCTTGCGGCCGGGGCGGAAAAGGAATAATATGGTGGCGGTGTCTGTCAGACACCGCCAGCCATATTAGGATGGGGTGAAACAGCATCGCCGCCACGGTAAGCCATGCAGTCTTAAAGTGAAGAAGGGGTAGGGGCTGCACGCGGGGGGTACCTGTGGTACCCCCTGCATTTGCATATACAATGCGGTAGGCACCGTGCGGTGCCTGCCGCATTGTGTATGCAAATGCATACAGGCATTCATAGCATTGTGGCGGGCTGTGCAGAGAGCATCACCCGCCACAATGTTATGAATGCAGGATGCGGCCGCCACTGTGGCGGCCACATCCTAATGCCACCCACGGCACCCCCGCCCTTATGGTGGGCGGTCCCTGCTCCGATAGGATGGCGGGCGGACTAAGTCCGCCCGTCATCCTAATGACCCCCTAAGACTTATATAATTATAGTATTGCTTTCAACTGCCCCCGCCACGAGGTTGAGGAAGGGAAAGCAATGATCCAATTGCCTTTGAAAATAACATTCTACGGTGTGCGATATTAGGTGACTAAGCTCTAGAGGACAAGAACATAACTCCTAGATAAGGGAAGCTCTTCACACTTGTTAATGAGTTATTTCCTACTTACATAGAAGACAATTGAATACAATATGGCCCACATGCAATAATATGAGATTTTGCTAAATTTGTTTAGAGATCTAGATTAGACGTAAAATCAATAAATGCTGACACTAGAAGACATAATGCCCTGAGGGTACGATCCATTAAAATTGCGTCATCTGCATATAAAAGTGTGGGAAGGGGTTTCCCTTTGACAAGTGGGACATCACTGTTTATCAGAGATAGGGATGAATGGAGATCATTAATGTATAGTATGAACAGGAGTGGCGCTAACACACACCCCTGTCGAAGTCCCCTACCAATCTCAATAACCTTGTATATATATTCCCATTATTATTTATTCTGACTTTCGCTCTCATGTCCCTGTGAATAAATGTGAGACAGTGAACGAGGGGGACTCCCAGGCCCTTAAGTATCATCACATGCCACAATTTCGACCGGTTCACACAGTGGAAAGAGGCACTTAAATCCATAAATGCCATGTATAGAGGCACACGCTTGACAACTGTGTACTTACCTATTATTAGGTTCAAGTTGGCACATTGCCCAATTGTCCCTACCTTACTTCTAAATCCATATTGGGAGGGATATAGGATCGACTTTGAGCCCACTCCTGTACGGATCCTGTTGTAAATAACACGCCCCAGAACTTTTCCAGTTATTACAGTCAACGATATTGGCCTGTAACAACTGGGGGTCCTCTCGATTGGCTTTCTTAAATATATTGACAAAGATAGAGATTTTGGGGCCCATTACCGCCAGGCTGGCGGTTGCCACCGCCGGCCTGGCGGGGGCAATCCGCCCACCATCCTAACCAGAATGACCCCCTGTCATATTAGCATGGCTGGGGGGTCCGCGGCGGACAGAAAGACCGTCCACCGCTTTTCCACCCGAGGAAAAGGTTCAATATGGTGCCGGTGTCTATCAGACACTGCCAGCCATATTAGTATGGGCTGCAACAGATGCCTTTGCCACGGAAAGGCAGGCGGTCTTCACTTCGGGTGCCCCCTGCTGGCCCCCGGAGTGAAGGTGAGGTGGGGGTGCACATGGGGGGTACCTGTGGTACCCCCCAGAATTTGCATACACAAAGCGGCAGGCACCGCGCAGTGCCTGCCGCTTTGTGTATGCAAATGCATACATGCATTTTTAGCATTGTGGAGGGCGGTGCTGAGGGCACCGCCCGCCACAATGTTAAAAATGCAGGATGCAGATCCTAATACCCCCCACGGGACACCCGCCCTTATGGCGGGCGGTCCCAAGTTTCGTGAGGATGGCGGGCGGGCAAAGTGCCCCCGCCATCCTAATGGTCCCCGAAGTCTCAATCAAGCGCAACCAGAAGTCCCAGAGTGGCAATATAGGATTTTAAACACTATAAAGGGGTTAATCTTTAAAAATTCATATTCCCTACATTTGATTGTTGTTATGATGTTTATTTGTTGATAACAATATTTACTATTTTTATAACTTGGTGTGGCATTTTTATTGTGTATTGTGTCTTACTTATTTATGTATTGGTGTTTAAAATGCTTTGCACTCCTGTCTTCTAAGTTAGGCCATACTGCTCGTTGTCAGCTAGCAGGTGTTGAGCAAGGGGCTAATTTACTAGACCCTATACCGTGTTAGTGGACTTATTACTAGTGCCAATAACCCACTTTAGAACATAACAAAAGTGGCCTAATGTATTTATAGAGCAGGGAAGATAACCTGGGACAGATCATATGACCAAGATGGCCGCCGGGTAGGAGCTCCTGGTCAGAGCTCCGAGTGCTTGGGGTTCCAATTCTGGATTTAATCCCCGTTAGCACCCGCATCTTCGAGGTCACGTACATCAAAGAGTAACTGGAACAAGTAACTGGATGCAAAGCTAGTATTATTACCTGTTGGAGTCCGAGATCGCCCGGAGGTCGAAGGAGGGCGCCCGTTCTGTGCCGGACCTGTGGTGGTTCCACTGAGGAGCTGCACACCGCTGGACGTCGGAGGAGCTGCCTGTGATCGACTGCTGTGCGGAAGGCTGCTGCCCACAGGCGCTGGATGTTGGTGCAGCTGGAGTCGGGGAGCGCCTGGGGGTCGGAGGGCTCCTGTGCTCGCGCCGGCCAGCCACACAGTCAGTGCGTTGCTGCCTGCAGGAGGGCTCCGGATGGACTGGGGACCCGCCCTTCACCACCGGAGTGGTCCAGAGGGGTTTGAGCCGCAGGAGGGCTCCCAGGGCTGCACCGGACGGAGGAGTCTCGGGAGCCATATGCTGCCCATGGGAGGGCTCCTGGCTACGGTGGGTCTACCTGTTGCTGCCGGAACGGCACCACAGGAATCACGGCGGCATCGGGGGCTGTGAGAGGCCCCCCCCCACCGCCCGCCCCACGGCAGTGACGCGGGCTGCTACATCGACTGCTGCGACCAGCGGAGATCAGAGGAGCGGAGCCGCCGGCTCCACAGCAGTAAGTTACGGCGGCATTGGAGGGCTGTGAGAGGCAGAGTGCAGGGGGCGATCTAGGAGGGGCGCCGCTGCCCGGAGAGCTGCCGGAGAGGAGCCCTGAGGCAGGCGGGATCAGTGCGGACGGCGGTCGACGGGAGCCTTGCCCTTGCCGCGCCGGGAGCTGGAGGTGACGCCGCCCAGGGGGTGATTGCCTGGGTGAGCCCTGGGGCGGTCGGAGATGCGCAGGGAATGGCAGGATGGGAGCGACACACATCGGAAGGCACACTGCAGCATTCATTGAGGAGAAGGGGAATGCAGTCCCGAGGCTCTGACCATACACGATCACTGTTCATCAACATGCCAGCTGTGTACACGGACTAGACCATCGTTGAATAACATTGCTACCAACATCGGTGCACTTGCTAAGCAGAGCTCACAAGGAAGGTATTTATTTACCCCACTTGCCTGTAGACATATTTGAAAAACCTCCTTTGTGCAAAATGGCCGGGGTCATAAACCTGTAGTAATAAATCCCCTCCTTTACCTCGGGTGCTCACGAGGCTCTTCAACCTAACTCCCCCACACAAGTCCTCCACTGCAGAGATAAGACTCCCTCCCAGCAAGCCAGGATCTGGGACTGCTCAAAGACAAACTGAAACTGTACTTCCCTGTTCTCAAAGCATCACAACAGACAGAGGACTACCGTCTCCTTCTTCCCTATTGGGCGGCCATTTTAGACTGTTTTCCCTCTCTCTTTGGTGGCCATCTTGGACTAGTCATTCCCACTATCTGGCCATTCCCTAAGACCTGGCCTTTTTAGACAGCGCACTTTAGACAGCGCACTTTACATAGCTCTGTTTTCAAACTCTTGGGTGATTAAGTGCCTGCCTATTTTTGCAATACTTTACCCCTACTTGTACTCTGTACATTTTACTTACATTTACTTTGTGTATTTAAACACTCGTGTGATTAAGTATCTGCCTTTAGTGCAGTATTATACCTCTATTTGTATTTTGTACATTTTTATTTTTTGTAGCTTGCACACATCTCACTTTTCTACACGGGTAATGTACTGAGCGCTACCTCAAATTTCTCTGGTGAATCACTAGTATCAATATTGCTCATGCAGCCTTTTGGTGACACCGGTATTTAGTTTCAGTATATCAGCAATATTATGTCTTGATTTGGGTACTGTACCTCTCTGTAAGCTGCACCTAGTTCATGTCTATTCTGGATATGCACCGTTTGATACCATTTTAATTTGTGTATTCTTGTTTATATAGGTACATTGTGTAAGCTGTACCGTCTGCTACCTCATATATCCTCATATATCCTTATTCAATTCTTGATTTGGGTACTGTACCTCTCTGTAAGCTGCACCTAGTTCATGTCTATTCTGGATATGCACCGTTTGATAACATTTATATTTGTGTATTCTTGTTTATATCGGTACATTGTGTAAGCTGTACCGTCTGCTACCTCATATATCCTTATTCAATTGTGTACATTGTGTAAGCTGCACCCATTCTCACTGTTTATTTTTGGTTCGCACAGATTGCTACCTCTATATGTTGGCTATTTTTGTTACTCACTAATGTCACTTGTGTAACATGTAACTTACTGTCGGCATTGCTCTTTGCACATGTGTATCACTATCATCCATCCTCCCACACCCACCTCTACCGCCACACACACCTATACCGCCATCCCAGCATGGAGCCCATTGGCAAGCACACATATAAAATCAACTACCCATCCGCACTCACCAAAAAAGCCACTAAACGCTTTAAACACAACTTCCTGAGGTCCCACCCTGAAACCCCCTTTGTCGACACCTACTTCTCACCGGTCAATGGATCCCTGAACATCGATATCATCTTCCACACCTCTCGCAGAGCTCAATGGAGAAAAACGTTCCTCACCCTACTCACTGTCTCCACCACCAGGAAATCTGCTCATGGCTTAACTCTCTCCATCACACCATCCCAACTCTTCCTAGGCAGAACCACCATTACTATCTACAATAACGGGATTGTCCTAATTCAATCCACAGACAGGAACCTGGAACTACTAGACAACCTGTTCCCCACTTTCAAAGAGAATCTCTCCAACCATCGGACTTCCACTCACATCCCCTCCAGTAATATCACCCCAGACTTCACACCCCCCACCGACAACTCTTCTAACCTAGCTCAGCACCAGAACGACAAGCACCTCACCTCTTCCCTCACCACACCAGTCACTCACCCACCTGCTGTAACCACCCCACACTCCGCAATCACAGACTCAAATAACTTCCCATCATACACCAGCCGCCCCCACACTCCCATCCCGGGGACCCCCACTCATAACACTCCCACTCCTCCTCTCCCCCTGACATCACAGACCCCGCCCACAACCCCCCTAACGTAGCGCAGCACCAGAACGACACACATAGCGACAAATCCCACACTCTGTCCCCCCCTCTCTCAGCCCCCTCTCCCACACGCTAACCAACCATGCAGAGCACACCACATCCACTATCTTAACTCCCCCTCCCCACGACAGGACCATCTCCAACGCCAGCTCCCCCCCCACTCTCAGCCCTCAATACCCGTCAGTCTCCCCCATCTCCACCATCATACACTCTACTTCCACCTCGCTCTCTCCGCCTGCCACGAATTCCCGCCTCCACGCCTCCAACATCCTCCGTACTTTATCCACTCCCATCGCCCCCTTACCCTCTCTCCTCCCTAACACCAACCTGTACGACGACGACAACACGGAGCCCTGCATGAACACCAACACCAACCTTCCCCCCCACCCGCACGATAAGCCCCAGGTCAGCCACTCACCCATGACTTCCACCCCCAGCACTAATACTTACCCCACGCTGGACAAGATTATGTCATCCCTCCTACAACTCAAAGAAGAAATCCACATCATAAAAGAAGACATGCACACCATCAAAGAGCTACTCACCACACCCCCTAGACTCACCTCACTCACCACCACCCCCCCTCTCAACTTGCTCCCCTCCCGTCCTATCGACGCTCCTAAGCCACGTCCCTCACACTGGACCGCGATCCATGCCCACAATCGCAACAAGCACACCCGCCGCACTCACTGGACCGCGATCCCTGCCCACAATCGCAACGACCGCCCCCGTCGTACATGCAACCCTCTCTCGGACCTCGACACTCTCTCACTCCTCCGCTCCTACGACCCAGCTCCCCTAAACCTCACAACGGCCTCGCACCTCCCCATTCCCACAATACACTCAAATCCCTGTAGACCCTCCACTCTTAACAACAGAATATCTGTCCCGAATAACCTTAGAAAAGTCCCCCTCTCTCTAGTACCCTCCTCCTCCCCCGACACACCCCGTCTCAAATGCACTCTCCTAAACTGCAGATCGGCTTCTAAACACTCCTCCGCCATCGCTGATCTCATCCTAAAATTGGACCTTGACCTAATCATCCTGACTGAAACCTGGCTAACCGAATCATCTACACCTATAATGGACATTCTGGTCCCCCCTAACTACCACATCATTAGGCTTGACAGGTCTGGCAAGATAGGGGGCGGATCGCATGCATTTACAGGAACAGCCTTTCTGTTCTGAAAGTCTCCGCGCTGTCCCCACCCTTTCCAACTTCCTACGAATACATCTGCCTCGATATCATCAGTGATGGCAAACCGATATGCTCTCTTCATAGCATTTACCACCCTCCCAGAGACCACCTCATCTTCGCCCAACAAATGATGGACTTCATTTCAACCAACGCCGGACGACAGCTCACCCAAATATACCTGGGTGACTTCAACCTCCATTGGAACGACCTCAATGATGCGGTGGTAAATAGTCTTAAAAGCTTCCTCAGCGCCCTGGACCTCACACAATTATGCAACAGCCCGACCCACGAGAAAGGCTCTATCTTCGACCTTATCATCGCCAAAGAGGACGCTACTCAACTTGAGTCTATTCAACCATGTGACTGGTCAGACCACCATATTGTCACATTCCACATCAATGTAAAAGTCAAACTCAACTCGGTTCAACCCCCCAGACCTAAAGTCTGGAAAAGAGACCTGAAAAAATTCAACCCATCCTCCATACCCCCGAACAGTCGCGACCTGCTACTCCCGCCTACGGGCGTTACAGATGTCCAATCCCTGCTTGACCACTATCTTAACGCCGTGACCTCAATAATTGATGAGGCGGCGCCCATGCAGCTAAAAAGAGTCTCCACTAAAAGCTCCAATCCATGGTACGACGGGAGTCTCAATGAAGATAGACGAGCCATGCGAATGGCAGAGCGCACCTGGAGGACAGCTCCCTCTGCACTGCACCTGAAAACCCTGAAGAAAAAGAGAAACGCCTACTTCAGGAAAATAAAGCGCTCAAAAGCAAACTTCTTCAGCCTGCAGCTCGACCAAGCAAAAAATCGTCCTAGAAAACTGTTTGAGTTAATCAGAACACAAGCCAAGGAACAACCCCAACCTCTCAGTACTTTGCACGAAGCACCCTCCTGTGAAGACTTGGCCGCTTTCTTTACCCAAAAAACTGACAACATAAAGAAAGATCTCCGCGCTGACGCAAGACTCCACAACACACTCAACTGCATAACACCCACCGAACCTAAAAACAATGCAACATGGTCAACCTTTGAAACCTACTCCGAAGAAAAAATAGGCAAACTGCTCAGCACTTTGAAACCTACAATCACCTCACGGATCCCCTCCCTGCTAACGCTGTCAAAGACTTCACCCCACTGCTCCTTCCTCTCTGGACTAAAATCATCAACAGCTCGCTCCAAGAAGGAACCATCCCTGACTCCCTCAAAGTTGGACAAGTCACACCTTTGCTAAAGAAACCTACTGCCGACCCATCTGACCTAAACAACTACCGTCCCATTACCAATATACCCACTCTCGCCAAATTACTGGAAAAATGTGCACAACTACAACTGACTAAACACATTGATCTGTTTGATCTCCTCAACCCTCATCAATCAGGCTTCCGAGCAGGACACAGCACTGAAACTGCTATGACTCACATAATTGACGACGCCCTTCAAATCCTAGATCGAGGTGACACCTGCCTCCTCATCCTTCTTGATCTCTCTTCAGCATTCGACACTGTTAAACATGAGAAGTTACTCGATCTTTTGAGCACAAGAATGGGTCTTTCTGGGACTGTTCTCAAGTGGTTCACCTCCTTTTTACACAACAGGTCGCAGAAATTCAAGAGTAACAACCTGATGTCCTCTCCAATACCTGTTTCGTTAGGCGTCCCCCAAGGATCTTCCCTATCACCAACTTTGTTCAACCTAGTTATGGAACCTCTCACCACCTTGCTTCAAGCATCCAATGTACTTTTTCACATGTACGCAGATGACACCCAACTATATCTCAAACTACAATCCCCCAATGACATCTTACTACTGAACTCAACGATCAGAAGCACCCAATCCTGGCTTGCTGATAATCATCTGAAACTCAATGCTCTGAAAACAGAATTCCTGCTGATCTCACCTCCAGCGAAGATCTCCACCACGCAAACCTGGCTTAAACAGTTAACTGCACTCAATGTCCAACCCATCATAGTGGACTCAGCGAAATCCCTAGGCATAACTCTCGACTCCAACCTCAACATGCAGCACCATATCAGCAAAGCTACTAAGGGAGCGAACTTCCAAATCAATACCCTGAGGAAATTGAAACCCTTCCTACCAGCCAAAGACTTCCAAACTGCAGTACAAGCACTAGTAATCCCACGAATTGAATACGGCAGCACCGCCCTCTGCGGTCTCCCGCTAACAACCAATGCACCCCTAAGAGCCTCTCTAAACGCTGCAGCCAGACTCATCACTGGATCAAAAAAACACTCGCACATCACCCCTGACCTGAAAACACTGGACTGGCTGCCTTTTGAAGCCAGAATACATTTGAAAATCGCCTGCATGACACACAAGGCCCTACATCTGAGCTCTCCCGGATATCTCACTCAGAAGCTGTCAATCTCTGGCGGCTCCAGAAACACTAGAGGCACAAACAATCTTCTGCTAAAACCTCGAAGATTCCGGAAGGAAAAAACTTATAAACGCTCTTTCTCAGGAATGGCACCCAGGATCTGGAACTCACTCCCTCCTGAAACCAGGCTCATCTCCTCCATCACACTTTTTAAGAAAGAAGTAAAAGCTATTCTTATGGCCAAATACACTTGACGTATTAGCATGGAGCTGGAAAGACTCTACACAGAACTCTATGACTATGTATTTCACCTGTATGATTATCGCTACTGACTATCTATGTACGCATTCAACTGTAATATTTGTATTATTGATGTGTTGTACTACTTTGATCCCTCACGTACCTACCCTCCCCACCTAATATGTTTAATTCAACTCTCTTGTTGGTATTCCCGGCTTTGTAAAGCGCTCTGATATCTGCAAAGATCTTGTTCGCGCTATATAAAACTTTCAAAATAAATAAATAAATAAATAAATAAGCACTAAGGGCCAGATGTAGGTCGGTCGGTAACGGCCGAAAATCGGTATTTTCGGCCGTTACTGACCGGTATTTCAGAAATGGTATGTAGGGGCATTATTTTACAGAATCGGTAAATTTACCGATTCGGTAAATTTTCCGATTCTGTAAAATACCGAATCGGTATTTTTACCGATTCGGTAAATCTGAGATGTAGGTGGGACTCTTCTGAGTCCCACAAGCCTTACCGAATCGGTATTTTACCATCAAATCCAATTTGATGGTAAAATACCGATTCCGGTGTGCATGCACATGTGTGCATGCACACCTATGCCATATGACAGGCAGACCTGCCCTTAGGGCATGTATGCCTGCCACATGGTACCCGAGCCTGTTTTGGGGGGGCCAGAGGGTGTCAAAGTGACACCCCCTGCACCCTTTTGAAAATCGGTATTTACCGATTCGGTAAATACCGAATCGGTAATGCCCATTCATTCCTATGGGCTTTAAAGCCCATAGGAATGAATGGGCATTACCGATTCGGTATTTACCGAATCGGTGAATACCGATTTGTTCCGATTCGGTATTCCAGCACATCTGGAATACCTACATCTCCACCCCTCTGATTTACCGATTCTTAATTACCGAATCGGTAAAATTCGGTAATTAAGAATCAGTAAATAAATTCTACCTACATCTGGCCCTAAGGGGCTTTTTTCCAAGCCTCTTGTGTTGCTGGTACATCACTTTTTCCTACATTAAAAGTGATGCACCAACAGTGTAAGGGGCTTGCAAATAAGCCCCTAATTGCATACTATCAAACACAGAGACATTATCATAGGTAAATGGGTGAAGGCTAGTTGGCTTATACCATTGCCCTTTTGGGACAGAAGCTCAATCTGAAATATATACTGATGGTGTTTAGATAAATTCAGGAGGCGGTATGGTTCAATTCATTCAAACATTGGGCAGTCACCATGTGTCCTTTGCTCGTCACAACATGAAAGTGCTTAGCATCAAAGGGAGTCTCAGATTTTCATTTACTAGATTGATAGACAAGCACCTGATCTCCTCTAGTGAAAATAACGTCTTTTGCATGTCGCCACTTGTCTGCGTGGGTCTTCATTTTCCTTTTACCATACAAGAGCCAGATGTAAGTAGGAAATTGTTTGCAATTAACAAATAGCGAATGTTTGCAATTCGATATTTGGTAATCGTAAACTCCTTGTACAAATGTGTGGTTTACACATTTTGTGATTTCCAGTGGGTCAAAAACAGACCTACCTGATGAATATTAATGAGATAGGTCTCGGTTTTCGACCCATTGGGTATCGCAAAAATCACAGAGATGGTTTTCTGTTGGGGTCAGCAGACCACCATGTCTGTGATTGCTTTTAAAGAAAGCAATCTTTTTTTTAAAATGCAGCCTGTTTTCCTTAGAGGAAAACGGGATGCGTTTCAAAACGAAAAACAAAAAGTTTTAACAAACATTCACAAATGGGAAGGGGTCCCTTAGGAACCCTTTCCCATTTGTGAATGGGTTACCACCTACTTGAAGTAGGTTGTAAAATGCAAATGTTTAGCAACTGCATTTCAGTTGCAAAACATTAACACATACCTCTGCGATTTGGTATTAGGAAGAGAAGCCCTAAACACGCCCCATCCTAATTCGTCCCCCGTCCTAATTCTAAATCGCAAACCCAATTTGTGATTCAGTAATAGGTTACTGAATCGCAAATAGGGATTTAAACATTTCAAGAAGCCAATTCTGTAAATCAGCCTGTTTGCAAAAACAAAAACACTTTGTACATCTAGCCCAAAGTCTTTTACAAGGATTTCTCTCAATTAGTTGGTGGTCCATTGAGGTAACTTACTCACCATGGCTCTCCCCCACATCAAGGTTGCAGGGTTTTCGGATTGTGGGTCATATTGACCTATATCACTACCTAATGTCGAAACAAAGATCCTGGCCTCCATCCTGGCCTCACGCCTACTACAGTTAATTACATCCCTTATCCACTGTGACTGATGAGCTACACGCTTCGATCTCTGCCGTCTGGCCAACTGGTTAGACACGATGAAGGGTAGATCCACCCCACAAGTATTCCTCTCACTAGATATCGAAAAGGCCTTTGACACCATCCATTGGCCATATATGTGACAAGCCCTATTAAAGTTAGGATTTGATCCTGTCTTTATGACATTGGTGGAATTACTATGCACTAACCCAAGAGTCAGAGTGCGACTTAATGGTGTTATGTTGACTGAATTTTCAGTATTGAGAAGTACTAGGCAGGGATGCCCCCTGTCCCCTTTATTGTTCGCTATGATACTGGAACCACTAGTATGCTTGATTAGGACCTTAATTAATCCTCAGAGATGAGTGGATCTCACTCTATGCTGACGACATTTTGTTGTATGTCACCAACCTGAACAAGACACTTCCTTTGATTGTGCAACTATTTAAAGAGTATTGCAGACATGCGGGATATAACATAAGCCCGGACAAATCCTCAATAGGGGGGGGGGCTCTGAATACCTAGACACTTCCGGAAAACCTTAGAGTAGTTCAGGATAGGTTCCACTATTAAAGTCTAAATATTACCACCAATGAAATGAATCTTATTCAAAATAATAAATGGGTCCTAGTGGAATTCCATACCGATGTGGGAAGATGGAGATGACTCCCCTTGATGTAAATGGGCAGAGCTGCAATGTATAAAATGATCTCGCTCCCTAAATTACTTTATACTACAAAACACATACTGTAGACTTTCAGAGACAATTTTCACGAAGATTAATGAGGAACTGCGCACACTTCTATGGGACTGGGGTCACCCAAGAGTAGCATTGCAGACACTGCACTATAGTTAGTATAATGGTGGAATTGCCCTGCACAACATACAGTCTTACTATAGGGCGGCACACTTGGTGGTATTTAATGTATGGGGACATACACCCGGAGATCACCCTACTTATACCCTGGAATGGCTTCAATTGCGAAAACACATGTATCGCCACAACATTTACAGAGGACGGGGGACCTGTTGCCTACTGCCAGCCACTCAGAGAATGATTGAGGCCTGGAGGGGGGCAGAGCAACAAATGAAATGGGACTAATGAGGGAGACCCCACTCTGAAAGGGCACAAGAATACCAGAAGTAAGTAAGCTCTTAGGTTTTAGATACTGGGACATAGTTGGAATTTGCAGGCTAGGTGATATTTTGAAAGAAGAGGCCCTGATTTAATTTGCAGCACTTCAAGCCGAGTACCAAATGAGTGATACCAAAAGATATAAATATCTCCAGCTGAAACATGCCTGGAGAGCAGGGAGGATAGATGTTACAGACACCCCCAAGTATAGGCCTTTAGAGGGAAGACTGCTGCAGGAAGAAATACCCAAAAAAGCCATATCATGGACATACATAATTCTAATCAATAATAATCCTGATAAACTGAAAACACTTAGGTCCAAATGGGAAAATACCACAGGACCATTAAATGATATTGACTGGGAGGCGGCCTTAATGCACCCAAGAGAGGGAGCCATTAAATTAGGACTCCACTTGATACAGCTCAAAATCCTACACACGGTCTATTTTGACAGAGCACACTTACATACAGTAGGGAGAGCAGAGACACCTAATTGCCTAAGCTGTAAGACAGAGCGTGGTACATTTATGCATATACTCTGGGAATGTCAACATATTAAGAGTTTAAGACCTACTGGTCCCAGGTACTAAGGGAGCTGAACAAGTTACTAGGGGCACAGCCCCCCTGGATGGCAAGTACATCTTGTTGGGGATTCCCACTGAAATAGACCTCTCTTGCCATAAGGTGGGAGGAGACAAGGGTCACTCTCCCCCCGGCTGCCTCCCCCAAAGAGCCTAAGCAAAAACAGTGGTTCTGTTGGGAGTGAAGCAATTTCTTTGTTTCTCATGTACTTAAAGTAAATTCTGTATCCACATTGAATGTACAGTATACAATGACACACAACTCCAATCTTGGTTTAAACGATATCTCTTATTGTAGATACCATACAATGTATTAATCAGTAAATCAAATGGCTGTCCATGACAATTACATATAAATACACATAAGTAGTGCTAGGTTTAGTGACTGGTAGTGAATGGTGCTGACCGTGCTGTACAAACATAAAAAAGTGACATATATTCAATACAAATACAAAAAACATAGACTCTTGTGTGTCCACTTCTGAGATAAACAGACTCAAAACTTTTTCTTTTGTTGAGACTCCATATGGACGCATTGACATTAACAACGTCGACATTTCGACCCTATAAGATACGTCTCAGCGTGGGCGTTGAGTGGCCACTCAATGCCCACGCTGAGACGTACACGGACGTCCTCTGAAAATAATTGCCTAGTAATCGCTACAGGCGGCAATTACCCCTTCTTTCTCTACCGGCTGGTGAAGAAGGTTTTCATTTCCTGCTGAAGATTCTCCAGATAAATCGCACAAGGGTGTCGGCTGACACCCAGGCCAGAAGAGTTACCGAAGATACCACTCTAGCTCTCCACCTTTTCAGGCTGTCCTACTCATCCCCTATCCTGATGAAGCCCCGCCCCAGATGCAAATAAATCTGCACTATCTTATAGGGTCGAAACGTCGATGTTCTTAATGTCAATTCGTCCATATGGAGTCTCAACAAAAGAAAAAGTTTTGACTCTGTTGTGACTATTTATCTCAGAAGTGGACACACAAGAGTCTATGTTTTTTGTATTTGTATTGAATATATGTCACCTTTTTTATGCTTCTACAGCACGGTCAGCACCACTCACTACCAGTCACTAAACCTAGCACTACTTATGTGTATTTTTATGTCATTTTTTTCTCATGGCCAGCCACTTGATTTACTGATTAATACATTGTATGATATCTACAATAAGAGATATTGTTTTAAACCAAGATTGGAGTTGTGTGTGTCATTGTATACTGTACATTCAATGTGGATACAGAATTTACTTTAAGTACATGAAAACAAAGAAATTGCTTCACTACCAACAGAACCACTGTTTTTGCTTAAGCTTTAGGACACAGGTTCTGAGGGTCACTGGGTTACCCCATTGTAACTAATGGTCCCCCCAAAGAGCCAGCATCAAATGAAACGATTTCACAATGATTACAATCTCCTGATGAACGACCTGGCTGTAATCCACTTTTATGTCATTGCTACTCAGATTCAATGTCATTTGATCTTACAATGTCATATTTTTTATATGCAATCTGTATATCCCAGTATTATGGCTTACCTTGTGTTAATAAAAACAGGCTTTTTTAAAAAGTGGTCTAGTAAGGGGCCTTACGGTAAGCTCGGAGAGTTCAAGACAAATTTAAGTACTCATGAAACATTCAACAAGACCATTGGCCTATGGCGAAAGAGATGTGCTTCACATTAAGATGACTGAGAAAATCTCTGAATTCTCAACTATTAAAAGGTGGGTCGTTGTCAGATTTTAAGATCACAGGAACACCCCTTGTAATGGAGATGCCGTTTAATCTCTCAATCACTCTTTCTTGAGTGACTGATGAGAGATCTTCTATCAATGGAAAACTGGTGTATTCATCAACAATCACCATCAGGTGATGTCCATTGTCAGGAGGACCAAGAAGTCAATGGAAATTCTTTCCCATGCATGCTATAGCAACTCTGACTAGTCTAAGGTGTGTTGAATGGTTTTTGATGAAAGGCAGTTGCATAGATGACAGGCCTTCAATTCTCTTAGAACTCTCTCATCAAGATAAGGAAACCAGACTCGGTCAGAGAGCTCATTTTGTGACAACTATTCCACGATGTCCTTCATGGCCACTTCAATTATCTGTTGTCGCAGACTCATCAGAATAACCATTCTCGAACCTCTACAGGATAATGCCTACCTAAGTAACAGACATTAAATCTTTGCCATTTTTAAATTTCTGGTACTCACTGTCACTGTTAAGAGGCCGAGTGTGCTGGTTGCAAGACTAGTGCATAATAATATCTTTTAGTTTCAACATATCACTATCTTGACTCATGGCAGTGACAATTTGTCTCAGCGAAATGGCATCTGGTGTGCTTGATTTCACAATGAAATTTATGTAGGATTTAACAGCCTTGAAATAGGTTCCAGGGCACTGTAAAGGCTCTTGTGAGAAGTAATCAGCCGGGTTTTGATCTTTCCCTGGGTGGTGCACGATGATGTAGTTGTATTCTTGTAATTGGAAGTCATAACATTCAATGTGAGGAGACATCTTTGCCTTTGGATTGTCAAAGATGGTCCATAGTGCTTGATGATCTGTCACAAGCATGAAAGGCTTTCCATATGAGAATACATGAACATGTTCACAAGCCCACACCAATGCTTAACTTTCTTTTTTCATGTTGTGAATAAGCATTTTATGTTTATGGAGAGATTTCTAATTGCTTATGCCACAGTGTGTAAACAAGCATTTGGGGGTACAATGTGCTGCGCAAGGATTGCACCTAGCCTGATGGACCTAGGGTCAACAACATCCTCAGTATCAAGTTTTGGATCAAAATATGCCATTTCAGTATTGTTCAACTGAGCATGCTTGATTTTCTTGAAGCTTTCCTCGCATTCAGGTGACAAATAATTAATTTTTTTCGTCAAGTCCCTTAACAGCGCACTTTTAGTGGCACAGTCTCATATATATCTAGAACAGTAGCTGGCCATGTCAAGAAATAAATGTAACATAGAAACATCTTGTGGGGGACTGGCAGTTGATAACGCTTGCACTTCAGCTGGATTGGGTGCCATACCCCCATTAGAAAACATATGGCCAAGTAATTATAGCTTTGTCTTATAGAACTCACATTTCTCAGCATTCAATGGTAAACCTGCATCAGAGAGCAAATGACACATTTGCATAGAGCTTTAACATGCTCCTTCTGTGTAGTTCCGAAAACCAATATGTCATTACTATAATTGAAAACATTCATGAAAGGCTGCAAGGCACATCAAATGACATCTTAAAAAAGCTCTGCAGCTGATAACACAACAAAACTTATTCTTTTATAATGTAACAGATCAATATGTGTAGAAAAGGTTGTAATGTGCCTGCAATTCTCCTCGAGTAATAACAGATGATATCCTTTAGTCAAATCAAGGCGAGAGAGGACCTTTCATTTGTGTTATCATGTTGGCAATGTGTGGATCTGGATATCGTTCTCTTTCAATTGCCTTGTTCACTTTACACATATCCATGCAGATGAGTACAGCTTCTTCACTGTCTTTTTTGGGTACCACCACTATGGGAGAAACCTATGGCGTAGGACCAGTGGTACATTCAATGACTCATGTTTGAGTAAGGATTCAAGTTCTTGTCCAACAGCTTCCTGTAAATTAAATGCAATTTGTCTGTGTCTTTGAGCAATAGAAAAGGAAATCCTCATTTATGTGTAATTGTACTTTCATAGTCTTGAGTTTTCCTAACCCATGAAACAAAGAAGGGACCTGACTTACGGATTCATGGTGAGCAATCAGATTATAGTTCATTGACATCAGTGCCATAACAGCAGCTGTGTTAAAGCTGAGTAAACCGATACTTGACGCCGTACCTTGAAGTACATGAATGGCTCATGTACTTTTGTTTTCTTGTGTTTCATCATTGCTGTCTGTTTAATCATTGTTGTATCAAGGATCATAGCTTGACCTTTAAATGGCGTTCATGCATCACAGGTATACACTTTGGTTTTCGATGGAGTAAGTCATGGCAGTGGAGATGGTTCACGGCACTTCTCCTCAGGCATAATGTTTATCAACGCATCACTGTCAATCATAAAAGGTACTGAGCAACCATTTACTTTTGGTGTAATCTTCGGACGATATTTGAAGAACTTTGGTGCTTTTTCATATCGACTTTTCTTTGACTTGTGTTGTTCTTCACATGCGGTCAGTCCAGCACACAAGTGTTTCAATACGCAAGTGTTTCTGAGGTAAACAACAACATTGCACTACCATCTTCTTCTCTTTCACTTGATGTTGATACTGAAGAACTGTTTGATGATGATTTAGATGACGATCAACTTCATTTCGCTTGGCCTTGTGGGCATGCATCAAATGTCACTTCTGTAATTGTTGCAATGGCCATTTTGTCTTTGCGCCATGATGCACTTACTTTTTCCCTCGCCTTACCAGTTGCTACAAAGGGGCTGATTCCGATTCGGGAAAAAGCACTCCGAATAGCCGTACAGAGTCTTTTTCCCATACAAATCGTACCCTGCAATGTCCCTGTACGTACCACGTAGTACGATTCTCACCCAATGCAGCTCCCCGTACGAATCGTACCAGGAACCGTACGACACGAATTCCTGTACGAATCGCCGCCGGAACACGCAGCAAGCGACGTTTGTACGGTTCGAAGCAGGTTTTCCCGACCCAGCAAGTACGATTCGTCCCACCGACCCTCGGTACGACTCTTTTCCTACAGGAGCTGAAAACTGTCCGAAAAGCAGAGTACGCCTCGAAACAGGTACAGAACGGACCCCCCCTGGGTACGGTGCGTACACCCCATGATTGCAGGGGTACGGTGCGTGCCCCTGCAATCATGGGGTTTATGCACCGTACCCCATGATCGCAGGGTGTACGGTGCGTACCCCATGATCGCAAGGTGTACGGTGCGTACACCCTGCGATCATGGGGTACGGTGCGTACACCCCATGATCGCAGGGGTGCACACCGTACCCCTGCGATCAAGGGGTGTACGCACCGTACAGTGTGTATGTAAATGTGTGACCCTCCATATGAATCACACTTACCTGACGTGTACTGTACGAATCGCGTCTCCATTCCACGGTGCGGATCGTACTCGTCAGGTCGTACAGCATGTGTATGAATCGTACGGTCCACTGTGAGGGTACGAGTCTGGCAGTGATTAAATGGATGTTTGTGCCTCCAGATCGGGCTTGCTGGCAAACCTTCATTAAAGAAAAGCGAGCTGATTTTTTCTTTGTGTGGCCTCACCTAAATGGGATCCTGTCATTGATGGATGTGTAACGGCCGTGTCCCGGTCGTAAGGTGAAGCCCACTGCTTTCAGCAGGTCCGTGTCTGCACCAACAAGATGTGCCAAAAAACTGAATGAAAAGAAGCTGAAACCGAGGCAGGCTGGAGCAAGCTTCTGCTCCTAATGATTGTTATAAAGCAGGGCTGGTCCCCTGAAGGACTTTCTCATTCAAGATTGAGTTTTAATTATGAATTGAACAGCGTATCCACTTGGATTGAATATCTGCGCACTACAATTACCAAGAGACTTTGCAGCCACGCCCACTGAGGCAGGTGATTAAAAGAAGGGTGCATGAGCAGAAGTGCTGTTACAGACTAATGCCACTGAAGAAAGGTGATTCCCGAAATGCGTCTGGCAGTGATTAAATGGATGTTTGTGCCTCCAGAAGGGGCTTGCTGGCAAACCTTCATTAAAGAAAAGCGAGCTGATTTTTTCTTCGTGTGGCCCCACCTAAATGGTATCCTGTCATTGATGGATATATATATATATATATATATATATATTACCTACTGGCGGTCGCCAGTAGGTAGTTATAGTTAAAACCTAACTTCCATAGGAAATCCGCAACATTCTATTTGTATTTAACTTTGGCGCCGGTGGACGAATCTTCACGAATTTCTCCAAGAAAATGGCCTGCTCCGCTCTGCTCCTTCCCTGAAAGTTTGGGGGTGATTCATGAAGCGGGAGCTGAGAAAAAAGAGGGGTCCCAAAACGTGTTTTCCCCATGCAATTTTCCATAGGACCTTTGGGCAGGGCTACAGTCCGAACTGCTGAACAGAATTACACCAAATTTGGCAAAAAGGTAGAGTTCGGTTCGCAGATGACCCTTTTTGTTGAATGGTGTCAATCCGTTCAGTAGTTCCTGAGAAAATCATAAGTAAAACCATAAGAATATCTAGAGGAGCTTACTGTAAGCTTACAGTAAGCTCACTGTACTCTGTACCTTCCCGAGCACGAGCTGATTGCTAATTGGCTGTCAACTGTCTGTCAACACTCCAAACCAGAATGTGTTGGTAGCCATCTTGTGCCTCGGTAGACTGAGGCACAAGAAAGTAGAAAAAACGTGTAGAACGCAAAAAGGGGGCACGGTAGAAACACACTGACCCCCTAAGCCTGCTCAGGGGGTCCCACAAGGACCCCCAAGGCCCCCCCCCCCCAATTTTTTTTTCTGACAAAAATCGCGGGGGACGAGTACGGTAAGCTTACTGTAAGCTTACTGTAATCTGTACCTTCCCGAGCACGAGCTGAATGCTAATTGGCTGTCAACTGTCTACCAACTAAGCATGGGCGGATCTAGCGGATCTCGCGTACGCGAATTTGCGGATTTACGGATTCGCAATCCGCGACAATACGCGAACTCTCGCGGATTTGCGGATTTTCCCGTTTTTTGTGTTGGCGAGCGTTCGCGCGGATTTTGGGACAATTTCGCAATTGCGAACTTACTTTTCGGCTCGCAACGGCCGCGACTATGTTGTTTCTACGTCTGGTTTATCATCACAGGTTCACAGCACCCTCTGTTTCACCACTGCCACCCTCTGGGACACCCATGCCACCCTCTGGTACATCCTCACTGCCACCCATTAGGTTTAGTTTATGGGGGTTGAAAAAAGCAAGCACACCTCCCCTACTTCAACTGCCATGAATTAATTTGGGGTTGATTAATGTGTCAGTTATTTTGAAAGTTCCAGTCTGGCTGGCACCTGCTTCCTTCCTTATCTGTAATTTGCTTTCTGTTGCAGTGCAATTTTTTTTCACAGGACCTTTATGGTCTACTTGTAGCTATTCTATGAGCCTGCTGTTTGGGTCATAGCAGGGTCATAGAATAGTTGCAAACTCTGGAGGGGCCCCTCAGGAAGCACTAGAGTGAATGTTACTAATGTTAAGTTTGAACTTTTGCACCTGCTCATTGCTTTCAGTTTAGCAAAAATCGTTTTTTCTGCAATTTCGCGCGTTTTTTGGGGCGCGAATCCGTGCGAGATCGATTTCGGAAGCCGCGAATGCTTGCGAATACACTAAATTTTTTTTGCGACGTGTATGTTCGCGTGATTTTGTGCGTGTTCGCGAGGCGCTTGTAGCTATACGTTTGCCAAGTTACCCTAGCGGTCGTACACGGGCGCGGCCATCTTGTTTGCGTGAAGTAATTCCGTTTCCGGCCGCTATGTGTAATCTCGCAAACTGTGCTGCTCGCTAGTACAATTTCGCGCGTGCTCGCGAGGAAAATCTCGCGCGAACTTACCCACGCGGTCGTGAACGGGCGCGGCCATCTTGTTTCTCATTCATTGCTATGGTTCTGGGCATGCTTTCTGTATCCTCTCTGAATCTCTGCCATCCTTTGCTTGTTTGAAGTTTATTTGATCTATTTTACTTATTATCTATCCCTCTATTTTTCTAGCTCTATATTTTTGTGTTTTCTGCTGCTTTTAGTTACTTTTAAACTACTTTTTTAAACTCTTTTCTTTTCTTCTTCACTATTCTATTTCTTCTTTATCATTTAACTTTATTTCTGCCCAGACCATGGTAAAGGGAGCCGGGAAGCACCCTGAGAAGGGGAAGGGTCCCGCACCCCGTGCCCGGCTCCCGTGCGGGCGTTTGAGGGGGGAGCAAGTGGTGCCACGGGAGATCTTTAGCGCGGAGGAGGTGGCCGCACTCATCTTCCACGTCCAGCGCCGCCTCCGCAAGACGGCTATGGCATCCGGGAGCGCTGGAAGCGGTGGGAGAAGGTGTGCCGGGCCATGTTTAAGCTCTCTGGGGTCCGGCGCACATATAACCAGGCCACCCACCGCTGGACAGATGTCATGGACCGGGAACGGGACTTGCTGGACGCGCTCGGCGTAGAGGTCCCCGGGCTTGGTGAGTAGTAGTAGCTATTCATCACTACTCTGTTTTATCCGGCTCTGTTATTTGCAAATCTTTGTTCTTTACCAAGAGCAATAATGCTGCCGATTACATTGTAGGTAAATTATATTTCAAAATCTTCTATGCATTTCAGGTGCACTGCTCTCCTTCTCAGTAGCCTTGCTTGCTACTATGCTTATTTGTTTTGTATTTTGTGTTCATTTCATTGGCCTGAGAAATTATGTATGAGTGTAGTGTAAAGATAAGAACTGCGTAATGCTAGACACTAAGGGTCATATTTTCAATTACCGGCGCATCCCTGCAAAGTAGCAGGGGTGCGGCAGTAATTGTGTGCCATGCCACCACCACCCATTGGCCCAAAACGTCAGAAGCCTTACGCATCTGTGCCGTAAAGGCGGCGCATTGCTGGAGTTGCGTGCCAATGATGGCGCAGCTCCAGCAATGCTCTGGGGTACCCTATCTCCCCAATGCTGCATCAAGCCGTACGTCGGCTTCAAGCGCGCAGGGTTTGAGTCATGCATCATTGTCCTAAAAGTGACTGATTGACATCTTGTAGATTTCCCTCAGCCACTTTTAGGATTCGTTCCTGCGCAGGTACGCCCTCCCTTGCGCCGGAACGCCCCCTGATGGCGCAGGGCTTTACAACGTGATGCATCGCCCATATGTGTTTTTTTTTAATATATACGCCGCACCAACACCATGGCGAGTCTTTTGTTCTGCCGCTGCGTCACAAAAGTCACGCAACAATGGAGGAAAATGAGCCGCAAGGGACTTCTAAATCAGCCCCAACAGACTGAAGTCCAGTCCTTCCTTTAGACACATGGCTATAAGAAGAAATAGTGGCGGTGGTCGGTGGATTGATAGTTTGAGTATTCACTGATCTGCAAGCAGGATGGACTTTGTCTGTCACTTCGCGTGCTGCGGACTGCTGCCTGCCAGGCCTAGGCAAACCTCTTTAGTAGTCTGTTTATTGAGTTACATAGGAACTTTCTAAGTCAACGGTCCGCAAATCAGGCAATACGAATAACGTAGTATACCACATGAGATAGATCCCGTGGAATAGTTGTCTATCTATTTGCTATTTCTCCAAAATATTTTGTTATTGTTCTTTTGAAATGTTTGATTTGGTTGACAAATCTCATCCATGTTTTCTGGTCTTTCTTTCTTTCATGTTGTACATCAGCTCCCCCCAAGGGCAAGAGGAGTCGGACACAGGAGGAGGAGGAGGAGGGTGCTGTTCAGGAGGATGCAGGCCAGGATCGGGCAGGCGAGGGCTCCTTTGCTGGCCCCAGTAAGTTTAAATTTTAATAAAGAGTACCTATTTTTTCCTAGCGTGCCTCATTCGATTTTTTCTAAATCGTCTTTGATCTTCTTGTAGACTGGATATAAATTCTTATCCTGCCTCGAATATGACTCCCTGTGGTATTACTAGATTATTCTTATTAGTCTGTCTGTGTAGCTAACTAAGATTGGACATTTGGCAATTCCATTGGACTCCCATTCTATTCAGCAATAGCTCTATGCACTGTCTCCTTACTGACTAGATAGTGTGGCAGAGTCATTTAGCTCCCGAAGTCACCGATGATTGATCCCCAATGATCTTTAGATTATCCTACGCAGGACAAGAGTACGGAGTCACAGTCAAGAAGTGTCAGAGGCACTCATGCTTGCAAAAATTCCAAAACCTTTAGCTCATCCACTCTAGTCTGGAGGACCAAAAACCACAGAGTCTATTTAAGTTTAAAAGCTTTATTAAAAGTAAACACATTTATTAAAATCAACTTTGTCATAAAACTATTTAACTGAAAACGGAAAAGTGCTTAGTGCTGACGATTAATTGGACACATTTCTTGTGGTCGAGCCGAGCTCTCACCTGGTTTGAACTTGGTCCTGGTCGTGTTCTTAGAAGTCAAGCTTCTGTCTGTTAGGAGAAAAAGTGGTGCGTGTTAAAAATAAAAAGCAAGCATTCATCAGTTGTGCATAAAAGTGCAGCAAGACAACAGCCTTCCCTGGAAAAAGGGACATTTTTACTTTAGAGTAGACAGTCACAAATTATTACATTGTATTCTGTTTTTTTAACATTTCTTTATTACTCCTAGACCAAATATTATATAGTAGTGAGTGGTGTATTCTAACATTCTTAAATGTACTTTGTAGGTGGAACATCTGGTGGCGGGGCCAGCGCGGAGGTGGCGGTGTTGGGCGAGGACTCGGAACACTCTGGGGAGGATGCGGTGCAAGAGCCGGCGGACGGTCCTGTGGGGGTTCGCACGGTGGTGGCGGGAACAGGTAAGCTATATATTCCTTACTTATTGAGATTGAAGACTGCATAGTGTGCTTTCTGCACGGGTGTATTACAAATCAACCAGGTAGTAGCCTCCTCGAAATGTACTCCGACTTAGCTGTGAAGTTTTTGGTGAGAAGAATCCCAATAAGATCTTAGATGAACGTGATGGATGGGATGAACGAAAAGCGAAAGAAGGGTGTAAGTAAGTGGGACGGGAAATTTTATGATGGCTGGCAAAGAAGAACGATATGTGTTTGCTTGGCCCCCGAGGTGGCTGGGAAGGAAAGAATATGGTATGGTGCATGGCTGGGTCAATGATGAAGCAAGGATGGGTGGAAGGACAGCAGCCTGGGTGGGTGAAACAGAAACTGTATGTGTGCGTATACTTTGAATGAATGGATGCCTGGAGCATGGTATTCTCTGACTCTTAGATAGCACATGTGTATCTAGAGAGAGTAGATGGTCGCTGGATGAACTAAGTGTTACCTTGAAGAGCATGTACCACCGCACCCGCACGTCCGTTCCAGTGTAGGGAAGGCAAGGAAAAGAAATTGTAAATGTGTCCAATACTACCATGAATAGTAGCAGTACTTTGTATTGCAACTGCAAGCACAGCATATATCCGGTTATTACGGTGGACACTCCGTACCTCTCTTAATAACTTTAGTTTAGTTGTAGTACGTCATTCATGTGTGGGTGTATCACTGTTCACTCAATATTAAGCAAAGCACCTAAAGTCATCCCATATGTCATCAAATACGTCCCATGTGAAGTGATAGATAATCAAATTATTTAGCTTCTTCATTTTCCTTTTCTAGTACTCATTTGCACTGTAGGGTGAAAGGTAAATTAATTAAGCAGTAGCCCTTGTAACAGAGTATTCTCAGTGCCACCCGTAATAGAAAAGTAATAGCTTCACCACCTGCATGTACTGGACCGGTACAGTAACGCCAGTCTGTCTCACTCATCATGGTGTGCAACTGTTTTTCTCGGGTGCAAGTTCACTGTGCTGCCATTCTGCCGGCTTGCATAAGATAACGTACCAATTTTCCTAAACAAGAGAGAAGAAGAAGAATAAGACTGGTGTACTGTCATAGTCGACTGTAATGGAAGTCCATAGTGGTCGTAGAATTTGTTCATTAAACTACCACTAATGTTAGAGCAAGGATGCAGAAGTGGGAGGTTACATAGATACTGTCCTCAATAGTTATGTACTGTGCTTTCAATTTGCTACTTGTACTGTGACCCAACTTTCGGCTCAATCACTTTGTGTTATTAATGCTAAGGAACATTGGTTACAGACTATGTCTTTCTTTCTTCATATAGTTGCTCCTTCCAAATCGACATCACGGAGGGAGCAGGCTCGAATGGCCCGGCAACGGAGGCTGGATGCCACTGTCGCCGAATATCGGCGGCTGGTGGGCCTGGAGGAGGAGGAGGACACGCAGTCGACCGGTGCAACCACAGCATCCTCGACTGGGACAGCTGCATCCTCCTCCGTGACCCCATGGGCCGCCAGCATGCGCAGTGCTCCAGCGGTACGGAGCCGGGCTAACAAAGCCAACCGCCACCGCCAAGCAGCAGAAAGACCAGCTGCCCCCCACAGGAGCTGCAAGGCACGCCAACGCCGCCTAGGAGTCCGAATGTCCTACCTGGAGCAGGAGGTCCATAACTATAAGAACTTGGTGGAGGGCCTCCGCTTCGAGCTTGCCACCCTCCGCAAGGAGTATGATGCCCATGCCGCAAAATGCACCAGCACCCTCCAGTAGTGGAGTGTCCCTTGCCCTTTTTTTAGAGACTTTTGGGGGGTGGGATTTGGGAGTTGGGTTCTTTTTGGGACTTTTCAAAGACAATCGTTGGGGTTAGGGAGGGTCTTGAGGGAGATTATTTTGTTAGGGCTACATAAATATACATTTTTAAACTTTATCTGACCATACCTGTATTTTACTGCTTTTCAGTCTGGTGGGTGGGGTACGGGGGTGTAACAGTAAGTTTGTTTTCCTGAACAGTCGTAGGACTTTAGTAGTACCACCGTCAATCTCTCGTCTAGTCCTAATACTCCATTATACTACCTCCCACCAAACGCTTATTTTACCTGTAATTTGTGTTAGAAATTAGGGCTAGGCCCAGGGCTGGCTCCACGTGAAATGGGGATTAACGTTGGCAATCCTGGGCGGGTGAAATTTCCTCATTGCGGTGGTACTAGTGGTGTGACACAGTGGCAGTTGCATGCCTATGGAAAAAAAGAAAGCGTTTCCTGGTTTGTCCTTACTGTAGCATTACAACGGTTACGGTACGATCGAGAATATAGCAGGTGACAGTACACTAGAACAGTGCCATAATGTAGCCTAACAAATGGTAAAGTATTTGCTTGCAAGTATAACTAGTACTTGCGTTGAATTTATTTGACATTGGCTCCTACTACTAGAAGAAATAGTACTGAAGCTGAGTAAGTCTAGAAGATATCCTCGTATTCCTTCACCAGCCTGTTGCTATGACCTTATCCTCCCCAGCAAGTGTGTGGAATTATTGATGTCATTTTAGTCAGACATCAAGCAAAACAACACAGCCCGGGGGAAGAGGGTTAGGGTTTGGAAAATGGATGGGAATGGGGGTTTCTTTTTGGGTAGGTTTTGTTGAGAGAAGAAAAAAAATGCACAGCCTGGACAAACAATAATTGAAGATAAAGAAATCTTTGGGTACAAACTAAAGCTAAGCACATGCAGTCACACTCATAGAAGAAAACAATGGATACTGTATCTGTATTCTGTATGTTGTTGGAGTTGTCCTGTTGAATTTGGTAAGTAAGTTGCATGCAGCAAACAATTCCTCTTATTAGCGGCACTCCTCCATTCCAGCTGACGCTTCGTCCATCAATGTTGGTGACCACTGACAGAAGACACCCTGTCCACTGCCTGCCTGGCGGATGTTGACTGAAACCCGGCCTGTAATTATTGAACGGAAAACAGGAAGTGCTATTACAATACCACTGATAAATAAATAAAAGGTATGTACGCTGTGTGGTGCAAAAAGTCACACTTTGATTTCCCTAATAGACAGTACAATATTTTTGAAATTGTGTGCTCTGTCTGAGTCACCTTTTTAAGGATAAATAAGTATGGCCAAAATATTATAGCGGATCTTTCCCCTCAAGGTAGGTGTACTGTAAACTGTGTTTTAGAACACAATTTGACCTTCCCAGCAATGCTCCCACCAAGACCCTTACTAAAGCCAGTCGCAAAAGTGTAGAAGACCCCCAATCAGATCTCCAAAAACGATGCCTAGCAGAAAAATGGTGACAAAATGTACTTTGAAAGTAACAGTAGGCCCAAATACACCCATACCGACCGTGGATTGTATTCAAACCACTTGCAAGCAAGCAAAAGTATCCATAGCCAGCATCGCTCCAACAGTGCTCTAAAACCCCAGAACTGCGTTGCAATAGAACACCCCGAAACACATGCAATCCTGCTGCTAGGGCTAACCCTAACGAACCCTAACTTACAAAAAGTGCCAAAAGGTGTTTCCTTATGGATTTTGTCCAAAACACTTCTATCCGGTATTAGACCTTCCCAGGAATGCCCCAGCCAAGACCCGCCAACCCACCCGCAAAAAAGCACGCGACAACACCCCCAAACAGCGAAAAAGCTAAATCTCATACTTACTATATCTCTCGGCCTTCGGTCCAAACGCGCTGTGCAGCTAGGTCATCATCATAACTCCTGTTTTCCACCACGGATTTCCTGAAAAGCAAATGCAATCAAGATGAGACTGTCGCAGCAGTGCTCCCAGACCCCAAAACTCACCCACAAACACCCGGAATCAGATCTCCAAAAACGATGCCTAGCAGAAAAATGGTGACAAAATGTACTTTGAAAGTAACAGTAGGCCCAAATACACCCATACCGACCGTGGATTGTATTCAAACCACTTGCAAGCAAGCAAAAGTATCCATAGCCAGCATCGCTCCAACAGTGCTCTAAAACCCCAGAACTGCGTTGCAATAGAACACCCCGAAACACATGCAATCCTGCTGCTAGGGCTAACCCTAACGAACCCTAACTTACAAAAAGTGCCAAAAGGTGTTTCCTTATGGATTTTGTCCAAAACACTTCTATCCGGTATTAGACCTTCCCAGGAATGCCCCAGCCAAGACCCGCCAACCCACCCGCAAAAAAGCACGCGACAACACCCCCAAACAGCGAAAAAGCTAAATCTCATACTTACTATATCTCTCGGCCTTCGGTCCAAACGCGCTGTGCAGCTAGGTCATCATCATAACTCCTGTTTTCCACCACGGATTTCCTGAAAAGCAAATGCAATCAAGATGAGACTGTCGCAGCAGTGCTCCCAGACCCCAAAACTCACCCACAAACACCCGGAATCAGATCTCCAAAAACGATGCCTAGCAGAAAAATGGTGACAAAATGTACTTTGAAAGTAACAGTAGGCCCAAATACACCCATACCGACCGTGGATTGTATTCAAACCACTTGCAAGCAAGCAAAAGTATCCATAGCCAGCATCGCTCCAACAGTGCTCTAAAACCCCAGAACTGCGTTGCAATAGAACACCCCGAAACACATGCAATCCTGCTGCTAGGGCTAACCCTAACGAACCCTAACTTACAAAAAGTGCCAAAAGGTGTTTCCTTATGGATTTTGTCCAAAACACTTCTATCCGGTATTAGACCTTCCCAGGAATGCCCCAGCCAAGACCCGCCAACCCACCCGCAAAAAAGCACGCGACAACACCCCCAAACAGCGAAAAAGCTAAATCTCATACTTACTATATCTCTCGGCCTTCGGTCCAAACGCGCTGCGCAGCTAGGTCATCATCATAACTCCTGTTTTCCACCACGGATTTCCTGAAAAGCAAATGCAATCAAGATTAGACTGTCGCAGCAGTGCTTCGACAGAGACCCCGGCCGCAACCCACCCACGAACAGCAGGAAGCCCCCCAAAACGCTACATTGAGCAAGATGTCAGAAGAAATAGCAAAAAAAAGGCTTTTCCTTAAGGATTTTGTCCAAAACACTTCTATCCGGTATTAGACCTTCCCAGGAATGCCCCAGCCAAGACCCGCCAACCCACCCGCAAAAAAGCACGCGACAACACCCCCAAACTGCAAAAAAGCTAAATCTCATACTTACAATATCTCTCGGCCTTCGGTCCAAACGCGCTGTGCAGCTAGGTCACCAATCATCATAACTCCTGTTTTCCACCACGGATTTCCTGAAAAGCAAATGCAATCAAGATGAGACTGTCGCAGCAGTGCTCCCAGACCCCAAAACTCACCCACAAACACCCGGAACCCCGCCAAAGAGCACCTCAAAGGCAAGCAAGTCAGCAAAAACGGCAAGAAATTTCCACCTCATATTTGGTCCAAAACACTTTTATCCATTATTAGAGCTTGACAGCAATGGGCCCAAAGCCGTCAACTCACCCGCAAAGAAGTATAACACCCCCACAAGTGCTGAGTCTTTCTTCATTGGGCGTAATCCAGCACTCTGCTTTGAGGGAAATCGCAGTCTGGAGGAGGAGGATAGAGGAGCATGTTCTTCAGAACTTGTGAACCTGAGGAATGTAGACTGCGGCACCTTCAAATCAATAAGCAAACAAGTGAAGACAGTTCTGCTGATGGTCTTGTTTTTGGGATTAGGTGATTAAAGTTTGAATTAAATTAACTGTGCAAAACAAAGAAAGAGAGACTGTTAGACCTGTCTGGATTTTTTTGCGCAGTCCCTCCTCATTATTATTTATTTTGTCCCCTTTTTGCCCCTCATCCCCTTGATAATTTTTGTGTCTACTACTTTTTTTAGGTGTTGGTCAAGGGGATAGGTGTTCTTTTTCCCCCCATAGTCTTTTACCTCAGGCCCAGAGGCCTGTTCTGACAGGAAAGTTGGCACCACCTAAAATGGTGGCCACCAACTGCCCCAACTGTCACACCTAGAACTTGGCCATAGCTTAACATAGGGCATTCCAGAACCTTCTGGTCCATGCTGGACCATTGAAGGGCAGCCTATAAAAGGCGGAATGCGGGGCAGCCATTTTGTCTACCAGTGGAAGTCAGCTGGAGGACAGGTGGTAGCTGAGGGTGGGAAGAGGTTAGACTCAGGGTTGACCTCCTGGACTGGGCAGCTGCCTTATTGGTCCAACCCACTACTCCCCTGTTGGTTACTTGTCTTGGCCCCGCTGTGGGAAGTTACTGGAGACCCTGGGCGCCTGGCTTGCCCCCTTTTCTAAATAATAGGGGAAGTCCATAGGAGAAGGAGACTGCAGCGCTGCGGAGCGCAGTCCTCTGCCCAGTTGGAGAGACTGGTAATTGTGCTAGACTGTCCCCTTTGTCCCTGATTCCCTGGAGCGTCCCCTCTCACCTGCTGTGGTGGAGCGCCACTGAGGAGAGCAGAGACCAGGAGAAAACGGGCTGTTCCACCCTTCTTCAACCCCAAGCTGATACTGGGCGAGCGGCGCCGTTGTGGAGCCGAATTTGTGTGCCCTGTGGTGAGAAGTGGGCTGAGGGAAGTCCTTGTTAATTGCCAAGTTGGAGAGCAGCGTCAGATCAACAGCGCGGTCCCAGGCGGTGAGACACTGCTCCCTCGCGCATGCCCGGTGGCGCTGTCAGGCTCCGTGAGGCGGAGCCGGATCTTTGAAGGCGGGAGCAAGGAGAGCGTCGCGCATGCCCCAGGGAACAGCGCGTCCCCTTCCAGAGTGAGGAGGAGCCCTCGCGCATGACCGGAGGATCAGCGCGACACCTGGTAGTGTGAGGAAAGGTGCCGGGAGTCCCTCGGCGGAAGCCAGGCAGAAGAGCTTCTCTCCCCCCTGCTCAAGCGCCCTCTGGTGAGGCGAGCGCGAGCGGGTAGGGAGAGCCTAGAAGCCCAAGAGCGGCTGAAGTATTCTGAGGCCTTCTGCCTCTTTGAGTGCTGGTGATACTCGGAGGAGAGCTGAGGGGCCCCAGAGATTAATATACCTCACCCGCACGAGTCTCCCCCTTGTCTTAACCAGTGTCCCTCCCTCATCCTCTAATACAACAAGAACATCACCGCCTGACAAGCAAGTAAGGAGGTATTATTGGAAGGGGAGAGAAACGCTATAACCTAAGCAAGAAATAACTCATTCAATGAGCATTGTTCCACAGTGGTATAGCCTTCAGTGGGGAGGAACTTGAGAAATCCTTCAATGACTATGTACTATCAGAAGGAGGTTACTGGTACTGTGTAAATCAAGCATAGTGTACTCCATAGAATTCCATTCGACTACCTGTAGGGGCCTAATTAAATGCTGGTTTAAGTGGGCTTAACCCAATGGCCTTCAATTGAGTAATAAGAATATCTAAATGTCTCCTATGTAGATGGGAGTGTTGCTTTGCTTGGATTTAGAAGTTGTTTGTGCCAAAACTTAAAGTAATGCTGTGTTTGGAAATAATATAAAGTAAGCTGGGTACAGACATTACTTGATTGAATTATAAAAGAGTAAGAATTATTTGCCAAATGTCCAGGTGATTTATCTGTTTTACAAATGTTGGTCGTTCTTATGTTTTAGAATTGAAAAAGTATTCCTGCTATAATCCAACCAACCTGTATGATAATTTAACTGTGAATCTTGAAAGTGAAAAGAGCTAAGAGATATATATATATTATTTTTATAAAGCAGTGCTTATTTTCCTACATTTATGGTGTAGCGTTTTCTTTGGTGTGCTATTGCGGGGTTTTACTTTTGGGTGGTCTGCAACCTTAACACTGTGCCTCTGAAATGCATGTCTTGCCCTAGGCCAGGCTACCCACTTCCAACATTTGGTGCCTAGCGGTGGGATAACTGACTTGGTTGCAGCTACTCACTAGTAATTCAATGCAATACACTAACCTACACCAGGAGTTTTCTCCTTGCGGCCCTCCTAATTTACATTTTTGTTTTTCTAAATTTATTTCTGGTGGTGGGTGGAGGTTGACCCTAGGACACTTTCGGTTTCCTCCTGTGTGAAAAGTTTATACTCTAGTAAAAATGGAGATAAATGTGGAAGAGCTGGATAACTATACTGTGACCCAACTAAGGGACTGGTGTCAGCAGCAAAGTGTGTTTTTTAAAAAGGGTGCCAAGAAAGGCGAGCTGCTGACAAGCATACGGGCATGGGTGGAGGCTCATTCCGGGGAGGTACCAGTGTCAGAGGGGAGTGACAGGGACACTGTCGTTGAGACTGCAATGCTGTACCAAGCGGAGGGGGGAAATCTACTGACAGGTTCCAAGACACCTCCCAGGGTGGGCAGCAGCGTCTCGGAGAAGGGTTTAACTGAAGCCGAGCTAGAAGATAGGAGGGAGGAGAGGAGAATGAAGCTAGAATTAGCTAGGATGGATATGGAAAGGGAGGAAAGGAGGTTAGCTCATGAGCGAACCATCAAGGAGATGGACTTACAAGCTCTCAACCGTAGGTCTCCCAATCCAGACAATGGTGGCAGCGAAAAGAAAGGGGACACCAGGGAATCCAGACCCTATTTACCTAAAGATGTCATCGCTAGTTACACCTCAGGCGATGACATTGCCAAATGGTTGGCCGCCTACGAAGTTTCTTTAAGGGCTCACGGGATCCTAGAAACTCACTGGGGAGGTGGGCTGTACAAATACATGCCACCTGCTGGCAGAGACACTTTGTTGGCTCTGGAGCAGGATGAGCAAACCCACTACCCTGCCATGAAGGTGGCATTGGTGAAAAAGTTTGGACTTACCCCTGAAAGGTACAGACAAAAATTCAGGGGAAGTCACAAAATGAGTAACCAAAATTGGGTAGACTTTTTAGACTACGCCAAGAAAGCTTTGGAGGGTTGGGTTAAGGGCAGCGAGGTGAAAGACTATGAGGGGCTGTACAATCTATTTTTGAAAGAACACCTCCTCGAGAAATGTTTTCCCGAGTTGCGCCAACACCTGGTGGACAGCAAGCTGACCGATCCCCGGAAGCTTGCAGAGGAGGCAGACACTTGGGCAAGTACCCGGGTGTCCTCCAAGGGGACTGGAGGGGATTCTCAAAAAGCCGGACAGGGCACCCCCCAGAAGAAAGAGGGAGGAGATAAAAAGAAGGAGTTCTCCAAAGGTCCCCAAAATAATTTCCAAGGTAAGGGAGCAGGTTTCACCCCTAGGGCAAACCCGCCCAGAAACCCTAATCCTGGCCAAAGCCAGCAGCCAAGGGTTCTCCACTGTTTTGAATGCGGTGGTGTTGGACATTATAAGGGAGATGTCAGATGCCCAAAGAGACCACCCCCTCCCACCGGAGGAAAGTCACCGGGAGTAGCTAGTGTAGCGCTCGGGGAGGAGTTGCCCTTAGATAAGGGGGGTGAGTGGACGGGTGTCACCTTAGTGTCCCTGGGAGAGCGGGAGATGGTACCAAAGATCCAGGTGCCCCCAAATACTATCAAGTATGGGCAATGGGTTACCATCAATGGCCAAAGAGGGGAGGCTCTGAGAGATACAGGAGCCAGTATGACTATGGTGAGAAGTCAACTGGTGTCTCCAGAGCAGATTGTCCCTAATGTACTCCACCCCGCCGCGATGGCTGACGGCAGAATGGGCCACTATCCAGTGGCTGAGGTTCCCTTTGAGTGGGAAGGGGTTGCAGGTTCACTTCGAGTTGCCATAAGCCCTGCCGTGCCAGTTGATTGTCTGTTGGGGAATGACATGGAGCACAACACTTGGAGAGAGGTGGAATACCGGACGCATTCTGCGATGCTGGGTACACCTGACTGGGCCTGTGTAAGCACACGGCCTGCGACTGCCCGGAGAGGGAGTTCGCCTGGGTTGGAGCCTGGAACAATGGCCCAACCCGCTGCCAAAAAGGGTCAGAAACGGAGACAGGGACAGCCTGCTTCGGCTTCCACGCCCCATGTGACAGATCGGCCACCTGCAGTGGTAGGCCAGGAGTCCGTGGAGGGGGAAGTAGACTCTCTGGAGGATTTACCCATCCCTGCTGAATGGCATGTGGAGGGAGGTCCTACCAGAGAGGAATTCTGTAGGGGGCAGAGGGAGTGCCCTACCCTTGAGGGACTGAGGCGTCAGGCCGAAGCCCAGGCAGCAGGTGATGCTACGGGACACCACCATATTTACTGGGAGGATGGCCTCCTCTACAGTGAACCCAAGGTACCTCTACCTGGCTCATCAAGGGCCTTGGTGGTCCCGCAGCAATACCGAGCCTTTCTGCTGGAATTGGCTCATGCGATACCACTGGCAGGACACTTAGGCCAGGACAAGACCTTTGCACGGCTTGTCCTCCACTTTTACTGGCCTCAGATGAAAGTGGCGTCCAACACATACTGTAGGACATGTGTATCCTGCCAGGCCAGTGGGAAGACAGGGGTAAAGCTAAAGGCTCCCCTGGAACCACTTCCTGTCGTTAGCACCCCCTTTGAAAGGGTGGGCATCGACATTGTAGGGCCATTGGATCCACCAACAGCAGCTGGTCACAGGTTCATCCTGGTTCTGGTGGATCATGCCACACGGTACCCAGAGGCCATCCCTCTGAGGACTGTTACTGCACCTGTGGTAGCTAGGGCCCTGATGGGAATCTTTACTAGGGTAGGATTCCCGAAGGAGGTTGTGTCCGACAGGGGGACTAACTTCCTGTCTGCTTACATGCGGACCATGTGGAAGGAGTGTGGGGTGACCTACCGGTTCACCACTCCTTATCACCCCAGTCCAATGGACTGGTTGAGAGGTTCAATAAGACCCTGAAGGGCATGATAAGAAGTCTGCCAGAGAGCTTACGGAGGAAGTGGGACGTCCTCCTACCTTGCTTACTGTTCTCCTACCGAGAGGTGCCACAGAAAGGAGTAGGCTTCAGCCCGTTCGAATTGTTGTATGGGCACCCAGTGCGTGGGCCTCTCAGCCTGGTGAAGGAAGGATGGGAGAAGTCTCCCAGAAAACCTCCCCAGGATGTGGTGAGCTACATGTTGGCCTTCAGAAGCCAGATGGCCAAGTTGTGGAAGCAGGCTGCTGACAACTTAGAGGCCAGTCAGGCAGTCATGAAGGAATGGTACGACCAAAATGCTCACCCAGTGGAGTTGGAGCCTGGCCAGAAAGTCTGGGTAATGGAACCTGGAGAGCTAAGTGCCCTTCAGGATCGTTGGACAGGCCCCTTTGAGGTGTTGGAGAAAAAGGGTAAGGCCACTTACTTGGTGGATCTTAAGACCCCGAGGCAGCCCCTACGGGTGCTGCATGCCAATCGCCTCAAACCCCACCATGAGAGGCCAGAGGTCATCCTGATGTTGGTGACTGATGGTGCTGAGGAAGCAGAAAGCGAGCCTCTCCCAGACCTCTTTTCATGTCAAGAGAAGGATGGGTCGGTGGAGGGAGTAATTCTCTCCCCGTCTCTCACTCCTGAGCAACGAGAGGATTGCCGACAGGTATTGGGGCAGTACTCTTCACTGTTTTCTCTTGTCCCGGGAAGAACCCACTTGTGTACCCATGATGTGGACACAGGAGACAGCCCCCCAGTGAAATCCAAGACCTATAGGCTGTCAGACAAGGTGAAGGCTAGCATCCATGGCGAAGTAGTCAAGATGTTAGAGCTAGGAGTGATAGAACCGTCCAGCAGCCCTTGGTCCAGTCCGGTGGTGCTAGTCCCAAAAGCCGCCCCACCGGGCACCACACCAGAACTGAGGTTCTGTGTGGATTACCGAGGACTGAACTCAGTTACCAAAACTGACGCTCATCCAATCCCCAGGGCGAATGAGTTAATTGACCGGCTAGGAGCGGCCCAATACCTGAGTACCTTTGACCTCACTTCAGGGTACTGGCAGATCTCCTTGACAGATGGAGCAAAGGAAAGGTCAGCCTTTTCCACGCCTGAGGGACACTTCCAGTTCTGTGTGATGCCCTTTGGGCTCAAGAACGCCCCTGCCACATTTCAGCGACTGGTGAACCAGGTCCTCTCTGGAATGGAGGGTTTCTCGGCTGCTTACCTGGATGACATTGCTGTCTTCAGTAGCAGTTGGGAGGACCACTTGCAACATTTGCAAGCCGTTCTCCAGGCGCTGAAACAAGCTGGATTGACCATCAAAGCCAGCAAATGCCAGATTGGTCAGGGGTTGGTTGTGTACCTTGGACACTTGGTGGGTAGGGGGTCAGTGCAGCCCCTGCAGGCGAAGATTGAGGCAATCATGGCCTGGGAACCCCCCAAGACACAGACTGAGGTCCGAGCTTTCCTGGGCCTCACAGGTTACTACCGTCGCTTTGTGAAGGGGTATGGCACTATTGTAGCGCCCCTCACAGAGCTCACCTCTAGGAAACAACCTCGACGGGTAGTTTGGACAAAGGCTTGTCAGCAAGCCTTTGAAAAGTTGAAGCAGGCAATGTGTGAAGCACCGGTCCTGAAGGCTCCCAATTTCTCCAAGGAATTCATTGTGCAAACAGATGCATCCGAACATGGCATTGGGGCAGTGTTATCGCAACTAAATGAAGAGGGCCTGGATCAGCCTGTAGTCTTCCTATCCAGGAGACTGCTTCCCCGGGAACAGAAGTGGAGTGCAATTGAGAGGGAAGCTTTTGCGGTGGTGTGGGCTCTGAAGAAGCTGCGGCCATACCTCTTTGGCTCGCACTTCCTGGTTCAGACTGACCACCGCCCCCTTCGTTGGCTGATGCAAATGAAGGGGGAAAATCCCAAGCTGTTGAGGTGGTCCATCTCCCTACAGGGAATGGACTTCCGGGTGGAACATCGGCCTGGAGTGGACCACGCAAACGCAGACGGTCTCTCCAGGTATTTCCGCCTTAGTGAAGAGGACTCCCAAGGGGTTGGGTAGTTCTCCCCACTTTCAGCTGGGGGGGACGCGTGTTAGACCTGTCTGGATTTTTTTGCGCAGTCCCTCCTCATTATTATTTATTTTGTCCCCTTTTTGCCCCTCATCCCCTTGATAATTTTTGTGTCTACTACTTTTTTTAGGTGTTGGTCAAGGGGATAGGTGTTCTTTTTCCCCCCATAGTCTTTTACCTCAGGCCCAGACGCCTGTTCTGACAGGAAAGTTGGCACCACCTAAAATGGTGGCCACCAACTGCCCCAACTGTCACACCTAGAACTTGGCCATAGCTTAACATAGGGCATTCCAGAACCTTCTGGTCCATGCTGGACCATTGAAGGGCAGCCTATAAAAGGCGGAATGCGGGGCAGCCATTTTGTCTACCTGTGGAAGTCAGCTGGAGGACAGGTGGTAGCTGAGGGTGGGAAGAGGTTAGACTCAGGGTTGACCTCCTGGACTGGGAAGCTGCCTTATTGGTCCAACCCACTACTCCCCTGTTGGTTACTTGTCTTGGCCCCGCTGTGGGAAGTTACTGGAGACCCTGGGCGCCTGGCTTGCCCCCTTTTCTAAATAATAGGGGAAGTCCATAGGAGAAGGAGACTGCAGCGCTGCGGAGCGCAGTCCTCTGCCCAGTTGGAGAGACTGGTAATTGTGCTAGACTGTCCCCTTTGTCCCTGATTCCCTGGAGCGTCCCCTCTCACCTGCTGTGGTGGAGCGCCACTGAGGAGAGCAGAGACCAGGAGAAAACGGGCTGTTCCACCCTTCTTCAACCCCAAGCTGATACTGGGCGAGCGGCGCCGTTGTGGAGCCGAATTTGTGTGCCCTGTGGTGAGAAGTGGGCTGAGGGAAGTCCTTGTTAATTGCCAAGTTGGAGAGCAGCGTCAGATCAACAGCGCGGTCCCAGGCGGTGAGACACTGCTCCCTCGCGCATGCCCGGTGGCGCTGTCAGGCTCCGTGAGGCGGAGCCGGATCTTTGAAGGCGGGAGCAAGGAGAGCGTCGCGCATGCCCCAGGGAACAGCGCGTCCCCTTCCAGAGTGAGGAGGAGCCCTCGCGCATGACCGGAGGATCAGCGCGACACCTGGTAGTGTGAGGAAAGGTGCCGGGAGTCCCTCGGCGGAAGCCAGGCAGAAGAGCTTCTCTCCCCCCTGCTCAAGCGCCCTCTGGTGAGGCGAGCGCGAGCGGGTAGGGAGAGCCTAGAAGCCCAAGAGCGGCTGAAGTATTCTGAGGCCTTCTGCCTCTTTGAGTGTTGGTGATACTCGGAGGAGAGCTGAGGGGCCCCAGAGATTAATATACCTCACCCGCACGAGTCTCCCCCTTGTCTTAACCAGTGTCCCTCCCTCATCCTCTAATACAACAAGAACATCACCGCCTGACAAGCAAGTAAGGAGGTATTATTGGAAGGGGAGAGAAACGCTATAACCTAAGCAAGAAATAACTCATTCAATGAGCATTGTTCCACAGTGGTATAGCCTTCAGTGGGGAGGAACTTGAGAAATCCTTCAATGACTATGTACTATCAGAAGGAGGTTACTGGTACTGTGTAAATCAAGCATAGTGTACTCCATAGAATTCCATTCGACTACCTGTAGGGGCCTAATTAAATGCTGGTTTAAGTGGGCTTAACCCAATGGCCTTCAATTGAGTAATAAGAATATCTAAATGTCTCCTATGTAGATGGGAGTGTTGCTTTGCTTGGATTTAGAAGTTGTTTGTGCCAAAACTTAAAGTAATGCTGTGTTTGGAAATAATATAAAGTAAGCTGGGTACAGACATTACTTGATTGAATTATAAAAGAGTAAGAATTATTTGCCAAATGTCCAGGTGATTTATCTGTTTTACAAATGTTGGTCGTTCTTATGTTTTAGAATTGAAAAAGTATTCCTGCTATAATCCAACCAACCTGTATGATAATTTAACTGTGAATCTTGAAAGTGAAAAGAGCTAAGAGATATATATATATTATTTTTATAAAGCAGTGCTTATTTTCCTACATTTATGGTGTAGCGTTTTCTTTGGTGTGCTATTGCGGGGTTTTACTTTTGGGTGGTCTGCAACCTTAACACTGTGCCTCTGAAATGCATGTCTTGCCCTAGGCCAGGTTACCCACTTCCAACAGAGACACACAGGAATAAAAGTGAATAAGGACGAAAAAGAAAGTTATTGATTCATTGTCTCATTTTCAGGGCTCGGTGTCAGGGAATAAGAAGAAGATTTCGTCATCATACTCTGCGAATTCAGGCAGGATGAGGTCAGTGCCACCGAACAGAGAACAAATCCCCTCATCTACGTTGCCGTCCTCCTCGTCTTCATGCGGCGTGCTTTCTCGTACTTTGTAATCTGGTGGTATGAGGTGCTGATTCATCTTGATCATTGTCAGCCGCTCCACATTTTTGGGCGAGAGGCGGCTCCGTTTGGGAGTTACAATGCCACCAGCAGCACTGAAAACACGTTCAGAAGACACACTTGCGAGTGGGCAAGACAAATAGTTTATAGCCAGGTTGGAGAGCTGTGGCCACAATTGTTTTTTGCCATGCCAATACTGCAATGGCTCATCATTAAGAAAGACCTCTGTTGAGTCATTCAGATAGTCCTGCACCATCGACTCAAGGTCATCAACGGTTCCTCCACTTTGCTTACTTTTTGCTGTGCTTGTGACATTTTTTCGAGAACCATACCCAAGCAAACTTAGCCAATCCTCTACAGCAGCCACTGTTACTGTTGTGTGTGGTGCAGATGATCCAGTTGCCGGTGTCTTTAACGGCTGAGAGGTCACTTGTGCCCCAGCCACAGGTGCAGAAGTGGATTCTTGTGACTGGGGATGGCCTGCTGATGCTGATGCTGATGTACTGCCTTCTCCTTCAATAACCTGCCGTTCTTTTTCAAACCTCTTGGCTGACCAGGCTAGCCAATGTTTGTACTTTTGAACATCTTCATCAGTAAAAGGAAAGAATGCTTCGCCTGCCAGCGCCTTTTTGTAGCGTGGATCCAGAATAGTAGCACAAATGTAATGCTGTTCTGACTTGATCTTTTGAAGACGTTCATCACCACGTAGGCGCTCTAATAATTTCTCAGACAAATTAAAAGGGTCTTTTTTTTTTACATCTTTTTCAAACTCAGAAGACACCGCCATCAGTTGGTGCTCCAGCATGCACAACAATGGGATAGCTTTTCCCAAATTACAGTCCTCCTGGCTGACTGCACGCGTGAAGAACTCAAAAGGACGAAGCATGTCTGTCAGGCTTTTAACTATGTCCCATTGCGCCGCACCCATCCGCAGGTCCTCCTTCTGAGATGTACCCTCTGTTAAGAAATAGTGATCGAGTACCGTATACTGCTCATACAGACGCTCAAGCATGTAGAAGGTTGAGTTCCAACGTGTTGCCACCTCCTGGATGAGTGCTTTCACTGGTATTCGACTTTGAAGTAGCAGCCTCCTCAGATGCTTCCGGGCCTTAAAAGAATGGCTGAAATGGTTGCACATTTTGCGGCAGGTGGCCATTACCGCGAACGCTGCACTGTCTCTATCACTCAAGAATTTTTGAACTACCAGGTTGATACAGTGCGCCAAACACGGCACTCTGAAATAGCCACCCAGCGACATGGCCTTAACTACATTGGCGCCATTATCCGTGGAAACATAACCAATCTGGCGTTTTTTTGGGGATAGCATTTTCGAGACCTTTTTGTTAAACTCGTCCAAAATGTTTTCGGATGTGTGACTTTTCTCCAAGCCAAACATGGCTAGTGTTGCATGTTTCCGAGCAGCTTTGAAAACTTGGTCCGGGTCAACACCTGCGTTTAGCTTTGCTTTAACACCTGAAAAAGAGACCCAGTGTGCAGTGATGCACATGTAATCAGCGCCTGCGCCACTGGTCCACACGTCTGTTGTCAGATGTATTGTGTGAACAGCACTCTTCTGCAAAGCTGCCCCAATCGCCTCCAGCACATCTTCATGTAGTGCTGGAACCGCAACTCTGGCAAAATAGAACCGGCTAGGAACCTTCCATTTAGGGCAGAGCGTTGCCACTAATTCTAGAAAACCTACCGCTTCTACAAAAGAAAAAGGGAGAAGTCCACAGCTAGCATTTTAGCCAGCTTAGTGTTATACAGACGCGTCAGTGGGTGGTTGCGTTCATATGGCACGTCTGAAGAAAACATGGTTCTAATGTTGCCCTGGACCAAGCATTTACGGGCTGATAATGACTTCGTTGACCCAATTTTGCTCGCTGGTGAACTTTTGTGCGTTGGTGTCTCACTCGCTCCAACACTCTTAGTGTGCCTCACATTGGGTGTGCTGCTGACAGGGGTACTGGGTGTAAGGGAAGTGTTTGACACGTCTTCTTCCTCCTCGTCATCATCAGATGCAACATCAACGTTTTCTTGACTTCCAATTCGGGCTTCCTTGATCGCATCTAGGTGCGCAAACCATTTGACAGTGTGCTTTCTCTCAAGATGACCTCTCTGGCCTCCGGTACCATAGTTGGTACCTGACTTACCACGACTAACTGCAAGCTTACAAAGGGTACAAATGGCAAACTTTGGATTTGTTTGGCAAACAGTAAAGAAGTCCCAAACTGGGGACTTGAAGTGTCTGTGGGGCCTGGAGGAGGCGGCGATACTGGTGGTGGTGGTCATGAAGCTAATGCCAGATGAAGTGGAGGATCTGGATTGCCCAACTTTTGTACGTTGTGCACTTTCACCGCCACTAATTAAGGTCGAGGTGGATGGAGATCCCTTCTTGCCAGAAAGAAATATGGAAGCGGGACGAGTTGGTGTACTACTTAACTCCAATGATTGTGGTGTTTCCACTGCCTCCTCATCGACAACATCATCATCATCACGCTCAGCAGCTCTTCGGGCTAGGGTCAAAATGTCTGTTTGCTGCATGCCCGCTGGGGCTGCAGTGACCTTTATGATGACTGGGTCGTCGTTGTCAGAGTCTTCATCAGCAGCAGTATCCGCCACTTCTTGTTGAGCCTCATCACACTCCATAACTCTGAGACTTTGGACGAGCTTCCTTTTACGCTTAACTACCTTTGTCAGATCATGGTGTGCCTCACTCTCAGACGGCAGTGGTGCTGGTTCCCAAGTTTGATCCGTATCATCAGAAGGAGGTGTGCTTGAAGAAGATGTAGACACCACCCTTGATCTCTTCCTTGCTAGGGGTGTGGAAGACAATGAATGATCATCAGGAGGAGTGGCTTCCTCAAATGATACCTCGCCTTGATTGTCGATTTCCTGATGTGCCCCTACTTCGGGAGGAACAACTATTGTGGGCACTTGTGACCCTCCATGCACCTCTGCTTGCGCATCTCCTTGCGCTGCCTCTCCTTCCACATGTACTTGGGCTTGTACTTGCACATGTGATTGTTGTTGCGGCTGTGGTTGTTCAACACTCGTCAGATGAGCTACAACAACCTGTGTTGATTGAGGGACATTGCTGCTGCTTTCTTGCGATGAGCCAACATCACTGGTCGATGGTGATTGAAGAACTATACTGGCTGCCTCTGCAGCACTCAAGGGCTTGGACTTAAGTTGGCGTGGTGGTGGTGGTGGCACTGAGCCCAATGGAGCGGGGGTGCTGCTGCCAGCTTGGTCCCCAGCAGATCCCGCTGCTGCTGCAGGCATACTTTTTTTTTTACTCCCAAAAAAAGGGGCGGGCGGCACACCAGTCTCCTTGGTAACTTGCTTCTTCTGCTCCTTACTGGCACCTTTCTTGCTAGAGGAGCTACGGGTAACTTTTTTTGGGGCCATCTTCTTCAGAGCAGGTCAGAACAGCAGGCAGCAGTTGCACGAGTTGCAGAGTTGTCTGTGTCCAGACGTGACGTCGCGTGACGTTATGCTGCACACACACACCGCTGCAGGACTTCTTCCTGGCACTGGTGGTTCTCTTGAGTCTTGTGCACCTAAAAGCAATGGAAGACAGAGGAACATCAGTTCAGTTATACACCCCAAAAAGTCGACAAAACACAGAAAAATCAGCACAATCCCATGCCATCCATGATGTTTACATTGAAGACACCCCACAGAAAGACTAGGGCCATGCAAGTATGCAACACTCACTACCCCTGGGCATAATGGATGAAAAGTAGGCAAAATAAGTGCAGGCCTCAGACACTGCCTCTCTTCAAAATGGCCCCTTACACCCCAAGCCAGTCCACATCAACAGTACACCCCAAAAAAACAGAAAAACAGCCAAAAATCACCACAATCCAATGCCATCCAGGATGTTTACATTAAAGAGAGTGAGACCACACTACATGCACACTCAGTCCATGCACCACTACCCCTGGGCAAAAGGCCACACCAGCAGCCCCAAAAAACGACAAAAAACAATAAAATTAGCACAATCCCAGCCCATCCATGGCCTCAATGGTGTTTAAATTCAAGAAGACACCCCTCAGAAACACTAGGCCCATGCAACACTCACTACCCCTGGGCATAATGGATGAAAAGTAGGCAAAATAAGTGCAGGCCTCATACACTGCCTCTCTTCAAAATGGCCCCTTACACCCCAAGCCAGTCCACATCAACAGTACACCCCAAAAAAACAGAAAAACAGCCAAAAATCACCACAATCCAATGCCATCCAGGATGTTTACATTAAAGAGAGTGAGACCACACTACATGCACACTCAGTCCATGCACCACTACCCCTGGGCAAAAGGCCACACCAGCAGCCCCAAAAAAACGACAAAAAACAATAAAATCAGCACAATCCCAGCCCATCCATGGCCTCAATGGTGTTTAAATTCAAGAAGACACCCCTCAGAAACACTAGGCCCATGCAACACTCACTACCCCTGAGCATAATGGATGAAAAGTAGGCAAAATAAGTGCAGGCCTCAGACACTGCCTCTCTTCAAAATGGCCCCTTACACCCCAAGCCAGTCCACATCAACAGTACACCCCAAAAAAACAGAAAAACAGCCAAAAATCACCACAATCCAATGCCATCCAGGATGTTTACATTAAAGAGAGTGAGACCACACTACAGGCACACTCAGTCCATGCACCACTACCCCTGGGCAAAAGGCCACACCAGCAGCCCCCAAAAACGACAAAAACAACAAAAAACAGCACAATCCCAGCCCATCCATGGCCTCAATGGTGTTTAAATTCAAGAGGACACCCCACAGAAAGACTAGGCCCATGCAAGTCACCACCCCTGGGCAAAGGGCCCCACCAGCAGCCCCAAAAAAACGACAAAAAACTATAAAATCAGCACAATCCCAGCCCATCCATGGCCTCAATGGTGTTGAAATTCAAGAAGACACCCCTCAGAAACACTAGGCCCATGCAACACTCACTACCCCTGGGCATAATGGATGAAAGGTAGGCAAAATAAGTGCAGGCCTCAGACACTGCCTCTCTTCAAAATGGCCCCTTGCAACCCAAGCACATGTTGCCTGTACCAGCCAGCACTCAAGATGGCCACCACCACCACCCACATGGCCAGTCCACATCAACAGTAGACCCCAAAAAAAACGAAAAACAGCCAAAAATCACCACAAACCAATGCCATCCAGGATGTTTACATTAAAGAGAGTGAGACCACACTACAGACACACTCAGTCCATGCACCACTACCCCTTGGCAAAAGGCCCCACCAGCAGCCCCAAAAAAACGACAAAAAACACAAAATTCAGCACAATCCCAGCCCATCCATGGCCTCAATGGTGTTTAAATTCAAGAAGACACCCCTCAGAAAGACTAGGCCCATGCAACACTCACTACCCCTGGGCATAATGGATGAAAAGTAGGCAAAATAAGTGCAGGCCTCAGACACTGCCTCTCTTCAAAATGGCCCCTTACACCCAAAGCACATGTTGCCTGTACCAGCCAGCACTCAAGATGGCCACCACCACCACCCACATGGCCAGTCCACATCAACAGTACACCCCCAAAAAACAGAAAACCAGCCAGAAATCACCACAATCCAATGCCATCCATGATGTTTACATTAAAGAGAGTGAGACCACACCACAGGCACACTCAGTCCATGCACCACCACCCCTGGGCAAAAGGCCACACCAGCAGCCCCAAAAAAACGACAAAAAACAATAAAATCAGCACAATCCCAGCCCATCCATGGCCTCAATGATGTTTCAATTCAAGAAGACACCCCACAGAAAGACTAGGCCCATGCAAAACTGACCACCCCTGGCCAAAGGGCCACACCAGCAGGCCCAAAAAAACGACAAAAATCAGCACAATCCCAGCCCATCCATGGCCTCAATGGTGTTTAAATTCAACAAAACAGTTGTATCATGCACCCCTAACCAACCCTGGTCCTACTGGATACTGTGGCTACCCACAATATAATTTATTTAATGCTCTGAAAAAGTTCCAAAATTGTACTTGCAGCAACTGTAATGCCCCAAACAAACCTACTTGTGAAAGTTGACTTCTAATCCAAAAGTGATCCAAAGACAGTCAAAAAGGCCTCAAATCCAAATATCCAGCAGCACCCACAAAAAGTAATCCTTCCAGCTCCAGATCCAAATGAAAGTGACCAGGAGATGGACAAAGCACTGGGAGGAGCCTGCTGGACAGGAACAGGAAGTTGGAGACTGTGGGGCACTTCCTTCCTCCCCCTCCAAAAAATGGACTCCTTGCAAAAAAAAAAGGCCATGCAAATGTCAACCTGAGGAGTGATTCTGATAAAAATCATAATTTTCTGAAGGTTTATCCTGTTTGCTGGTGATTTTCTTGTGCAGAATTGCAAAATCTCTATTTCGCGAGTGCGAGATTGTTCCTTTCCGCCGCAACTACGTGTTCGCAATTGCGAACTCTCGCGAGGTGTGCTGTGCAAGGTGGCAAGCCGCGATTACGTATTCGCGGGCGCCAAACTCCCGCGGGATCACGCAGCAAGATCTAAAATGGCGCGGCACTCGCAAAATATGATCGAGAAAAACAACTCGGCAAACGCTTAATGACGGAAAGTGAACGCCGTGCACCACGCCGCGCGCCGCAACCAAGCAAAAAATCCGCCGCGAGCGGATTCACGGATTTTCGACAAATTCGCGAGAGTTCGCGGATTGCGAATTTGCCGAAAATCCGAAAAATCCGCGATCGGAGCGGATTTTACGCCCATGCTTACTACCAACACTCCAAACCAGAAAGTGTTGGCAGCCATCTTGTGCCTCGGTAGACTGAGGCACAAGAAAGCAGAAAAACAAACGTGTAGAACGCAAAAAGGGGGCAGGCTAGAAACACCCTGACCCCCTAGGCCTGCTCAGGGGGTCCCACAAGGACCCGCAAGGCCCACCCCAATTTCTTTTTTTTTTACAAAAATCGCGGGGTACGAGTACGGTAAGCTTACTGTAAGCTTACTGTACTCTGTACCTTCCCGAGCACGAGCTGAATGCTAATTGGCTGTCAACTGTCTACCAACACTTCAAACCAGAAAGTGTTGGCAGCCATCTTGTGCCTCGGTAGACTGAGGCACAGGAAAGCAGAAAAACAAACGTGTAGAACGCAAAAAGGGGGCAGGGTAGAAACACCCTGACCCCCTAGGCCTGCTCAGGGGGTCCAACTAGGACCCCCAAGGCCACCCAATTTTTTTTGGACAAAAATCGCGGGGTACGAGTACCGTACGAGTACCGTACACGTATCTTTCCGAGTACGAGCTGCATGCTCATTGGCTGTGAACACTCTCCAAACCAGGAAGTGTTGGCAGCCATCTTGTGCTCGGTAGACTGAGGCACAAGAAAGCAGAAAAACAAACGTGTAGAATGCAAAAAGGGGGCAGGGTAGAAACACCCTGACCCCCTAGGCCTGCTCAGGGGGTCCAACAAGGACCCCCAAGGCCACCCAATTTTTTTTGGACAAAAATCGCGGGGTACGAGTACCGTACGAGTACCGTACACGTATCTTTCCGAGTACGAGCTGCATGCTCATTGGCTGTGAACACTCTCCAAACCAGGAAGTGTTGGCAGCCATCTTGTGCTCGGTAGACTGAGGCACAGGAAAGCAGAAAAACAAACGTGTAGAACGCAAAAAGGGGGCAGGGTAGAAACACCCTGACCCCCTAGGCCTGCTCAGGGGGTCCAACAAGGACCCCCAAGGCCACCCAATTTTTTTTGGACAAAAATCGCGGGGTACGAGTACCGTACGAGTACCGTACACGTATCTTTCCGAGTACGAGCTGCATGCTCATTGGCTGTGAACACTCTCCAAACCAGGAAGTGTTGGCAGCCATCTTGTGCTCGGTAGACTGAGGCACAAGAAAGCAGAAAAACAAACGTGTAGAATGCAAAAAGGGGGCAGGGTAGAAATAGCTTGACCCCCTCGGCCTGCTCAGGTGGTCCCACAAGGACCCCCAAGACCCCAAATTTTGTTTTTTAAAAACCCAGTCTGCTTTTTTCAAATTACTCCCCAGGGGGACCAAATCCCGAGGTCATAGTGAAAAAGAAGTGTGGAGGGGGCCCCAATCCCCCCACACTGCCCCGGGGACCACCACCCCCGGGGCAAAGCAACACAGCCCCCTGGCGCATACTGTAGGTTCCAGGTGGGCTAGTTGGCCCCCATGGTCCCACAGTATGCAAGGGAAATTGGTTCCCCCTCTGCAAACGCACCAGGGGGCTGCGTTGCAGAGAGGTGTAAAAAGGAGGGTGGCCTCATTACACCTCTCTGCAATGCAGCCCCCTTGCGCATACTGGAGATTCCTGGTGGGCTAGTTGGCCGCCAGGGACCCCCAGTATGCAAGGGGAATTAGTTCCCCCTCTGCAAACGCGCCCGGGGGCTGCGTTGCAGAGAGGTGTAAAAAGGGGCGTGGCCTCATTACATGTCTCTGCAACGCAGCCTCCTGGCACGTACTGGAGGTTCCCGGTGGGCTAGTTGGCCCCCAGGGACCCCCAGTATGCAAGGGGACTTAATCCCCCAATTTAGAACACTCTACAGGGCGCGTTAGCACAGTGGTGAAGGTAGAGGGTGGGGCTTGAGGTGATGTGAGTGCAAACATGCCTTGAGGCGCGTTTTACGTTGGGGAATTAATTCCTGTTCAATCCAGAGGTCCCCTAGGGGGCAACTAGTCCAACAGGTATCTGCAGTAAACGCCACGGAGCTGTGTTGTAGAGTGTTGTAAAAAGGGGGCGTGCCCTTTGAACGACTCTCTGCAACACAGCTGCCTGGCGCATACTGGAGGTACCTGGTGGGCTAGTTGGCTCACAGGGGACCTCAGGATTGAAGAGGAATTAATTCCCCAATCTAGCTCCCTACTATTCCTGAAAAGTAAATTTAACTGTACTTACCAGTAACTTGAATTTCCTTCCATAGGATATCATTGCCTGCTATATAAAATATATATAAATTAAAAAAATATTAAATAAAAAAATAAATATTACAATTTCAGTATTTTTAAAAACATTTTTTTTCAATTTATATAAAAAATGTGTAATGTAATTTAAAAAATAAAATATCTAAAAATAGTTTGAAATAATGTAGTAAATCAGTATGAAAAATATAACAATTAATACATTTAAAAATTATAATTTACAAAACCTTTGAAATTCACTGAAAAAAACATAGGTTTCAGCCACGTTATAGTTAAAAATGAGCATTTAAAAAACCTTAGAAATTCACTGAAAAAAACGTAGGTTTCAGCCATGTTATAGTTAAAATTAGCATTTAGAAAACCTTAGAAATTCACTTAAAAAAACATAGGTTTCACACACGTTATAGTTAGGAATTACCATTTAAAAAACCTTAGAAATTCAGTGAAAAAACCTTAGGTTTCACACATGTTATAGTTAGCTGGACATTTCACTCATACAAAACCATTGAAATTATCCCGGTATAGTTAATTCAGCTAACTATAACTCGCGCGCCCGCAATGCACTGCTGATGACGTCACATATTACATCACTCATGACATGGTCAGTGACATCACTCATGACATCACTGATGACATCTCAAATGACATCACTGATGACATCATCCTTGTGAAAGAGTGGCAGACCTCCTCTCAGTGTAATATAACCCTTGATACACACATTCAAAAATAGAAACTAGAATTTAAAAAAAAATTGAGATACCAATTCCAGTTAGAACAACCTATTCAGTAATTCCAAAACCTACATACACATCCAGTCATTCACTAACAGTTCTATATAGGCACTCATACATGTACTCACTCATCATATGTACTCATACACCTATACATCTTATTACACACGGACACTCATCTATAGAGTCACTCACACACAAACTCACACATGCAAATAAACTATCAAACATCCATTTACTTGCATATACAGCTATACACCTACCACTAGACTTACTTCTACAGAATCGTACACATACTTACTCTCTTAAACAATCACTTATAGAAACACATACTTGTTTATACAGGAACTCTTACAATCTCTCGCTCTCACATATACTCACTTATATACATCAATACTCACATATACTAGTTTAACACATATGTAGTTACTAATAAAGATACTATTGAGACAGTGATTCACTCACTAACACACCCATACACACACTCATCCACCCCTACAGTCCTGCACACATGCTGTCTTCAAAACACATACAAACAGTGAGTCACCCATTCATGCATCTATGCGGTAAGTAATACCCCCACCAAACCATACAGACACTCACACTGATACTCTAAAAACCAACTATAAACCCATATCGAGACTCATGTAGCTAGTCACCAACCCATGCAGCCACTTATACACAAAGTGAGACACTGATACAGATATTTTCATATTTAAACATTACTCGCTAATACATGTATTCACCAAAATACACTTAAGTCAGTTATACAATCATTTTTACAAAAAAAACATCCATTTAGACACTTATTTACACATTTTTTCTTCCATCGACCTTTAGATATACATATATAAAACATAGTTATTTTTCAGAAAGACACACATTCACTGGATGATGTCATCAGTGATGTCATTTGAGATGTCATCAGTGATGTCATGAGTGATGTCACTGACCATGTCATGAGTGATTTAATATGTGACGTCATCAGCAGTGCATTGCGGGCGCGCGAGTTATAGTTAGCTGAATTAACTATAACGGGGGAATTTCAATGGTTTTGTATGAGTGAAATGTCCAGCTAACTATAACATGTGTGAAACCTATGGTTTTTTCAGTGAATATATATATATATATATATATATATATATATATATATATATATATATATATATATATACAAAGAAAGGCCTAGATAAACAGATCTGGATAACCCCATCACTCCTTTTATTTACGATGCTGGGAATCCTTCTGTTAGATTTAGTGTGGAAGTAACAAGTTTGCGCCAATGGGGAGCAGGGAAGAACTGTTCGTTAAAGATTAATACAGAGTGTTGGTCTCCTCTGAGAATGAACATTAAGCCCTGTCTGAACATATTTGGCAGGGCACTGTTGTAACCTCTGGCATCCTTGCCTGTTCTGCAAGCATTTCAGTTCAGAGAGCAGGGTTTAGAGTACATGATCAGAGGTGGCCCAGGAAAGGATTCCCCACCAACAACAGCAGGAGTGGTGACCCAGGCCGCCAAGCAGGCATTATCTGCAAAGGTCAGTAACATGTGGCGGTGTTCTGGGCCAGAACGCTTGTCACTAAAGCCCATGCTGGGCATCTGGGCCCGTGCATCATGGGATACACCTTTTCTGTGAAGGAGGACACCTGTCTTATAGGGATCACCTATCTGCAGCCTATGCTCAGGCACCACTGGCTCACTGTACCACTGGATTCAAGCTATGCTGGCTGATGATGAAACCCAGAAACAGGTCCTAGGATGCGTGTTTCCGGTCCAGGAAGGTCCTGGCTTGGCAGTTCAGGCTGGACTGTTCCCAAGAGCCACAGGGTCAAGACTGATTTGCACATGGCCAGGTCTAAAGTGGGGTGGCATGGTGGGCAAAAAAAACGATGGATTTAGGCTGGGGTGAGTGTATGACATTGTTCTGCATTCTGTCCATCAATTGTTCTTTTTTGCAGATGTTTTGTATGTATCACACTTAGTTAAAGTAAAACAAATGTAATTATATGAGAAACTTCTCCAATCCTACAGTGACTGCAGTCTTTAATAGTGTCAAGTGCAACACTTACATTAGTTTGTTAAACCATACATAAAAAATTTGCTCAGTGCACTTTCAGACCGTGTGTCTCTTAGGTGTCTGTAATGTGTAAAGAGTCGGCAACCTTTGCGCTGTCCCAGTTGCATGAACAGATCTGTGTTTGTAACACTGGTTCAGTGAAGAAGCCTGGCTGCCATTCATATTCAGTCATATTTAGATCCATTTTCTGTTTGTGCTTGACCTCTGCGCCCAATGTTATGCTGTCTTTGGAGGTGCCAAAACGGAAGTGCTATTGTTTCAGGTGTTTCACAAACAAGCATTTCATATTGCCTCTGCCGTTCATCTATGGAATATTCTGCATCAACTTGTGCCTAACACGGGGCGTATAATTTCACTAACAGATGACCCTGTGCTCCTGAGCAGGGGAGATTCATGGGCAGCAAATGTTTCCAGCACTGGCTTCTAGTATTTACCAGATTCTTAACCCATTTGGTAAGACCACTGAGCCGAAACCATGACATCATCTACAGCCCTCTTTTGTGAGGCCAATAATGCAATTCTTTCGTCAATGAAACATGCAGAGCTGCAGCTCCTGTACTCAGTGTCTGTGTCTTTCACGGAGGTGTTTGCAAGTTGGAATGCTGCTCGTTAGCCCACACACCGGGCCTAGTCGGGCGAAGTACTGCAGCCTCTCTGGAATCTGAGGTCTCAAAGGAAGCAAAATATACAATTCACTCATACTCAGAGGAACGCCACGATATTACAGGTTGCTTACCTGAGTGACCGGGGCGAAATGGGTACTTATCTTTGGAAAAAGAGTTGCCAAAACTAATGGGGATTCCCCTTTTTTTGGGCTATTTTCCACCTCGAAGTTTCACCCAAAGCAGCCAAATTGGGAATTAATACCCTATTAGATCGATGTTCAATCTTTCATTGTTCCTAGGTACCTTCACTGTGTACTACTGAGTAAAGAAGTAGTGACGGCTGTTATTTACAACCAGTGGTGACTCGCCGAGGGAGTGCTGCGGGCGGGTTGGGAGTGGTAGGGTGGGGGGTTGTGGATTTACCTTGCGCGCGCTGCATCACCAACTCGGCAAAGACGCACGTGCAAGGTAAATTGTTTTATTTATTTAATTACTTACCTTACTCCTATCCGTCGTATGTCGGACTCCACTACCCCCACACCCTGCCCCCTCAAGGCCTCGCCACCCTCAACACTCCCTCAGCGAGCCGCCACTGTTTATAACACTAAGGAAGTCCTGTAGAAGCACCACATAGGTACACCTTAGTAAACCGCCACAACATCCATTGATTTTGCTGCTGCCCCCTATTTACAAAGCTGGTGTAAATAGGAGGCAAATCCAAAACGAAGACCAGTGAAAACCTGGTCTTAATATGGCGAAACAAGGAGAAATACTATATTTCTCCTCGTTTCTGCTGTTTCTATGGGGCATATTTACAGGCCTCTATTGCCACAGGAATTGCACTTTTTGTGACATTCCTGTGACAATAAACCCTTCGCCTTATTTACAAGGCTGCGCTAAGGGTGGTGTAAATAGAAGGAAGCATCAAAATTAAGATCAGGGAAAACCTGGTCCTAACATGGTGTAACAAGGAGAAATGCTTTATTTCTCCTTGTTTATACGGTTTCTCTGTGTGCTGCATTGTGCAGCACACACAGTAACAGCAAATTGCCATGAATGATTGTTTATGTGCAGGAAGCTGTCCCTTCCTGCACATAAACAATAATTAAAAAAATTACGATTTGCCAATTCTCTGTGTGCTGCATATTGCAGAATACACAGAAGTTACAAATTGCCATTCCTGCACATAAACAATAATTTCCAAAATGCAGGCACCCTTGCACTATGGTGCAAGGGGGCCTGCATTGGCGATAGGTAGCTGAATTTAGCACCAGTGCATGGAGAAACCCAGGGGTGCGCTGTATTATTATTTATTTTTTTAAGTTTGAAGTTTATTGAAGTATAAAGAAGCAAAGACAGAAAATGAAGAAACAATCATAAGTTATAAAAACAAGAAATCTCTCTTACAAAAAATTAGAATTGATAAATAAATCTATACATAAAATATGGCAAACGAAACTATTCATGAACATAAGGTAAGTGAGGTATATCCTGTAGAATAAAAACACATAAGTGATATGAAAAATTAAATACAAGGAAGAAATGCAATTACTGTGGTTTTTGGACTTCAACATTCCGAACTTGAGTGGTAGGTGGGATTTGGGCAACACCGGATAAATACTCAGTGAGGGGAATCCATAAAAGATCACGTTTGATTGCAAGGGAAATGGGGGAAACAAAGTTAGTTCCAGACGGTGATTAAAACAAACTGCGTTCCACCATGCATTGAAGGAGACATCTTTAGCCTGTTTCCAATGAGATGTAATATGGTGGAAGGCAACAGCTATCAGAAGGTCGATTAATTTATGTTTATGGGACGAAGTGGCAAAAATAGGAGAAAGAGAACCTAGAAAAATGTTAACAATGGAAAAGGAAAAACAGAAATTGAAAATCTTTTGAAACTGGGACCATACTTGTTGCCAAAAACGAAAAATGGGAGGACAATCAAACAACATATGCTTCAAATCAGCTGAAAAACAGGGACAGGACCAACAAGTGGAGGGAGTGTCTGAGGAAAACGATGACAAAAAAAATGGAGTGAATAATGTGTGATTATAAACAAAAAATAAGGTTTGGGTAGTGTTTGCAGCTCTGGAAGTACTATGAATTTTTGCCCAAATATTGTCCCACAAAGTGAAGGACCAAACTTGAGATAAATCTTTTTCCCAAGCCAACTCAACCCTAGATTTGAGACGAACAGTAGAAGACTGAATAGATTTATAGATAAAAGAAGCAGAAGGGGAGTGATCAATGACATTGGAAATGGGAAGATATGCTGTAGGAATAGAATTTGTAGCGGGAAGTGAAGAGAGGTATTGGACGAGAGAGGGAATCAGTGAGATATATCGTGTACGAGAAGAGAAGGGCAACGAGAACTGGTTTTGGAGGTCTTGAAAGGAAAGAGGTTGATTATCCACAAGAAGTTGAGAGATCCATTTTAGACCAAGAGAGTGCCAGGTCTTCCAATATAATGAGCGATTGCGAATTTGGAGAAGTTTATTATGCCAAATATGCTGAATATGAGTGGAGGAAGTAGAAGGATAAGAGGATGACAAGTATGGTAAGAGAAGAGTACGAGAACGGGAGATAATGGGGGAGCGGAGAGATGTTACATTAGAAGTGAAGGAAAGAATCTCATGAAAATCAAAAGGATGAAGAAAAGAAGACTCTAGTTTTAGCCAAAGAGGGGGATAAAGGGGGAGGTCCGAAGAGAGCCAACGCAAAGCTTGCTTTAATGAAACAGCGGTATGATAAGATTTGAAATTCGGAAATTTAACCCCTCCCAATGTTTTATCTTTCTTCAAGGCAGAGAGGGCTATTCGAGATTTCTTACCTTTCCACAAAAATTTTTGCAAAATAGAATCTATTGATTTGAAGTAATAGTCCGGAATATGAATGGGAATCATGGAGATAGAGTAAAGTACTAGAGGTGCCAACATCATCTTAATTGAGTCAAGACGTCCCCACCAAGAAAGGAAAAGAGGGTTCCAGCGAGTAATAGCCGCATTAAGTTTAACAGAAAGGGAATTGAAATTAAACTTAAGAGTATCTAAGAGACGAGGAGCAAACCAAACACCCAAGTATTTAATCTTGGAAGGCTGCCAAGAAAAGCCAGAGTTGTGAAAGAGATGCTTTTGACAGAGAGGGTTTAAGGGTAAAATTTCACATTTATCAATATTAAGAAGGTAGCCAGAAACCTTGGAAAAGGAGGAAACTTGATTCAAAAAGAACGGTCAAGTGGATTGTGGGTCCGAACAATATAACAAAATATCATCAGCGTGGACTGATAGTTTAACTTGCTGTTGGGAGCCGTAACGAAATCCAGAAATATGCTCATCAAGTCTGATCTTAGTCAAAAAAGGTTCTAAAGCTAAAACAAACAAAAGAGGGGATAAGGGGCAACCTTGACGCACGCCTCGTTGAAGAGGAAAATAATCAGAAGTTATACCGTTTGCGAAAATTGAAGCATGGGGGCTAGAATAAAGTAATGAAATAAGAGAAATGAATTTAGGAGAGAAACCAATCCAACGGAGAGCTTGAAACATAAAGTCCCATCCTATTCTATCAAAAGCCTTTTCGGCGTCAAGAGAGATGGCAGCCAAAGGATAAGAAAGGGAGGGAGCTTTACTCAGAATATTAAAGAAAACTCGGGAGTTATCTGATGATAAACGACCTTTAACAAAGCCTGATTGCTCAGGGCCAATGATATTTGGTAAAAGGGGATCCAATCGAAGAGCTAATATTTTGGCGAAAAGTTTATAATCGGTATTTACGAGGGAGATGGGGCGATAATTTTTACATAAGGTATGGTCCTTATCTGGTTTGGGAATTAAACAAATAAGCGCTTCCTGAAAGGTTCCCCGGGAAGAACCAGAATCGACAAAAGATTGAAATAATAGATGTAGTTTAGGGAGGAGAAGGGAGGAAAAATGATGATAGAATTCAATGGTGAAACCGTCAGGCCCAGGTGGCTTACCACGACGAAGGACAGAAACAGCATGAGAAATTTCAGAGAGGGAGATATCCGAATCAAGTGTAAGAAAATCAACATGAGTGGAGGGAGGGGGAGGAATGTCGTGAAAATACGTAAGGAGATCAGCGGGATCAGGACTGGATTCAGGAGTGTATAAAGTTTGATAGAACGAAACAAACTGATTTAATATGTCTTTATCTTTAAACAAAGAAATACCCGACGGACCTTGTAGAGACTCAATCTTTGTTTTCTCCCTTCTTATCTTAAGATAATTAGCTAATAATTTGCCCATTTTGTTTTGACCTCCATAATAACGAGAGTTGCATTTAAGGAGAGAATTAGAGGCTGCATTAGTGGTAAATTTGTTAAAATCGAATTTGGCTGAAATAAGCTCTCGAAGGGAGGAGTCAGAGGTAGAGTTATAATAAGCATATTCTAGTTTCTTAATTTTATCCAGAAGATGAGTTGTCTTAGAAATAGACTTCTTTTTCTTTTGTGATACGTAATTCATAACAAATCCCCTAACAGCAGCTTTAAAGGAATCCCACACCATGACAATGGAAGATTCAGGGAGATGATTAAGTGTGAAAAATTCAGTTGTAAAAACTGTAAATTGAGTGCAAAAATCAGAATCAAGGAGTAAAGAATTATTAAATCGCCAGCGTCCTGAATGAGGAGAGAAGGGGACTCGGTCAATATCAATAAAAACTGGAGCATGGTCTGAAATTAAAATAGAGCCAATGTCTGCATGAAGGGCAAGTTGAGCTAGGGATTTGCTAAGGAACAGGTAATCAATACGGGATTGGGAATGATGAGTGGGAGAGTAAAATGTGTATTCTCTAAGGTCGGGATTGCATAGCCTCCAAATGTCAACTAAAGCGTTATTATGAATAGATGCAGTAAATTGGGAGTGCATTTTGGAGGAAACAAATTTAACCTTAGACTTTCTGTCTAAAATGGGGTCAAGAACTTGATTGCAATCACCACCGAAAATAACATATTGTTCATCAAGCATAACAAGTTTTTCAGAAATAGCAGGCCAAAACAATTTGTCAACCCCTGTAGGAGCATAAACATTAAATATAACAATTGGTATCTTATCTATAAGAAGATTTACAAGAACCCAACGACCATTAACGTCACATTCTTGAGATACAACAGAAACGGTTAACTTTTTGTGACACAATATAACTGAACCATTTTTCTTACCTAAAGCAGGAGAATGGAAAACATGTCCCACCCAACAACGTTTGAGTTTTACAGCCTCCTTTTCCGAAAGATGGGATTCTTGGAGGAGGGCTACATCAGCGTTAAGCCTAGCCAAGTGCGTCAGAACTCGTTGACGTTTAATAGGGTAATTTAACCCCTTAACGTTCCAAGTGACTACTCGGAATATGAATCAAAAGTAGAATGATGTGGAAAAGAAGATAGAACAGAAAAGGTACATTGGAAAGAGAAGAGAATGGTTGTAGGAATGTAAAGATAGAGTAAGTAAGAGAAATAAATCAAGAGAGTGGATAGAGAATACAGTAAGAAAAAAGGAGAGAAAAGAGTAAAGAGAGGAGATAGGAAAAGAGAGTAGTAAAGAGGACAGAGCAACATAAGAAGAACATAGAAACATACCAATAGATACAGAACGAAGACGAATGGGGGGTGACGACGCCAGAAGATGACGACAACGACAACGGAACACACGCCACCGAACACCGAAGGAACCAGCAGAGAACTGAATTGACGGGATGCACGAATACACCGGGATGAAGAAAGGGGTAGATCATCTATAAGAAGACAAAAAATAAGAAGAATATTAGAGAAACATACGAGATATAAAGTACAAAATACAAAATACCAAAAACAAAAATACTAAAATGAGATATCAATCAACAGGGAATATATGACAAAAAATACGACACAGTAGGATAACGGAAAAGTAAACAGGTCATTCATGCGTGACTAAACAGCTCTAGCAGTGTCCATGACGTCGGTCTCCTGCTGATGAAGAAACTCTTGAAGGACCTGTGGATCATCGAATGTCGTCGTCTTATCCTTGTAGGTCACCTTGAAGAGACAAGGATGAAGCAGTCCATATCTTGCATTCAGAGCTCGTAGTTGTGGTCTCAAATCAAGGAATTGTTTTCGACGATCAGCTGTCACTTTAGCCACATCCTGAGAAAGATAAAGACGATGACCTTCCCACATAACTTGTTTTTTAGTTTTTGCTGCTGAAAGAACCTGCAGGAGGTCAGTATATTGTAAGAACAGCATGATGACTCCTCGGGGTTTGTTGGAAACTTTAGGACCAAGTCTATGAGCACGTTGTATATTAAGTAAAGAGGAAGGAGGAAGATCCAGAATTTTCGGCAGAAAGGTTTGAAAAAATGCAGTTGGGTTGGATCCCTCTGTAAGTTCAGGGAGACCATAAAGGCGTAGGTTATTTCTGCGATTACGATTTTCCAACTCCTCTGTTTGCCTCCTTAGGAGAGAAACGTCTTTTTCCAAAAGCGAAATCCTAGAGCTTGAAGTGTGAAGGGCTTCCGTGGCCTGTTCTACTAGAAGAACTCGAGATTCAAGAGTAGACCATTTATCGTGAAGAAACTGCAAAGTCTTAGTAGTCTCAGGCGCTGTATTATTTTAAATACAGAGCATCCCTGCCTTTCTAAAGTGATGGAGCGCGGTGTTAGCGATTTTGGAGCTAATCAGTACTCTGCCTCTTTCTTATATAAATGCCCCAATGAGGGATTGAATTACGCACATTCTTGTATAGTCAGACTATCGTTGACACGAGGCGCAGATTTACTAAGATTTTACGCCATGTTTGCATTACAAAAGTGACGCAAATCAACGGAAAAACATTTTTTTCCAATTTAATTTTCAGAGTTAAACTTGTTTAGCACTGGAAATAGTGTGAAAATAATACCAAGCAGCATATAGCGCTGCTTTGTATTACTTAGTGCCAAGGGGGCGTACAATGAGTGGAGCATGGATGCTCCCATACAACCACCCAAGGTTTCTGATGTTAAACCCAATTTACTAAATTAAGTAGACAGGGGTTAGCATTAGAAAACGACACCGTTTTGAAGTAGGCGTAATAAATGAAAAATGATTTCATTTCTTCTTCCGTTTCCGACTTTGTACGTGTACTGTACAGTACAGCACACATACAAAGAGGGAAACTGGTTTAACTCAGTCTATGCATAGTATTTTGTAAAACCTATGCTAGACTCATAGAAACATCATTGCACCTTGGCGGAAAGGTGTCTCCGTGGCGCGCAGCAGCGGATTTCAGCACCGGCGCAAGGGAAAAGGGAGGAGAGTGCCATATTTCAATAAACACGGTGCTATCCTCCTCTCTCCTTTTCACAAAGCGAAGCATTTGGCCTGCTGCACTGCGCGGTGTGAAGAAGTGTTAAATCTGCCCCCAAGAGTCACCAAGCAGTGATCGCCTTAAGCGCCATTTTCCAGTTCTCCATACACTTACCTGGCTGCTTCTCCTTCTTTCTACCATCACATTCCAGTTATGATTGACTACATTATTCTAAGTTGACTACGCCACCTACCTCAATATCTACAGTAGGCCGCAATGTTGCATGAACTGCCTTAAACATCAGTATCAAGGTCTGACATCGGGATATACTTGATCTGAAGCACTTTACCTTCGTTACATTTAGCGATAAATGAAGTGGGCACCTTGAATGCGCTATTGCCTTATGATGATGCTCAGCAGACAGGCTCCTTCCCACTGAGCTATCAGTAGGACTGCATCTACTTACGTAGGCCGGTCTTTGGCTTACATGAATTAATGTTGACATGTTACAACGTAAGCTCAATGGTATGCCAGTATTTCTGTGATATTTATCCTTTACTCATGAAAGCACTGACTTTGCAATATGCACAGGCTTGTTTGCATCAATGTATGCTTTAAAATGGAAGAGGCTCCGCACTTGTTCGGAGAAGCCCGAGTCTTTAAATTGTAGCGTAAATAATGAAAAACACACTAAAATAAACCTTGAATGCTTTCTCTCTGACTGACGCTCTCAGTCCGAACGACGTCAATAAATAACGCACTCTGCAATGGTCGGTGCTGACATAAATCCTTTTTTATGCTCTGTTTGGCTTTGAAATCTGCACGTGGCCGGTCATTGATAGTAAAACGCACGAGCAGGGGTGTGTAGCGAGGGTGCCTTGGGCCCTAATGCAAATAACGAAAATTGTCTCTCCTCCCCCAGCTGAGTATCAAAAGACAGCCATAATAGTGATGCAGAGGACACCTCACAACTGAGGAGTGGGTATCAAAGCTCCTGCTGCACTATTGATAACTTCTCTAAGAAAGAGAAATGAGGGTCTTATTTACAAGATCTGATACATACCTGTGTTGTGTCAGCTATGCGCCAAAATGTCCTGCGATTCGCTACGTTATTTTTAAACACCATGGGCCTCATTTATGAGGCCGTGCGTGCCTTTTACGCCGCCGGTGCGTCACTTTTTGTGACTCACCAGTGGCGTAAACAATGCGCCTTGTTGCGCCATATTTACAAAGTGACGCATCTAGGTAGATGCGTCACTTTGTAAACCCCTGCGCTACATTATACCTGCGTCAGGTATAATGTATGCAAAGGGGGCGTTCACACGCAAAAAGCCTCGTAATAGTGACGCAGTGAAATCTATGAGATTTCACTGCGTCACTTTTAGGACGCTGTTGCGTCAAAATCTTGCGCCTGCCTCACAGCAGGCGTAAGACTGATGCAAGCCCTTTCACATGGGGCTTTCCCCATGTGAAACGACGCATTGCTGGAGTTGCTTCACTTTTGTGACACACCCCAGCAATACGTGACTTTTGCGCTTACAGATACGTCAGAACTACTGACGTATCTGTAACTCCTTGCGACATGATGCGTCATATTTCACGCAGCGATGCGTCACTTTTCATAAATAAGGCCCCATGGCTGAGCCGTATTTATGTTTGCAACACCATGGGGTAAGGAACAGGCTGCGTCAAAAACATTTGATGCTGCTGTGAACGAAATATCGCAGTGGAAACTGATGCATCGGGAGGAAAACTGACTTAAGGCTGGTTAGCAACACGTAAAGCTATGCTAATCACCCTAGCATCACTTTTCAGAGTCAATCGGTTAGAAGAGAGCAGTAGCCAGCACAACCACGCCAGCAGCAGCCAGGGTGTCCAGACAGACCCAGAGGGGAAGAGGACGTGCATCTTCAGTGAGGAAGAGAAGGACATCTTGATCACTGAGGTATCAGAGCACCAACATCAGCACTTTATCACCTCAAAATTGCCATTAGTAAAGAAAGAGGCCACTTGGCAGTCCATAGTGGCCAAGATCAACAGTGTGGGACAGGCCAAGAGGACAGTATCTGACTGTAAAAAATGCTGGTATGACTATAAGCGCAAGATGAAGGAGAAACTGGTCAACAACCTGAAGGTAGCCTTGCAGACCGGAGGAGGAAGCCCGGTGCCATAGGAAGAGCTGGATGCCTTGGAGGAGCGAGTGGCAACAGTCATCCCAGACGAGCTGGTGGCAGGAGTTCCAGGACAGGGCACTGCAGCCCACAAGGAACAACAAGACGTACAGGGTAAGTCACAACAAGGGGCATGTGGGCAAAAAGTTCATGTTATGCAGTGCAGCTACCTATGTCGCAGGGCTCCACTGCACTGTATGCAGAGCACAGGGCAGGCATCTGGATCATGTACGGTTAAACATCACATAAGTGTAAGTCACACTGCCCAGTTACATGTGGCACAGCTCAGTCCGGCTCCATCACGTTTATCCCTTCCATATGTAAAGTGCAACACCAGTGCAGGTTCACCCTTGTATACTGGCACTTGTAATGGAATGTACAACATGACTCACCAGAACCATAAGTACCAGAATATAAAGCAAAAAACATGGCATGGACACATTGAACCTGTACAACCTGACCTGTCACAATCCAGGCCACTTTGCACCATGAGGCCACTGTATCTAGCTTCGGCCTATGCACACAAATATGCACTGTAAGGTAATGGAATGGATGGGCATTTCAGAGGAGAAACTGTACACCTAAGAGGGGCGTCACATGTGATGCATGTGAAGGATTAACACATAGGAACATGCCAAGAGTCACATGTATAGTAAACTGCATGAAATTACATTGCACACAGCTGTCCCGGTGTGGGTGGTCAGAGCATACAGGTTCCAGCTGCCATGGTAGGGACCTGCTGAACTCCTGTCATGAACTACATCAGACGGAGTGCGGGGTGAATGCAAGTGATGCACACCAGAGGGCCATGTGTGTTGAAATAAAAGATGTTGTGTGGCCCTGGTGGGCCCTGGTAGTGCAGTGCATTGTATGCTGTGTCTGAGCATGTTAAACTGCCATTGTATCTGAATGGGGAGATAGTGCATAGCAAGGAGGTGAGAAGGGATATGAGTACTGCAAGGTACCCTGACCAATACACATGCACTGCTGTGTATGCCAGTGTCACAATTGTGTCAAATCTGGGAATGAATGACAGAAAAGAGACCTTTATGGAACTACATCCTATATGTGATGTGGCCATGGGTGAAGATGTAGCATGTGGCAGGGGAGAGTCAGAAGGCACCTTGTCTCATCATGACACTTTTTTCAAATTGGGAGGATTTGAAACGGAGATCTGTCAATGTATAGGATAAACTAGTTTGCCACCTCAAAGGGCAGGAGTCAGGTATGGTTGGAGGCTGAGGTGGATGAGCCTAGTGTGTGGCCAAACTGGGTAGGTACATGTCACCAATTCCAGCACTTAGCCCTCCAAAACAGCCAGCCATGTCAGTCTATTGGATATGATCATGCATATTGGTGGTGTTGTATGCACAGTAGAGTCAATGTATTATCCTGATTCTATCAGTGTGTAACAGTACGTTGAGTGCATTGCCCAAAATCAGGATTGCCTGAGGAGGCATGTACATTTACAAGTTAGGGGACCTGAGTCAAACAATGTGTGGAACTCTGCAGATTACCAACCCTGGCAATGATGAAATGGGCTGAGCATCAGTGCTAGCAATCTACCTAATTTGATTGGGCCCATCCCATCAGAGTTGCTACACAGTGCCCACAATCCACAAATATGGTGTCAACTGTGTGCGCAATGAAATCACATGAGTGTACACAAATAGGAAACCCATGGTAAGTACATGCCCTCACATATTCATGAAGTGTAGCAAGGTTGAAAGCTGTGTAGAGGTGTGTAGGATATATGTGAAAAACTGAACGCTTGCCCACATGAAAACACAATGTGCATGCAAGAAAGCACAACAAGGCAAAGTGCTGTGATGTACTGTGTGAAAGGCTGACTGCTGGATCATAACTAATCAATGACCAAACCCACATCACCTTCACAGGAGCTGTGGCCTGAGTACTGGTCACAGAAAATGCAGGTACTCCGGGGTAGGTGCAATGTGCACAGTAGTGGTGTCAATAAGTCAAAACACAATCAGTATCGGCATTGTGAAAAACAACGTAAATCGCCAAGGCAGAGGGGGACCTTACCTTATGTCACACATGCAGGAATGGCAGGCCCGTGAGCTGATTAACTGTGTTGCAATATGTGTCATGACATGACAAGTCAGCCTTGTCATACAGTGGTTGTATGAACAATGCAGATATACTGCCATCTGAAAGGCAACTACACTGCAACTTCACCTCAAAACCTATGAGGAACAGATGTCCTAGGCATCAATGTTGACCTGAAAGTATTTTAGTAGGCAGTCTGAATGTCAACCACATTACTCATGTCACCGTGTAACATAGATCATCATCAACATGCATCTATTTCATTGCAGAGGATACCAACACCTCCTGACTCACTGCATGCCCTGAATGAGGATCCTGACGAAGATGACAGCCTGTTAATCCTCGACCAAGACACCCTCCAGCAAATCCTTTGCTCCATTCAGACATCATCTCCAGTCGCAAGAAGGGTGACAGAATCGTATTGTCTCCAGAGGATCCTCCTATCATCCAACAAACACCACCAGCCAGGCCACCTCCAACCATGAATTCCGAGGACCACGAAGTTGAATTCCAACGTCAAGTGGTGGGAGCCAAGTGGGAGCTGGTAGATGTGCTGCGGGAGTGGATGGAGAACGTGGCTGGCACCCTAGAGGGAGTCTATAGGTGCCTCAGTCCCAAATAGGACACCTCAGTAGCTATACGAGACACCTACCCTCTGCACCTCGGCTTGAAACAGTCCCTGACTGACATCGCTGGTGTCATAAGGCAGAGGCACGAACAACTGCCCTGCCAAAGTTACCACAGCAAGGTTCCACAACATCCTGGGGTCCATGGAGCGGAAGCAGGACTCCTACATAGCAACAATGGGTTCCTTACACAGCAACATTGTCACAGTGCAGGCAAACCAGCAGGCCTTTCTTGGTGCTGTGCTGCCTTGCTTGTTGGCACAGAGAAATGCTGCTAGGGAAAGGGGATCCACATCTTCAACCCCTGATGTGTATATGCCTCTGTCACCTCTTGCACTGAGAACACCCCCTCACGGGAGGCATTACACACATCAGAGGACGACGATGTGTACTTTGCCTCTTTCCACCAAAAAACGGCCTGGTAGCAATTCTCTGTGCCACATGGCCAGTTTCTCTATTGACCTGTGCTTATGACCATACCTTTGTACTTTTCAACTGGTACTGTCCTCTATTTGCTTTACCACCTATTGATCACATCCATTTGTGGACTGTTGATGTGACCTATCTTTCCTAATGGCAATTTGGTCCCCCTCATCACTGGAACACTCCTCTACTCCACATGTGCCATGTCATGTATCCCCCATGGACTCTGCCTGGGCATCCAATGGCTCACAAACTATGTTGGGACTGGTGCTGCAAGGACTGCCACTTGCTCCCTAGTTCACATGTCAATAAAACCACTTACCAGTATGTCTGTTCATGATTGAACTAAGTAGAAAATGGTGGTTGTGCTGACCCTAAAGACACTACCCATTATCTAAAGGGTATTGTGTAACATATTTCCAGGGGTAAATCTGCACATTCCAGGCAGAATAGTTTATGTGATCCCTATGTGCATCTAAACTAGCATGTAGTTAGCAATGGTCACATGCATGAAGTGCTACAATTAGCTATCAGTTAATGGTAAGACTGAATGACATTTCTGCCCATGTTCCATCCATACTGACCAATAAACAACAGTGATGTGACAACAAAATGCTGCTAGAAAGAGTGTGTAAGTGGCTACCATGAATGTGGCAACCAACACATCATAGATAAGTCAAAATGGTTTGACGTAATCATTCATACCAAACATGTAGCATCACACACACACACAGTTCAACAGTAGGTAAAAACTTTCAGTGCATAATCACATTTGAAGATTCCTTAAGTGACTCCCTTGTAAATTTGACATGATTTACTCCTTAGGTGCTCCACCTAGTAACACAAGTATAAAAACACTGGCAGGAATTCCTACAGCATGTGCTTAACCCAATCTAAGAAGGTGTGGCAACTGTCATGAAGTTATAAGTAAGCAGTTATGAAAGTGAAAAAGAATATTTATTTAATACACCATCTACACCATCACAAATCAAAATTTCTAAAAATCAATACCGTACACTGACTATTGACTATTCCTATTTAAGCAATGCCTAAACTAGCCTATGCTAAATTATCTACACTATCTTAATTTAAAACTTACTTAACCTACCTAACCCTAACTTATCCTACACGTATTCCACAACAGACAGGTTAAACATCAACTCTCCACCCCCTTAATACACATTTCCACATTAGACATAAACTACGCCTATTCACAAATGACCTAAACATTAAAACCTAAACAAATATATCTTTTTTCAAATATTGTTAATTTTTTTAAATACATACTAAATATTAACCCCACCCACCCTCCTAACAACCACCCACCCTCCTAACAACCACCCACCCATATCCCCACCTAACAACAGATAAATATTAAAAGCTATGAAATACTGAAACCTAACCTATCACTATGCTAAAACCTATCCTAACCTACGCTAAAACTCTTTACACTAAAAACAACCAATATCAACCGGGGAGGGTCTGAAAGTCAGAGGGAGGGTCTACAGTTGCTGTTCAATTCTGTCTACAGTTTGTTGTAAGGTGTGAACCATTTTCATGAGTGTCACCACCTGCAGTTCAATGCCTGCCAACTTCAACTTTTTCTTTGCATTGTCCTTCAGGCACTGCCTCTCAAGCTTGGTTGGCTGAGCTGGGGTTGTGCTGACCCCCTGTGGTGCCCCTGCTGGCGGGCCTTAGGAGGGTCCCGGAACTGACCGGGGGTCACCACCATGTGAATGCTCCACTTCCAGCCTGGTGCTCGGCCTGTCCAGGGCTTTCTGTTCCCAAGGTGGCGACTTCCATGTCCCTACTGCCTTTGATTTCTCATACTAGATCCCCTGGAAGTGTGGCTCGCTACCTCCAATTTGACAGACCTGTTGGACACTACTCCATTATTGACATATGGACATACCTGGAACACTTCAACATAGATCACGTAATGACATTCAACCATTAGCATATGGTCCTTTACATACCCAAGAGTCTGTCCACATATTTTTGCATGGATTGTTACCTAAATGCACATCAACTTATTCTCAATCCGTGTGATGAGTGTGCTCATGTATGCTGTAGATCTCAAATATTTGAGCATATTGTGCTGAATCTTGTGGGTACTTATTATTAATATTTCGCTTGTAAAGCGCCTGGTTACTCTGATGGAGTGTCCCCGCACTAAAACATCAACAAAACCACAGCGACTGTCCTGACCTAATGCCCTGCCTGCAAATATAACTAACAAAACAAATGAAGTCAAGAAATATTATTTCTGTCTACCACAAGGGTGTAGGAAGAGCCAGGTTTTAAATATTTCACGGAACAGAGACTACGACACGCAGGTCCTAATATCCGCAGGCAGGTCATTCCATTCATTAGCCAGGAAGCCAAAGGATCTCCCACCAGCTCGAACCTTCCACACCCTGGGCACAATCACCCGAGCTGAGCCCAGCGATCTCAAATCCTGTGTGGGCCGATATACTGTAAGAAGGGGGAGCAAAAGTCGCGGCCCCTTCTGACTAAGGATCCTATGACCAAAGCATAGGGCCTTAAAAGTAACTCTGGCCTGTATTGGGAGCCAATGAAGTTTCTTCAGAGCTTCCCCCACTGAGACCCGCCTAGGGATGTTCAGGTTTAGCAGGGCTGCAGCATTTTGGACATTCTGCAAGAGGTTCAAATTTCTAGCGGTCAACCATAGGTACAATATGTTACAGTAATCAAGGCGAGATGTAACAAGAGCCTGCACAATAGTTTTATACTTTTGGCATCAAGGTGGAGTAGGTCTATAATTTTGCGTAGCCTTTTAAAGGAGGCCAAAGCAGGCTCCGGCCACAGGGGTTATCTGCTCAGAGAAAGACAGATTTTCATTGAACCATACTCCCAAATTTTTCACCTTTGATTCGGTGGCGGAGTAGGTCCCTGTTCCTCCGGCCACCATCGCTGTGACCAAAGAGACGGCTGTTTACCTACAACCATCACCTCTATCTTCCCCGTATTCAGCTGGAGGCAGCAGTATTTCATCCAGTCCGCAAGCTCCCCCAAGCAGACCTTAAAATCAGATGCCATTCCAGACTCCTGTTGTTCCAGGGTAACAATCAGCTGAGTGTCTTCAGCATATGAGACCAGCTTCATTCCATGCCTCAATACAATATCTGCCAGAGGGCGCATATAGATATTAAACAGGTTGGGGCTAAGAGCCGAATGCTGCGCCACCCCCTGCAACAGAGGACAGACTCTAGAATTAAAACAGGTTTTTAATTCACTCCCATGTGCCACCGCCGACCCCGGCCTCCTGAAGCCTCTGAAGCAGAAAACCCTGGAAGACTGTATTGAACACAGCGCTCAAGTGTAGAAGGATCATAGCAGTTGTCCTTCCTTCATCGGCTGCAATTCTCAGCGCTTCGGCTGCCAGAAGGGCCGACTCCATGCTATGAAGTGGCCTAAAGCCACACTGGGTATCATGAAGAACCCGTCTCTCTTCCAAGAATATAGACACTTGGCCATTAAGATGTTTCTCCGCAATTTTTGCAACATAGGGGAGCAGAGAGATTGGTCTCAGATTATCAGAAAGAGGGGGATCCAATTAGTGTTTCCAATTACTGGGAACCTGCCCCGTGATAAAGGACATGTTCAGAAGTGTTGTGAGAACTTTCTTCCCTTGTCGCAAAAATTTTGGGGGAACCGGGTCCAACAGTGAACCTGATTTAACGACCTCCATCAACTTTAGAACCTCGCTTTCCATAGGGGGATGAAAGACAAACTTATCCTCAGTCCAGGGGGCCTCCACGACAGGAGCAGGGACAAAATTCCTGCTACTTTCCAGAAAGGTAGCATATTTTTATCTATGTTGCCCATAAAATAATCAGCGACCTTATTACAGTAATCCGTAGAAGCAGGAAGTGCAGCACTCACACGTTCCAAAGAGGACAGCTGTTTCACAACCTGGAAGATGTTCTTTTTGGAATTTTTAGCTAACTCAATTGGCTGAAAAGGTTCAATGGCGACAAGTCCTGGGGGATACAATATGAGTAATCGCAGCAGTAGGTGGACTGTGAAAGTGCCTGTATGTAGACAACACAGTGCATACATGCCTGTGGTTGTTAATACATTGACCAAAGACCTCACAAAACTCTACAGAAGTATGGACATATGTCTATTATAGAGCATTGGGTATATGAGGCCCTGAGTCAGGCATGTAACTGCATTGGCATTTGAGGACTGGTGACATGTCCCACATAAACTCATACCTATTCAGCCTGCACTGAGGTAAGAATCATCACAGCCTGTGTGGACCTACCACATAACATTGACCGCCGTTTTGGCGGGTCCGGGTCCCGAGGGTGGTCCAGTTTTGCAGTTTTAGGCGCCATCTTGGATTGGGGCTTTGGCGTTTTTGGCGGGCGCCATCTTGGAGCGTATCGACGCTCGCTCGGCTCCAAGGAACGCCTATTTAAAGTCGTCCTTTCCGCGCAGCGGGAACGCGCAGCGGGACGCCGTCGCTTAGCCAGAGTCGTGCCTGAGTCCTGCCCGTCTGCGCCCGTCCGCGCTGAGGACGCGCAGGGCCAGAACCGACTCTGCTGGTTTTGAGAGGGGGCTGCGGCTCTTCTTGCCATGTTGGTGTACTCCAGTGATACTCTGCGGGACATAGGACGCCTGACTGTAAGTTGTAGTCATCCTCCTATTCATCCTTTAGCTGGCCCCTACCATTGCGCTTGTTGCAGGTGGACTTTGGATCTTCCTACCTCAATTATACATACAAACCCTGCGGTTGCTCTTTGTAGCAATCACCCCGAGCATGCCCTTCGCATCTTCAGTCTTAATGACAGGTCTCTGGTGCTGCATCATCAGGCCGTGTTTGACCTGATACAGGATGAGGCCCCGGATATCGTGGCCATCACAGAGATGTGGCTGAAGGATGACGATGCGGCTATTATCAATCTGGCATTCCCCGCTGACTTTTCTGTCTTTACCCTTAATCGATCTACTAGGGGAGGGGGTATTGCTCTTGCTATGCGATCCAGTTTTACTTGCAGCTGGTCGGGTTTGACCATTGCGGGGTGTGAAAGTGCGGTGTTTAAGATTCTAGTCACCCCACATTTTTCACTCTCGGGGATGGTGGTTTACCGTCCCCCTGGGAGCGATGTGGCGTTTAGAGCTGCCTTCCCCGATGTGGTCAGCTCTTTGGTGGTAGGCTGTTCCAACTTTTCCATCCTGGGTGACCTTAACTTACACTTCGATAAACTTAACATCCCTACGGTAAGCGGTATTCTTGCTGACTTGGAGGCCCTTCAGCTTGTGCAATTGGTTCGGCAGCCTACTCACACTGGTGGCCACATTTTAGATCCTTTTTTCACCAACTTGGCAGATGCTTCTGTCACTGCCGTTTCACCCCTTGGCTGGACGGACCACTCTTTGGTTGCCATCTGTACCCCCTTGCCGGGAAGAATTATTATTCCCCCTGCAAAGTTGGTCGCAAGGCGGCATTGGAGTAAATTACGGCTGGAGGACTTACATCGTGTCCTTGCCGCGGAGCCATTAGAACCTTTTGTAACTGTTGACACTGGTTACGATAGGTTCTGTGCCTGGATCTCCAAGGCGCTTGACGCCCTTATTCCAATCACCGCTTGTAAGATCAGCTCTAGGGACTCAAGTCCGTGGTATGATGGCGCCTTACGTACACTCAAGGGTAGTTGTAGGCGAGCAGAGAGGGCTTGGCGGAAGGCGTACGATAACGGGAAAAAAGCTATTTATCTCGCCTCCGTCAAAATTTACCATCGGGCTGTTTGCCGAGCTCGGGCAGCCTATTATGCTGCTGAAGTTGGCAACAGCTCCAACCCCTCTAAAACTATCTTCAAAGTGATGAAGGATCTTTTAGCAAAACGAGCCTGTGCCCCGACGACTGGCTCCATCACTCACTGTGAGGCCCTTGCTCTGTTTTTTCTGGAAAAGGTCCAAAACATCTATAAGACGTTCCCTTTCACGGGGCCTCCAGTTGAGTCTCCGATTAACATCTATGGAGATACCGTTTTGCACGTGCTGCCCCCGTTGACATCTGAGGGGTTTGACCTCCTGGCTCAGCAGGTTAAATCGGGGTCCCCCGTTGATCCGCTTAGTTCGACTCTTTTTAGAGATCAGTCGTTCGTGGGACGGGCCGTGGTACACTCCTTGATTAACATCTCGCTGGAGTCCGGCACGGTACCCGCTAGCTGGTGGTTTCTCCCATTTTAAAGAAATCTTCTCTGGACCCTGATAAACCTGAAAACTATCGGCCTATCTCCCTGCTCCCTTGGCCGACCAAAGTGTTGGAGGCCCATGTCAACAAAGTTCTTTCGGCACACCTTATCCATGCTAATATCTTGTATTCCACCCAGAACGGGTTCCGTGCTGGTCACAGCACGGAGACCGCCCTTCTATCCATGGCTGAACATCTCCGCAAGGTGATGGATGCGGGGCAGACAGTGGCGCTCGTTTTATTAGATCTGAGCGCCGCGTGTGATACTGTCTCACATCCCATCCTGTTGCATCGCCTGGAGGAGATTGGGCTGGGTGGCCCGGCCCTCCAGTGGTTCCGGTCCTTCCTAGACGATCGTTTCTTTACGGTTGCCGTGCCACCGTTACAGTCCCAATTCCATCCTTTGAAACAGGGGGTGCCGCAAGGCTCCTCGCTGAGTCCCACGTTGTTTAATCTTTACGTGAGACCGCTGGCTGAGGTCGTCAAGCAATGGGACATGACTATGGTCTCATATGCCGACGACACTCAGCTAGCGGTTACGATCAGCGGGGATGCGGACCGGGATGCCCCCAGGTTTCAGAGTGGACTTAGGGCGGTGGCGAGCTGGATGAAGAACAACTGTCTCCAGCTCAACGCTAAGAAAACGGAGATCATGATCGTCGGTAGGAGGGCGGAACTATGGGGGGACAGGTGGTGGCCCGCTGAGCTGGGGCCGGCCCCCATACCGGTCACTGAATTAAAGAACTTGGGAGTATGGATGGACCCCGCTCTCAGTTTTGTGGGCCATTCGAAGAAAACCGCGGCCTGTTGCTTTGGCATCCTACGGTCGCTGCGTCCCATCTTGAAGTTCTTTGACCATCGTACCAGGCAGCTGATAGTCCAGGCTACTGTGTTATCTCGCCTGGACTATGCAAGCTCTCTCCTGGCAGGGTCCAATCTGGCTGAGGTTACCCGCCTCCAACGCGTTCAGAATGCCGCGGCGAGAGCCATTGTTGGCTTACCCCGAACTAGTTCCGTCTCCCGCACATTGAGATCACTGCATTGGTTGCCTATCAGGGCAAGAATCCAGTTTAAAGTGCTGTGTCTGGCGTTCAGGATTTTGAGGGGAGGGGGTCCTCAAATTCTTGTGGACCTTCTGTCCTGGTATGTGCCTACCCGGTCCTTGAGATCTTTGGGCCAAGCACTTACTGTGATCCCCCGATACAGGCTGTGTCGGGTAGGTGGCCGATCCTTCCGGGTCAGAGCGGCCGAGCTTTGGAACTCTCTTCCTGTAGAGTTGCGGCTACTAGATGATCTTTTAGCTTTTCGTAAAGCTTTAAAAACCTTTTTGTTTTGTTTTAATAGTCAAGCTCTTTGTCTCTCTTTCTGTTGTGTTCCCTGTAGGTGTTGCATATTACCTGCCATGCGCCAGGACGCCCCTTAGCTGGGGCAGCTGTGCGCAATACAAATGTATGTAACATAACATACATTTCCATGTTCACGCCTACACTAGCAATGTGTATCAGACAGGCAGAGTGAAGTTCATCCCTCTAATTCTACACATCGATTGCAGTTACAACATCATTTATACCACCATGCCATTTTGACAATTGCTGCACTGTCACCCCATCTAACATATCACCAATATACAGTACTCTATATATATATATATATATATATATATATATATATATATATATATATATGTATATGTATATGTATATATATAAATATATATAAATGTGTGTTGTTTGTAGCCCTGAAGAAGTCTGCGAGGATGAAACGTGTTGGCCACGGTCTTTTATCTTGTTGAAGAAAAAAAAGGTATTAATACAAGATTTGAAGATACATCTTCGGCTGGAGTTGCCATTGTTTGATTTTGATACATGAATCACAAATGTTTACACTTTATTAAGTTATCTTTGCAAAACTATGATCTGATTTAAGTGTGCTGGGCCATTGTGTTCATGGAATTCTGGGATACTCTGTATTTTAGGAGATTTAGGGGCATTGAATCTCCGGTCCCTAGCACCTTGTATACCTAGACAATGGTTACTCCACTTAGAATAGGTGCAACCTATCTTTGCCTCAATCCCTGTTCTATTTGCATTTTAGTCTTTTTTGGTATCTCTCCAGCCTGTAAACAAAAGCACAAATGTGTTTTTAACAGTTGTATTGGAGGTGCCGGTTGAATCATTTGTAAACAATCTGCTAATGACCTGCTTCATTTCTTACGCTGCTCCTTTCTTTGGAACAATGCCTTACACTGCACTGTAAAATTCCAGTACCAAAGCCCTTTTCCTTACTGCACCGTCTGTCCTATAGTTATTACTCAAAGTCCCGTTTCACAGTATTCCCTCCAATTTCCATTAAAACAATTGTCAGAAATCTGGCACTCCTGTTGACAGTCTGCTCAGAAAAACCAAAAACTGAAAGGACATGGAGTTCAATTACGTTCACACCCGAACAGTTTTCATCTGTAACAAAATTGGTGCAGCAGGTGGAGTGTGTGTTGCGGGAGGAATAACTCATATATTACTTTGGGTGCGCTCGGATGATGCGGGTTCAATATATGTAGGCTATTTAGTTGATGTAATGGCGCATGCACGCTCCCACCCATTTGCCCGCCTCCTCACACTCCGTAAGTGGCAGCGGCCACTGTGTGAAGGGCCACCTAAACCCCCATTCTGGCTGTTTTATTTCTGGCCTAATGGTAATGGCCTAAGGGAGGTGAATATTGAAGCATAAAACACAGCTTAGAAGGGAGATGGCACAAAATCAAGCCCATGTATCTAACGAGGAGCAGGGAAGACTGCCTGTTACGCAAGGCAGTAGCTCTCTTTAGTGCAGCAGGTAAAGTAGCACAGGATCCCAGGGGGTTGAGGGGCCCAATGCATCAGAATCATGACGGTCTTTCCAAAGGAGGCATGTGACTTTGCTAGCATTAGAGCTGAGGAAACCATTGCTGCTGCAAAGTGGCGGCAACATGTGGGGGGTATTTATTTTTATTTTTAAAGGGAAAGAGAATCTGTTTCAGGACTGGAGTGATGGCCAGGGTGGGAAAGTCAGGGGCGGGGCGGCAGCCTGCTACTCAGAGTTGTAGTAAGCCTATCATTAGTCTAGCAGGTACAGTTACATTGGGGGCCCAGGGGTGTGAGGGGCTCACAATACCCTGATTATGTAGGGCTGAGTTTTTGGGGTCAATATTTGTTTTTTGTGTGGCATTTGTACTCTTGCATGCTGCTTACATTTAGTGTAGAATTTAATGTATAGAAAAAGTACCCCTAAAATGATCTCATACTCCCAGCTCCCTGCGCTCAGCCTTACCATTACCGCTCCCCCAAGTCTTGCCATAAAGGTTTGGAGGGGAGCCTGACTTAAAAACAGTTTCCTTAGGGAGACTCAGAGCAAAAACGTTTGAAGACCTCTGTTCTACAGTTTGCGCAATCATTTTGCATTACACCGCCGAGAAGCAAGGAATGTATATGGTAGCTGCTGGGCCTCGGAAGACAGCAGGGACAAAGGTTATTACAAAGAAAAGAAACCCATCCATGAAAATAATGCACTAGCTCCTTTGTCATAATTAATCAAGACGAAGAGATATCCGTGTTTCAGAACAATAGATAAGGTATGTATGCATTTTGGATGTGACTTATTCCTTCTTGTTTCTAGAGGACCCAGGGTATGCAGGGAGTAGTTATAATTAAAAAAGTATAATCGTAGAGGAAAAGTGAAGTAGAAAAAGTCCACAAGAAACAACATAATCTATTGTTCTATACATTCCAGACGTATTTTGTGATTCAATCTGAAACTACCAAGGATGGTCTAATTCAACTGTGGACATTACGGACTCTGCTGCCCTCTGCTGTACTTTGAAAGAATTGAATGAGGCGACAAGGTTGAAGGAAAAGACAACCGAGGGAGGTCATATCTGTCTTTTGTCGATTCTTCTAATCAAGACATGGAGGATGCTGAAGACATTTTAAAACGTGCAATAAGGCGTCACTAGTGCAGTTTCTTGAGTAGCTACAATAGTTAAATAAATAACTGGATCTGACGGGGCAGAGATAAATACCCTGCATGTCCCTGTGACACTGCTGAAAGCCCTTGCTGCTTACCGGGACACTCTTTTTAGGATTCCCAAACACTTATCAAGGAAAGGCGATATGGGGAAGAGGTGGAACACAAGGGACGCCACAGCAAGAGAAGGCAGCAACTTAAAAACTCCCGTGAAGATGGATCAAGGTGAAATGGGAAAACGTGACAGGATATTGTGAAACTGATTAGGAAACAGGGAGGAAATCTGCTGATGGAGCTTGGTCTTACATGTGTTATAGTGGGGATATCTCGTGCCATTCGCTCATCACCCCTGGCTCACCCCTCCATCGTAAAACTCTTACAAATGTTTGATGTCCTCTGCGTAGCTTTATTATTATAATAAAACACCATTTCAGTTGTGGGATTAAACTTCCCACATTGACCATTTATTAAATTCACACATAAATGCTGCGCCCCATACATATGTGCCACAGTTTACCATATATATACAAATTGGCATCTCTAGAGGCGTGTTGTACCAGCAGGACACAACACCACCCCCTTTTCCAAGCCACCAGCTACCAGGGTAGAGCCAGAGAGTCCAGGACCACCAGCAGGACGGCCCCCTCTCCCGCCAGCCTAGAGCCGCCATAACTGCCTCCCCTGCTCCAGGGTCAACCGTTTTTCCATCCAAAAAGAGTCCCCCAGCCTTTCCTCTTATCAGGTGCACCCCCCCTGTCCGATACTCATCTGAAGTCAATGTCTGCAGCAAGCTATGTCTAATAACCAGGATCTGTGAACCCCTCAACAGCTTTTCCACTTCTCTATTCATTTTTTTCACTGATGTATTCATTGCTGCTGATGGCACATCGCCCCCCAACTCTCTCCGAGTGAGAACCTCTGATCAAATCAAATAATGGTTGTGTCCGGCAATGCCCTTCTGATCCAAGTAAGAAGGGAGAATAATGCCTCCCTGGCTCCCCGCCTGCCCCCCGGAACCAAGTTTTCGGCCCCCACATGAATAACCAGCACGTCTGGGATAGGCAGACCTTTATTGAGCGCACTCCGCAAATGAGCTGAAACGTCCTCAGCCCGCAGACCCTCCAACCCTAACCAATTGTGGATAATTCCCAAGGCCCTTTGCATCTTGTCCACCCCGGACTCTCCAAACCAATTCCCCGCTCTGAATATGACCGAATCTCCACACCAGCATACTTGCATCCTCTGACTTGCCACCCCTGCAAGCGAGACCAAAGAAAAGAATAGAAAGAGAGAAGTGCATAAATACCAACCTGCTGTAAATACCACCCCACCTACACCAGCTGCGGTCGCACATAGCGCTCAAAACTCGATGAACTCCACCTGCCACTTTCTTGATTGCACCCAGTGATAGTCCCAATTCCGCTGCTGTAGTAGCCGCCCCAATACGGAACAAATGCGACGTGAACTGAGCTATGTCTTCACCTAACAATTCCAGAGCCCGCTTGCAAATTCGCGTGAACTGGAATCTCGTTAGCGGTGTACCATCCGCATGCACCAACAGCCTATCGTCCTCACATCCCGGCCTCATCTGCATGAACCTTTCCATCAACATGACCGGGCAGTAGCCCTCCCCCTGAACTGCTCTCAGTTGCACCCATACTCCCTTTCCCAGTGGGTCTGTCTTCGACCTCCGTACCCTCACCTGCAGTAAGCCCGCTGCAATCACCACATCACCAACAGCCATTCTCCCCTGTCTGTCCATGTTGGAGCTTGGCACCAGCTCTGATACCCGGAATGCCCCAAAGAATGCTAAGGAATATGCTAGCTGCAACAGTTGTGCTGAAGAACCGGGTTTTAGAACCCAGCGGCGCCAGGGACACGCCCACGGTTTTCGGGTTCTCCTGTCTTGGCAAACAGAGACACGGAATACTTCTAGGTGGCGTCAGAGATCAAATTTAGTAGCTGCAGATAGTAACAGTAATCTCAGCAATACAACACGGTGTACAACTCAAGAAACTGTTCAATTTTCATAGAGCAAGACATCACCTTTTATACACAATATTCTCTTTATAAATGTACACCCACTGCGCAAAATTCTGACCAATAGGACACATTATCTAACTGAGTATCACATTAACAAAAACCCAATTTACAGTAACCCAACCCAAAAGTTAATTATTAGGATTGTCCCAAATTCAATTTTTGCAAGCCGGACAAACCCATAATTGAAAGCACTACCCATGTAATGAAAAGTCGTAAACAATTCAGATGCTGATTAGGATAAGATATGTGCAAGGAAACTTAAAGTTAACGAGGCCCTGAACATTGATTGGCAATCTCAGACAACGATCAGCCAGAGAAATTGGCTTTGTGAAGGGTCAGTTTCAGGTGAAGAGGTCAGCGTCTTTGCAATTCACTCACAAGTCAGAAATGGGCCTGTTAATGCATACTTGAACTATGAGGCCCATGCAACTTTGTTTGTTCGGTTACCTCCACGGCCTACGTGTGGGCAACACAAAATGGCGTTATGAACAATGCAAACAAAATGGAGTCTGGTCCCGAAAACCACGGAACCTCAGTACCTCATAATGCGACCAACATACCTGTGGTAACACCCCCAAGATATTCACCAACCTTTTGGAATCAATCGGTCTCCTGGTATCCTTTCCCCCTGGAACCAATCGTTCCCATCCTCTCATAGCCCTTCTAACTCTAAGGTCTTTAGTGGGATCCGTCACCCCTTTAATCCCTGCAAAGAAGGCTATTGCTGACAGTTGTCTGCGTACCAGAGCCAAGGACCTTCCCTCCTCTCTCTGGCTAACTATGAAACTGAGCACCCCTTGTGGTGTAAATTCCTCCACACCCCCTTTGCTCTGCAAGACTGCCATGTAAACCTGCCAAGCCTTTCATACCTACTCTTAGTCTTGGGAGCAACCGACACCGCTATGATATCGGAAGCAATGGGGCACCAAGCTTCCACAGGCTTTCCGGGAAGGCCGTTATCTGAGCGTCTGCTTGTGGCCATCGCGCACTGAATTCTGTCAACTTAAAAGCGAGACAGAGAGTCAGCTACTGTGTTAACCACACCTGGCACATGCTTGGCAATGAAATGCACATTATGCCTGAGACACTCCGGCACCAACACTTTCAGTAAACGGAGCACCCACGGACATTTGGCCCTTTGGTTGTTGACCGCCAAAACCACCGACATACTGTCTGACCAAAACACAATTTTTTTGTTTTCCAGTAAAGTACCCCATATCTGAAGCGCCACAATGATGGGGAATAACTCCAGGAATGTGATGTTGCGGACCAACCCCCTCTCGAACCATTCCGTTGGCCAGTGCTGCATACACCACCTTGCTCCTAACACCGCCCCGAACCCGACACTACCTGCTGCATCCGTATAAAGTTCCAATTCTCTATTGTCCTGCGCCGGTTGTTGCCATATTACTGACCCATTGAAGTGCTCCAAGAAATCCCTCCATGTGACCAAATCATCCTTCATCTCTGCTGTCAGCCTAGTGTGTGGTGATGCTTTTCCTTCAAACCTGACATTACCCTGGCTATATTCCTGGAAAAGACCCTGCCCATAGGTATCACCGGCAGTGCAAAATTAAGCTGACCCACTAACACCTGTAAGTCATGCAAAGTAACCTTGCGTGCCCCCAAGCATTGTTCCAAAGACCCTTGAAATGCCTTAACTTTTTCTTGAGGTAATCTGCACACTCCTTCGACCGTGTCTATCTCGATACCTAAGAACGTCAATTGGGTTGTTGGTCCTTCCGTTTTCTACGCCGCCAGCGGCACCCCCAATGCCCCCGCCACTCGTTGAAAACCCACCAATGCCTCATGACAATCTGACGAGCCTGCCGGCCCCATAAAAAGGAAATCATCCAAATAATGCACGACCTCCCGCGCACCCATCACCTCCCGTACTGTCCATTCCAAGAAACGACTGAATGTTTCGAATATTGCACATGCAATGGAACAACCCATGGGCATACATAGATCCACAAAGAAATTGCCATCAAAAGTGAATCCTAGCAACCTAGTGTCATCCGGGTGGACCGGCAAGAGGCGGAAGGCCGACTCAATATCGGCTTTTGCCATCAGTGCCCCTCTCCCCAGCCGCTGCAATTTCAGAATCGCCGAGTCAAAGGTGGTGTAACGAACTGCACACAGATCTGGATCCAAACCCTCATTGACTGACCCACTCGCAGGACTCGACAAGTTGTGAATGGGACGATATTTTCCAACTTATTTTTTTGGAACTAGACCCAGTGGAGAACATACCAGGTTCTGCCTAGGCAATGTCTTGAAAGGACTGGCCACCCTCCGCAACGCCAACTCCTTCCCAATTTTTTCCCAAGTCACTTCTGGGTTCCGTAGCACTGACCGTTGGTTGCGGGGAGGAACTGCGCTTGGCACTGCAGCAGAGGGAATGGGAAAACCATATTTAAAACCTTCATACAAAAATTGTGCTTCTGCCCCCTTCTCATACCTGGCGAGCATATTGGTCAATACTGGCAGGTGTATGGGCGTGGGCAGGTTCCGAGCTTCATTGGGCGGGGCGAGGTTTTGGTTGAGAGGGAGCTGCGGGAGGAGAGCGGGGTTCCTTAGGCTTTCCGACTTTTTTGAAACACTTAATCTCTGGGTGCCCGAACATCCCACAGAAGGAACAAATGTGCATGAACTTACATGCCGTTCCTCTGTTACATTCATTCTTGTTGAATTGCCAGCATACCTGTTTCTTTTACCCGGCACCCCTGTCTCCTCGAAACGAATGTGTGGGTCTGCTAATTGGCACCGCTGAATAAAATTTCCCATGCCAAATATTAATCTCGCGCTGGTCCCATGCTATTTCGGGCTTCACCACCTTCATCTGCCTGAATTTTGTGTCATAATGCAACCATGCCATTCCCTGAAATTCTGAAGCTGCCCCGTGAATCAATGACATATAACTTATCAACTGTGCCGCCAATGTAGGGAACCGTTCAACCATAATTGCTGCGTATATAGCAAACCCAGTCACCCAGTTCTTCAATGACCATTCCACCCAAACCTTCCTTTGTTTCAGTTCCCCATCTTTACCTGACCTGGTCTTCCCCGGGACCACACCCGCATTAATCAGATCAAAAACATCCACATACTCCCCCTTAAAGATCTTCTCCCTTGTATCTGCCGGCACGTGCCAAGTTATACTTGCTGACAGTGACACTGCCAATGATGCTGAGCCGTATAACACTGGGCTATGCATAAGGGGAGCGTGCACCGATGCCACCGTCGCCGGGGGAGGAGCTGGAAACACCGTAACTGGCCATTGGTGATTGCACTACACCCCCTGACTGGACCCATACCTGAGCCACCCCACCATTTTGTGTCGCCACCACCGGGGCCTGAATTGTTTCCACAAGGGTGCGCGCTGCCGTATCAGGCGTGGCCCCCCTTTCCCCTGTGCCCCCTTACTTGCTTGACTACCAGCCCCCCCGGCTGGCCCCGTTGCCACCACCGCATTCTGTGCCAACCCCCCCTAGGGGACAACCCACTTTCTGCTACGTCTGCCTGCTCGCCTACGCCCGACACCCGCATAGTGAGCTTGACCACCAGGGGCTGGCCCTCTGCCATCGCCTCACCTGGAACGGTTGTTCGCTGTCCTGAGACTCGCTTGGTCTTCTCTTGCTGCGAGTCCTTAAAGCGAATAGGCGTCCGCCGTACACGTTTTGCCAAGTTGGACTCCTGCTGCCCACTTGAACCCCCGTCCTGCGGTAGAGTCCTCAGAGCCCAATCGATACCTCCCTTCTTTGCGACCTCCCACAATGCCGCCAACTAACGGAATTCCTCTGTTGATGCCGGGGCCTCCTTGCCCCCCCCCGTGTCCGCTTGGGTGGCATTCCGCCTACTAAGAAAGAAAAACTTAATCATTAATTGGTCAATACATACATGCCCCTTTCAACCGGTCTTGCACTGGCGCGCCTCCTACTATGCGCCGTCCCTGCCCCCAGTGGCGGCTGGTGGAATTTGAACCTCGTGGGGCGTATGAAGTAGGCATCAACGAACGTGAGCGAGCGAGCGAAGCGAGCGAGCCCGATAGCAATAAGGGGTGTTCGGGGGGGTTCTCCCCCCGTGAAGATTTTTTTTTTATATTGGCAATTTTTGGTGCAATTTTCCGCACTATTTCTGTGATAAATGGACTGAAAAATCAGTTCTTCTAGGCATTCATAAAAGAAAACTCATACATTATTTCAGGGAATTTCTATGTTATCAAACAAGACTGACTTCTGAAGAGGGCCGGGGTACTAAGCCAGGTTGCACATCCACAAAGAAACACACTTGTAATTTTGCTCCTACCAAAAATGAAGGCTGGCCACTTTCTTTTCTGCATCAGCTATTCAACGTTGATTGCCCCGTAATCTTTATGACATATTAAATAGCTACATGTATAAGAAATATCAATTTAAAACATTTAATTTTTAGGAAGTCAGCAAAAGCTTTGCATTTTTGAGCAAGGCAATTTTGCAAAATAATTAAGTAAATATTGTATTTAAAATAGTTCATATAGCGCTCTGAAGCCCTTGGGTCTATCAGTATTTTAGAAAACCACTAAATAAAAATAAGTTAAGAAATGAGTGTAATATAAATTGCTTAAAATATAAGAAATATCCATTAAAAATCTTTCATTTATTTAAGAAAACGTATATGCATAAGCAGGCTAGGTAAAAATGTTTTACTTTATTTTTAAATACTTTGCATGCCACTCTCAGGCCCTTGTGGCAGTCAGTACAGTAGAAAATGGCTACATAAAACTGAAATATGAAAATAATTAAATGTATATTTTAAGAAATATCCCTTCAAAACCAATATGATGTTTGTTAACACAAACAAAATTATTTTAAATAATACTATGTAAATTGTTTGAATGCCACTCTCAGGTCCTTGTGCCCTTCAGCCAGGACAGCAGAAAAAATTAAACAAAAAGAAATTATGGAAATAAATAAATGTACATTTTAAGAACTTTCAAAACCAATATGATATTTTTAAACACAATTGAAAAATAAAAATAATATTTAAATACTTTGCATGTCAATCTCAGGTAGAAGGGTTCCTGTCCCTGTCAGTACAGTAGAAAACGGTTAAATAAAAATAAATTAGGAAAATAACTAAATGTTGTACATATAAAGATATATACCCTCAAAACACTAACAACAAAAATATTTTAAATAATATTAAAGTATGAAAACAAATATATAAAAATTCACAGATAGATAAGCACACATATATAAATACATATCAACTGTAGAGGAGTTGTATGAATATTAAATGGAATGAGAACATTTCCAACAGTACTTCCTAATGTTATCAAACAAAACAAACTGAGCTATAAACACCTGAAACTATGATCACACATCAGATTCATATTTTCTATTTATATAGAAAGTTTGCTCGTCGATCTTTAATATGAACAAACTTTTCGATTGTTCTTTTGTTGAATTCTGGTATTTCCTTTATTAGCTCTTTTTCCATTGACAGCATAGCCAAAACATTAAGTCTAGCTTGAGTCATAGTGTTTTGCAAAAACGTTTTTACCCTCTTTAGTGTGGAAAAACATCGCTCAGATTCTGCTGTTGTAATGGGTGTAGTAATGACAACTCTTAAGAGCTTTTAGGTCTCAGAAAATGATTTCTCTAAGTTGTTTTCACACAAAAAGCTAAATAAAGCCATGGCACCACCAGTAGTTTGACGAAAGTCTCGTCTTCCATACAGGACCGAAAGTTCTGTACTCAATCTGGCTTTGTCTAACATAGGATAGGCTTCTACCATTTATGCGAGTGCCTCAGCTGGGAAAGATTTGTCATGGCTTTCAAAAAGATCACTTCGCAATAGTGTTGCACTTACAAGATGCTTTGTGAAAGCAAAGCGCTCTCTGGCATGGACCACAATAATGTCACAGACTTCTGTTGCTTCTGGGTCAAAGTATTTATTTGCAGTCTCCGGTTTACAAATGTACATTCTTGTGGCAGTGTAGAATCCAAACTGTCAATGGATTCTCGTACTTTGGTGATGCTTGTCACAAAGTCTGTAGTAGCTTTCTGGACAGACAGTGTCAAAGTCTCGCTTTTGCAATTGATTATATAAAATGTCTACCTGGGGCATTATTTGGAAAAAAAGAAACAGAAAGAATATAAACTCTCTATCATCTAATGTTCTACTAAATTCCTTAGCTTCACATATAGTATTCGACTCAAAATCCCCACTGTTTGCAATGGTTGACATGCATTCAAGAAGATCTTCTCTGAATTTATAAATTTGCAATATTGCTCGAACATTGAAGTTCCAGCGAGTTGCAGACCCTCTTGGAAGTCTTCTTGAAACTATTTGTTCAAGAATTTCCGTCCTTTTCGGGGAACATGCAAAAAATGCTGTTATACCACCAATCTCTGAAAAGAAAATTTTAACTCTAGATATTTTGGAGGAAGCCTGTTCCATAATTAGGTTAAGTTGGTGGGCATAGCAGTGAATATAATGTGCATTTGGGTAGACATCCCTGATTTTCTTTTGCACCCCACCTGCACCACGCATGACGCTGGCACCATCATAGCTTTGAGCAATTACTTTTCATTTAGCACATTGCTCAGGGAAAACTATGTTTAATTCATTAAGAATGGCTGAGGCAATTGTTTCTGCAGATGAGTCTTTTAGATGTGTGAAACAATAAAATCTTTCAGCTACCTTGCAATTTCCATCAATGTAGCGGAAGACCAGAACTGACTGTGTCTTAGTAGAGACACAGTTGTATCATTAGCTTGGATAGCTACATAATCAGTGGTTCTCAACTGCTGTATAATATAGTCTCTTATTACTTCCAGCATACAGTCCAGCAATTCATTTTGAATAGTTTTAGAAGTGCCTTTAAACACGGTGGCTGTTTTTAAATGTGTTTCCATAGCACTGTCAATGCTGGAGACAAAATCAACAAGGCCCCCGAACACACCAGGATTTAGAGACTCTTCAGTTTCATCATGGCCTCGTAATGCCAATTCAAAGGCACCACAAAATCGAATACAGTCAATCAATTTTGATAAAATGTATCGGTTTTTTTCCACTTCTGCATTATGTTTTCTTACTCCCACACGGTATGCTTCGTTTAATTGCTGTACAATGTCCGATTTTCAAAAAAGAGATAATTTCAACATATTTGTCAAATGGGATTTACAGGAATCATGTTTTTTTATTTTTTCAGCCAGATGCTTTAGGTCAGTAACTCCTGTTTTTGTCCAGGTAACTTCACCTCCAAAGAGTAAGCATGGGAAACAGAATAAAGCATTTTTAGAAGCGCTACCAGTAAGCCATTCAATCCTATCATACCATGCACTGGTAAAGCGACGTGTGTACCCCTTTCCCCTATCTTTTGTAGACTGCTCAATTTTAATTTGAGGTTTATCAGCTCCTAATGTTTTCACTTGCAGTTTATCTGCATGTGTCAAACCCAAAAATGGGTTTATGAGTAAACTGTCAACTGTGTTCATTGTGTCCAGCAATATATCAGATTGGAAAACCTAGCCTGTTTTTTTAAAATTCCCTTGGTTGAAGACACAAAAACGATATTACGCAAAATACTAAATAAACACTAATATAAATTGTCATGCACACACAAGTAACAGCAATTATTCATCCACATCCATCTTCAGTCTGACAGGAATGCAACTGCAGCAGCACGAACAGCTGTTCCCCAAGCGGTATAGCCTTTTAAATATTTGCAGAATTCCTCCTGGGATCCTGTTAATAATTAAAATATGGTGTGAGCTTCGAGGCTAGGTGCCATAGCATGCACAACACCAGTGGTGATTGAAAAGCTTGAGCATGTCAATTCAGTGATCTGCCTAGAATTTAAAGGGTTTACTTATACATTTTGACTTGACTTTAGATGGCAAATAATACAAAACATATTGAAAAATGTCTTCAAAAGAATGAGAGACTAATTAAGCAATACCCTTTAAAAGGGTTCTAGGCAGATCTCTGATATATCCAGTACTCATCTGTACCCAACACAGCAAAATAAATGCATATTTTTTCAATTAAGAGTTTACCATTGCAGTTAGACCATTTTGATATTCTACACATTGAGGAAATGACCTATTTTACACACAAGACAGACTAAAATTACAGCCTAGAGACAGTGCTAGTCCTATCAGTGATCCTATTACTAAATGGACAACAGTCACAACTGTCACAACACATTAGATCGATTTTATATATCCAACTCACTGTACATACTCTGTGTGCAGTAAAAATAATTTGTGCAAAAAAATAGGCTGAAAAACATTGCTGTAAAAAATATTGTCGACTGAAAAAACTAGAATGAAAATAAACAGTGGCCTAAAACATGGTAAAATGCCGTGCATTATAGAGCAAAGATGAGTGTACTGGGATCAGGGGTAAGAGGCATCCTCCTAAAGTAGACAGGAGCATTTAAAATGAGGTGGGGTAAAGGGGCCAGAGACTAGCAATGCATTTTAATAATTCCAGTATAGTTAGCTTTAAGGGATAGTTAGGAGATTTTAGGGTAGCACTAAGTAGTAGTAGAGGGCTATAATGAATTAGAGTAGTACTTTTTTAAGCAGGAAGAAAGGATAAAATATATGGGCAGTTTGGGGTTTAATGGCTTTAAGGGTGAAAAGCATTAAGGGATAGTAAGGGATTATCAGGCCAAAATGAAAGTGTATAAAAAAATAAAAGATTTCAAAATCAACATTTTGGGAATTTTCATAGTTCATGATTAAAAACAAAAAATGATTCCCTTGAACTTTCAACTCGCTACAAGCTCACACTCTCTGAACTGTTCTGCTAGGATAAGCCAACAGGCAGTCCTCCACACCTAAAGACCACACAGTTGGCATCCATATACAGCTGAATGTGGACCTTTGCCGTAAATAGAGAACCATGTCCTACCTTGTGGCCTGAGATTAAGGACCACGAAGCTGAGTTTTGATCAATGTCCTTTTACAGCAGAGTCAGAACTACCACTTGTCCTCTTTCGATATCTCTCAGTACTGATCTTGAATGTGATTATATCACGACCAGTTTTAACTCCAATTTTTCATGTGCTAAAATAATTAAAACAATAATTATTACCAGCAATTACATTGCATTCATGTAATGTTTCAAGCCAATGTGCTTCCTGTACAATAATGTTTTACACAAAACAAATAAAAATAATACATTTTTTAATAGAATGTGCATGAGTGCAAGTGAGCTCCTGGGTCCCTGCAAGCATGGTGATGTGTGAAATTTTGTGTAGAGTTGAATATTTCTGCAAAGAAGTGCATGCCCTTGAGGCAGCTGTCCTTCATCCTGGTGGTGACTGCATTTATCCTGTTGTGGAAGTTGCTCTTGGCAGCTGTGGGTTCTTCTGTGAGGTAGAGAATCAGCTGGATGTTATCGGCGTAGGAGACAACGTTGATTCTGTGGTTCTTGACGATGGCTGCCAATGGGGCCTGAAGAGCTTGGGGCTCAGGGAGGAGCCTTGAGACCCTTTGCAGCTGATCTCTGTGGGTTTTCAGTTGAATGGTGGAAGTCTTCCTCTCTGTGTTCGGCCGGTGAGGAAGGAGCAGATCCATCCAGGGCTTTGTTCCGGATGCTGGCATCATGAAATCTTGTGCAGAGGGTGTGGTGGGAAACGGTGTTGAAGGTGGCTGAGAGGTCCAGAAGGAAGAGGGAAGCTGTTTCCCATTGGTCGAGGCATTTGCTTTTAGGTTTGAGGCTCCAGATATCTCCTTGGAACAGAAGGAGGCCTTAAGGCCCTTTAACTTCGGCCTTTGTTATGGTCCCAGGTGAAATCTGATAAGCTGCTGTCCCCCTCCACTTGCACATTGCATCTCAGAATGATAGCAGGCAACGTGCAGCAGCAGGCACTGCTGAATGTGTCAGTTACAAATGGGGTTTTTGTTTGGCTAAGGTATACACCTAAGCCAAGCAGTACCCACCACCACTCAGGTTTATTCAGATGCAAGATTACATGTGCTCCTCGTCTGGTAGCTTAGCGCAGAGGAGGCTTATCAATGAGGCAATGTGTAAAGTATTTCTGCAACGCATAGTAAAGCAACACAATGAAAGACAAAGCAAAACACTCCACACTAGTTCTAGAAAAATAGACCATCTTTATGTAATTAAAACCAGGCCTAAAAGACAACAATCTAATAGTCTATCAAGAGTTATGCCAGTACTAGTAACGTTAATAGCTCATCACAGTGCTCAGAAACCTTTAAGGGAGTTACAGTAAACCTCAAATGAGCCCACCGGCCTCCTCCGCTTCGAAAAGGTTTTCAATGCAGTGGGGGTTGAAGTTAGCCTGACAGGCCTTCAGGACAGTACCTGGGGCTTGGAGTCACTGCTCTCGTTGTCGGCGGTCTCGCACACGGGGTCCACGTGGTAGGAAGAGGAGTTGGGTTCTGGCATGGCCGCTGGAGCACAGGCAGGTCTGTGGCCCCATACTGCTGTGTTGGTGGGCCTCACACATGGAGCTCGTGTTGGTAAGAGGTACAGAGGCAGGCAGTACTGGTGTTCAGCCACAGTAGATGCAGTCTTGTGAATCTTCGGCCCAAAGAGCCTGGAGAGAGCGAGCTCAGATCGTTGTGTTGCTAGGCAACCAGAATGCGCTCACGCCACTCGGTGCTCCCGGCGCTGACTGAGGGTAAAGGTCTACACTGCTGCGGTATCTTCAGAAACAGCATTGTCGAGTACGACTAGTAGCAAAAGGTGACCGAGCTCCAACACAGCAGGCGCTAGACTATGTGAGTGTGTCTGGTGACCCAATAACATATAAATAGCCCTGATTCTTCCATAACAGGAGGAAAGCTAACAAGTTCTTGGGAACTTGTAGGATATAGAGGCTCAGTTGTCCCTCATTGCAGAGGTAGCAGGGAGCAGGCCAACATAGCTGAGCAGAGTGCCTAGGCAGTACAGCAAAGCAAGTGACAAAGGGGCAGTCCTTCCTAGCAGCATTGTACCTCATAGTTGCAGAGTCTCCTCCAGACCCCAAAGTGAACTAATTTGGGGATGTCACAGCGAGGTCCAGTACTAATACCAAAATGTGTCTTTGAAGTGGGGGAGACAACAAAAGACGGCTGTCTTTGATCCTCAAAAGGCCCCTGCCCTTTCTTCTCTGGCTCCAGGCACACTACAGGTGGTTATATAGCTATTTGTGTTGGAATAGGCATAGCCTTATTCAGGTGGAGGTGTCAGCCACTCCCTCCTTCTATGTTTAATGAAGTCTTAGTGCGTGCTATAATTTGACTTGATAATGTCAAAGCTTTCAAATGTTAAAAAGATACACTTTTTGAAATTTTGAAGAGCGTTCACTTTCACATTTGTAGTCCTGTCAAGTACCACTCATTAGTGGTCAGACTAGTGCTGGTGTCCGCATCACCACACTAGAATGCTTTATTCATTCAAGCTATAGCACACCTGGGCCCTAACCACCTTGCATGCTTTCTGAGCAGTTGCATTTAGGCAGCAAGCACGCTGGCAGTAAGTGCATCGTGGTCGTGAAAAGCATGCCGTCTGTCCCACTTATTTTCTTGGCAAAATCGCATTTCGGCACTGCCTGGAAAAAATAATCACCACAGTGTAAAACACTTTCTTCAGTTAGCGCAAGTCATAAACAAAAAAAATTCCTGACCCGGCTGGCAGAGAGTGCTCCACGTAGAACCAAGGGGTCACCCTATGCCAACTGTTGTTTTCCAGAAAGGGGATGGACTACAGGCTACTTAGAGGTGGCAGTGGCCTTGGTGCTGAAAGTTTTCAACCTTTGGGGTCTGGTTGCTGGAAATGATCACTGGCTTATCTGTCCTCTGACTCTCTAGCCCCCTGAATGTAGTCGGTATGAAACCTTAACTCACCATCCCTCCTCTAGTCACATGAGGTGTTCCCATACCTATGCTCACTACTTCAACAGGATTCTAGAGTTTGGGCCAGCGGCACAGGTGCTCACTGCAATGCACACATACTCAAACATACACACACATTCGTTCACATAGATTCATGTTTAAACATGGGCATGCACTTCTTTGCAGAAATATTCAACTCTACACAAAATTTCACACATCACCATGCTTGCAGAGACCCAGGAGCTCACTTGCACTCATGCACATTCCATTAAAAAACACCTGAATGTATTACTTTTTATTTGTTTTGTGTAAAACATTATTGTACAGGAAGCTCATTGGCTTGAAACATTACATGAATGCAATGTAATTGCTGGTAATAATTATTGTTTTAATTCTTTTAGCACATGAAAAATCGGAGTTAAAACTGGTCGTGATATAATCACATTCAAGATCAGTACTGAGAGATATCGAAAGAGGACAAGTGGTAGTTCTGACTCTGCTGTAACAGGACATTGATCAAAACTCAGCTTCGTGGTCCTTAATCTCAGGCCACAAGGTAGGACATGGTTCTCTATTTACGACAAAGGTCCACATTCAGCTGTATATGGATGCCAACTGTGTGGTCTTTAGGTGTGGAGGACTGCCTGTTGGCTTATCCTAGCAGAACAGTTCAGAGAGTGTGAGCTTGTAGCGAGTTGAAAGTTCAAGGGAATCATTTTTTGTTTTTCATCATGAACTATGAAAATTCCCAAGATGTTGATATTGAAATCTTTTATTTTTTTATTCACTTTCATTTATTTAACTGTGGCCTGATAATCCCTTACTATCCCTTAATGCTTTTCACCCTTAAAGCCTTTAAACCCCAACCTGCCCATATATTATATCCTTTCTTCCTGCTTAAAAAAGTACTACTCTAATTCATTATAGCCCTCTACTACTACTTAGTGCTACCCTAAAATCTCCTAACTATCCCTTAAAGCTAACTATACTTGAATTATTAAAATGCATTGCTAGTCTCCGGCCCCTTTACCCCACCTCATTTTAAATGCTCCTGTCTACTTTAGGAGGATGCCTCTTACCCCTGATCCCAGTACACTCATCTTTGCTCTATAATGCATGGCATTTTACCATGTTTTAGGCCACTGTTTATTTTCATTCTAGTTTTTTCAGTCGACAATATTTTTTACAGCAATGTTTTTCAGCCTATTTTTTTGCACACAATATTTTTACTGCACACAGAGTATGTACAGTGAGTTGGATATATAAAATCGATCTAATGTGTTGTGACAGTTGTGACTGTTGGCCATTTAGTAATAGGATCACTGAAAGGACTAGCACTGTCTCAACGCTGTAATTTTAGTCTGTCTTGTGTGTAAAATAGGTCATTTCATCAATGTGTAGAATATCAAAATGGTCTAACTGCAATGTTAAACTCTTAAGTGAAAAAATATGTATTTATTTTGCTGTGTTGGGTACAGATAGAGTACTGGATATATCAGAGATCTGCCTACAACCCTTTTATAGGGTATTGCCCAATTAGTCTCCCATTCTTTCGAAGACATTTTTCAATATGTTTTGTATTATTTGCCATCTAAAGTCAAGTCAAAATGTATAAGTACACCCTTTAAATTCTAGGCAGATCACTGAATTGACATGCTCAAGCTTTTCAATCACCACTGGTGTTGTGCATGCTATGGCACCTAGCCTCGAAGCTCACACCATATTTTAATTATTAACAGGATCCCAGGAGGAATTCTGCAAATATTTACAAGGCTATACCGCTTGGGGAACAGTTGTTCGTGCTGCTGCAGTTGCATTCCTGTCAGACTGGAGATGGATGTGGATGAATAATTGCTGTTACTTGTGTGTGCATGACAATTTATATTAGTGTTTATTTAGTATTTTGCGTAATATCGTTTTTGTGTCTTCAACCAAGGGAATTTTTAAAAACAGGCTAGGTTTTCTATTTCCAATCTGATATATTGCTGGACACAATGAACACGGTTGACAGTTTACTCATAAACCCATTTTTGGGTTTGACACATGCAGATAAACTGCAAGTGAAAACATTAGGAGCTGATAAAACTCAAATTAAAATTGAGCAGTCTACAAAAGATATGGGAAAGGGGTACACACGTCGCTTTACCAGTACATGGTATGATAGGATTGAATGGCTTACTGGTAGCGCTTCTAAAAATGCTTTATTCTGTTTCCCATGCTTACTCTTTGGAGGTGAAGTTACCTGGACAAAAACAGGAGTTACTAACCTAAAGCATCTGGCTGAAAAAATAAAAAAACATGATTCCTGTAAATCCCATTTGACAAATATGTTGAAACTATCTCTTTTTGGAAAATCGGATATTGTACAGCAATTAAACGAAGCATACCGTGTGGGAGTAAGAAAACATAATGCAGAAGTGGATAAAACCGATACATTTTATCAAAATTGATTGACTGTATTCGATTTTGTGGTGCCTTTGAATTGGCATTACGAGGCCATGATGAAACTGAAGAGTCTCTAAATCCTGGCGTGTTCGGGGGCCTTGTTGATTTTGTCTCCAGCATTGACAGTGCTATGGAAACACATTTAAAAACAGCCACCGTGTTTAAAGGCACTTCTAAAACTATTCAAAATGAATTGCTGGACTGTATGCTGGAAGTAATAAGAGACTAGATTATACAGCAGTTGAGAACCACTGATTATGTAGCTATCCAAGCTGATGATACAACTGATGTCTCTACTAAGACACAGTCAGTTCTGGTCTTCCGCTACATTGATGGAAATTGCAAGGTAGCTGAAAGATTTTATTGTTTCACACATCTAAAAGACTCATCTGCAGAAACAATTGCCTCAGCCATTCTTAATGAATTAAACATTGTTTTCCCTGAGCAATGTGCTAAAGGAAAAGTAATTGCTCAAAGCTACGATGGTGCCAGCGTCATGCGTGGTGAAACAGGTGGGGTGCAAAAGAAAAATCAGGGATGTTTACCCAAATGCACATTATATTCACTGCTATGCCCACCAACTTAACCTAATTATGGAACAGGCTTCCTCCAAAATATCTAGAGTTAAAATTTTCTTTTCAGAGATTGGTGGTATAACAGCATTTTTTGCACGTTCCACGAAAAGGACGGAAATTCTTGAACAAATAGTTTCAAGAAGACTTCCAAGAGGGTCTGCAACTCGCTGGAACTTCAATGTTCGAGCAATATTGCTAATTTATAAATTCAGAGAAGATCTTCTTGAATGCATGTCAACCATTGCAAACAGTGGTGATTTTGAGTCGAATACTATATGTGAAGCTAAGGGATTTAGTAGAACATTAGATGATAGAGAGTTTATATTCTTTCTGTTTCTTTTTTTCCAAATAATGCCCCAGGTAGACATTTTATATAATCAATTGCAAAAGCGAGACTTTGACACTGTGTCTGTCCAGAAAGCTACTACAGACTTTGTGACAAGCATCACCAAAGTACGAGAATCCATTGACAGTTTGGATTCTACACTGCCACAAGAATGTACATTTGTAAACTGGAGACTGCAAATAAATACTTTGACCCAAGAAGCAAAAGAAGTCTGTGACATAATTGTGGTCCATGCCAGAGAGCGCTTTGCTTTCACAAAGCATCTTGTAAGTGCAACACTATTGCGAAGTGACCTTTTTGAAAGCCATGACAAATCTTTCCCAGCTGAGGCACTCGCAGAAACGGTAGAAGCCTATCCTATGTTAGACAAAGCCAGATTGAGTACAGAACTTTCAGTCCTGTATGGAAGACGAGACTTCCGTCAAACTACTGGTGGTGCCATGGCTTTATTTAGCTTTTTGTGTGAAAACAACTTAGAGAAATCGTTTTCTGAGACCATAAAGCTCTTAAGAGTTGTCATTACTACACCCATGACAACAGCAGAATCTGAGCGATGTTTTTCCACACTAAAGAGGGTAAAAACGTTTTTGAGAAACACTATGACTCAAGCTAGACTTCATGCTTTGGCTATGCTGTCAATGGAGAAAGAGCTAATAAAGGAAATACCAGAATTCAACAAAAGAACAATCGAAAAGTTTGTTCATATTAAAGATCGACGAGCAAACTTTCTATATAAATAGAAAATATGATTCTGATGTGTGATAATAGTTTCAGGTGTTTATAGCTCAGTTTGTTTTGTTTGATAACATTAGGAAGTACTGTTGGAAATGTTCTCATTCCATTTAATATTCATACAACTCCTGTACAGTTGATATGTATTTATATATGTGTGCTTATGTATCTGTGAATTTATATATATTTGTTTACATATTTTAATATTTTTAAAAATATTTTTGTTGTTAGTGTTTTGAGGGTATATATCTTTATATGTACAACATTTAGTTATTTCCCTAATTCATTTTTATTTAACCGTTTTCTACAGTACTGACAGGGACAGGAACCCTTCTACCTGAGATTGACATGCAAAGTATTTAAATATTATTTTTATTTTTTCAATTGTGTTTAAAAATATCATATTGGTTTTGAAAGTTCTTAAATGTACATTTATTTATTTCCATAATTTCTTTTTGTTTAACTTTTTCTGCTGTGCTGGCTGAAGGGCACAAGGACCTGAGAGTGGCATTCAAACAATTTACATAGTATTATTTAAAATAATTTTGTTTGTGTTTACAAACATCATATTGGTTTTGAAGGGATATTTCTTAAAATATACATTTATTTATTTTCATATTTTATTTTTATGTAGCCATTTCCTACTATACTAACTGCCACAAGGGCCTGAGAGTGGCATGCAAAGTATTTAAAAATAAAGTAAAACATTTTTACCTAGCCTGCTTATGCATATACGTTTTTGTTCTTTCTTTCTTAAATAAATGAAAGATTTTTAATGGATATTTCTTATATTTTAAGCAATGCATATTACACTCATTTCTTAACTTATTTTTATTTAGTGGTTTTCTAAAATACTGATAGACCCAAGGGCTTCAGAGCGCTATATGAACTATTTTAAATACAATATTTACTTAATTATTTTGCAAAATTGCCTTGCTCAAAAATGCAAAGCTTTTGCTGACTTCCTAAAAATTAAATGTTTGTTTCAAATTGATATTTCTTATACATGTAGCTATTTAATATGTCATAAAGATTACGGGGCAATCAACGTTGAATAGCTGATGCAGAAAAGGAAGTGGCCAGCTGTCATTTTTGGTAGGAACAAAATTACAAGCGTGTTTCTTAGTGGATGTGCAACCTGGCTTAGTACCCTGGCCCTCTTCAGAAGTCAGTCTTGCTTGGCAACACAGAAATTCTCTGAAATAATGTATGAGTTTTCTTTTATGAATGCCTAGAAGAACTGATTTTTCAGTCCATTTATCACAGAAATAGTGCAGAAAATTGCACCAAAAAATGCCAATTTTTAAAAAACTTCTTCACGGGGGGAGGACCCCCCTGAACCACCCTTATTGCCGTCGGGCTCGCTCGCTTCGCTCGCTCGCTCGCCTTCGTTGATGCCTACTTCATACTCCCTACCAGGTTCAAATTCCACCACCCGCCACTGGCTGTTACTTAGCATTTTAAATCCCTGGCTTGCTCTATGCCGGCCGAGACGATAGGGAGGGCGGAGCCCCGCCGCCCTTGAAAGAAAACCGCCGCTGCCTGCCCCTTTACACCCGGGCACCATACCCGCCCTGCAGCAAGCCATGTAATATGCTCTGCTGCCGGCCCAAAACTTCTCTGTCTATTAAGCAACAGTTAGCAGATCATACTCCAACAATCTTGACATGTCTTTGTAATTACTGGACACCGTATAACCCCCAGGCTGCGCCCCTCCGTGCCTCCGAGAACCGAATCTTGAACGCGAATAGCCATCGCGGGAAAATTCGCCTATCAATCAACTTGACATCGCACTCTGCGCTTCCCCTCCCATTTCCTCCACTTATCTACAAAGTAATAAAGCCACAGCGAGTGAAAAAGATTAGCGCTGAGCTCACAGAAATTTTTAACAGGGATGTGTATTTTCGTCGTACTTAATCGGCAGGAAAAACCGCAAAGCTGGAACACATTACACAGCCGTTTCACACACTGGGCTTCTCGCGAACACGCTTCCTAGATATGCGGGACAATGATTTCCTAACATCGCGCCCCTGCATAACGCTATGCTCTTTTTCCCTTTTTAAAAAATGTGTTATCCCTAAATACTCGAACTCCGCTCTCCCCAGGACCGTAGCCCGACGCGCACCCCATCCTGCCACGCGGGTCGGAAGGAAAACGCCCCTCCCTCCACCTACCTAATAACACTGCACTCGCTTTGTCCGCGATATCGCTGCTCGTGACCCCCACCCCCAGGACTTACAAATGCGCCTATCGTCATCTTCCTTGTACAAGGCAGGCATGCTTTTGCCATCATATATTTTGATCCTTGCTCGAAAAAGGAAAAAACACCTCCTCAATTAAAAAATGCTTCACCGGGGCCCGAACCTGAGGCCCCCGGCACCACAAAGATCTGCACTAAGACGCTACGCTATGGCCTCTCACCTGTTTGTAAACCAACGAAGCCGCCAGGCCTGACTCCACCGCTCGCCAACTAATTTCCCGGCTAGCCTTCTTGTAATCAGGCGAGAGACGAAAGAGGGCTACTCCCTGGGGTGCTGCACTTCTTATTGCCTTGGCGGAAATCTCATGAAACGAAACTCACCTACTGAGGCGGGCACGGAATGTCCACTAAAGGCCCCCTCCACTAGCCGCGGGGGTGGCCTTTCATAACAAGAGGTGTCAAGTGTAGGTCCACGAGCGCCGGATTCGTGACACATTTTCAGGATAACCAGAGGCCATACAAATTATTTCCCCTAGGGCTCATTGTACGTACGTGTATCTTTTGCGGGTAAACAGGAAATATGGAGTATATCCGACTGTTGTTGTCCATTGTTGGACACCCCAATATAAATGAAGATGATGATTTTCGTCCCTTAAGAACTAGTAAAAATGCTGATGATTCTTCTGTCATTGTAGTTACAAACTAGGTTGAGCGGCAAGCTGGGGAAGGGAGGGAGAGGGCAGTTAGCAATGTTTCACTATCTTTAGCTCTGACTTAAAGGTATGTTAATGTTTCACTTAGTCAAATACTTTAATAATATATATTAAGTCAGTAAAAAATTATAAGAAAAAACATATTCGAATTATCCAGAGCCAAGGTTCATTCTACGAAAACCGACATACATACGAAGTTAAGTCACCATCTGTTAAACTAAACCATACAGAATTTAGAAATTCACATTTTAATCTTCGGCATTGCAAGAGCAAATGAAACTATCGTCACTGTCAAATAGTATATAAAACACTACAGGTATTCTTATATTGACCATTAAAATAAACATATCGGGGCAGATTTACGTCGGACTTGGGCCACGTTTACGCCGCCGTTGCGTCACGCAATGGCGCGGAAACGTGGCGCATCCCTGCGACCTATTTACAACGTGACGCATCTAGGCAGATGCGTCACGTTGTAAAGCCCTGCGCCACATAAAACCTGCGTCAGGTTTCATGTGGGCGTTCTGTCGCAGGGTGGGCGTTCCCTCGTAGGAAAGCCCCGTAAAACTGACGCAGTGAAATCTACAAGATTTCACTGCGTCAGTTTTACAACGCTGCTGGGTCAAATCCTTACACCTGCTTGAAGCAGGCGTAAGGAGTGACGCACCACGTTATGTATGGGTGGCCTCTGTACATTGCAGGAGTTGCGTCGCACTTGCGACGCTACTCCAGCACTGCGCCGCCCGTACACCACAAGATGCGTCACGCATCTGCCCTTCCTTGCACCATGGTGCGCCGCATTGTAAATGCGGCGCATCTGTGGTGCCGCAAGGAGGTAATTGCGTGACGCATCAGTTGTGGCGCATCCCTGCTGATTTGCAGAGATGCGCCAGAACTCATAAATCTGCCCCATCCTTTTTTTTCACAGTACACATTTCAAACAAAAATGTGGCAACTGCTTTACAGGTATCACCCCATTCTTTCAAAAGAAATGTAAAGAGTGCATGGCCTTCTAATACGTTATGCTACCGGAAAACGGGCACTATGTGTGTTTGTGTGTTTTTATCATAGCATGCAAACATGGGCATGAAATGAAATGTCCTTTTAATCAAAGGCGTGGGAATACTGATTAACAGCCTGATTCATGAAGCGAAATAGCGCCCGCAATGGCTGCGAAAATGCAATTGCGGGTGCAAAACACGGAATCGGCATTCAAGTACGAAATAGCGAATTCGCAAACACAGAATAGCGATTTAAATAGCGATTACGCTATAATAGTCGCAGACTCCGGGTAGTCGAGCATTAGCGATACGGAAATAGCGACCAACCACGGAATCTGCGAAATGAATAGCGAAACGCAATATTGTCTCAATCGGCATTCATGAAAAAAATACAATAGCGAAAAAGCGCTAATTCGCACGTTTGCGCGGCGCAATTTAAGGACAACTCAAAGCAGGTGGTAACCATAAAAGCCATGATTAAGTAAAATTTGAAAAACTGTTGGCCAATCACCAACAGCGCCAGGCCTGACCAATCACACATAAGGACATTCAGCAGCAGCATTAGGCGTTCCACAATGCCAGGGATGTACATGGTGGTGAGGCGGCGAAGGCTACAGCGAGCAGCACGGAGGAGACGCATGAGGCAGGAAAGGATTTACCGGCAGCGGGTCACCTTGCTGGGCCAAACCAGAGAACAGATTTATGCTAAATACAGGCTGAATGGGGAAATGATCACCTGGCTGATACAAGAACTCGACCCCATCATGCAGCACCCAACAAGGCGAAACAATTCTGTGCCCACACATGTGCAGGTATTGTGCAGCCTGCACCTCCTGGCCTCCGGCAGTTTCCAGGGCATAGTAGCCGCTGCTGGGGGGATATCCCAGCCCACCATGTCACGCTGCCTCCACACTTTTGTTGACGCCATGCTCAGCCAGCTCCACCGCCACATCACATTTCCCACGATCCAACAGGAATTGGACCTGACAAAACTACAATTTTACAATGTCGCCCATTTTCCCCATGTCCTCGGCTGCATAGACTGTACCCACGTCGCCATCTGCCCACCAGCTGCCACGGAGTATATGTACCGCAACAGGAAGTCCTACCACTCCCTCAACATACAGATGGTCTGCAATGCCAAGACCATCATCACTGACATTGTGGCCCAGTACCCAGGGAGTACCCATGACTCCTTTATCTTCAGGCACAGCGGACTCCACACACGACTGCTCAGGGGAGAGTTTGGGGAAGGACACCTACTTGGTAAGTACACTTTGTCGACAATGTCACATTGCTATGAAGTAACTGCGCTGCACAGGCAATCAACATCTGCTCCTCTCATTCAGGTGACAGTGGCTACGCCCTACGGGAATACCTCCTGACCCCTTACCTCAACCCTGCCACACCTCAGCAACGGCGCTACAATGTTGCGCACATCCGGACAAGGAACTGTATAGAAAGGACATTCGGCCTGCTCAAGAGCAGGTTCCGTATTCTGCACAAGACAGGTGGGGCGATGTATTACAGTCCTGCAGCGTGCTGCCGCATTGTGGCTGTCTGTGCAATGCTTCATAACATTGCAACCAAGCGCCGGATACCTGTTGACATCTCAGGCAGTGAATCTGAGGGGGACGACCGGCCACCAGCACATGCGCACCATGCACGCGGGGAGAACCCAGCTGAAGGCCACAGACGTCGCAACCACATCACAGCGAACAATTTCTAGCCCACCCTCTTCCCCCAACCCACATATCACAATTGCATGCAAAATGTAATGATTACACAAGGCTAATGTGTGCAGCAAAATAAATGTATTTGTTTCATTCACAAGAAAAAGGTTATGGTTTCAACTATTTACAAATTACAGTATTCCTGCATACTGCAGTGTGAAGAAGGTTCTTGGCAGGCTTAGCGTCAGCCTGTGGCAGTGTCCCTCAGACAGTGTCAAAGGCGCCTCCGGCGCGTAATGCCCAGGCGCCTGTGAGGCTCATCCTCATCCTGGGCAGCTGTACCAGGCGTTGCCCTGGTGCTGCGCCTAGGTGGCGGGACCTGCGTGGCAGATTGGCTGCTCACGCTGGAGGCACCCTCACTGGCATCATCTCCCCCTACAGTGGCCGGTAGCACAGGTGTGTGAAGTGCCGTCACGGCGGTGGTTAGGTGCTCCAGGACCCGTGTTATGTCCTCGCAGCACTGGACCAGTTGGTGCTGCTGGGTGAGAGAGCGCCGCGACAACTGGGTGGTGGCATTTGCTGCCACATAATTCGACCTACTATAGGACGACAGCCGGCTCATTAGCTGGTGGTGGCGCCTGCTTGCTACACTGCGGTGCTTGACGAGCGCCGCAGTGTTATCCTCCATGGCTGCAGTCATGCGGCACATGGCCGCCGTCATGCGGTCCATCTTGTCTCCAACTCACGCCACATTGCGGCCAATTTTGTGCAGCTGGAGCTGGATGGCTCCTTGCTGCTGCGACTGGCGCTGGTGGATTCTGAGTATGCGCCGCTCGACGCTCATACAGGCATGGAGATGCCCATTGCCCCTCCTGCTGCTCGGCCGCTGTGTTGCCGCTGTCGCAGGCCCAGTTCTCGTTGCACGAGCTGCAGGTGTTGTCGCAGCAGGTGTTGCTGGTGCGGCAGGAACTGGAGGCACATTGGTGGGGTGCCTGGCTCTGGCTGCCGGTGGGCCGGCAGATGCAGGAGCATGTACGGTGGGGGGCCTGGACTTGGCTGCGGGTGGTGCGGCAGATCCAGATGCAGCTACGGTGGGGGGCCTGGCCTTGGCTGCCGGTGGGATGCTAGTTGCAGGGGCCACAACGGTGGGGGGCCTGGCTGCTGGTGTTGGTGCAGCGGCAGATGCAGGAGCAGGTATGGTGGGGGGCCTGGCTGCTGATGTTGGTGCAGCGGCAGGGGCTGGTGCCTGTGTTTCGGGTTGTGAGTCCTCCTCCTGGGCCTCCTCATCAATCTGCAGCCTCTCGCTGTCGCTGCTATCTGCGCCACCTGTGAGGGTAAGTGGATACTCATTAGTTGCATGTGACTGTCAGACGTGCAGATGTTACATGCATGCTGGGTGACATTCCCTGGATGGCTGTGGATTTGCGTACTTTGGAACCTTTCTGGCTGCATTGTGGTACTACTACATTGTGGACATACTACATCTCCCACAATGCCTCAGGGCATTTCCTGATGCACTACATAGGCATGACTAAGGGCCAATGAGTGAGCCTATTTGGTCAGGGACGGTCATAGGGGACAGGGTCGCAGTCGCATGCCACTTACCTTGGGTGTCTTGGGTGGGGCGGGAGGAGTCCAGAGGGGTCACGCCAACGCACGCCTCCCTCTCCAAGGTGTCCTCAACCTGGTCCTCCAGGGGTGTGTTGGGTGGGACTGTCGGTCCGCCACCTCCAGTGCCCGATGCCTCACCAAGGCGCTCCGCCACCCTCTCCTTGGCACGACCTCGGAGGTCGTACCAGCGCTTCTTTAGCTCCTCCAAGGACCTATCGGCCACACCCACCGAGTTGACGCTGGCGGCTATACCCAGCCAGATCCTCCGCTTGTCCTGCTCTGGGACCTTTCTGGAGTTGGTACCAAAGAGCCGGTCATGATTGGCCACCACCCCTTCAATTAGGTTCTCGAGCTCCTGCTCGGAGAACTTGAGCTTGCGCTTTCGTCCTGCGCTGTTGCTGGGGCCAGGGACAGGTTCCTCAGACATGGCGGTCGCTATTTCTGGCGTTTCTGGAGTCGCTATCGCTGGTTAGGCGTCTGCTTTCCGACGTGCTCACTCGTAGGATAGCGTCACTGTGGTGTTTGGGGGTGGGAACTGCCTGCTTCCTGGATGTGATGTCATCACGGTGCTCGGAATGCGTCTTCCCGTTTTCCCGATCGCGCGAGAATGCGACTCGCAATCCCGATCGCACGGGATTGCGAGTCGCAATCCCGATCGCACGGGATTGCGAGTCGCAATCCCGATCGCACGGGATTGCGAGTCGCAATCCCGATCGCAGGTAGCCGGGAATAGCGATTTTTCTGCGTTTTTATTTGGTCGCTAACGGTTTTAGCGCCCGCGTGCGAGTCGCTATTTTTTCCCCGAAAAGTACATGAATGCCGTTTTGCGTTTCCTCAATAGCGAGTCGCTATGAATCGCTATTAGGGACACGCAAAACGGCCCGTACATGAATCACTTTACAAAAGGAAGGGTTAACCCAAATAAGTCACTGGGACCTGGGTATCTGGCATTAAAGAGAAGGGGTCCCAGTAAAAGTAGATGTCTAAGCAAAATTAAATAAAACAATTGAAACGCAAATACATCTATAATGTTTTTAATTCACATTATAGGAAAAGAGGCAAAGCAATTGCACAAATTACAGTTGTGTAGGTGCCCCTGTTGGGTGAGGAGGGAACGTGCAAGTGTAGGGATAGTGTGGAGGGGATAGTGATATTAAAAAACACGTATAAATCAAACAGTTGTATCAATTCAATGTCAAGCAGACATTAGTAGAACCACAAATCAACAAAAGAAGAATTCATAATACACATGCCCCAATGTCCATACTGAGCACAAGTTATGGGTAGGAGGAGGCTGTGTTTCAGGGTGAGGAAGTCGACGTTTCGACCCAGGAGGCGCAGGATTGGTTTAAGAGTCCTTGCTAGTGGGTCTTCATCAGGACGGAAACAGGGGTGGGGCAGACAACCTAAATTTAAACGAATAAGGTAAGTGTATTTAAATTGGAATCGACTAAATCGCAGTATATGGCAGGATATTCACATTGTCACATAACACATACCTGGAAAGGTCAGTGCTCGTCATTGATAATATTGGAGAGATTAATAGTGGATAGTCAATCCTACAAGGACAAAATCAAAATAGGGCCAATCAGGATGGTGATCAGTTTATGCCTATACCTGAAAGCCTGAATAAGAGATATCACCGACTTACTTGTGAGTTAAAGCCTGATATCCCAATGGGGTATGGCGAAGTGATCCGCTCACTGGCAGCCGGATGGTGGAGGGAGCCACTCAACGTATCTGGTCAAGGGGAACATTATTTAGATCGATAGGACCCGGGTAACGGAAACAATGAAACTGCTCAAAGGCAGTAATCGCCACAACTCACCGACTCGCGTGAGGTGTGTGCTCTGTCCCCGGCGTCTCGGGTGAAAGAACAAGCGGAGAGGAACTCTTTACTTCAATACAGTAGCCACCACCCCCGCGCACTGCGGGATAATTTGCCCTTCGGACAGTTCCTGCGCATCCGCAGGAACTGTTCAACTAAGGAACATTATTTCCAACAATCAGAGGAACTTTCTGAACGCCTGAGAATGCGTGGCTATCCCAAACGACTGGTGACCAAGGCTCGCAAGAGAGCTTGGTTCTACCCAAGAGAAGAACTTCTGAAAGGTAAAGACTCCACTACCAGCCCGATGGACCGCATTGTATGCGTCACCACGTTTTCTACGAAAAGCAACCAAATCAAGAAAATTGTGAATCAGCATTGGCAATTGGTCGCTGATGATATCGGCCAACCATCAAACCCACTCCATGCATTCAAAAAATCTAAAAGTGTCAGAGACTACGTGATACGTTCCCTCTTACCCACCAAGCCGGAACCCACTGTAAGAACACTCTGGAATCTCCAACCAGTGACAGGACACTTTAAATGCGGCCACTGCAAAGCCTGCGAGAGCACGACGCAAACCAAGGAGTTTCATTATAAACAGAAGAAGATCCAACTTAAAACTCTCACAAACTGCAACACCACTACGGTGATATATGCCATTGTGTGCCCATGCGACATGATTTATATTGGCCAAACCCAACAGAAGATCAAACAACGTATCCTGCAACACATGAGCAGGATAAGATGCGATGTGGCTGGTGCCCCGCTAGTAGACCACTTCAGATCAGCTGCACATTCACCTGAAAGTCTAAAATGGATTGTAATTGAAAAAGCTACTCTGGGCTCGAGGGGTGGTAATATTGCAACTATATTAAACATCAGGGAACTTAAATGGATGTTCTTTTTCAATTCCATCCAGTCAGGGTTAAACGAACATGATAGCTCTTTCTCTCAACTTGCAACGCTACCTTGAATACCAATGACTTTATCTTCAGAACTATAATAGCAATTATCTTATCATCTAGTCCCCCGGGATTGATATTGCTTTACCACCATGTGAGGGGTATCCATAGGCAAGAATTTTGTGTGTTTACCGAGTAACTACCTTCCATCGATAATATACATTACAATGAACTATTAGGTTGATGCATGCAGGCTCATCGATTATCCACTGTGTCTCTAATGTAATCGTTATGTGTCTGTACTGTACACCTTTAAATGATTTTTATAGTCACTGCCTTAACCATCATGTGATAGGTTCGCAGTATCATCATACTTAATGGGTATATCCACCATATGTACTGTACACCTTTAAATGATTTTTACAGTCACTGCCTTAACCATCTTGTCATAGGTTCGCAGTATCATCATACTTAATGGGTATATTTACCACATGTAATTTCACCGCGTACATAATGTCCAATCCTTGACGACTCCTCAGGTGTCCACACACCCAGAGTTCTTACTTTTGCCTCTTAAATAATCGGGTTGGTCTTTATTTATTTATATTTGATATATATTCCGACCCATCCGGTTGTTATATTTATTACATTTAGGATTACCATTCAATCGACTAATTCTCCCGCACGCGTCACTATGACAACTAGTGACGCCCCTAGTCTTTCCTCAGTGGCCACTAACACGTGACCTCCTCCTGTTGCTATGTCAACGTTGACAACAGGCTGACCGGCGTTCTCCTCGAGGCCGCCGAGAGAGACGCTTCGTTACCGCTGAACTTACAGACCGGTAAGCCTCCCTGCTTCCACAATCGGCCCGCTTTACCTGTGATCACTTGCATTCCAAGCACCGGAATGACACCATTTCCTCCTGTCCCGTTTAACAGGAATCTGATTTATTCGGAAGGCTTGTTCTTTCACCCGAGACGCCGGGGACAGAGCACACACCTCACGCGAGTCGGTGAGTTGTGGCGATTACTGCCTTTGAGCAGTTTCATTGTTTCCGTTACCCGGGTCCTATCGATCTAAATAATGTTCCCCTTGACCAGATACGTTGAGTGGCTCCCTCCACCATCCGGCTGCCAGTGAGCGGATCACTTCGCCATACCCCATTGGGATATCAGGCTTTAACTCACAAGTAAGTCGGTGATATCTCTTATTCAGGCTTTCAGGTATAGGCATAAACTGATCACCATCCTGATTGGCCCTATTTTGATTTTGTCCTTGTAGGATTGACTATCCACTATTAATCTCTCCAATATTATCAATGACGAGCACTGACCTTTCCAGGTATGTGTTATGTGACAATGTGAATATCCTGCCATATACTGCGATTTAGTCGATTCCAATTTAAATACACTTACCTTATTCGTTTAAATTTAGGTTGTCTGCCCCACCCCTGTTTCCGTCCTGATGAAGACCCACTAGCAAGGACTCTTAAACCAATCCTGCGCCTCCTGGGTCGAAACGTCGACTTCCTCACCCTGAAACACAGCCTCCTCCTACCCATAACTTGTGCTCAGTATGGACATTGGGGCATGTGTATTATGAATTCTTCTTTTGTTGATTTGTGGTTCTACTAATGTCTGCTTGACATTGAATTGATACAACTGTTTGATTTATACGTGTTTTTTAATATCACTATCCCCTCCACACTATCCCTACACTTGCACGTTCCCTCCTCACCCAACAGGGGCACCTACACAACTGTAATTCGTACATGAATCAGGCTGTAAGTCTTTTTCATAGTTGACTCAATATTTCATTTATTTATACTTATTACAGACAGTATTTCAAAGGATATTACTTAATGTCTTCTGAACCATTCTCTTCCACATCAGAAAGTAGGCCTGTAGACCACCAGTCAGAAATCTCTAATTTAAGAAGAATATTTTTTCTTTTACTAGAAGAATCTTGTTTTTAACCAGTAAGGGAATGCTTTTTATTTCTTTATGTAAAGTGGTTGTGAAACTGATCCCAAACATATCTTGTGTGCTTTACAGCTAAGAGGATGTCCTCACAGCAAGCCAAGGCTCTGAGTTGGCCCCTGTGTCCAAAACATGCGCCACATTTTACCCTCAATAATTCATAACTAGTTTGGTATATTCAGAGGCTAATCCCATATTCTTTCCTATATACCTATGGATGTGAATTTCAAATGACATTTCATTTACATTCAGGAAAAAATCAAAAACGCGCTTGAAGTGGAATCATTCCCAGTGAGAAGGATATGAGCAGGGCGTTTCTGGGCCCACGTGACGACTGATTTTGCTTCCAGCGTGAGTGAAATAGACTTCTTTGTAGTTGTTGCTCCGGTTGAGAGGGCTGGATAATTATTCTTCTTGGTTTGGACATAGTTTGGTTCCAGGATGGTATGCCTGTCCTTACAATTTTTAGTTCAGTTTGCAGAGAAAGAGGATTACACATGGATGTTCCAGTACTTAAAGGACTGGGCTGTCAGTGATTGGAGCATGTGACTACTAATGGACTAGAGGCTCATGGGATATGTAGTTTTTCTTTGTAGTGATGTTATTGCCTGCTGTTAATTTATACAGTCAAGAGAGAGAGGCAGAATCCTTGCCTCCTTGTCCTTTATTGAATTGTAAAATCTTATTGCGTAAACTAGGAAATTTTATACTCACAATACTTCTTGACTGAACTACATCTCCCATGACGACAATGTACAGTCTCCATTCTGACTGAAATGATGACACAAGTACGGAAGGGTGGATTCATGCGCTTTCTGGCCACATATCAAATTTAGGGATAAATGTATCTCCAAGCTTATTACTAGACTTTACAGCAGCATGCAGCGATCTTTCCCGATCACGCACCCGAAGGCCTTCGCCAGTTGGAAAGAAGACCTAGACGGCACACTGGCAGATGCCCAATGACAATTCTTTTGTGGACAATTGGAGATGTTATCCCCTAATTACAAACTCCGCCTCATACATTTTAAATACTTGCACCGCATCTACAGGACACCTTTACAACTTAAATGAATGGGTCTTTGCCCAGAGGCGAATTGATGGAGATGTGCAGCGTCAGATACTTCCTTTTTAGGACTTGCTAGAGTCCTGCACTGTGCACCCTCACAAAGCAAACGCCATGTTCTGACTCTATATGGAGCGCATTTCACAAAGCTTTGACACATTATTTAGAATTTGAAGGAACATTAAGGTAAAAGTTCACTTACTTAACGGAGAATATTATCGTAGCTTGGGCTAGTGCTAAACTGTTCCAGGCTATTGTGTGACACTAAAACAAGTTCATTACTATCTATCATGTATTATCTCGGAAAGTGAAACACGAATAACAAACTGAAAAGACATGGTTTGCATTTGGGGAAAGAATCAAACAATTGCTTAGCGCCTTGTGTAAAGCCTTATGGCACTGTTTAAAACCCAGAATGGCTATTCCAGTTATTCACTCTTCACTCTTGAGTTGGGCAAAAAATTGCCATTTCATCAAATGCTCGGCATTCGCCCAGGTGCACATGCAAGCTGATCAAATTAATTACATTAACAGCGACCAGATATTAGGCAAAACATATACTCCACCGGTACAGGATAGTCTTTAATAAATATCACCCGGTGCCTAACACATTGTTGCGCCACAGAAATTGCTGGAATACGTGAGGCTCTTTCTTTAACAAATGAAACATGAATAGCTCCAGGAAACTTCCCCTTGTAAACTACAACAAAATTGCAGAAAATATAGAGCGAACTCAACCTGTAGGTCTCAGAGCACTTTACCAGAGCGCCAGATACATTATGCATGGTCATATGCATTGTTTACAGGCCGATGCAGAGATTTCATAATAAAATCCTTTAATTTATAAACAGGCCGAAAGGGTTTCGCCCCACAAAAGGAAAGCGTCTTGCATGCCAATTACATGGTAACATGCTGTGCATGGTTCAAAATGGCTCTAACAGTCTCGTAATGGAATTACTAACAATATTCTATTCTATTACCTTCAACCTAGAAGAATCAGATCATTGTTGAGCATGCCGTGTTATACTGCATTACGTTTGTCCAGCACGCCTATCGTGTGGTGGGAACGGTCACCCATTTCCAGATGAACAAGCATTGGCATAGCCAATAGGTCTCGCTTTTTGGACCCTATAAGTATTTAGTTATGCAGCAGAATATTATTGGTGCAACAACACCAACTGTTGCATGGCTAAACACTTATAAGGTCCTAAATGCGAGACCTATTGGCTATGCCAATGCTTGTTACATATTGCTTGGAGCTGTCCGGATGTCAAGCGCTTCTGGACTGAAGTACTTGCCTCAATAAATGAGATCCGAGCGACCCACCTAATCCCCTCTCTCAAGCTATGCCTACTTGAATACGTCCAGGAGGTCATATCGGGACATCGTAAACTCCTAGCCATGCTGTTACTCCTGGCTAAATGCCGGATTGCGATGCATTGGGGTAAACGTCGACCACCTGCCACTCAAACATGGGTACTGGATATCACGTTTTGTCAGGAACAGTTAAATATATACTGGGAACTCTTGCCTCAGGCACCCCGTCCATAAGACATTTGGGGCCCTTTTTTAGCCTGGCTGTCCTCTCGTAATACAGACACCACACAAGCCTCTGAGGTCTCCACTGCATCCCCTTAAAAGGCATTCACTGATCACGTATTGACCTCCTGAATCACTTTATGCCTGTGAATCATGCCACTCTTACATCATCATCTTCTATGAACCCAATTCTCCTAACATGTCCGGGATGAATGATGCCTTGTGCATAGCTAGCGATGATGTTTCTCACATGTGTACTTGTCAAATATGATGCCTCCGTTTCAGCTTTATTTTCGTGTATTAAATGGATTTCTGACAGAATATCGAGGCTGAAAATATCGACAGACAAAATATCGACGCTGGAATATCGAGGGCAAGTATATCGACACCCTATCTACAACATGGTAAGTACAAAAATATCGAAACTAAAATATCGATGTTAAAAATATCGTAATTAAAAATATCGTTTAAAAAAAAAAAGTAAAATTAAGTAAATAGTACTTATATATAATTTAAACTTTTGTTAAAATGTGTTATAATGTTTAAAATGAATAAATAATACATATTTACTATTAAACATTTAATTAAAATAATAATAAAATATATAATATATACTTAATTAATTATAATATATACATACTTGATTTTAATAATTATAAAATATTAACAAATACTACAATTTAAAAATACATAAACACTCATAAAATAATAACATAAATAATAATAAATAATTATATTTAATAAATAAATACAATTAAATATACTTTCAATATTTTTAAAATTAATTAAATACAACATTATGTAACATCTTAAATACATAAATAAATATAAATAATATTGGATAGCATAAGGGTAAACATTACTATTCAAACTCCAGAGGGTGCAACAGTAGATAAAGCGTTGGATAGCGTAAGGGTAAAAATTACTATTCCAACTCCAGTGAGTGCAACAGTAGGGAAAGCGTTGGATCGCGGGTATGTAAAAATGACTATTCCCACTCCAATGAGTACAACATTAGGGAAAGCGTTGGATAGCGTAAGAGTAAAAAGTACTATTCCCACTCCAGAGAGTGCAACAGTAGGAAAAGCGTTGGATATCGGGTGGGTAAAAATTACTATTCCAACTCCAGTGAGTGGAACAGTAGGGAAAGCATTGGATAGCGGGTATGTAAAAATTACTATTCCCACTCCAATGAGTGCAACATTAGGGAAAACGTTGGATATCGTAAGAGTAAAAATTACTATTCCCACTCCAGAGAGTGCAACAGTAGGAAAAACGTTGGATAGCGGGTGGGTAAAAATTACTATTCCCACTCCAGTGAGTGGAACATTAGGGAAAGCGTTGGATAGCGTATGGGTAAAAATTACTATTCCCACTCCAGAGAGTGCAACAGTAGGGAAAACGTTGGATAGCGGGTGGGTAAAAATTACTATTTCCCCTCCAGTGAGTGGAACAGTAGGGAAAGCGTTGGATAGCGTATGGGTAAAAATTACTATTCCCACTCCAGAGAGTGCAACAGTAGCGAACGCGTTGGATAGCGTAGGGGGGAAAATGACTATTCCCACTCCAGAGACTTCAACAGTAGGGAAAGCATTGGATAGCGAAGGGGGAAAAATTACTATTCCCACTTCAGTGAGTGCTACAGTAGGGAAAGCGTTGGATAGCGTACGGGTATAAATTACTATTATAACTCCAGAGGGTGCAACAGTAGTGAAAACGTTGGATAGCGTATGGGTGAAAATTACTATTCCAACTCCAGAGGGTGCAACAGTAGGGAAATGGTTAGATAGCGTAGGGGGAAAAACAACTATTCCAACTCCAAAGAGTGCAACAGTAGGGAAAGCTTTGGATAGCGTAGGGGGAAAAATTACTATTCCAACTCCAAAGGGTGCAACAGTAGGGAATGCCAATTAATAAATATTTACAAAATATATTACACATAAAAAAATGTAATTAATTACAATTAAATTACTTCCCACCCTATTCCCCTATAAACCCACAACCCACTCTGGTACTAAAACATAACATTTAATATTAATTAACATTAATTACCAATTAAATAATTAATTTATCAATTAAAATAATTATTTGCCAATTATTAATTAAATCAAAAATTAAATATTTACAATTAAATTACTTCCCACCCTATTCCCCTATAAACCTACAACCCGCTCTGCTACTAAAACATAACATTTAATAAACATTAACATTAATTACCAATTAAATAATTAATTTATCAATTAAATTAATTAATTGCCAATTAATAATTAAATTTAAAATTAATTAATTACTATTAAATTACTTCCCACCCTAATCCCCTATAAACCCACAACCCGCTCTGATACTAAAACATAACATTTAATAAACATTAACATTAATCATCAATTAAATATTTAATTTATCAATTAAATTAATTAATTGCCAATTAATAATTAAATTACTTCCCACCCTATTCCCCTATAAACCCACAACCCGCTCTGGTACCAAATCATAACATTTAATAAAAATTAACATTAATTACCAATAAAATAATTAATTTATCAATTAAAATAATTATTTGCCAATTAATAATTAAATAAAAAATGTATTAATTACAATTAAATTACTTCCCACCCTATTCCCCTATAAACCCACAACCCGCTTTTGTACTAAAACATAACATTTAATAAAAATTAACATTAATTACCAATTAAATAATTAATTTATCAATTAAAATAATTAATTGCCAATTAATAATTACAATTAAATTACTTCCCACCCTATTCCCCTATAAACCCACAACCCGCTCCGGTACTAAAACATATAATTTACTTAAAAATAAATGTATTAATATATAAAAATAATACACATATAATATAAATTAATTTAAATACTTAACAAAAACATATAACACATACATAATAAAAAATAAAATACAAATATCGATATTAGTAACATCGAAATTAGTTACATCGATATATATGCTATCGATATTACTAACTTCAATATTACTTACATCGATATAAATGATTTCGATATTACTTACCTCAGGGTCGATATTCTGTCCTACGATATTCTTGACATCGATATTCTGTACCTTCGAAATTTTAAACACGATATTTTGGTAGGTCGAAATTTTCAACTCGATATTTTGACTGTGCACTGTATTAAATTACGTCAAATGTTGTTGAACGTCAAACGCTGTGGACAAAGCTTCACCATCTTGGAATGCCACATCATCTCCTGGGCCTCTTGATAGAAATACATATAGACACTTGGGAGGTCATTAGATTGGCGGGCGGACTTAGTCCGTCCGCCATCCTATCGGTTATTGGGACCGCCCGCCAGAAGGGCGGGGGTCCCGTGGGGGGTATTAGGATGCGCCCGCACTGTGGCGGGCGCGTCCTGCTTTTTTAGCATTGTGGTGGGCGGTGCTCTGAGCACCGCCCGCCACAATGCTAAAACTGCACATATGCATTTGCATAAACAAAGTGGCAGGCACCACGCGATGCCTGCTGCTTTGTTTATGCAAATGCAGGGGGGTACCACAGGTACCCCCCATGTGCACCCCCCACCTCTCCTTCCCTCAGGGGCCCCGCAGGGGGCCCCAAAGTGAAGACTGCATGCCTTTACGGATAGGCATCTAAACAAGCCCATGCTAATATGGCTGGCGGTGTCTAATAGACACCGCCACCATATTAGACCTTTTCCGCCCCGGTCGCAAGGCGATCGGGGTGGAAAAGCGGCGGACGGTCTTTCCGTCCGCCGCGGTCCCCCCGCCATAATAATATGGCGGGGGGTCATTTAGGTGAGGATGGTGGGCGGATTGCCCCCGCCAGGCCGGCGGTGGCTACCGCCAGCCTGGCGGGGGCAATCCACCCGCCATCGTAATGTGCCCCTTGGTGTCAGGTGATGATGGGAGGCTCACAAGGTCTATCTTGTAGGATCAAGACTGATAATGGGCTGAAGTAGGGCTGCCTGTTGGCCCCTCTTCTGTTTTCCTTTTATATATATGATCTTCCAGGCATGTTAAATTCAGTGAGGGGGATGCTCCTAGAATTGGTACATAGTCCATAGGTTCCCTACTTTATGCAGACGATGTTGCATTCTTTGATTTAACTCCTATTGGCTTGCAGCGTCGACTGGATGCCCTTTATTTTTAATTTATTTATTTGAAAAGTTTTATATAGCGCTGGCTAGACCGAAGCTATCAGAGCGCTTTACATGAGGACATAGCATCAAACCATTTTTACATTGTTACATCAATTAGGGTTACAATTAACAACAAGTGCTAGGGAAAGAAAGACGTGATCTTAACACAATACTATAAGATATTAGAGCATAACTTAACCAATACTCACGTTATAGGAAAGGTGGAGGATAGATTAGACAGATAGTCGGGATAGAGGCAGGGGGATAGGGCTAGGGGTGTCTGATGGGGGAAGATACTCAGTGGGAACATAGCAGTCGAGTAGTTGAAGAGAAGAGATAGAGGAGCCACGAAGAACAGTGAAAAACAATGTCTGAGGTCTGGCTGGGTAGGTGACGGCCAAGGGGGTGAGCCAGAGCCAGACTCCGCTTTAGCTTCATGGGCAGCTCCACCGGGCCGTGGTCAAGGGTGTTCAGTCTCCACGGTAAAAGAGACAGAGTTTAAAGAAGAGAGCAGAATTACAGTTATTCGAAGCAGGGGATAAGTGAGAGACAGGGAGACGGGGAGAAACTGAGCCCGAAGTCCGGCTGGGTAGGTGACGGGCAAGAACTAAGGCCGATCTCCTCAATAGCTGAGCCGAGCAGCTCCACCGGGCGACAGACACAATGCTCAGACTCCGCTGTCCGGGTAGTCAGGTGCACTAAGAGAGTGACAGATTGGCGCAGGGGGAGTGAAAAACCATGGTCCAAGGGGAATCCAGACGCCATCTTGAAGAAGGCATCATCCATAAGGGGCTGCGCAGTAAAAATTCAGCTCTGGGAAAGACATCGCCACTGGCAGCCATGTTAGGCTCTGACAGTTATCCGCCTCTAGTGAACAGGGGCCCCCTCTCCACCCAAAATGTATACCAGGTGCCACAGCACTTCATGGGGAAAGGATGGGCCAGTCTCCCATGCCACCAGAGCCCACCTGGACGCATCACTCCTCATGACAGGCCAGTGCGGTAGGAGCCGCCATTTTGCCTTGCATTTGGGAAGGGGGGGTCCGCTCACCTCTGCCCTCAGCAACTGGTGGTTTCGGGATTGATTCGAGAACAACCTGTCCCGCCCATCCGCTGTGGCCACGGCCCACCATCCACACACTGCGGTCAGGCCACACAGGTGGATGGAGGCTGCAGATCCAGCGATCACTGGCTGCACCCTCGTGTCACCGATTCGCCTCAGCTGTGGGCGCCCGCCGGGGAAGATGAAAGGGCAGCCTCTGATCTCGCCACAAACCAGTGCAGTTTTTTTCCGGGAGCCTGCTCCTGATGTCACGGCCCCCGCACTTCAACCTCTTAACGTGGGTCAGTTTCACCTCGGGCTCCTGATGTTGCAGCCCCCGCACTTCTACCTCCGTTTCACCTCGGGCGCCATCTTGAGGCGCTATCGCCAGTGGAGGATATTGCCGATATCACGGCAGAGCAGCCGCTGGATGTATCAGCGGCCACAGTGGCAGACACTCCAGATTGTCCAATGTTGGCATTTGGCCCTTTCTGATAATTTAGTGGGGCTTGAAGGGCCGCGTTAGGATGTTGTGCGCGAGGCTTCCACAGAGTTGAAGCTCTGGACAGCCATGTTGGGATATGTTCCTAAGCTAACTAAATATGCGTAGGATCATTTTGTGAAAATTAATATTTCCAAAAGTAAAATCTTAATCTTCCGCAAGACAGGTCACAGAATAAAGAAAGGGTGTAATTGGCTGTTAGGGCATAAAGAACTATAATTGGCCGACTCATATTTGTATCTGGGAATGGTTTTTGCAAAAAACGGGTGAGATTCTGAACATATTAAACAATGTGTTGGTAAGGCTGCCTCCCAGGCTGGAGTTTTGAACAGATTTTATAAAATATGCATGCAACACCATTTTTGTCATGTCCTGTCAGTATTCAAGGTTAAAATTCCGCCCTCATTAACTTATGCTGTAGAGGTATTGGATAATAACTACAGGCTCGCTTTTGACAAGGCTGAAGGCTGGTTCTTCCGCCAAATTTGTAATCTAAATTCTCTGGCTGCCCCAAATGTTCTATGCTTGGAATTTGGTCTAGTCTCTTCTTATATTTTAGCTTTGTCTGCGGTCTTGAGGTGGCGGAACGCTCTCCTTTGGGGGGATGAGGGTTCTCTTAGGGCTGCCTTGAGAATAGAAATCTTTGACAAGCTAAAGGATCAATCCGCATTTCTTAGATCATTTGCTCATGCAAACTATTTGGGCTCAGTTTAAATAGTAACTCTCTTATGCCAAAGCCTGCACTGAAATTACTCTTAAAGAGAGTCTGTATGCTCTATCAGTATGGCAAGAGATATAGCTTTAAGTAAAACTAAGTCCCAAAATTAGTTGATCTGTGGGAGTGCCTTGGGGAAAAGGCCACAACCTTATCCAATTTGGAAACATCCACATGGGATTAGAAGACTGATGCTTCTTTTGAGAATTTATCTGTTGCCCTTAAGAGATGTTACTGGCATTTGGGATAAAATTACGAGAGAGGAGAGAATTTGTGAATTGTGTCATATTCAAATGCAGGATCTTAATCATATTTTATTTGTCTGTCCGGAATTACAAAGGGCAAGGCAAATGTTTTTATGACCATCATTTATTAACACCATCGGTGCTCATGACGAGCTCAGCTCGTCATGAGGCACAGTGGTGCTGTGCTCATGGCGAGCTGAGCTCGTCATGACCACCGTGGAACGCCCATGCGGGGATAATTCCCCTGCTGTGCTGAATGTTCAACGAAAATGGGCGTGGTCATGACGAGCTCAGCTCGTCATGAGCAAAGCGCCACCATGCAGAGTGATGAGCTGGCGCCGCGCGCGGCCCCCCTCCCCCTTAATCGTGGGGGAATGAGCCCCGCGGCAAAGGGGTTTAATTTAATATTCATTCTGCCCAGGAGGCCCGAATATTTGTTTTATCCCCACCAAATCTGTTATAGGATATTCCAATTTTTAAAAACTTTTCTGGTTATTTATTAGGAAATATTTAAAATCTTGCTATCAGTTTGTAATGTCTAATGGTCTGATATTGAAGAAGTTTGCCCCATATAAAAAGTATATTTACCCTTCTCTCCCATTTGTTAATCTATCTTATTTTAGGAAAAAAGGGAAATATTTGTTATATTGTATTTAAAATATGTCTTTTTTACTGTATTGATGCATTTAGGTGGACCTCCGTAGGAGTTCCTTAACAAATAAAAACGAATTGAAGTTGAAGTGTATTAAATGATGAATATAGTTTCAGTACTGTACTATTTGGCACTCCGTGCTGATTGTTCTGCCAATAAATTTTTTTAAAAAAAGGATAAATATATCTCCAGAATTGTTGACAGATTGGGCTATTTCTCTCACAAATGGGATCGCCCATTTGTTCAGAAAATAGCCCAACTCTAATTGGCAGGTGCCTATTTTTTGGTATTAATTTAGCCAATTCTGCACAATTTTTAAAGCTGGGGCAGCACCTCAGCTCTGCAGTCAATCATATTTAACCTGCCTGGCTTGTTATTGGTAAAGTGGCACTGGCATTCCTGTGTAATGGGTAATGAGGTTACCTCCAATGGGTATCAGATCAGGAGGGAGGCACCAAGGTGTCATTGCGGACCTACGATGAAATGATGATATGTCTTTGTTGGAGGGTCCTGTCAGACTGGAACAGAGGAACACAGTGCGCATCTTGCAGCACTTCAGCGCCAGACCCAAAAGGCAATGACAGGATTCTAGTCCCTTCTGAATGTGAGTGAAAAACACATTTGTTCTGAAAAAATGAATGGTTGTTTTTCATAGAACACCATAGCCACCTCGATGTGCTAATAATTTAATCGGATAAGGATGCCGAAGGAACAGGGACATAAAGCGCCTTGTTGGGATCAAACCTCATTGGTAGAGCGGGGTAAGTCGGGATTAGAAGTCACATTGTGTATGCAGGACGAATCACTCAGGGCTGTGCTTGTAAAAACAAGACAGTGAGTCTGTGTAATGTAACTGGTACACATGTAAAGTGCTCCAATATCTTCAGGTCGAGTTCGCACTATATAAAATGGCAGGAAAATGCACAGAGGTAATCCCTTTTGCATCTTTTCAAGTGCTGCAATTACGCGCATTGATTACGAAGAGCGCTTTTAATTGTTGTACATATTTTAGACAGCTAGGTCTTAACATTGCAGCCCTCACCTCGGCGTGAGATTAGCGTCCGCCGGAGGTGATTTACAGGCTCTCTGGGGCACAGCGCTTGTTCCTCGCGCTGACACAGCACTCCACCCACCTCAGCAGCCATCTTGAGCGAGGTAAGGGTGGCGGTGCAGTGGTTGGACCCCTCCCGCCCTCCGGTTACTTAAGGGGAGGAGATTACCATCTGGGCAAAAATTCACTCGTTTACACTCTCCCCTGAGGCGGAAAGCCGGGGGCTCTTGGCAATCCCTTTTGCATCTTTTCAAGTGCTGCAATTACGCGCATTGATTACGAAGAGCGCTTTTAATTGTTGTACATATTTTAGACAGCTAGGTCTTAACATTGCAGCCCTCACCTCGGCGTGAGATTAGCGTCCGCCGGAGGTGATTTACAGGCTCTCTGGGGCACAGCGCTTGTTCCTCGCGCTGACACAGCACTCCACCCACCTCAGCAGCCATCTTGAGCGAGGTAAGGGTGGCGGTGCAGTGGTTGGACCCCTCCCACCCTCCTCATCCACCAATGTATAAAGGTACCAGACCATCCCGACCGCGCAGCGGGCGGGCGCAGCGGGCGCGCCGGCGGCGCGCCGAAGGCGCGCCAAGCGACAAGCCCGTCTGCGCCCGTCCGCGCCGGGACCAGGCCCAGGGCCACGACCCCTGGTCTGCCGTTAGGCGCTCATATCTTATCCTATTCTCGCACAACCTTATTGGACCTCAGACCACCGCCATTGTTGTCTTGCCCGATAGTAGACCCCTATATGAATTTTAACGACCCAAATGTGCTTTGTCCACAGTGCAAAAAATGTATCCCTTTACAGTCGGTGCCTGCCCAAGCCAATCAGCGGATTAACACTAAGGACGTCACTTTACTGATGGCACTTATCAATGCCCGTTCATTGTGTAAACACAGCCAGGAAGTTGCGGACCTCATTATAGATAATAAACTCGATATCCTTTTCATCACTGAAACCTGGACTAATGAGTTATCCGAACCAGATATGGTTATTGCAGTACCAGCTGGTTATAAGGCTCACCGGCAGGATAGAGTACGGGAAAGAGGAGGCGGTTTGGCTATTATAGCCAGGGAGTGTTTTCCTGTTAGAACCACCCTTATTCCTTCTAACTCATGCGAAGCAATGCAATTTGGAATACAACTCAGTCCCCTTTTTAATTTTAAGGGAATACTGATTTATCGTCCTCCGGGAACTAGGACAGGCTTTCTCGCCAGTATCAGCAACATGCTGGAAACAGTAGCAATGGAAAACTCGTTTACAGTGCTAGGTGATCTAAATTTTCACCTAGACCAGCCTGACCAGGCTGACACATCCACCCTGATATCGGACTTGGAGATCTTAGGGTTAAAACAATTAGTCACCTCGGCCACACACACAGCAGGTCACATTTTAGACGGTATTTTCTCCAATGTTGATTGTCTCCATATAACGGACATTGTACCAATGCCATGGACTGATCATTACGCCATATGTGGGGAAATTTCCATAAAAACTGTCCAAAATAACAACTCCACCTTAAAGCAAACCTGCTTTAAAGATTGGAAGAATATAAACCAGACAGAGCTGAAAATGCAGCTGGACAATATGCGTCCTACGGTGCCCAACAATCCCAATGAAGCTACGTTAAAATTCCACACCTGGCTCACCCAGGCTACCGAACGAACAGTGTGTTCGAAATCTATGTCCAGAAACCGAGCCAATCCGACTGCCCCATGGTACTCTGACGAGCTGAGGCGGCAAAAACAAAGTAATAGGAATCTGGAAAGGATTTGGAGAAAAAATTATGACCTGGCCAGTAAGAAAGAATATAAAGAAGCTTTGGCACGTTATAAAGCTATGATCACCAAGGCAAAAAAATCATATTACTCTAACCAAATTGACCAAGCCATAAATTCAAGTAAACGCCTATATGAAATAACTAAAATCTTGGCAGGTAATATCTCTGACCTTGCCCCGGTTCCCTCCCAAGAATTCTGTGATGAACTGGCGAATTTCTTTTTTACCAAAGTGGATGACATTTATCAAGCCTTTACCTCCAAAACATCCAGGACGAATACCATCTCTCCTTGTCCATCCCTAGCCATTACACTGTCAAGTTTCCACAAACTTACAGACGACCAAACGAAGACCATTGTCTCAACCATTAAATCAGGCTCCGCCTTTGATCCCTGCCCAGTTTCAGCACTAACCTCAGTCATGGATTCCATTATACCGGTGCTGACTGAAGTTTGTAACGCCATCCTGTCCTCAGGGACCTACCCAAATGCCTTAAAAAAAACATTGCTGAAACCTTTATTAAAAAAATCCGGCTTGGATAAAAGCGAGCTTAAAAATTATAGGCCAATTGCGAGCCTACCGTTTTTAGCTAAAGTAGTCGAGAAAGCCATGAATTTCCAACTTTCAGACTTTATCGAGAAACACCGACTGCTAGACGACTCTCAATTTGGCTTTCGTAGACATCATGGGACTGAAACCGCCCTTATAAAGGCCGCCGATGATGTCAGGGCCATTCGTGACCAAGGCGGGACTGCAATTTTAGTACTGCTAGATCTATCAGCAGCTTTCGACACGGTTGACCATAACATCCTGATCGACCGTGTCGAAAAACTGGGCATTTGTCATTCAGCCAGAAATCTCCTTGCCTCCTTCCTTGCAGATAGAACGCAAGCGGTCACCCTTGGACCTTTTCGATCTGCCCAACTCTCGCTGCCATGCGGTGTCCCCCAAGGCTCATCCCTTAGTCCGACACTATTCAATATCTATGTGTCGGACCTTGCCAATGTCATCAGGGCTTATGGGATGAGCCTAACATCGTACGCGGATGACACGCAGTTGGTGTTGGCTATCAAGGGTGATGGAGGAGAAGTAGCGCAAAGCTTTAAAAACGGTCTGCTCGCAATTGGAGAGTGGATGGCAATCAACTGCCTCAAACTTAATTCGGAGAAGACCGAGGTAGTTATTTTTGGTCCGCTTCTTCCAGCATGGTCCTCCTACTGGTGGCCAGCTGCCTTTGGTTCCCCTCCCACCCCCACACCAAAAGTCAGGAATTTAGGCGTCATTTTCGATGATGGACTTAGTTTCATGGACCACGCAAACAAAGTGGCTTCAACGGCACACTTTAGATTGAAAATGATCAGAAAGATTCGACCCTTTCTTCCGGAGACCTTAATCAAAACCTTGGTGAGTTCCTTAGTTCTAACAGCGTTGAATTATTGTAACGGTCTTTTCCTTAACGCTCAGGTTAGGGTCAAAAACAAATTACAATCAATTCAAAATGCGGCGGCACGTCTGCTCTCAGGAACTTCAAAATTTGAATCCATATCAGCAATAATCAGGCAGTATCATTGGCTCACAATCGAAAATAGAATTAAGTTCAAGTCTTTGTGTATAGTTTACAAGGCTTTAAACAATCAAGGACCACATTCGCTTAAAGACCAACTGAAACTTTATGTACCTTCAAGACAGCTCCGCTCTTCCTCTTTGCATCACCTAGTTATTCCACGATCAAAGAAAGTTTCCTGGGGTGACCGTCGCTTCACAGTGGCCGCCCCCAAACTTTGGAACACCCTCCCGCACAACATCAGGACGAGCTCGTCCCTTTATCAATTCCGGAAACTCCTAAAAACATGGTTATTCAACCAATGAGCTTCATGCAACGAGTGTGGACTGGTGGAATTACTAGCGCCAAGACGCCCTAGGGTAATCGTTGCGCTCTATAAATCTCAACAAATAAATAAATAAATAAATAAATACTAAACCTTAACACCTTCGGTGCTCATGACGGAATGGTTCCGTCATGAGCACCAGTGCTCCTGTGCTCATGACGGAACCATTCCATCATGAGGACAGGGGCATGAAATCCCTCTGCTGCAGACAGCAGAGGGACTTCTTTTTCTCCCCCAAAGCCTCGGGAGCTGGGGAAGAGCATCCCCAGCTTTCAAGGCCCCCCTGCCGACACTGTGAACTGACGATCAGCGTGCCTTTATGCTCATTTCAGTTTCACTTTCTACGTGATGAGGGGGCTATCTCAGCACCCTGAGCATGTAGAAAGATGGGAGAGATATAATTGGAAAGTTCATAGAAAGAGTTCACAGAAACTTTTTGCCCCAGGGTGGCAAAAAGACTGTACCTTTGCGGCAGGGGGGTGGGGGCATTGGCATGCCCATATTGGGCAGCCCCACCCCTAATTATATATATTTTTTAAATCCCTGGTATCTAGTGGGCTTTTTGCCCCCCACTGGGGTTGGCAGGCAGAGGGGAGGGGGCATTGGCATGCCCATATTGGGCAGCCCCCACCCCTAAATATATATATTTTTAAATCCCTGGTATCTAGTTGGCTTGAAAAAAAAGTGATTTATTCAGCTAATTTTGAGGTTTGCAGGGTATTTTGGGTAGGAAAATTGAGGTTCCGTGACGATTTTACTCGTGTTTGTAACATTGTCGTAAATACATAATTTTGGTATCAGTGAACCGCAAATGATCCATTTAGTATATCCTGGTGTTTTCGCTATGCTACGAGCAAGAGCACTCCAGTTACAAACACATTACTGTTCTACCCGTGGCATCCATCTTAGAACACGGAAGCCATTTTGTATTCCTTGCCCTCACATAGTCAATGGACACGCAATGACCTCTTTTCATTAAAGGACACGTAGGCTTTAACCGGCGATTCACCTTGCGAGTGACACGTGCACCTTAGGCCAGCAACGCTGTAGCAGCATGACTCGGCAAGAACTGCCTCCCCAGCCTGAGGCCAGTCCTGCTATACTGGTTCTTGTGTTCGTTGGCCTGATCATGATTAGGCGGCCGAAGCTGGTAACCGTGCCCATTTACGACCCACAAACATTTCTTATCCTGTCTTTCTATCTTCTGCACCTGGCTCTGCTCCTTTCCTTCTGGGCCTTTATTGGGGGGAGGTAACGAAATTTACGATGAGGCGGTCCGGGTCTTGAATGAAGAATTGACATGGGATTATGATGGACTAGTGGGAACCCCTCATTTGTAATGTTTTGACATCAGATACTGTTGACGATCCCTGTGCAACGCCAAATATTTATTGTTTAAGACACGAATGTTTAGAACTATGGTAACATGTAAAGAATTTGCCTGAAGCCCAATATTTAGTATATAAGGAGCAACCCTCTTTGTACAAATCGAACAGGCTCCTAGATACTGCCCATGTGTAGTTTCTGTGACTTCTGTGTCCCTGCAGTAATAAACCTTTGGTCTTTGACGCCACCATCGAGAAGCCCGTGTTTCTGTTTGTTTGTGCACCGAGGCAGGTGGAACTCCGGGGTCTTCGGGTGTTATCCCTGACACCTCTGGACGGAACCAAAAAGTCCAGAACTCCAATTGGCGCCCAACGTGGGGCGACGTCATTCGGTACCGGTCCAAAAGCCTGAAGAGTTCGAGGAGCTTCGTGTGAAGATTTCAGAGGGAGGCGCCCCACTTCATCGATCCCGGCATATCGCAAAAGTGGCCCCGACGTTCTCTTCCACGAGGGTTCCCGTTCAGACGGCTGCAGTGGTCCGTTGCCTTGACCGTCGCCCTGTCTTGGACCCGAGGTGCAGTCCTCAGTACGGCGAAACGTGACGGGTTTCTCCTTGGTGACGTCTTCAGTGCCTCAGTTAAGTATTCAGTGGTTGCTAGTTGGTTATTTTGTAAGGGTTGCTCCTATTTGGATAATCCTTTTAGTTCTCAGTTCAGTTCAGTTCTGTAAGGTTATCACTGGTTATTCTGGTTACGATAATCATTCTGTTCAGTTCAGGTATCGATACAATTGTCAGTTCTGGTAGGCCTAAGTTCTTGGTTCGAGTGCGCATCTTTTCTGTTTGTGTCTTGTTTGTTTTGTGTTCCGGATTATAAAATGGTAAGTCGGAAAAATTGTATGTTGTCTTGTTTTAGTTGCAACAGTGATTCCCGGTTGAAGGACTCGTGTTTGGTTCCTCCGATTGGAACTCCCCTTTATGATCTATATTGCAAATTTGGTGTGGGCCCTATCTCTTATAACGAGGTATGGATCCGCTACACAGAGAAAGATGGTGTCCTTAGTTGGCCACTACATGGTAGTTTTGAACCTGAAGTTCTCGATAATCTAGAAAGAAGGTTGTTTAAGAAGAAAGCCCGGCCGGCAATGTTTGATTCTTTCCGTTATTGGCGAAAAGAATCTAAACAGAGAGAAATTAAAAAGTTGAAGAAAGAACAGAAAGAGCAAGAGTTGACTTTAGAACAGTCTGCTAGGCAGCTGCAACTCAACGAGTCTGAGAAAGCGATGGAGGTGGCCGATAGAGAGCGTAATTTAGCGATAGACAAGTGCTATCCTGCTTTGCCATCGAGTACGGCTAAGATAGTAGAGGACCCTGAAAAGGATCCCCTGTTGTCTTACTTGTTACGATCACCCCCACCGTATGCACAGGGTGCTACGGCTCCACCTATACCGAATGTTCAATTACCGGTTGCTGGACAACCTGGTGTCCCTGTTCCCGCTCCCCTGAATCAAGTTCCTGTACCTCCTGTGGTCAATATTAATGTTCCTTCGACAACCCCTCTTCTAGGGTTGCCGGCTTCTTTACCTATGCCTGTGTCGCTCACACCTGCTACTTCACAAGCTATTTTTCCTGCTACTCCTACTGTTCCTGATCTATCTGTCCCAACTGCTACTCTATTCACTGCCTCTGCTAATATTATGACTCCGCTTTCTGTTCGTCGAAGAATCACTGATTCTGTCTCTAATATTCTATCTCCCTTCTATAAAACTCTGATTAAGACTCCTACCTCTGACTCTGTGCAGAGACGTAGTCAGCTTCCCAGTACTGAAGAAAAAGGAATATTAGATTCCACTGCTCTTAGATGGGTTTCGAAAGTTGGAAGATACAATGTACATAATGTATTAGATACATTTATGCAATGGAACGAACCGACACAACGATATGTGTTCGATGAAATGTGTTCCCTTCTACGTGAGGAATTGGAAGAGGATGACCCTGAATCAAATCTAGGAGAATTAATTAATGTTCAGAAAGAGTTTGCTGCAGGTATGATAGTTGGACAAAATATAAAAGAAGCGATGGAACTGATTTTAAGTTATAGGAATGACTCATCCCTTCGTTCACCGAGGGAATTAGAGAAACGTAGTACGAAACGAAATCGTCAATATCCAATGAGAGAGGTTCCACCAATTTGGCGTGAAGCTGTGCAAGCTAATGCAAACCTTGGTATTGCAGCCGCTCCGGCCCAATTCCAGAGAGTCTGGATACATATTCCATGGAAGCGAGCTGAAGTATTAGCAGTGAAACAGGCCTTGCCAGATCCGCGTAAAAATCCTGCAGGGTACTACAAAGAGTTGGCTCAAACAGTTGACGCTTGTGTATTGAATCTCGCTGACATAGATCTACTATTTGGTAATGTAGTACCGCAACCAATTTGGGCTAAAATTCGTAAAGAGAATCATCCAGTTGCCCTAGGTGGTGACTGGGCAGCTATAATTGCAGCGGATGGTCAACAAATAGGTGGTTCCAAACCTGAACCTTTAATTGCTAATTTGCCTGGTAGAATAATCGATTTAATGAAAACCTTGATGCCAGCATTGCGCGTTAACTGGGACAAATTGTCCGCGTGCAAACAAAAGAAAGACGAAAGCGTCTCCGACTTTTTCACAAGATTCGAAGAGACTTTCGTGGATCATAGTGGTCAAGATATGAGCACAGAAGGAGGCCAGAGATTATTTGTTGATAAATTTGTGCACAATCTGTTGCCAGAACTTAGTAGTAAATTAAAGAATTCTGAAAGTGCGTGGGCTGTCTCTACGACTGCGCAAATACTTGCGACTGCCCAGTACTATGAAAATAGAGATAAAGAAGAGAAGGAAAAATCAGATAAAAAGACGAAAGATTTAAAAACTAAAGTACTTTTACAGCAAGCTTATCCGCCTCGCATGAATCAAACTAATATGCAGCAAGGGTCATATCAAAGAACGGATTATAATTTTCAAAGGCCACAATACCAATGGAATCAATGTGCTTATTGCAAAAAGGAAGGTCATTACAAAAGTGAATGTCCAGTTCGAACGCAAAATAATGCTGCGGCAGCTCAGAGAGGTCATGGTAGTTCTATGCAAAACTCTAGAGGTCGAGGATGAGGTGCTATGCCTCCGCAGACGAGTGATCGCCCCTCTAATCATTTCGACCAGCGAAATGGACAATCTGCCCAACAGAATAGGTCTCCACAGTATCATGTCGAAGACTATTATGAAGCTAGTGAGGAAATTCAGCAAAGTGAGTACTAGGACAGCCATGGACAAAGAGAGGGAGTAGTATCAGTTCCAGTAGATCAGAGTGGGCCTTATGTCGCAGTAGCAACATCAGGTATAGTCGAACCGTTTCTGTTGGATACTGGTGCAGCAAAAAGTTCTATCATACATGCGAAACTCCCTGGCGCACCTTTGTCTGGCTCAACAAACGTTTCAGTAGGTTTTTCGGGCGCCCCTGTTCACAACCCTGTTTCTGGTCCTTTGTTGATTTCTGTTGGACCCCGTCAATTGAAAGCACCCCTGATTTTGACGACAGGTTGTAACGAAAATCTGCTTGGTTTAGACTTGTTAAAACGCCTGTACGCGACATTGTACTGTTCTCCAGCAGGAGTACAGCTTACGTTGGGTAAAAGAATAATATCCCCGATGTACTTGTCGATGGATGCGCTCCCACCAGAGCTGCGTTCACTCCCTGATACTTTTTGGGCGACTGGTCCTAATGATGTAGGTCTATTGGAAATTCCACCCTATGTAGTAACTTTGAAAGCAAATGTCAAGCTTCCACGAATTCCACAATACAGAATCTCTAGTGAAGGTGAGCGTGCGCTCCTACTGATAGTACAAGACCTGATCAAGAAAGATGTTATAGAAGAGACTAGAAGTAATGTCTGTAATAGTCCTGTGCTGCCTATTTTGAAACGAACTGACCCTACAAAGCCTCCAGTATATAGGTTTGTAATTGATCTTAGAGAGGTCAATAAAATTGTGATCCCACAGTTTCCTGTGGTACCAGACATTACTGCATTGTTAACGTTGATTCCTGCTACAGCAGCATGGTTTTCGGTTGTCGACTTGAAAAATGCCTTTTTCAGCATCCCGATAGCCGAGGAAAGCAGAGATATCTTCGGTTTCTCTCTAGGAGGACGAAGTTTTAGATTTAAACGCGCTCCACAAGGTTATTGTGAAAGCCCATCCATTTACAGTCAAGCATTAAAAAGCCAGTTAGATTCCTTCATACTTCCTAGTGGTTCTGCTTTAGTACAGTATGTCGATGATCTTCTAGTTGTTGCCGATGACAAGGAAACTTGCAAAACAGCTACGATTTCTTTATTGCATCACTTGTCAGATTTGAATCACAAGGTGTCACCTTCAAAAATGCAATACTGCTGCCAAGAAGTGACCTACCTAGGTCATCTTTTGTCAAAGGAGGGAAGGAAGTTGACCCCAGAGAGAATAAAAGCAATTACACAGATGAACGTTCCTAGCACGCAGAGAGAAGTACGTGCCTTCTTGGGTATTACCTCATATTGTAGGCAATGGATCCCAAATTTTTCTCTTCTAGCAAAACCATTGGTAGCCTTGACTGGGAAAGGTGTTCCGAGTCCGGTACCATGGTCTGCTGAATGTCAGCAGAGTTTTTCTGAGTTACGAAATGCACTGTGTTCAGCACCTGTATTGGGTACACCCGACTACAGTAAACCATTCACACTCTATGTCCACGAGAGAGAAGGTTGTGCATTGAGTGTTTTGACGCAGAAATTTGGTGATAAACAACGCCCTTGTGCGTATTTTTCATCAACATTAGATCCAGTAGCTAGAGCATTGCCTAGTTGCTTGAGAGCTACAGCCGCAGCTGCAGCTTCCATTCGACAATCTGCTGGTTTAGTAATGAACAACATGCTAGTAGTTATGGTTCCTCATGCTGTGGATACACTCATGAACCGAACCAAGACGCAACACCTTACCAGTGCTAGATTATCAGGTTATGAACTGACACTGTTAGCTAGTCATATTCAGATCAAAAGATGCAATGTATTGAATCCAGCAACATTGTTGCCGACTAGCGAAGAGTCGAGTGATTCTGAACCACACGACTGTTGTTTCAGAACTGAGGAAGAAACAAAAGGACGAATCGATCTAAAAAACACTCCGTTGTCAGATCCAGATGGCACGTTGTACGTTGACGGGTCTTGCTTCAAATTGGAGAATGGTGATGTGACTGCTGCTTATGCAGTAACAACTTTGAGTACGATTGTGGAGACTGCAAGAGTGAGTCAGAATTCTGCCCAGGCTGCAGAATTGATCGCGCTAACAAGAGCGTGCGTTTTAGCTAAGGGAAAGAGAGTGAATGTGTTCACAGATAGTCAGTACGCGTTCGGCGTGGCCCATAGTTTTGGCCGTTTGTGGAAAGAAAGAGGCTTCATTACGTCCCATGGGACTAAGATTCAACATGGTCAGCTAGTTAATGACTTGTTGGAATCTCTAACCTTGCCGACTGAAGTTGCGATTGTGAAATGCAGTGCTCATAAAGCAATCACGGATGATGTTGGTCGTGGGAATGCTTTTGCTGATGAAATCGCAAAACAGACAGCTAGAAATATGATGAGTAGAATGTATGTTGCAACGTCTGCAAGATGGATTTCTGAGTCTGGAATGTGTGAGAACACAGTGGAAAGCGTGAAGGAAATTCAGAAAGAGGCGACTGAGGAGGAAAAACTTGCATGGAGAGAGAGCACGGGTAAATTGGACTCGAGTGGGTGTTGGATTGACTTGTCGGAACAACAGTGTTGGATGTTGCCTGATGCGTATGTGCTTGCAGTAGTAACGATGGCACATGGAACAGCGCACATCAGTTCAAAAGGGATTTGTAAGATGTTGGCTCCGGTCTGGAAGAATGACAGGATTAGTAAGTGTGCAGAGAGAGTGGTGAGAAATTGTATGGTATGCTTGATGCATAATCCTGGCAAGGGAATCCCCACACCTGCAGGTCACTTCGCTCCTCCTTCCTGCCCCTTTGAGGTGATCCAGCTAGACTTCATTCACATGGATCGTTGCAATAATCTGAAATACGTCCTAGTGGTAGTTTGTGCTTTCTCCAGATGGATCGAAGCATACCCACTGAAGGACAATACTGCCTTATCCACTGCCAAAATTCTTCTTAAAGAATACTTCCCCAGATACGGAATGCCACGGATTGTATGGTCAGACAACGGAAGTGAGTTCGTAGGGAAAGTTATGCAGAGTGTGTGTGCCGGCCTAGGGATTAGACAGAAATTTCATAGTGCGAATCATCCCCAGTCCGCGGGTTTAGTCGAGGGTTACAATGGCACCCTTAAACTGAAACTCGCCAAGATACAAGCATCCACGGGTTTGTCCTGGCCAGACGCATTGCCTTTGGCTTTGCTATCAACAAGAGCAACTGTACATTCTAGAGTAGGGCTTAGTCCTTACGAAATAGTTTTTGGCCGTCCTGCAAATGTTTGGGGGGTACCTAGACCGAAAGAATTTAAGCAGCTGGAATACCCAATGTTAATTGATTACCTTTTCGACTTGACTGCTAAATTGAGTCTTATTCACCAACAGGTTTTCGATGCATTGCCAAAGCCACCGGAGAGTCCAGGCCATCAGCTGAAACCGGGTGATCAGGTGGTCATCAGAAATTTTGCAAGAACAAAAAATCTTCAGCCCAGATTCATTGGCCCATTCCAAGTCCTGCTAGCAACGAGAACTGCTATTCGTGTGGCCGGAAGGAGAAATTGGATCCATACGACACATGCTAAACGTGTGCCTCTGCCACTTCCTTACGACAACTGGGTAAAGAAAGGAATCGGTGCCTCTGAAACGGAACAAGTCCCCAGGTTCATACCTTTCAGCGATGCAGAACTGATCACGGATTCACCAAATTCTGACTCTCCTCCTGAAACTGCTCTTTTGAACCCTGAACATTTGTCATCCACACCCAATGAACGTTTGCCATCTGCACCTAAAGAACATTTGCCATCTGCGAACGTGGACATTGCAACGTCAGCTGAAAATACATTGTTTCCAGATCAGACAGCTCCTGCAAAACTGAGATACAACTTACGTTCTCGCAATATGGACAAATAAAGCAGGAAACTGCCTATTTTCAGATTTGAATTTGCTATACATTGCCTCCAGCCAGGAAGTTTGCTAATACTTTGTATTGTTTCTTTTTGTTTTAAAATTGCCTTGCCGTCTGGGTAGCCGTAGGGTCGTGGCTGTGTGCCTAGTTGAATCTGCGGGGGTCAGACACAAGGTCGATCTTTCTGTTAGTTCTGGGAACTCCCAGGGCTGATAGAGGCATTTTCATCTACGTACACATCATCAGTGGTCGCGAACGGTCGTAGAAGATGGAGCTTCCTGAGCTACAACGAGAAAATGTAATTTATGTTCGCAGAAATAGACTGTACAGAATACTACACAGCAAATGCTTTCTAATGCAATGTGCAGTTACATTTTTAATTGTTTTGATAACGTTGGTGGGTGGAATCGTCTTTGGTGTACATTTGATTTTTATGCCAGTAACTACAGTACCTTCCCTTGATCCTACTACTTCTACGGTTTCTTCTATGCATTCTTTTCACTCATTTCCTGAACATGAACAAGCTCGACGCTCAGAATTTATTAACAATACATTTGTACAGCTCTTGCATCAACATCAGCTGATAGTTAATACTACAGACTGCTGGGTGTGTGGCCTGATACCTCACACTATGGATAAAGGCATTCCCTATCTAGTCTTGCCTTTCAGCTATAATGGATCATTTCAGGCCTTTCAGACCATTTTTTCATATGCCCTTGAGACCTATCCTCCGCGTCCACCACGGTCCACTAAATACAACTCAGCCAACAAAGCTTTAGTCCAGGGAATTATTGATATGATTAAAGACGTCAATAATACTCCATCTTATCCTAGAGATGAATTACTGGTGTATTTGAGTTGGAACTCTACAGAGTATCGCCTTAGTTTGGGAGAAAGCAAGCGTAAAAGCTCCACTTCAGTTTGGGTCGTGCCTCACCGAGGTCAGGTCTGTTTACAAGGAAATGGGAGAAATCCGAGAGCTCAGCTAGGGAGGAGTGAGTGCGTTGAGACTTACGTATTTCCGTCTAACTCCTCCCCTGCCTTTCTGACTGCTAGGGGTACCTACTTCATTTGTCAGGACAGAGCATATACATGGCTGCCTGCTGACTTTTCAGGGTCATGTTATATTGCTCGATTGTTACCCCCGACATACACTGCTTCTTCAGATTATCACAAAACCAGAGTAGCAAGAGGTGTCTTCAGCAAGGAAGATACCGCTGGTCAAGAAGCTGGAGACTTCTTCAAAGGTTTCCTTCCGTTTTGGGGGCCTATGGCCAATAGTAGAAATCTTCGTCAACTAACACGGGTAGTTGAATCTACTATTACAGAAACTGCTGGTGCCCTTAGTAACTTAACAGCTGAGCTTCAGGCGGATCGTCTCATGACGTTGCAGAACCGTATGGTTCTAGACGTAATACTTGCAGATCGAGGTGGGGTATGCAGAATGATCCAATCGAGCTGCTGTGTCTTTATTCCAAATAATGCTCCAACAGTCTATGAAGCAATCTCTAAGCTACATAAGATTTCCGACTCTATACACGTAGATAAGGGAAACTGGTCCTTCATGGAGTGGTTTTGGACTCTGGTATCAGCGTGGGGATGGAAAGTTCTGATGGTCATTGGTGTCATCCTAGTATTTCTGTTCTCGTGCTGTCTTATTATCCAATGTGGTCCCGCTCTGTGTAGCCTCTGTGCTGCAACCTGTTTCAGAAAACCACCTGCATTAGGAGAAAAGGCACGAGACAGGATGATGATACAACAACATGTCACTGACCTAATGGGCATAGAATTAGACTCTGACTCTGATATAGACTAAGTAATTGCCTATGTAAGGGCAAAAGGAGGGTCTGAGGTTCCGTGACGATTTTACTCGTGTTTGTAACATTGTCGTAAATACATAATTTTGGTATCAGTGAACCGCAAATGATCCATTTAGTATATCCTGGTGTTTTCGCTATGCTACGAGCAAGAGCACTCCAGTTACAAACACATTACTGTTCTACCCGTGGCATCCATCTTAGAACACGGAAGCCATTTTGTATTCCTTGCCCTCACATAGTCAATGGACACGCAATGACCTCTTTTCATTAAAGGACACGTAGGCTTTAACCGGCGATTCACCTTGCGAGTGACACGTGCACCTTAGGCCAGCAACGCTGTAGCAGCATGACTCGGCAAGAACTGCCTCCCCAGCCTGAGGCCAGTCCTGCTATACTGGTTCTTGTGTTCGTTGGCCTGATCATGATTAGGCGGCCGAAGCTGGTAACCGTGCCCATTTACGACCCACAAACATTTCTTATCCTGTCTTTCTATCTTCTGCACCTGGCTCTGCTCCTTTCCTTCTGGGCCTTTATTGGGGGGAGGTAACGAAATTTACGATGAGGCGGTCCGGGTCTTGAATGAAGAATTGACATGGGATTATGATGGACTAGTGGGAACCCCTCATTTGTAATGTTTTGACATCAGATACTGTTGACGATCCCTGTGCAACGCCAAATATTTATTGTTTAAGACACGAATGTTTAGAACTATGGTAACATGTAAAGAATTTGCCTGAAGCCCAATATTTAGTATATAAGGAGCAACCCTCTTTGTACAAATCGAACAGGCTCCTAGATACTGCCCATGTGTAGTTTCTGTGACTTCTGTGTCCCTGCAGTAATAAACCTTTGGTCTTTGACGCCACCATCGAGAAGCCCGTGTTTCTGTTTGTTTGTGCACCGAGACAGGTGGAACTCCGGGGTCTTCGGGTGTTATCCCTGACACCTCTGGACGGAACCAAAAAGTCCAGAACTCCAAAATGTTGGGGGATACACGCAAGCCATACCTGGCTGGATTCCCCCGGGTGTCTAGTTTTTAGAAATGTGTGGGTTTGGTAGTTTCCCAAGATGGCTGCCGAGCCCGGGGCCAAAAACCCAGGTAGGTCGCTCCCCCTCCGCACAGCACCGCCTGTGTCTCCCTGCCCCAGCTGCCGCTGCTGAGGAAGTTCGAGGCCCTCCACCAGCCGCAGGCTACCACCTGCGCCTCATCCCTGGTGGCCTGTGGTAGGCCGTAGGTAGGTTTGTTCATCCTCCGCTTAATTGCTTTTATTATATTGCCTGTATTTTAATTGTTGTGTCTGTGACTACTGTTGTCTGTCTCCCCCTGCTGCCTATACATGATCCGTGCCCCTTTTTCCTCCCTCTGTTCCCCTTGCTGTCCCCGTGCTCTCTCTGCCCGGTCTTTCCTTCTGTATCCCTCGTTGCCCCGTGTCACTGCCCAGTTTTCCCTTCTGTTCCCCTGGCTGCCCCCGTGCCTCTCTGCCCGTTCTGCCTTCTATTCTTAGCTGCCCCTGTATTTCTGTATTCTGTATTTTGCCTCTGTGCCACTGTTTTTCCGGTATTTCTGTGCCCTTTTTGCCTTCTCGTTTTCCCCTCATTTTTGTGCCTCTTTTGCCTTCTGTTCCACTCGTTTTTTGTGCCCTTCAGCCCTCTGTTCCACTCGTTTTTTTGTGCCCTTCTGCCCTCTATGCCACTAGTTTTTTCCTCCTTTCTGTGCCCCTTTTTCCTTCTGTTACCTTCGTTGTCCCTCAACGCCCTCGCCGCTGCGTCCCCTGCAGCCCCGCCCCCTAACTGCCCATTCGCTGCCCCCACCTCCCAGTTGCTCCTCCCTCCCACCTCCCCAAATATGCCGCTGCCTAAGGCAAGCCCGTCTGCACCTGTCTGCGCCCGTCAGCGCCCGTCCACGCCTGGACCGTGTCCAGCGCCAGAACCCCTGGCCCCCGCACGCTCTCAACTCAAGACAGAGCCACACCTGCTTCAAGGCCGCCCCGAAATGCACACACGGCCCCTTCACCTGCCGAAACTGCAGCTACACCAGCCTCAAAGCCGACAAACCACCCGCCAAGAAAGACCCAAACCACCTCCGATGCATACCACTGAACACCCGCTCCGAACGCAAGCAGGCCGTCGAGCTCTGGGACCTGCTAGACACAACATCCCCGGACGTCGCCTTCCTGACAGAGACCTGGTTTAACAACTCCTCCGCACCTGACATCACTATAGCCATCCCAGACATCTACAAGATCACCCGCAGAGATCGCACCAACGGAGTCGGAGGAGGAATCGCCATCGTCCACAAGAACAGCATTAGGGTCTCGACTAGCACCGACTTCACACTCAGCACCGCTGAACAAATGCATTTCCAGATCCACACAGACCCTAACTCCACCCTCAGAGACACCCTCGTCTACCGACCCCCCGGTCCCCGCCCCCAGTTCAGCGACTCCATCACCGACTTGATCAGCACGCAGGTCCTGACCTCCACCGACTACATCCTCCTCAGAGACCTGAACTTTCGCCTTGAGAACAACAACGACAACAACTCCACAACCCTGATTGATAACCTCGTCAACCTCGGACTGAAGCAACTCGTCACAACGCCCACCCACTCCACCGGCCACACGCTCGACCCCGTCTTCTCCTCAAGCCTGTACGTCTCCGTCAGTCACACCACCGAACTCCTCTGGACCGACCACCGCTGCATGCACTTTGCCTTCCAGAAACCCACGACATACCACCGCACCCAACAGATCCCCCGCTGCTGCTGGAGCAAAATTACTGAAGACCAACTACAGCAAACCTTGCTCTCAGCCCATCCACCGAACCCTCCAACACCGACGACGCTGCCCACAGCCTCAGACGCTGGATCAAGGACTGCACCAACACCCTCGCCCCGCTGAAGAAACCCCCCCACAGAGACACTAGCAAGAGGGCCAGCTGGTTCACCCCAGAACTCCTAGCCTCCAAGCAAGCCCGCTGGAAACCAGAGAAGAAATGGCACAGTGAACAAACTCCGGACAGCCACTGTTGGACCCGGCCTTGTGGCGTGGTCCTACCCATCCCGCATGGCGGGCCCGGGACGACATTGGCCCTCCATCGACCCGCTGTCAACCCCCCTGAACACGAACCATCGACGAGAGCAGCCCCCCTGGCAACCCACGCCTCTCCCCCCGGGGACCCCGGCGGACCCTGCTCGCCAACTCTGCCGGTCTGGCGACCATGCCAGGCCACCCTTTCCGGCCCGACTCCATCTTGGGGCCATCACGTCCCGAGCATGTGGCCGCGGCCACCCCTGGCTCCCGGCCCCAGCGAAGCCCCGACATCGAGGCACCAAGATCCTCCCAGGTGGTAGAGTGGCCACTTGGCGGATCCCGGAGGAGGGGAGTTTCGATGGCCCTCCAGCCGTCCCCGGACGCCTGGTATCGATCGCCCTCCAGCCTCCCTGGGCGCTGGCTCCACCCCCCTGCTGGGTGTCTGGACACCTTCATCCCGGCCCCTCTGACCCCCAGGCGCGAGGGTCCGGACATCAAAGGACTCCAGTCCTATATCTGGGCCAGCCCTGGATTAGGACTACAGTTGTATCTTGGAGTCAAAGCCCTGCTGACCTTGCCGCGGCTGATCCTGAGACGAACTCATGCACCTGGAACCTTCGAGGCCCTGCTGACGCTGTCGCGGCCTAACTAAGCTGAACCACCTTTGAGGCCCTGCTGACGCTGTCGCAGCCTAACCAAGCTGAACCACCTTCGAGGCCCTGCTGACGCTGTCGCGGCTTAACCAAGCTGAACCACCTTCGAGGCCCTGCTGACGCTGTCGCGGCCTGACCGAGCAGAACCACCTTCGAGGCCTTGCTGACGCTGTCGCGGCCTGATCAACGCTGAACAATATCGAGGCCCTGCTGACGCTGTCGCGGCCTGACCGAGCTGAACCACCTTCGAGGCCCTGCTGACGCTGTCGCGGCCTGATCAACGCTGAACCATATCGAGGCCCTGCTGACGCTGTCACGGCCTGACCCCTCGAACTATCTACGCACCAGTTGGTACCAAGACTGTCCCGCTACCCCCTTTTCCCGAAACCAAGACTTTACGGATCCCTCGATCCCTGCGTGATAACCTTACGAGAACGTGCCTTCATTTCTTATATAAAGATTCTTGAGAATATTCCTTCGTGTGATGTCCGTCTGTGGTAGTGTGATTGCTCAGCTGTTACGATTGTAGGAGAGGAGCCTCGCCAAGGAGGCCTCCCTACGGCGCTCGGCCTATTGCCTAGAGAGAGGTGGGTCTCGGGGCGGGCAGTCGGACATCGTCTGTCTCCCCTGGGATCGCCTTTCCAACATTGGTGGCAAGCGACGGGATCCGAGCCCGCGCAAATCGTACAGCGAGTAACCCGCCAGTACTAACAGAGACCCACAACCACGATGACTACTAAGGAAGCCGGAACGACCACAGAATTCCAGAAGGAACTATTAGAGGAGTACACCCATAAAGAACTCAAACAATTTTGCAAAGCCCTGGGTATCGCTACCACCGGACTAAGCACCAAAGAAGATTTTAAAGAAGCGCTGCAAACGTGGGAGGACACCGGTGCGACTCCACCCTAAGCTAACGATGACATTGCCCTAGAAGCTCCCCCGAGTACAGTCATAGCACCAGTGGAAGAAAGAACCGCCAACAGAGAACCGGGCCTCTCCCACGAAGACGCCCGGGAGCGAGAGAGAAATCGGCTCCATGAACTAGAGCTCGCCCGACTCCGGCTGGATGGAGAACTCCAATTGGCCGAAAAGAAAATGGCCATTGAGCAACTACGATTACAAGGAGATCTAGGAGAGAGGCAGAGGCAAAGCGAATTAGAAGGAAAAAAGCTCATGTACGAGCACGAGCGTGGCCTCAAAGAACTAGAAATCAAAGCCAAGATCGAAGAGGCTGGCGCCGCGGTAACCCGGGACCCCACACCTCCTGCCGACCCGAAGGTCCACATCCCCAAGGATATCGTCAAGGAATACTACAAGAATGACGATATCCAGCAATGGTTCAAGGCGTATGAAGTTGCCATGTCCGCGCACCGCATCCCACGGAAAGATTGGGGTGCCGGCTTATGGGGGAGGTTTGTCAGCGAAGGAAGAGACACCCTGCTGGAGCTGGCCGAGGACGTGATGTCCTCCTATGATCACATGAAGGACGCCCTGCTCACCCGGTATGGCCTCACCCCCGAGATGTACCGACAGAGGTTCAGAGACTGCAAAAATATTCCTGGTACCACGTGGGTGGAGTACGTAAACTTTTATAGCCGGGCCCTGGAAGGCTGGATCAAGGGCAGCAAGGTGTCCACCTACGAACAGCTGTTCGACCTCATCGTTTGGGAACACCTCTCCAACAACTGTTTTGTCGAGCTCAGGCAGCATCTACTCGACAGCAAGCTGACCGAGCCCCGGAAACTGGCCGTCGAGGCTGATCGATGGGTGAGCACCCGCGTCCCCCGGACCCCGATAGGAGAAATGGGACGGAACGGCCAGGGGCACCCCCGCCAGCGTGGCGGCGGAGGAGGCCAGAACAGGAGCCGAGACTACCCGTCGGCCCCGGGCCGGAGTCCGCCTCGGGGGTCCCCCCAGAATAACACTTCGCCATCCCTGACCAGAAGAGGGCCCCCTCCAGCACGGCCGGGGCCCCGCCCGAACATTACTTGCCACAGGTGCCAGCGGCCCAGTCACTATGCCAGTGACCCCCTCTGCCCCATGAACCAGCGTCCCGGCACCACCGGGCCTCCGACCCGCCAGTTCGCGGCTGCAGCCCTGGGGGAAGGTGGAGAAGAAGACGAAGAGGTCTACAATGAGGATCAGACCGAGTGGGAGCTGGCCGCCATGGCCCTAGCCTGCCTGGGCGAAAGAGACATGGTCCCCCAGGCCCCGCTACCGAGCAACACTCAAAAATACCATCAGTGGGTCCACATCAATGGACGACGGACCGAAGCCCTCCGGGACACGGGAGCCAGTGTGACGGCCGTCCGCTGCCACTTGGTGACCCCCGAACAGATCATACCAAACATGCGATGCCCCGTGAGGGCCGCCGACAACTCCGAGACCCTGTGTCAGATGGCCCGAATCCCCTTCGAGTGGGGGGGGGGTGTCAGGCACCCTCAAGGTGACCGTCCGGGACGACGCCCCCGTGGACTGCCTCCTCGGAAACGACCTCGAGAGCTCTCCCTGGGCCCAAGTCGAGCGGAGAGAACATCTAGGAATGATGGGACTACCCGAGTGGGTCTGCGCGACGACCCGATCTATGGATGCCCGGGCCCCGGCAACGACCGAGGTCGCCCCGACTGAAGAGCCAGAGTGGCCCGCGCCACCACCGCCAGCAATCAACGAAGAATCCAGCCCTGAGCCCGAGCCATCGGAGCCCGACCAAGAAAGCAGCGCCGTACTCAGCGACATCCCCGAACTAGCCCAATGGCGCCAGGAAGGTGGTCCCTCCCGAGAACAATTCCGGCAGGAGCAGAAGGCCTGCCCCTCCCTCGAGGGGACCCGGCAGCAAGCAGCAACCCAAGCTGCCGGGGACACCTCGGGGTCCCACTGGGTCTACTGGGACCATGGCCTCCTGTACAGCGAACAGAAAATTGCCGAGCTGGGGGCCAGCCGAGTGTTGGTGGTCCCCCTACGATTCAGAGACTTCCTCTTGAACCTGGCACACGATGTGCCCCTCGCCGGGCATCTGGTGCAGGACAAAACGTACAGCCGCCTGGTGACCCATTTCTACTGGCCAAAAATGCGCAACGATGTGCACAACCACTGCCGCACCTGCCCGACATGCCAAGCCAGCGGAAAGAGCGGAGGAAAGGTGAAAGCCCCGCTCCAACCTTTTCCAGTGGTGACCACCCCCTTCGAGCGAGTGGGGATCGACATCGTGGGGCCCCTGGACCCCCGAATGTCGCAAGGGCATCGCTTCATCCTCGTCCTGGTGGACCATGCCACCCGCTATCCCGAAGCCATCCCCCTCCGAACCATAACGGCTCCCGTGGTGGGCCGAGCGCTGATGGGGATCTTCTCCAGAGTGGGGTTCCCCCGAGAAGTCGTGAGTGATCGGGGCACCAACTTTATATCAAAGTATATGCGGTCCCTGTGGCAACAGTGCAGGGTCACATATAAGTTCACCACCCCGTATCACCCCCAAGGGAATGGACTTGTGGAGCGGTTTAACCGAACACTCAAGGGGATGATCCAAGGCTTAGAAGAACCCCTCCGACGCAAATGGGACGTCCTGCTGCCCTGCCTCCTGTTCGCCTATCGGGAGGTACCACAGAAATCCCTGGGTTTCAGCCCCTTCGAACTCTTGTACGGGCACCCTGTCCGAGGTCCCCTCAGCCTGGTCAAAGAAGGCTGGGAGACTACAGTCCAAGACGCACCACCGAATGTCTACCGGTACCTCCTGACCCTCCGAAGCCAGACTCGGAAGTTCCGGGCCCTTGCCGAGGCCAACCTTGAGGCCAGCCAGGAGGAAATGAAACGCTGGTATGACCAGAACTCTTCATCCATCGAGTTCGAGCCGGGCCAGCAGGTCTGGGTCATGTCCCCGGTCGAACCGTGTGCCCTCCAGGACAAATGGTTGGGGCCCTTCAAAGTGATCGAGCGCAAGAGCCCCGTCACCTATCTAGTGGACATGGAGTCACCCCGAAACCCCGTCCGGGTTCTCCACACCAACCGGCTCAATCCTCATTTTGCCCGCACGGAACTTAGCCTGCTGCTAGCTACAGATGATGGGGCCGAAGACGACTCCGAGCCCCTGCCCGACCTCCTAAAGTGCTCTGAGAAAGACGGCTCCGTCGAGGGAATCTCCCTCTCCTCCGACCTGACCCCCGCCCAGCGCCGGGACTGCCAAGAGCTGTTGGGGCAGTTTACGGACCTGTTCTCACTCACCCCCGGGATTACCCAGTGGTGTGTCCACGATGTCGACACCGGGGACAGCCAGCCAGTGCGACACCGGGCCTACCGAGTTCCCGACCGAGTTCGGGCCTGCATCCAGACAGAAGTTACCAAGATGCTGGCCCTGGGGGTGGTCGAACCCTCCGACAGTCCCTGGGCCAGCCCAGTTGTCCTGGTCCCCAAAGCCGCCGCACCTGGCACCCCTCCGGAACTCAGGTTTTGTGTCGACTACCGGGGATTGAATGCCGTCACCAGAACCGACGCACATCCCATTCCCCGGGCCGATGAACTAATCGACCGCCTGGGAGCCGCCAAGTACCTCAGCACCTTCGACCTCACAGCCGGGTACTGGCAGATCGGCCTCACCCCTGGCGCCCAGGAGCGATCAGCCTTCTCAACCCCCGATGGCCACTTCCATTTCAAGGTGATGCCCTTCGGTATGAAAAACGCCCCGGCAACCTTCCAAAGACTGGTGAACAAAGTGCTGGCGGGGCTAGAAGAGTTCAGTGCCGTCTATCTAGACGACATTGCAGTGTACAGCCTCCACTGGGCCGAACACCTGAAACACCTCTGGGAGGTCCTGACGGCCCTCCGACGGGCCGGACTAACGGTGAAAGCCAGCAAGTGCCAGATAGGTCAAGGGTCCGTGACCTACCTGGGACACCAAGTGGGGAGCGGCCACGTGGCTCCCCTCAGACCCAAGATTGACGCCATCATAGCCTGGGAGCCCCCGGTCACCCAGACCGCCGTCCGAGCCTTCCTGGGGCTCACGGGATATTATCGGCGCTTCATAAAGAACTATGGGAGCATTGTGGAACCCCTCACTGAGCTGACCTCGAAGAACCGGCCACAGAAGGTACAATGGACACCCGAGTGTCAGGTGGCCTTCGAGACTTTGAAAACAGCCATGTGTACCGCCCCTGTGCTCCAAGCCCCTGACTACAGCCGGGAGTTCGTAGTCCAGACCGACGCCTCGGAACATGGCATCGGGGCGGTCCTATCTAAAATTGACCCCGAGGGAATTGACCATCCTGTGGTCTTCATCAGCCGGCGGCTGCTGGCCAGAGAGCAGCGATGGAGCACCATCGAGAGAGAGGCCTTCGCCGTCGTATGGGCCCACAAGAAACTCAGGCCCTCCCTCTTCGGCACCCACTTCTGGGTCCAGACTGACCACCGGCCCCTGCAGTGGCTGATGCAGATGCGTGGCGAAAACTCAAAGCTGCTACGATGGTCCATCTCCCTGCAAGGGATGGACTTTACTGTGGAGCATCGCCCTGGCAACGACCACGCCAACGCTGATGGCCTGTCCCGCTTCTTCCGCCACGACGAGGAGAGTCCCCAGGAAGATGGGTGACTCTCCCCGCCTTCAGCTGGAGGGGACGTGTGTTGGACCCGGCCTCGTGGCGTGGTCCTACCCATCCCGCATGGCAGGCCCGGGACGACATCGGCCCTCCATCGACCCGCTGTCAACCCCCCTGAACACGAACCATCGACGAGAACAGCCCCCCTGGCAACCCACGGCTCTCCCCCCGGGGACCCCGGCGGACCCTGCTCGCCAACTCTGCCGGTCTGACGACCATGCCAGGCCACCCTTTCCGGCCCGACTCCATCTTGGGGCCATCACGTCCGGAGCACGTGGCCGCGGCCACCCCTGGCCCCGGCCCCAGCGAAGCCCCGACATCGAGGCACCAAGATCCTCCCAGGTGGTAGAGGGGCCACTTGGCGGATCCCGGAGGAGGGGAGTTTCGATGGCCGTCCAGCCGTCCCCGGACGCCTGGTATCGATCGACCTCCAGCCTCCCTGGGCGCTGTCTCCACCCCCCTGCTTGGTGTCTGGACACCTTCATCCCGGCCCCTCTGACCCCCAGGCGCGAGGGTCCGGACATCAAAGGACTCCAGTCCTATATCTGGGCCAGCCCTGGATTAGGACTCCAGTTGTATCTTGGAGTCGAAGCCCTGCTGACCTTGTCGCGGCAGATCCTGATCCGAACTCATGCACCTGGAACCTTCGAGGCCCTGCTGACGCTGTCGCGGCCTAACTAAGCTGAACCACCTTCGAGGCCCTGCTGACGCTGTCGCGGCCTAACCAAGCTGAACCACCTTCGAGGCCCTGCTGACACTGTCGCGGCCTAACCAAGCAGAACCACCTTCGAGGCCCTGCTGACGCTGTCGCGGCCTGACCGAGCGGAACCACCTTCGAGGCCCTGCTGACGCTGTCGCGGCCTGATCAACGCTGAACAATATCGAGGCCCTGCTGACGCTGTTGCGGCCTGACCGAGCTGAACCACCTTCGAGGCCCTGCTGACGCTGTCGCGGCCTGATCAACGCTGAACCATATCGAGGCCCTGCCGACGCTGTCACGGCCTGACCCCTCGAACTATCTACGCACCAGTTGGTACCAAGACTGTCCCGCTACCCCCTTTTCCCGAAACCAAGACTTTACGGATCCCTCGATCCCTGCGTGATAACCTTACGAGAACGTGCCTTCATTTCTTATATAAAGATTCTTGAGAATATTCCTTCGTGTGATGTCCGTCTGTGGTAGTGTGATTGCTCAGCTGTTACGATTGTAGGAGAGGAGCCTCGCCAAGGAGGCCTCCCTACGGCACTCGGCCTATTCCCTAGAGAGAGGTGGGTCTCGGGGCGGGCAGTCGGACATCGTCTGTCTCCCCTGGGATCGCCTTTCCAACAGCCACGCAGCACACAAGGACGCCATCCGCAACCACCACCACCTCATCAGGGTGGCCAAGAGGAACTCCTTCAAAGACTCCCTCAACAACAATGCACACAATAGCAAAGAGCTCTTCAACATCGTGAAGGAACTCTCCAACCCCAGCTCCAACACCAACGACATCCTGCCGTTGCAAGCCCTGTGCGACTCCCTCGCCACCTTCTTCCATCGCAAGATAGCAGACATCCACGACAACTTCAACACCCAGACAGCCCCAACAGACAGCAACACAACAGACCCTCCGCACACCATCGACCATGACCCACTGCTAGCCTGGGCCAGCGTGAGCATCGATAACACCACCAAGACCATGCGCACAATCCACTCCGGCTCTCCGTCAGACCCATTTGCGCACCACGTCTTCAACAGAGCAAGCAGCTCCATCGCACCCCACCCGGGCAACGTCATCAATCTCTCCCTCAAGACCGCGACCTTCCCAGAGATCTGGAAACACCCTGAGATCAACGCCCTACTCAAAAAACCTAAGGCAGACCCAAGAGACCTCAAGAAATTATGGCCCATCTCTCTGCTCCCCTTCCCGGCCAACGTCATCGAGAAAACCATCAACAGACAGCTGACCCGATACCTCGAAGAAAACAAAATCCTGGACCCTTCCCAGTCAGGGTTCCGCAGCAACCACAGCACCGAGACTGCCCTCATGGCCGCCACTGACGACATCAGGACCCTGCTGGACAACGGCAAAACCGCAGCACTCATCCGCCTAGACCTCTCTGCCGCCTTCGACACCGTCTGCTACCACACACTATGCGCATGCCTCCACGCCGCAGGGATCTGAGACAAGGCTATGGATTGGACCACCTCCTTCCTCTCTGGAAGAACCCAGAGCATCCGCCTCCCCCATTCAGTTCCAAAGCCTCCGAGATCATCTGCGGCGTATCCCAGGGATCCTCCCTCAGCCCGACGCTGTTCAACATTTACATGGCCCTGCTCGCACACATAGCCCGACAGCACCACCTCAACATAATCTCCTACGCTGATGACACTCAGCTGATCCTCTCCCTCACCATGACCCCATCACCGCCAAAGCCAACCTCCACGAAGGAATGAAGGCCGTTGTCGACTGGATGAAGACCTGCCGTCTGAAGCTGAACTCGGACAAGAAGGAGCTCCTCATCCTCGGCTCCAATCCTTCAGCCTGGGAGGACTCCTGGTGGCCGACGGCACTGGGGGCAGCCCAGACACCCATCGACCCCGCACGCAACCTGGGAATCATCCTCGACTCAACGCTCTCAATGACCAAGCAAGTCAACGCCGTCTCCTCCTCCTGCTGCTTCAACACCCTCCGCAAGATCTACAGATGGATCCTGACAGATACAAGAAAGACAGTCACCCAGGCCCTCGTCAGCAGCAGACTCGACTACTGAAACGCCCTCCACGCGGGAGCCCTGACCAAGCTCATCAAACGACTAAAACGCATCCAAAACGCCTCGGCATGACTGATCCTCGATGTACCACACCATGGCCACATCACCCCCACCTGAGAAACCTGCACTGGCTCCCCGTCAACAAGAGGATATCCTTCAAGCTCCTCACCCACGCACACAAGGAACTCCACAAGACCGGCCCAGCCTACCTCAACAGACGGCTCTCCTTCTACATCTCCAACCACCAGCTATGCTCCTCCACCCTCTCACTCGCCACCGTCTCGCGCTTCTGATGAACAACCACCGGGTGGGAGATCCGTCTCCCACCTCGCCACCAAGACATGGAGCACCCTCCCACTGAGCCTACGACAGACCCAAGACCTGCTGACCTTCAGGAGGATACTCAAGACCTGGCTGTTCGATCAGTAGCGCCCCCAGCGCCTTTAGCCCCTTGCAGGTATGTAGTGCGCTTTACAAATGATTGATTGAACCCCCCCTTGCAACCAGGATGTTTTGTGGTAGGTAATTTTGATGTCTCCTCAATACGTTTTGGGCCCTTGCCTGCCGCGGGTACTTGACCCACCCACACGAGTGAGGTATCATTTTTATCGGGAGACCTGGCGGAATGCTGGGTGGTAGGAAATTTGTGGGTCCACGTAGATTCCAGAACTTTCCCACGCAGAAATTTGAGAAAAAAGTGATTTTTATCATCAAAATATGAGGTTTGCAGGGGATTCTGGGTAGAGAAGCGTTGGAGATCCACGCAAGCCATACCTTCCTGCACTCCCCCGAGTCTCTAAATTTTAGAAATATGTGGGTTTGGTGGGTTTCCCTGGATGGCTGCCAAGCCTGGGACCAAAAACTCATGTGACCCCCCCTTGCAAAACCAGGTCATTTTCTGATACATAGGGGACATCTAAAATTTTTGGTCCTAGGTTGGCAGCCATCTAGATAAACTTACCAAACCCACATATTTCTAAAAACTAGAGACCCGGCTGAGTCCAGGGAGGTAAGGCTTGCATGAGTACCCCAACCTTTTCCCTCAATAGGTTTTGGGCCCTTACCTGTCGCGGGTCCTTGACCCTCCCACGCAAGTGAGGTACTATTTTTATTGGGAAACCTGAGGGAATGCTGGGTGGGAGGAAATTTGTGGATCCACGTAGATTTCAGAACTTTCCCACACAGATATTTGAGAAAAATTTGTTTTTTCAGTGAAATTCGAGGTTTGCAGGGGACTGTTGGGGGACCCATGCAAGCCATACCTCGCTCTACTCCCCCGGGTGTCCAGTTACCAGAAATGTGTGGGTTTGGTGGGTTTCCCTAGATGGTCGCCGAGCCCCAGGCCAAAAACTCATGGGACCCCCCTTGCAAAACCAGGTTGGTTTGTGATAGGTAATTTTGTGGTCGCCTCAATAGGTTTTAGGCCCATGCCTGTCGCGGGTACTTGACCCACCCATGCAAGTAAGGTACTATTTTTCTCAAAACACTTTGGGGAACAAGGGGTCGGTGGAATTTTGTGGATCCACGCAGATTCCAGAACTTTCCACCACAGAAATGTGAGGAAAATGTGTTTTTTGGACAATTTGTTAGGTTTGTAAGGGATTCTGGGTAACAGAACCTAGTGAGAGGCAGTCAAGTCACCCCATCCTGCATTTTCCTGGGTGTCTAGTTTTCAAAAATGTATAGGTTTTCTAGGTTTCCCTATGTGCCGGCAAAACTAGGGTTAAAAAACTCGAGCTAAGCACTTTGCAAAAAAAGGGTCATTTTTCACTGTGAAAATGGGGTGTGTCCATGTTGCATTTTGAGCCGTTTCCTGTCGTGGGCGCTAGGTCTACCCATACAAGTGAGGTAACATTTTTATCGGGTGACTTAGGGTAACACAGAATTGTAGAGCAACTGTTATTACCTATTGACTTTCGATGCATTTCTGCCTTCCAAATGAAAGATAATGTGTAAAACAGAAGTCATTTTGAAAAACGACTTATAATTCTCATGCTAGCATAGGTATTCCCAATTTCAGAAATGTGCAAATATCTACTGTTTCTAAACTCTATATTTTGTTCTCATTTCAGAACTACATAGGTGTCTTTCATACCGATTTTTCCATGTGTACATTTTCCCAGAATAATTGCTATATACACGGTACATAATAAAAAACCTTTGCAAGTTGCTGATCAGTTATTGGCTCAAGGTTTGTCGGGTTTTTGGTGAATCTATAAGTCCTATATATCCCCATAACCAAAAAGGTCCAGTTGATTTAACAGTATATTGCTTTCAAACAGCTGTTATAATTAGAAGAAGTTACAGATGAAAACATTGACACAAATGGCTGTTTTTTCAACTCATTTTCAATTTTTCCTATATTCAACGGTTAGTTTCTATAACGAAACCTTGAAGGATCTACTCTACTTTTCTAAAATGTATAGCTTTGCAGGATCTATTATTGCTTTCACACCCATTTCTACCATTAACTGGAAAGAGGTTGAAAGCACACAAAATAGCAAAAATAGGCTATGCCCAGAAAAATGCCAAAACTGTGTAAAATGTTTTGGTTTTCTGACAAAAGTCTGTTTGTCCATGGAAGCTGGGAAGATGGTGATTTCATCACCACAACTCCTTTTTTGTTAGCATTTGCATGTGAAAAACCAGACGCTTTCATCTGTAGCCCCTTTTCCCCCAAAAAACTACATTTAGCTGTATTTTGGCTAATTCCTGGGTCCTCACCAAGGGAATCCACAAACCCTGGGTGCCTTTAGAATCCCCATGATGTTGAAAAAAAAGGACACAAATTTGGCGTGGATACCTTATGTGGTCACAAAGTTACAGGGGCCTAAGCAAAAACTACCCCAAATAGACAAAAAAAGGCTTAGCACGGGGGGAAAGGCCTATCAGCGAAGGGGTTAACATAAGGAAAGACAAATAAAAAACTATTTACTGTCTGATTTGTATGAAGTGAAACAAGAGAACCTGGCTGGATAAATCATAGCCTCCATGCTTAAATTCTATGATCTTAGGCAAATATTTTACTTCACCAAACCTACTTTTTCATCATAATCAGGAATCAAAAGACTTTCAAATGTGTGCATTCAGGTAACTAACTGTACAAAAAAAAGTTGGTGTTGATTTAATAGACTACAATTTTGCTCTATAATAATCTGTGCCACATACAGTATTCACATGACAACTGCCATGCCTCTTGGTTCAATAATGACAGTTTCACCAGTGTGAGAATAGGGACAGGAATGGTTCTAAGTTCATGTTTAAAAACTATCACTTTTAAAAAGGAACACCTCAGAGCACGGTTACAATGAGACATATTAATGTCAAAGCTGATACATGGTAAAGAATTGCACTTTTTGAATTTAGAACACCTCATCAGTTAGTCAGTCAGTCGATAACACTTTATTCGGACATTGTGGCGATAAAAGCACATAATAAAATAACAATTTACGGATATAAAAAACATCTTCATTAAACCAAAATAAAAAGGTATCACCACAAGACAGTCATTCTGTAAAAAAAGTGCATTGCACAAAAGCATATACAGAGAAATGCAACCCGGACCCTACACAGCCCGGGTGGCACTCTCAAAATTAACCTTGCAACTAAAAAAACCTCAAAACGGTCCGTGCTGATGTGATCATAAAGTTGAAGGACCACTGACAATACAACAGTGGTGCGTCAAACACCTTAAACTTGATTAGGATGAGGCATAAATCTTCTTAATTTTTATAGCACAACAGATATAACTTGTCACTGAATGACAGGTGGATTCTGAGTCTAGACGCTGTAAAAGATGAAAACCATCTTTGTAAGATACAAAACATAGTGCACTCAAAATTGGGCACAAGAAGCGTGATCTAGGGTTACCAAACAATTTTCAAAAAAGCATAAAATGAACAGTTGATTGTACGAGTTCGAATCACATGGACAGCAGGGCAAGATGGAGGACCAGCAACCTGATGACGGGAGGCAACTAAAAAGTTCAAAGTGCATAACCTCAGACGTGTAAGGTAAATTCTAAACACGGGGTGTGTAATCCATATTAAATAAGGCTCCATCAAATCAATAGTCGAGATCGATAAATATCAAAGGACTGAATTTATGGACACACACATCTGGCCCTTCTGGCTACCCCACGGAACTGATAAAATAACACTACGCCTTAGGTTTCAGGGTCAATACTAAGGGATAAATTAAAATGATCAGGACTGCCAATATCTTGAAAGGCTTGCTGGACATATGTGAGCCAGGTAATTAGATCCATATTATCCAACCTCGTGCAGTCCTCCAGGACTAAACGGGAAAGGCCAGACTCTGGAGAGGACCATATTTTGATCCACAAAAGCAGGGGGAGCAATTTTCACCAGGTCCTCCAACAAGGGCATTCTCAATTCTGCATGTACGATATACCTTGCAGTGGTTTTGGGAACAGCTAAATTCCTGAGGAGTAATTTGTTTTCTTGAGATTGAAGACCTCTTAAGTTGACATAACCCCAAACCTGTGCCCCATCAATCCCCATTGGGAGGTATTTGTTATTGTACAGCGAAACCAACTGTTTAATAGGTTGTGGTCCGAATTCCCTGCAAATCCAAAAACTGACTCACATGCCCCTGCAAGTTTCTGTGCTCTTTGACTAAAACAAATAATCAAGTAATTAAAATTGGGGACCTAGGCAATTTGAATCCCCGTATAAAAGATTTTGGGGAATGAGTATTCTTAGGGCCACAAGTCATAATGTATGAGTTTTGATTACTCACCTTTAGATCAAGGTTACTATAAAATCATAAAAAGACTCAAGAAAGATCAGGAGGCCATTTGCTGTACGTGCTATTAAAACTGCATCGTCTACTTATAAAAGAACAGGAATGGGGCAAGATCCAACCTTAGGAAAATCTGCGTCGTTTTTAACAAGCACTGAATCCAGGGCATTGATATCAAATAAAATTAAAAAGGGAGCTAAAATGCATCCCTACCTTACGCCACACCTTGACCAGATCGGCTTGGTGCAATCTCCGTATTGATTGAAATTCACTTTAATTGTGGTGTCCCAGTGCAACCTCTAACAGGGGAGCTTTGAACCCTGCCTTTTCCATCAGCTCCTTAAGCGTTTTCCTATTCACCAGGTCAAAGGCACAGGAGAGGTAGATAAAAGCCAAATATAACTAACCTCTCCTGGCTTTGACATACTTACCCATCATTAGGAATAGGTTTAAGGACTGTTTTGTCTTGCTCAGGCCTGGTCGGAAGCTATATTGGACAACTGAGAAAAAGGAATTAGCCTCAGCCCAATCTTCCAACTTCTCAAGAATAAATCGCCCCAGGACCTTAACAGATGTATCCAAAAACAGCAGTAAGGAAAATGTTGGATAGCGTAGGGGTAAAAATTACTATTCCCACTCCAGAGAGTGCAACAGTAGGGAAAGTGTTGGTTAAGGTAGGGGTAAAAATTACTATTCCCACTCCAGAGAGTGCAACAGTAGGGAAAGAGTTGGATAGCGTAGGGGTAAAAATTACTATTCCAACTCCAGAGAATGCAACAGTAGGGAAAGTGTTGGATAGCGTAGGGGTAAAAATTACTATTCCCACTCCAAAGAGTGCAACAGTAGGGAAAGTGTTGGATAATGTAGGGGTAAAAATTACTATTCCAACTCCAGAGAGTGCAACAGTAGGGAAAGCGTTGGATAGCGTAGGGGTAAAAATGACTATTCCCACTCCAGAGAGTGCAACAGTAGGGAAAGAGTTGGATAGCCTAGGGGTAAAAATTACTATTCCAACTCCAGAGAATGCAACAGTAGGGAAAGTGTTGGATAGCGTAGGGGTAAAAACTTACTATTCCCACTCCAGAGAGTGCAACAGTAGAGAAAGTGTTGGATAGCGTAGGGGTAAAAATTACTATTCCAACTCCAGAGAGTGCAATAGTAGGGAAAGTGTTGGAGAGCGTGGGGGTAAAAATTACTATTCCAACTCCAGAGAGTGCAACAGTAGGGAAAGTTTTGGATAGCGTAGGGGTAAAAATGACTATTCCCACTCCAGAGAGTGCAACAGTAGGGAAAGAGTTGGATAGCGTAGGGGTAAAAAATTACTATTCCAACTCCAGAGAATGCAACAGTAGGGAAAGTATTGGATAGCGTAGGGGTAAAAACTTACTATTCCCACTCCAGAGAGTGCAACAGTAGAGAAAGTGTTGGATAGCGTAGGGGTAAAAATTACTATTCCAACTCCAGAGAGTGCACTAGTAGGGAAAGTGTTGAAGAGCGTAGGGGTAAAAATTACTATTCCAACTCCAGAAAGTGCAATAGTAGGGAAAGTGTTGGAGAGCGTAGGGGTAAAAATTAGTATTCCAACTCCAGAGAGTGCAACAGTAGGGAAAGTGTTGGAGAGCGTAGAGGTAAAAATGACTATTCCCACTCCAGAGAATGCAACAGTAGGGGAAGTGTTGGATAGCGTAGGGGTAAAAACTTACTATTCCCACTCCAGAAAGTTAAAAATAACATACTTATAAATAAATTAATATTTTAAAATAATTAATGAATTAATTATTAAATACATCTAAACTATTTACAAATACCAATAAATAATTATTAAAAACATAATCACCAATCAATAATTATTTAACAATAACTTAGTAATAAATACCAATTAATATTAATTAATACATATTAATTGCCAGTTAATAAATATTGAACAATACAATCTTTTTCATAATAAAACATAATAGTGATTAAAAAGTAATTACCAATTAACACATAGTGAACAATTAAATAATTGTTATAACAAAAATATTAATTATTCGACAATAATTACCAAATAATAATTACTTATTAATATATTATTTAAAAATATCAATAAATACTATTTAGTGATATTTAATTACCAATTAATGATTAAACAACAATAAATTAATTTTCATAACTAAAAATTATACTTTTAAATAATTACCAATTAATAATTAAAGTCCAATAAATTATCAATACCCAACTATACATGTAATAATTACTTAATTACATATCAATTACTTTACACACGATTCCCCTATAAATGCACAACACACTCCAATGATAAAATAATACACTTAACATAATTATCAATTAATCAATTCATAAAAATTAATTACCAATTCATAAAAATTATTTACTGAAGTAATGAAACTGATACTAAAGATGTCTTGAGAGGTTTATTTCAAAGTTACATGGATGATGAGCCAGTTTCACTCCAACCAGTGTCAACAGATACGATCTCAAGAATGATTGATGCAATTTCTAATGTATCTAAGGAGCAAAGACTGTTCTTAAAGAAACATTACACAGAATAATTTCATAGCTAAAACTACAGATTACTACATTACCTTCCCTTCTCAATGTAACAACAAAAAAAAATCAACAGGAAAGAAAAACATAAACATAACAATATCTTATTACTATAATCTTGCAGGTTTAACAATCTCAAGGTAACAAAAAAATATTAACAAAAAATAAAAAAACATAACAATATCTCATTACCTAAACCTTGCAGGGTTAACAATGGTCCTTAAACTCTTCCTGCAAGTTCCAGGTCCATTCCTCACATTAGGATCAACATAAGACTTAATCTTTGATGATGACATTTGGCAAAAAGATTGAATTTCAGCTACCTTATTCAAATTCCACCAACAACCACTGTCAACTTGAATTGCATTTCCTACGATTTTAACAACTGTGACAGGTGGACCAAATTCACTTTCACCTTTGTTGACATGAACAGATTTCCTTATTTTGACTGTGTCACCAACCTTTAATGTGGACATTTTAGTTCCCCTCTTAGAATCAAAACAAAGCTTTTGCTTGGCTTGAGTGATAGAAGAGTTTTCTCTTACAAAAGACATTAATTTTTGGACATCAGACTCAGTGTTAAGCCACTTGAACATCCACCCTGGACGGAAAGAGGTAATAGCCTTTCTTCCCCTCATCCGTTCAAAAGGAGACACTTTCGTTGAGGAATGTGGGGTGGTTCTATAAAACCAAATCATGCTGTTAAGGGACTTTACAACATCTTTGTTACAAACTTTCGCCCATTTCACACAATCCCCTACAACCCTATTCATCCTCTCAACAAGTCCATTCCCTTGAGGGTGATAAAGCAAACTTTTAATGTGTTTTACACCATGAGTAGACAAAAAGGATTCAAAATCTTTGCTGATAAATTCCTTACGATTGTCAGAGACAAGCATCTCTGGAAAACCTTCTCTAGACCAAACTTTCCCTAAAAATTCTATGATAGTTTTCGTGTCAGCTTCTCTAACTAATTTGAATTCAGGCCATTTAGATGCATAATCAACCAGAACCAGAATGAATTTTGAACTTCCACTTAAAGTACCATAAGGTCCCATGACATCTATTCCAACTTTCATCCAGGGACGTTCAGGGCACTCTACAGGAATGAGAGGAGGAACATAAGTCTTGAGACACTTATCAGAAGACCTACAAATTTCACAATCCAAAACAAATTCATCAACCTCCGAGTCCATTCCCGGCCACCAGAACGTGTCACGGATGCGACGCTTGGTAAATGAAGCACCCAAATGTCCTTCATGAGCTCTAACAATGATCCTCTTTCTGAATGAATGTGGGGGAATGAGTTTGTCATTACGGATTAAAATATTAACCTCCACAGATAATTCATCTTCAAGTTTAGCAAACGGTTGAAGAGCAAGAGACAAAACCTTTTCCCTGGGACATCCACAACTAATGAACTTACAAACATCTTGGAGGACACAATCCTTGGCAAAAGCTAACTTCCACTCTTCCTCAGAACAGAACCTTAACTCAGGAATGTCCACACCCGCTACAAAACAATCTTCACAATCCTCATTGATGAGGTCTGAAAAGGTAAAATCATGTTCATGGGAGTCTGTACAAGGAAACCGGGAGAGAAAATCCGCTCTGCCATTCTTGCCTCCCGAAATGTGTTTGATATCAAACTGGTATTGAAGTAATCTACTAACCATTCTCATTATTCTGGGAGTACAACATTTAGTGAGGGCTCCACCCAAAATATTTACTAATGGTTTATGGTCAGTTTGAAGTAAGAACTGTTTTCCCCATCCATAGGACCGAAATTTCTCAAAAGCCCATGCACAAGCTAGCAATTCCTTCTCTATTACTGAGTATTGTGACTCTGGTGATCTCAAAACTCTAGAGGCAAACCCTATTGTTCTTTCAACTCCATTCTCAACTTGCGTAAGTGTAGCCCCTAAACCCACTTGACCAGCGTCAACAGTTAAACAACAAGGCAAGCACGGGTTGAAAGGTTTAAGTACTGAGCTCGCACTTAAAAGAGTTTTGACCTCTTGGAACGCCAAAACACATTCTTTGTTCCACTCAAACTTAGTGCCCTTCTTTAAGTTTCCAAGTTTTATTTATTATGATAAAGGAACTCCTTAGGAGGTCCACATAAAAATCAAAATATACATATCAAGCAAGCAAGAAGCACATAAAATATCACATCAACACTACAAAAGATAACAATATGACAAAATAACAATATAAACATCTTAATACAGGTCCAAAAAACATTTTAAAAAAACCGTACAGTTTAAAACAAAACATTTCATTAGGTGGGTTAATCAAGGCCGCCTGAAATGATGAAGCTGAAAGAATGTTGAGTTGAAGGCAAATTGGTCGTAACCATCTACGCCTAAACGGCATCAGGGCAGGACAAACAAAAATAACATGATTCAAGTCCTGGTCATTCATCTGACAAAGATCACAAAGTGCTGAATGTCCATACCATCTAGCACAAAGATCTTTCAACGGAAGCAGATTTTGTCTTATTAAGTACACTAGGCGACGAACGCCATGAGAGATGTTCCAGTACATATAAGGTTGAGCTTTCCGCAAAATACAGGACTCAATAACAGGAGTATCACCTTTTTTTAAAAGCCGGGAATCTCTATCCTGACAAAACCCCAGTTCCCATGTGGACGATTTCAAGATAGTTTTTAATTGATAAGAGGATAAAGAAAATAGTGTCTCTTCATCCAATTTCAATTGTACCACAGCGAACCTGAAGTTTTTTACAAGTAAGGAATAGTCATTAAAGTTTCCCAGCAATTCATTTTTTATAAGATCTCTTAAGGTGTTAGACTCACTTTTCGCTATACCTACTACCCAACGTATAACACTGGCCAAACCTTGTACCCAGCTACTGCGTAAACCCAATTCCTGTCTCAGGGAAACAGTAGAATTTGCTGTGCTAACAGATAATAAACTACGCAGAATTTTCCCTTCTGCGGAGTTTAAAAAACTCCACTTTCTTAGATCTGTTAACTCTATACCGTATAACAGGGAGGCCGGCACTTTTGCTCTAAAAACATCAAAAAGAATAGAAAAATGCCTTCTACCTGTTGCTTTATAGAGGGATACTAAACTCTTTCCCTGTGAAACAGCCTTCCGGGAATTATTATCCATATGTGCTTTGTCACTTAGATTATTTGTGACAATTTTACCCAGAAAGGTATAAGATTTCACAATTTCCAATTTTTGATCCCCCACCACCCAAGGAAAATTAAGAAATTTAGGTTTCTTCTTACCGGAGAAACACATCACTTTACTTTTTGCCGTGTTTATCAATAGGTAATGGTTTTCGGCATATTCAGACAGCGCTTGCAAGCGATTATTTAAGCCCTTCGGGGTAAGATCCAAAATCAAGATATCATCTGCATACATAAGGCATGCAATCGGAACTCCACCCAAGGACGGGGCAATACCAGCGCATGCTGAGAGGGCCACAGGTAAATCAACTGTATAGAGGGAAAACAGCAAAGGAGCCAGCAGGCAACCCTGCTTTAACCCATTAGAAGTAAAAATTATTTTGGATAAACCTCGTTCACCTCCCAGTAGAACTCTACACCAGGTATCTGAGTAAAGTGCACGAATTAATTTAATGAGAAAGGGGGGCATACCTAAATCAAATAACTTTCTCCAGAGCAATATTCTATCCACTTTATCAAAAGCGGTGGAGAAGTCAATAAAGGCGCCGTAAACCTGCCCACCACGGACTTTCACATATTTTTCCGTGATAACATGAAGTGCAGTCAAGTTATCTAGAGTTCCGTGATTTTGTCTAAAACCTGTTTGTTCAATAGGCAGGATTTTAAACTCAGTTACCCATTGATTCAATAAAGTAAGAATACATTTTGCGAAAACTTTACCAATGGCGTCAAGCAAAGCAATTTGACGATAATTTTGAGGAAGATCTCTTGCCCCTTTTTTATATAAAGGAACAATGATACTTCCTTTCCAGGAAGGGGGGACTATTCCACTCGAAAAGCAGAATTTAAATACAGGAAAGAGGATTCTGCTCCAAAGTTCACTCTGGTGTTTTAATACAGAGATGGGGACTTTATCTGGACCCATCGCCCCAGAGGAACGCATGTTCATAATAGCAAGTTCAATATCCTTTACCGATGGACAATCAAATATACGGGAAACATGATTAGGTTCCACAATAGGTAATTGTGAATTATTATTACTGTACAGGTTCTCGATATATTGGACCCAAATCTGTTCCTCAATGGCAATAGGGGTGGCACTAGCTCTGGTCCCACAACCCTTGCCAATTAAAGACCAGAAAGTCTTGGCCTGGCCGTTGTAAGAAGCTTCCCTCAGTTGTATCCAAAGAGAATCTTCCTTATTGCGTTTTAAACGGGCCTTAAGCCTAACTCTTCTTCTTTTTAAAATTGACAACCTGTGCTTGGCTGCTTGGGAAAATGATAAATATTGCCCCCTTATTACTTTATTTATTTCTATGTTTATCGCCCGCAAAGGATGAGGGACTGCAAAATTTTTTTTTTTCACATAGGGCTTCTTTTCTGCTATGGAAATTACCGATTCTAAAAAATTAGCAAATCCCAACAGTTCTCTCCCTTCCCAAAGAGATAAACTCTTAACCGTTTGATTCAAAAGAGACACCAAACCTTCAAAAGTGCGAAAATTCCAGAAACATTTCCCTGAATTGGAGTCAAAATTCACCAGATCCCTGTCCATACTCCAGAAATCTACTTTCGGAAGACTGACAGAGACTGTAAGCATCAACGCATTATGGTCACTAAGATTAGACTCTATGACCTTCATATTTTCCAACTTGGAAAATGTGGCATAATCTGCCATAACATAATCAATAATAGATTTTCCCTTATTTGAATTATGCGTGAAGGCAGCCGGGGTGTCAGAAGGAAGCCTCCCATTTACTATTAGACAGTCAACTTTATGTAGGCCTTATAGGACAAGTTTACCTCTTTTGTTGGTTTTAACTTTAACAGGAAACTGGGCCGATGGTATATTCAAAGACTCCTCCCTGAAATTGTTTCTGAATAAATCCAGCCCACAATTGGATATGTTACAATTCAAATCCCCAAACATTAATACATGAGGAGGCGGAGAAGCGTCCATAATTTTTGTTAAAAAGGAGAACAGTGTTTTTAGATCATCATTATAGCAACAATTTGGGGGAATATAGATGTTTATCACTACCAACGATGTATTAGGAGAGTCCTTAAATACATCTTTTAAGGTTACTGCCTGGAACAATTTCCCTGGATCGAGATAATGTGAATAGTTCCATTTTATCCTATTTGATAGCAAACATGCTATTCCTCCCTTTGCATGGCCTCTTCTTGAAGCGATTGCACCATTTTCCAACACAAAAAAATCTTTTCCAAGAGCTAATCTACCTTCCACCCATGTTTCTTGTAAACAGATTATATCTGCCTTATGGGAATTCAAAAAGCCTAATTTCTCCTTGTGATCTTTAAAGCCTGCAGTATTCCAGGACATAAACTTCAACTCTTTGTTAAAAATTTGAATGCGGTTTGGAGCAAGAAACAGATGTACTAGCTAAAACTCCAGGTAACCAACTCCACTTGGACTGATCATCATTCACAGTTTGTTTAAGAGGCGGATTTTTATATAACACTCGCCTTTCATTCCTAGATACACATATTTTTAAATCCTCCGATCTAGAACTAGACCAATCAGATGACAACAAACCCGTATTGGGGGAAGATAACCGATTGGAAACAGCACATTGATTTCGTTTTTCCCCAAAAAAAGGCACAACATCTATTCCTCTGATTTGTAATTCCTCTGCCCACTGTAGAATAAGATTTGACACTATTTTAGATTGAAATTTTACCCTTGTAGATCTCCCTATCAAAGAGTTAAGAAGATATACTACATCCAAATCAGATGTTTGAACTAATTTTAAACCATCAATCTCTTTGAAACAAATAAGTAGGGCAGATCTATTTAGGATCAAATCAGTTTCAAATAAGGGAAAAAAATCAAGAAACAAAGTATCTACATTTATTTTTTCTTTAGGAGGAATGGTTACAATTGAGGGTACTTCTTGGAAAGGCCTCGCTAAAGGATTAAGAGGGCAAAGGGAATGATTAACAGAAGGAGAGGGGACCTTGGGTACATCTTGGAAAGACCTTGCTGAAGGGTTAAGATGGGAGAAAAAAGGATTAATGGACGGAGAAGTGACCTTAAAGAGGAAGGGATTAGTGGAAGTTGTGGGACCTGGTCCTGTACACACAAGTTCCGCCTTAGGGGAAGCAATCATATCTTCCTGAGAGACAAAAGATTGATCAGCCTGAGGGGGATCTTCCAAAATCGGTTCCAAACTTTTATCAAATAGAAGTTTTCTCTGTCTTTTTTTAGAGAATCTTCGAATGGGTTTTCTCTTTTTTATTCTATTCTTTTTTTGTTTTAGGGGAAGCTAATTGTCAGCTATTCCAGTATTTACTATACAGTTCTCCTCATTTTTAGAATGTGAGGAAAATATAGGGAAAAGAGAGGGTGTTTCAATCTTACGGTTAACTGGAGACATAGAAACTTCCTCTATCTTATCACTAATGGAAGCTACACAATTAGCACCAGATGAAACCGCCTTTAGAATTTTAAGGTCAGCTGGGAGAACTGCTGGGTTCATTGTTTTTTGACTATCCATGGAGTAAGGAGTTTGAGCTGAATCCCGTGCTATTTGAGCACTTGGAGAACTTTTTTGGGAAGTCTCCAACAAGGAAGCAGACGTTGGCGGGCAGTCAGTCATTGCTCCATTCTTATTTTGCAAAAGAACTTGCAAAATTTGGGTTACCGTGTCAAAAATACACTCAGAACCTCCCACAAATTTTTCAAGTAGGCTCAAAATCGAAGATAAAATTGTTTCCAAAGAGAATAATGAATTAGAAATTAGCTTCCCATCAGTACTTGGAGACCCTTCAACTAAGTTGTTCAAAATAGGTCCAGAACAAGAGGTAAAATTTAGTTGAGCAAGGGAAAAATCTAATTTATTAGAGGGTGTACTACTTAATGGGCCCGCACTTGAAATGGAAATAACTTCATTTGAATTTGGGATGCCCCTAGATTTCCCCTGTAGAGCTGTCATCCTATCCTTATGAGCTGTTAAATCAATGTCAGGTAATGTAAAATCCCTTTCTAAAATGGGCGGATTAACTGGCAGGACTAACGGAGGACTGGGGTTCACTATAACTTTGGGAATTTCCATAAGAGACGCTTGAGGAAAAAGGGTACTATCGGCTTTCAAAGCTTTATTACCCAAAGAATCTGAAGTAGCCTTCGGACTCAATTGCAGGTCGTGTGATGACAAAGGCAAATCCCTTGTTAATGCAGTGCTAGAAGGTGTTAATGGAGATTGACTAGGAATCAAACTCAAAGTAGAGGAAACATTAATAACCATATTAACAGGCTCCGAAGCATTACAATCTGGTGCCTCACTTGGGGTTTGTGACTCAAATGACTTGTCTTTCCCTTTGTCCCATAAATTAAAAAGCTGACACTGGCCTTTAAGTTGCATAGAGGACGTAATTTTGTTGCGTAAAGGGTTAGATTTCGTTTTGGACCCAGATTTCCCTACTAGAACACGACCAGAACGGAGTTTTTTAGCCGTCATGAGAAGGGATATATAAGATAAAATTGATCAAACTCTCTAAAATTATAAAACAACGTTGCAAAAGAATATCAAACAAAATAATACCAAGGATCAAAGGGAGGGGGCCCAGCCCAGCCTACTCTGGCCTCTGACGGCCTCAGACGGTCCCGCCCTTGTCCCGGGCTTCTCCCGGCGCGCTCCCGCGCGCTCCCGCGTTGCGGTACCAGGTGGGAGGTTTTATACTGCGCTGAGGCGGGGGAGGAGCCGGCAGGGAGAGCGGATCAGCTGATGGTAATGCCGAGGGTCAGGCGCTCCTGGGACTAGTAGTCCTGCCCCTGCCCTCGCTCGCAGCCCTGCACTCACCACCGCCCCAGGAGTTCAGTTGATAAAAGTTTAAAAGACACTTTTCCTTCGTAGTCCAGCGCTCTTCAGACAGCGCAATTCAAGGTGGCAATGGACGATGCGGGACCCGCGGAGCGGGTTCCGCGAGAAGTAGAGTAAAACAAACAGCAGGAAGAGCCACTCCAATGTGCTCGCAGTCCAGTACTCCTTCAATGTTCCACAACCGCAACAGGTGAGCAATCTAATCAGGGAAACTGACACGCTGGGTTTATACTGCGCTGAGGCGGGGGAGGAGCCGGCAGGGAGAGCGGATCAGCTGATGGTAATGCCGAGGGTCAGGCGCTCCTGGGACTAGTAGTCCTGCCCCTGCCCTCGCTCGCAGCCCTGCACTCACCACCGCCCCAGGAGTTCAGTTGATAAAAGTTTAAAAGACACTTTTCCTTCGTAGTCCAGCGCTCTTCAGACAGCGCAATTCAAGGTGGCAATGGACGATGCGGGACCCGCGGAGCGGGTTCCGCGAGAAGTAGAGTAAAACAAACAGCAGGAAGAGCCACTCCAATGTGCTCGCAGTCCAGTACTCCTTCAATGTTCCACAACCGCAACAGGTGAGCAATCTAATCAGGGAAACTGACACGCTGGGTTTATACTGCGCTGAGGCGGGGGAGGGGCCGGCAGGGAGAGCGGATCAGCTGATGGTAATGCCGAGGGTCAGGCGCTCCTGGGACTAGTAGTCCTGCCCCTGCCCTCGCTCGCAGCCCTGCACTCACCACCGCCCCAGGAGTTCAGTTGATAAAAGTTTAAAAGACACTTTTCCTTCGTAGTCCAGCGCTCTTCAGACAGCGCAATTCAAGGTGGCAATGGACGATGCGGGACCCGCGGAGCGGGTTCCGCGAGAAGTAGAGTAAAACAAACAGCAGGAAGAGCCACTCCAATGTGCTCGCAGTCCAGTACTCCTTCAATGTTCCACAACCGCAACAGGTGGTGCCCTTCTTTAAGAGATTGCTGATGGGACGAACTATTGAAGCATAATGTGGAATAAATCTGGAGTAGTACTCACACAATCCCAAAAGAGACTTGACTCCAGTTTTGTCTGTGGGAGCAGCAGCATAGGAGATTGCTTCTAAAAGCCCAGGCCTGGGTTTGATACCGTCTTGGGTGAAGCTATGACCTAAGTACTCAACCTCAGTGCAAAAAAACGTAATTTTTTCCAACTTTAGAACGACCCCATGTTCTTGAAATAAACTAAGCACTTTGAGGTCGATTCCGATCCGGTAAAATCCCAGTCCGTACGATTCGTATCCGGAGCCGTTTCCGTACGACTCGTACACACACCGTACGACTCGGCGAGTACGATCCAGACCGGGTGATCGGGACGCTATTCGTACGGTCCACGTCAGGTAAGGGCGATTCGTACGGAAAAGCGCACAATCACATACACACCGTATGGCGCGTACCCCCCATAATCGCAGGGGTACGTGCTGTACCCCTGCGATCATGGGGGGTATGTGCCGTACACCCAGCGTACATGGGGTACGTGCCGTACACCCACCGTACATGGGGTACGGTGCGTACCCCATGTACGCTGGGTGTACGGCACGTACGCCCCATGATCGCAGGGGTACGGCACATACCCCTGCGATCATGGGGGGTACGTGCCGTACCCAGGGGGGGCGTTCCGTACCTGTTTCGGTGCGAACTGTGCGTTTACGACTGTTTTCAGCTCCCGTAGGAAAAGGGTCGTACAGTGCGTACCCGATACGAATCGTACTTGCTGGGTCGTAAAAACCAGCCGCGAACCGTAGTGATGTCGCGTACAGCGGGTTCCGAGTGCGATTCGTACGGAGATTTGAGTCGTACGGAGTCCTGTACGACTCGTACGGAGTTCGGCACCTAGTACGGATCGTACTTCATCGTACGTACGGGACGTCTACGGGTACGATTCGTACGGGGAAAAAACGCGCCGTACGATGATTCGGAGCGCATTTTACCGGATCGGAATCGACCCCTTTGTGTACAATACGATCATGTGAAACAGTATCTTCCACGAAAATGAGCGCGTCATCTTGAAAAACCAAGACTCCATCCACTCCTTTCAGGATATTGTTCATGACTCTTTGAAATACCGACACAGCAGATGCCAACCCAAAAGGCATGCGTCGATATTGGAACGTCCCCAGAGGAGAGATGAAGGAAGTGAGATGACGTGACTCGGGGTGCAACTCAACCTGGTGATAAGCGCTGGCCAGGTCAAGTTTTGTGAAAATCATGTATTTTAGGGAGAGGGTGTGAGTCAACCCAAATCGCCTTATTTAGGGACCTTAAGTCGACACAGACTCTGAGTTTGCCACACCTCTTCCTAGCTACAACTAAAGGAGAAAGCCATAGTGAAGAGTCTGCTGACTCGATAACACCATTATCACAAAGTTGCCTTAGTTCTTTCTCTAAGTCTTCCCTGACACTATAGGGTACACCCCTGAGTTTATGTTTTACAGGCTGGGCTCCATCTTTAACAATAATTCTATGCTTAAAACCTTTAATTTTCCCAAGCCCAGAATTGAAAATAGAAGGAAATTCTTCTTGAAGGGCCTGGACTTCATCAGAGCATCCTACGACAAGAACTTGGCCTTAGTTCCAGGTTTAAGGATCATACCAAAGATTCCTTGGTGAAACCATCCTAAAATATTAAGTCCTTTGACAGCAACGTAGATTTTCCCTCTAATTCTCCTTCCTTTAAAACACATTTCTTCTTCAAAAAACCCAAGAAGATCAATCTTCAGACCTTCATATAACACTGGAGATCAGTCAGGAGGGAGAAGAGATTGTGTCCCTTCCCATGTCTCATCAAAGAGTTTCTCGGTAATCATAGTTATCTTTGCACCGGAATCAACCAGTAGCTTGACACATTTGGAACCAACAAAAATATCTGCTATGGGATCAACGCAATCTTTGGGATCACCTTCTATGACCTCACTAAAAGTAAGAACGGTAACTACAGAAACCACTTCAGAATCAGAAGAAGACTCTGAATCAATCATACAAACAGTGGGTTTCTTGAAATTTTTCTGACCCTTAAGTTTTAAACAGACTTTTGCAAAGTGTCCAACCTTTTTGCAATAATTACAAGTGAAATTTGATGCTGGACAACGCGATCCTTTTGCGTGAGTAGGATTACCACACCTTAAACAATATTGGGTATCAGGCTTTTTAGCTGACTTTGTCTCTTTGTTAGAATACGACTTAACCTGTTTTTTATAAGATTTAGCATTAGCACCGGAATTGAGGTTAATGGCATTAACAGGTTCTACAATTTTCTCTTCTAACTCTTTCAAGGAAACCAATGAGATTTCATTACTCTTAGCTAGTTTTATAGTCTCATCCAAAGGAGGGTCACCCATTGTTAGTAATTTTTGTCTAATGTTTTTATCTTTACAGTGACAAACGAATTGATCTCTGATAAGTTGGTCTGTGAAATTTTCAAACCTACAGTCCGCTGCTAACCTTCTCAGGACTGATATGTAAGAATCCACATCCTCACCCTCTGATTGCTTCCTCTTGAAAAATGTATGTCTGAGAACCATGAGACTTAGTTATTTATCAAATCGAAGTAAGTTTTAATTACTGCACAGTCTCTTTAAATTCATCACAGTAGTGTTGGGATCATCTTGAGGTAAGTCAGGTAAGTGCTTGAAAACGGACCTGCCTTCAAAACCCAGAGAGTGTAGAAGTAAACATTTTTTTCTTTCAGCATTGAATCTGGACGCACCTATGGCTCCCAAGTAGGTTTCAAAGGCATCATGCCAAATCTCCCATCTGATTGTAGGTTCGCCAGGTGTATCCAGAAATGCTGGGGGAGGATTTACTGACTGAAGAGTGCACATTGTTGTAAGAAGTAAAATAAAGATAAGTAAACAATGTAATACTAACTATTCACACTTGAAAAATATTACATAATGGCAACACCATATAGTGATATGCACAAGAAAATCGAAAAAGCGTCTATAAAACTGTATAATCATTTCATCAAACAAAGAGAGAATATGTTTTGTACATCAGCGTTGAATATCTGTACATATGGCGGTGAAAAGCTATACACATCAGCATTGGTGTACACACATCAGTATGTAGGTTAGCTGTACGCGCTGTAGAAAAATATGTACCAATGTAGTTGTGGTTGAGTGCATCAGCGTTTTAGTATCACGTGGTAAAGAGCTGTGCACATCAGCGTTAATGTACACATTAATGTTGGTTAGCTGTGCACATCAGTGTTGGTGCACACACATCAGTGTTGGTTAGCGGCGTACGAGCTGTAGAAAAATAGGTACCAATGTAGTTCAGTCAAAATACACTTTATTCGATTTTCGAGAAATCATAAAAGGCAATAAAATTACAAGCATGTTAAGAAATCGACAATTCATTAATGTACAAGAACAAAGCTGAGCCCTTATAAGTTTTTAAACATCATATATACATACATTTTAAGTAAAAATCAGTAAAAAAGATACCATGATTAGGATAAAACATTCAGTGAAACTCGTTTGTTCCTTTTTCTAAATGCCGCCGCTAGGAAGCTTGCAACGCTAAAGATTGTATAAGTGTTGCCCAGCATCTGGAGAGAAATTAGTGCGGGTCTGACTTGAATAAAGCCAGCCTCTCTCAAGACTGGTCTCAGATATTTTTTCCTTTCGGTAGCATAAAACCCACAAAACATCATCAAATGCATGGTATCTTGATTAGAAAATTTGTCACAATCCCAGGGGGGGCATCTTCTGGTTTAGCCCACAAATGGTAACAACCTAATGTATAATGAATCAAATTAAACCTAAATTTGTTCAGTAAAAATCTGTGTAGGGGTTTGGTGACAATTTTAAGGTACGGTTCCAGAGAGGCGGTGGTAGTTAACTCTAGGTATGTTCTTACTGATGACTTCGCTAGTTCCTTCTCCTCTCTGTCTAGGCGTGCCCTCTCCAAAAAATTGTGCTTAATCCATTTAACATCCTCTCTCTTAATACTAAGTGGTGCCAGAAAAAGTTCGGGTCTTCCCAGGGATGCAAAGGTGTTTTTTAGATAGTTCAGCCAAGGTACTTTCATAGCGTGATCCATGGAAACAACATCCAACAAAATTATATGGTTCAGAGTTAGTTCTAAATTGAGCCATGTTTTTGCCCAAAAAACTAGGGGGGCCAATTTTTGCCTGTCTGTAATGTAGGACAGGCCCATCTCCTCATGGATGGAAAAAGTGGGAGTGGATTTAGGGACAGATAGAAAATATCTGATAAGCCCATTCTCAACCGTTTGAATTTTATCCTGATTGGCATAGCCCCACAAAACGGACGGATAGGATGCGATGGGAATGCACTTGCTATTGTAGATTTTCACAAGTGCCTCCATCGGCCTAGCCCCTGACCTCCTTGAAAAGCCCAGCAAGGCAGACGTGGAACGAGCCAAGGATAGAGTCTTCGCCTTAATCTGGGGAGCCCACGTCCCCCTCTCATCAAACAGGACCCCCAGATAGGGAAAGACTGAAACCCTTGATACCACCTCGCCCTTACAGATGAAAGTTTTAGATTTGGGCTTATATCTTTGTCGGCCTACTATCATGGTATCCAATTTTTTTGCATTGACTCTTAAGTCAAGGTTTTCCATGAAGGACCCAAAAAGGTCCAGTAAGACCTGGAGGCCATTACCAGTACGCGCTATTAAGACTGCGTCATCCGCGTATAGGAGGGCCGGCACAAACACTCCTCCTACACGCGGGACGTGTGGCTGAGCGCATCAGCGTTTTAGCTTTTGCTCACGGTGAAAATGAACAAAACTGTATGCGAAAACGTAGAGAACTACTTGTAGCTGAGCCCATCAGCGTTGTAGCTTGTGCGCACGGTGAATCTTATCATAAACTCTGCCGTACTCGGTTGCTAATGAATTAACAATAATATAATTATCAATACCAATTAATGAAAATAAAGTATTACTTAATTACATTTAAATTACTTCCCATCCTATTCCCCTATAAACCCACAACCCGCTACAGAACTTACACACAAAAATTATTTTAAATTAATTTATAATTCCTAAAAACCCACAACCCGCTACGGTACTAAAATACACAATTAACTTAAAATAACATTAACAAAAAAAATCTAACACATACATATTAAATACATAATAAAATACATAACAATTATATAAATATCGATATATTTGATATTGATATTACTAACTTCGATATTACTTACATCGATATTAGAAAAATCGATATTACTTACATTCGATATTCTGTCCGTACGAGTTTAAAAAAATCGATATTACATACCTTCGATATTCTGTCCCTTTGATATTATCACCTCGATATTATTGTAGATCAATATTTTATTTTCGATATTTTGACTGCTCTCCATGCACAATACCTTATACCACCTTCAAATCTGATCTGCTCTTGAGGCACCATGTTTGCATCTTTGGTGACGAGATTAAGCGTGGTGGCACAGACAATATAAAGAAGGTGAGACAGGGTCTTACAAAGGAGCAGGGCACAGAATATACGCAGGAGAAAGTTGTATATTATTCAGTTTCAATGAAAGCATCAATAATGTGTGAGATGCATGAAACACTAGACAGGCGATGCTTAATGAAATAACTTTGGACTATTACGAGGGGTGCTTGTAGACAACTCTCTAAATGTTAGAGCAAAATGATGTACTCTCACTAAAAAGGAATGTGTATCATACAATGAAAGAGCGTAGACTTTGTTTGAATAAAATGGTACTTCTTAGTATTAATGGTTTCATATATCCCAGAGTCAAAGAACCCTTCCACCTCTCTTATTTTGGTTGTATTTACCATGCTAAGGCCAGGCTTGATTTTGTGGTCTGTATTGAAACTAAAAAATGACCTCTTTAGGCATGGTAGACCCCACTTTTTGCCTGGTGTGGGATGTCATTTCAAATTGAAAGTGCACTGGGTCTCTGCCAACCAGGTTCCCTGTGCCTGATCTCTTTCCTAAAACTGTACCATGATTAATACAACTTCAAACACATCTGTTAGTCCCTAGTGAATTGTATCCCTGGAAGCTAGGGCATTGGTCCTGAAAAGGGTCCACAGGAGCTGCAGCACCAATTGTGTTACCCCGGAGACCCCTCACCAAGACTATGCAAGCTGCCATTGCAGGCTGCGTGTCCTGGTGCAGAGAAAACCGAAGAGTCGACATGGCACACGGCCCTATATGGTTATTGCACCTGCTTGGAGGATGAAGATTATTCGGGAAACACCCGTTACATCGGATATATCGCATCGCGCTGCCATTGCAACGCGGCTATTACATCGCGCCGGTCAGCACATCGAATGTCATCAGGACGCATGGAAGTGCATCGCTATGAAGAATACATCGGTAACGGTTACATCGGATTTGAATGCTATTGAAGCATCGTATTCAAGCAGCAGCTGAAATTGAATCGTAACATTGAATCGGCAGCATATTCAAGCAAAAATGAATCCTAAGCGGCATATTATAAGATAAGCAAAGCAGCTGAAGCGGCAAAATAGCGGCATATTATAAGATAGGCAAAGCAAAGCAGCTGATGCGGGAAAATTGAGCACCAGATTTGTGTTTATTAAACAAGCAAAGTCTTTATTCAAGATGAATAGTTCAAGCAGAATAAGATGTGGTCGGACGGATAGCTAGGCATACTTTGGTGCTGTCAGACAAGGTTCAAGCCACCTATCATCCCCTCATAGCAAGAGCAGATACGATACATATATATTTTATAATTAACAAAAATAGACATAAATGTGTTCAAATTAACACATCATAATTCATAAACATCTGCTAGTGTTTACTTTTTATAGCAGAAATAGACATAAACGTCTTGAAATTAACACATAATATCGATTGTGCATTTTATTATTAACAGAAATTGGCACAAATCATATTTAATAAACATCTGGTACATATATATGTAACAATTACAGCGACAATAACTGTAACAAGATGTGGTCTGACGGATAGCTAGGCAGACTTTGGTGCTGTCAGACAAGGTTCGAACCTCCTCATATCCAGATAATATACTTTTTTTTAATAAACTTTTATTTTATTTATTTTATTAAGTAAGCTGCGACGATGCCAAGTGTATTTATCGCGCATAATTGCATAATTGGGTTTATTAAACAAGCAAAGCAGCATTTCTTTAGGATGACAAAAACAAGCTGCGACGATGCCAAGTGTACTTATCGCGCATAATTGTGACCACGATGCCATTGTTTATAGCGTGGATTTGGTACAAGGTGTGCGACATCCCCTCATATTAACATAGGAAGGTCAAATTAAAATCCTACCTGTTGCACGTTAGTGGTGCAACACAATGTCACCTGCCGTCCCTGTGGTGACTCATGGACTAGGTGACAGGTGGCTACTCTTGTTAAACAGAGTAGCCAGAGTGTCCCCGGGGCCAAGTCATCATTTCACTGCAGATGAATAACCACTGTATTGCCACTTACTTTTAAATTTACCACCTCAAGTTTTTTTTTATTCTCTTTGGACCTGGATAAAGAAGCTATACATAAAGTGATGAATAAAATATCCTTTAATAATTGGGATTACGCTTTGTCCAGTGAGACCCATTTACGAATTTGGCAAACATGGGATGCTAATGCACATACATGCATGAATTATAAAGGCCACGCACGCCTCGTGCAAAGACCCATATTTGTAATCCCACTTAAAGCACCGGCTGCGGGGCTGATCTTGGAACCTGGATCTAAAACATGGCGAGAGTGCGACAGTGAGAATCGCATGCTTCCGGCCAAGTCACTTCAAATATGTGACACGTGACATGCATGCAATTGTAAATATGTGAAACATATTGCAATTGTATAATTCAAAGAGCATCCCAGAGCACCGCCCTGTCCTCCCGTTACGTGCAATGCTCTCTCGCTCCCCAGCAGGTCTATAAATAGGTTAGCCACCGATACAGACCGCGCTTCCCTCCCGGACCCCCGTGGAGCTGCGGAGACCTTTAGGGGGGAGACAACCTTCCAGGCGGAGGGCTCACGCGCCACACCTCCGAATCCCCACATTGGGCAGAAGGGCTGATCGTAAGAATTCATCTGGTAAATACCAGCATCTGTTGATCAGTTGCGACCAAGAACCCCCAATCACATATATGCCATAGCTTACAATAATAAGCACAGACTGCTGTACTGTAAAAATGTGCATACACTTTACTAGACAACAAATAGATTGAAATATTTTGGATCTGATGTGGATAGAAGTGCTCGGAAAACGAGGGAAAGATAGGGCCGAAGGGGACGGAAAATGAGGGCACAGAGGCATTAAACGAGGGTAAGATAGGGCAGAAGGGCACGCAAAAACGAGTGAAACATAGGGCTGGGGTGCACGGAAAACGAGGGAAACATAGGGCTAAAGTGCACGAAAAACGAGGGAAACATTGGGCAGGAGGGCACACTAAAACGAGGGAAACATAGGGCTGGGGTGCACGGAAAACGAGGGAAACATATTCTGGCCAAAATCGATCTTTGGTGGGCCGAGCATCCAGCAACTTGAGTTTACACTTATTTTCATAAACATATAAAAAGGTATCGCAGAGATTTTAGCATCAGCAAAACCAGGAAAACATAGGGCAGAAGGGCACGCTCAAATGATCGCTTCGGATCGGCTTCACACATAGATGCTTTTGGGCAAATATTATTTATGCAGGAATGGCACGATGGAAACGTAGGGCACAAGGACATTAATAACGAAGTCTAACGAGATAAAACACAAGCCTACTGCACACTTACCGATTTACAAGGCTGTCCACAGGGTAACGACACAGGCACAAATGGGCGCACACACGGTGCGCAACACTATATATACCATATATACTCCCCACCGACCCATTGGCTAGGTGAAACATCGCGTTGTCATGTCGCGCGATGTCATGTCGCCGATGTGACACGCGATCCTAGTCTGTGGCCGCATTTGCGTCTCAACGACGTGCGATGTCAAAATGGCCTATGTAATTGCTTTTGCGATGTATTGGCCGCGATGTGAATGACCGCGAGGACCTGGCAGACGATGGATTGTCATACAACCAGATTATTCATGCTTTGTAACCCCTACTACTCCTTATTAGAACATTGTAATGTTAGGAGCTCCATTGAAAACAATGGAGTGCTCTGGGCTTATAATGGCTGGTATAAACCTGGAGCTCCAACATTCCAATGTTTCTTTGTTCACAGCTCTGGCTGTGAACAAAGGCTTCAGGGAGCCCGAGGGGATTCCAATCCCCTCATGCTCCCATAAGGCTTTTGTTTTTTTTGTTAGAACATTCTGCCTTCAAGTGACAGAATGTTCTAATAGCCTTATAGCCCTTGGTAGCTGGGCTATACCGGCTATTAAAGTCCCTCTCCCTTGTAAAAGGCCCTCGCCTTCGGCTCGGGGCCTTTAACGCTGGAGAGGGCCTTTAATAGCTGGTATAGCCCTCTACGGCGGGCTATAAAACTATAATAAAGAATTGCAAGACGAAAAAAAACAGGTTAATGATGTAGGCAATCTAGCAAATCTCTACAAGCTCCGGGTTGAAGCAAGGATGTATGTTAGTGCCTTTGGTATTCAATCTGTACATTGCCAACGTGTCGGTGGCCCTATATGAACTCAACTGCTATCCCCCTAAACTGGGAGGTGAACACACAACGCACCTTCTCCATACCAATGATCTTGTACTGCTAAGCCAAACCAAAATCGGCCTACAGCAACAGCTATCAAGTCTGCACATCTATAGTGGCAAGAACAGTGTTGAAATAAACCACACAAAAAGCAAGATGCTTATCTTTGGAAAGAAAATCACAGAACGTGGAAAGTGGCATCTTAATGGGAGTGGCTTTCACAAAGCGCAGAGTATAAATACCTGGGTATTCATCTTGATACCCAAGGCACTTTTAACACCCACATGAACTCCCAGAAAACCAAAGGCAACAGTCTTATGTTTTTGCCTTATGACTCTATCTCAGAAAACCAAAGGCAACAGTCTTATGTTTTTGCCTTATGACTCTATCTCAGAAACTACTAGGTTCACGCCTAGAGCCCCTACTTTGGGTGATGAAAGCCAAGGTAGCACCAATGCTAACTTATGGGAGTGAAATCACTTTGGGTAAGGAGGCCACCTTGCTAAACGAGATCATCACTCACATTTATAAAGCAGAAATCCATTTACCAAAGAGAGCGTTGCCTGCACAAATAAGGCTTGAATTCAATCTCATAAAGCAGACCTGGGCCAGAAGCAGTTCTTTTTTAAATTTATGTCACAGACTCAGACGTGCCCTCAAAGGCAGCATAAAAGCTTATTCTGGAGAGACTTGAGTAGTTTCCAAACTGCCTCCATCTACAACCGCCACCTACAAGAAAAAGGAAGCCAATTTTCGCTTATAAAAGCATGGGGAAAAAAAACTCCCGCAGTCGGCATTTAAAAAAATTCAAATAACAACTGCAAAAAAAGCTGTCAAGGTTAGACAACATGACTGCACTGAGCAAGCGCTCTCATGCCTTGACAGTAATTAATTCCTATGAATTGCGTAAACAACAGCACTACATTACCTGAGGCTGCACTTACCCGACGCGGTTAAAGGCCAGGTTCATGGGGGCTCATTAGGATGGCGGGCGGACAACATGAAGAGGGACAGCCCGCCATAAGGGCGGGGGTCCCGTGGGGGCAATTAGGATGCGCCCGTCACAGTGGTGGGCGCATCACACATATTTAACATTGCTGCGGGTGGTGCTGAAAGCTAAAAATGCATGTTGCGCATTCAAATGCACAATGTGACTAGTACCGCACGGTGCCTGCCACTTTCTCTATTGAAATGCAGGGGGGTATCATAGGTACCCCCCATGTGCACCCCCATTCCCCAGAGTCCTTGCAAGCAATTCCCGCATGCCTTCCCTATATGTTTCTGCCCCCATACTAATATGGCTGGCGGTGTCTAACAAACGATGCCACCATATTAAACTCTTTTCCGCCCAGTCGACTTGTTGACCGGGCAGAAAAGCGGCGGATGTTCTTTCCGTCCGCCGCGGTCCCCCCCACCATAGTAATATGGTGGAGGGGAAATGGGTGGCGGGTGGGGACGGATCTCAGGCGAATTGCCACCGCATCTGCAGGCCCATCTCCCAGCATGATGGAACTGCATAGCAAAAGCGGAAACGGGCTGACAATGCAGCCAGAGCAAGAAAGCATCCTCTATATTCTCTGCACTTGTCGTCCTTGCTACAGTTAAGGAATGATCTACTTCGCAGAAACTTCAACCGCCATGGGGGTTTGAAGCTGCCGTCGGGCCGTAATTGCTGGCCTGAATCCAGAGAACACCATGTTAAATGTCAAGGGCATCAAGTTTCTCCAATCTGCTGCAGCGAAGCTAGGAACTGTTAACAACAATGCTGCTTTGGCACCTGGGCTTTATGACTGATTTTCTGCCCAATTTCTGTGCGAGGCTGTTCCACTATTACTTAGCTTAATTTAGCTGCACTTTAATATGTTATTTCTATCTTTTCTCTGTACTTCAGCACTTGACACCTTTTTACGAAGATTGCATAACATTGTGGCTTGTTTCACTGTCCCTGGCATCCTTTCCACTGTTTTGCGTTTTCTCCTCTACTACTATTGTTCAGTCGCTGTTATTTTGCACTTTACATCAAGCACTATATCAAGAGCTCGGGGACCGAAAGCGTCAAGTTTATCAACAAAATGTGATGCTCATTGTGGCCCAATCTGGCTTGAGGCAACTTTATTTGCTTTCTCCACGTTCCGGGACAGCGCTTTGCATGGCACCCTGCTGCCGTCTCACTCAATAAAGGCATTGTGTTTCACTGCTTCTTGCACCCTTACATTTCTCTTGTGCTTTTTCCTCACTCTGCTGCTATTTTACACTTGAAGTCACTATGGCATCGTTGTTTGTTGCTCCTAGCACTTTCTCCAGTATTTGAATTAACTCCTTCAATCCAGATATCAGATAGATAGATAGATAGATAGATAGAGATTTTATTGTATAGTTAATAAAAATCATTACAAAAGAATAAAAACATCGTTTAAAAACTGATCAGTATACATTCCTGATTGAACTTGGCAACATTAAAGAGCAAAATGAAGTCAAAAGTGTCCAGTGCCAAGTCAATTTATTTATACATTGTCCGTTAACTAGTTGTGGGGTGGTGAGTTAAAATCGAATTCATCCACTGTATCCATTGACCGGCTGGGGAGAATGGTAGATGCAACTTCTTGCATGGCTACACGGAGTAAGATCTATTCTTAGTTTTCAATTTTGTGCAGTGACACCCCTTTTGCATTCCAACTTCATGACAAATTTAATGAAACTGCAGATGAATTGCGGATCCGCTGCACTCAGGATTTGTATAGTAGCGGAGCGACAGGTACGTATTCCATACTCAATTAACTTTGCCTTTAACCAGTACCGTCGTTCCTGAGCCAGTGCGGGGCAGATGCAAAGTAGGTGGATGAAGTCTTGTTTTGAGTTGCCACATAGGTCACACTCCTTAGTGTCAGGTTTCCTCCAGTCTGGTATATCAACGTTTGTCGGCAGATTTCCTATCCTTAAGCTGAGGTATTTTGATTTGATATATGGAGAGAAAGAAAACCCGAAATAGGCTGCAGGTTTGAGGACCTTGTATGATTGAATTGTTATCCATGCGTGAGCTCGGTGACTGAAGATCGATTTGTCATTGATCAGCGAATGCCTGTTTGCAACCTTTTTAACAGCTAGTTTAAATGATGGTACCGGTAGCTTAATTTGCCACAGCGATGCAAGTTCAGTAATTTATTTATTTTATTTTATTTTAGCTGTTTTGTAGCGCGCTCATATACTACCAGAGTGTCCTGGCGCGTAAAAAAGAAACAAGCAAGTGGCCGGAGGGAAAAGAAAAGTAGAAATCTAATTTTTCTATTTGCCATTAGTATTTTAATAGGCCATTCTGAAAAGATAAGTTTTTAGAGCCTTCTTAAATATCACGAAATTTTCAGTTAATCTCAGGGAGAGGGGGAGGGTATTCCAAGTCCTAGCCGCGGTGACAGCAAGTGATTGGCCTCCTAAACGAACTCGCTGAAATCGGGGTACTTTTAAAAAGTTACAGTCAGCTGAACGCAAGGCCCGAGTAGGGACATAGCGGGTAAATCTTTCCCTCAAATAAGAAGGGCCAAGGTCATGAATTGCTTTAAAGGCTATGGTAAGAATTTTAAAAGTTATCCTCTGCACTACTGGCAGCCAGTGTAGTTCCTTCATGTGAGTCCGAGTACTTTCTCTATATGGCACATTGCACAGTAGGCGAACAGTCGCATTTTGAATAATCTGAAGCCTTGCGATTAAAAAAGCCGGAGATCCACACAGCAGAGAGTTGGCATAATCGAGCCGTGATAAAATAAGGGCCCTCGCAACCGACTCTCTTGCTGAAGACGGTAAATAAGGAAAAATCTTCCTCATGGCTTTTAAGGACCCGAAGCACACCCCAGTGAGTCTTTTTATGTGTGCTTCGAATCGCAGATCCTCTCCAAACCAGACTCCTAAGTTTTTAGCAGGAATATTGACGGAGCCTGGCTGGGGGAATTCGGAAGGCCACAGAGTTTCTCTGAAGTTAGGCGAGAACTGGCCATACAGCAAGATTTCTGTTTTATCTTCATTGCACTTCAGCTGTGCTGCTGCTAACCAGTTGAACACAGCGGAAAGGCATGAACGCACGGCCTCAGTATTAGTATTCGCATCTGGCCACGTAAACAGGAGTTGCGTGTCATCCGCATACGCTATTATTTTTGCTCCCATTTGTTCAGCTAAAAAAATAAGAGGAGTGAGATATATATTAAAAAGGAGGGGGCTCAAAGTAGAGCCCTGGGGTACTCCTGTAGTAAGCGGTTTAATCAAGGATGAGTAAGGAGGAATCCAAACCTGCTGAGACCTATCTGAAAGAAAGGATTTCACCCATTCCAGTGCAGAACTCACTATGCCGATATCGGCCAGCCGTGCCAAGAGAAGTGCGTGCGGAACAGTGTCAAACGCGGCAGAGAGGTCCAATAAAATCAGGACCGCTCTGCCGCCACTGTCCAAACACCCCCTAATCGCCTCTGTAACCTCTACCAGCGCTGTTTCTGTGCTATAGGCTGCACGAAAGCCAGATTGGGCTGGATGTAACGCCCCTGATGTTTCAACAAAGGCATTAAGCTGGGAGAATGCAAGCTTCTCACCAATTTTAGCCATAATGCCAGTAATGTCAAGGGACTGTTTTAAATACTTGGCATACTGAGAATTCGGGTTGTTTTGCATTGCTTCCCACGTGGCAAGGTTGATTTCTGTTTCCCTGTTCATCCATATATTATACCAGAATGTAATGGTCTCATACTTTTTTGGAGTTCTTGAGATTGTAGGCCAAACTCCAGTCGGACCTGCGCAGGTGAGGCATTGGGCGGTAATGTGAAAACCCGCTTATAGACTCTAATTTGAATTTTGTCAAGAAGCTGTGCACTTCTGCCATGATGTAACACACTGCCATAGCCTATTGTAGGGAGCAGCTTGGCCTTGATGACTGTCAAAAGTGGATTAAAATGGGGACCTTTTAGCTGATTGGAGATGTTGTTTAACGCATATAACAGAGCTGTTCCCTTTTTTTCAATGACATCAAAGTGCAAAGAAAAGTTAAGGCGTCTGTCCAGCTGTATTCCCAAGTACTTATAATTGTCCACTATTTCTAGCTTCTTGTTATCTATGATAAAAACTGGAAATGTGTTACGCCGACGTGTCAGTATCATAATCTTTGTTTTTTGACTATTTATTTCGAGACGATTGCGTTTTGTGTATTCTGCCAGACCATGCAGGAGGCGTTGCAGACCTATTTTTGTCTGACTTAAAAGCACCACGTCATCGGCATAGGAGAGATGTGTCAGGAGTAATGCTCCTAGCCTCGGCGGATGGGCGTCGATCCCGTCCAACCTTGTAGTTAAGTCTGCCATGAACAGATTAAAAAGGTGGGGGCCAAGACGCAACCCTGTTTTAGTCCGTCAAATGTGTTGATCTTCCGTGTTAGACAGTGCCCATTAGCTATCTTTACCTGCATCCATGTATCAGTATATAAGTCCATTATGGGATTCAGAATTGCATCCGGCAGGCCCTGCTGCTTTAGTTTGCACCATAATAATTGACGGCTGACACGGTCAAACGTCGCCTTGAAATCAACAAAACAGGAGTACAATGCTTGGTGGTTTTGTATACTCTTTTCAGCAATTAAACTCAGTGCCATGGCATTAGCCATAGTGCCTGTACCCCTACGAAACCCAGTCTGGTTTACCGGAATCTTCTTGTTATCCTCAGACCATTTTAGAAGGTCAATTAGCACCAAAGATGCATAGTATTTAGCTTCGGCATCGATAAGTTCTATAAGAAGATAATTGGATGGATTTTTTCGGTCTCCTCCTTTATAGATCGGATTTATGATCGCCCCTCTCCAGCTTTCTGGGAGACGACTCGTGTTATTTATTGATCTAAATAAGGTGTTTAACTTGCCTGCCCAAAATTCAGGGTCCTCCTTGTAGATTGCCTGGGGGCGACCATTTGGTCCTGGAGCACAGTCTTTCCTGCTTCTCTTAATTATTTTCAATGTTTAAAATTCCGCATCTATACTGGATGTCTGATTTTCACACGGTTGATTAACATTCAGGTTCTTAAATTTTGTCGCTGCTGGAGTCCTTGGTTCCAGTGTTTTTAGTGTGTTATTGGATATTGTTGTGGGTGGCACCGATGGGTTAACTGAGAAGATGTCCAGTAAATGTTGAATCCATGCTTTTTCCGTGACACAGGTCGTGCTTATTGTTTGTCCAGATCTATTTAATGAATTTACCTGTGCCCAAAATGCTCTTGAGTCGGATTTTTTTGCATTGTATAATAACTTAGTCCAGAATTCTGTGTATTGAGTTCTTTTTTCAATCCAAAGTAGTTTTTTATATTGTTTCCTGATTGATCGTACTGTTTGCCAGACGTGAGAGTTTGAACTGCGGCCCTTTGTTTGCCTCATACACTTCCGCAGGCGCCTTCTTAAGGATAGTATGGTCTTGCTAAACTGACCCCCTTTCTTTAGGTTGGATTTATTGCTCAAATTGGCTCTAGTTTTTGGTAGCTTATTCAAAAAAGAGGTCCATGCATCTGCACACAGTTCACTTCCCTTGGTTGTGGTTTGAAGTAGGTGTTTGGCATCTTTGGCTACTTGTGGTAGTGAATTAGTCGTCCACCTTATACGCTTCAGGTTGATCGTTGTTATTTTCCCAGCTGTCGATTGTGCTTTTAGATGTTTAAAAGGTGCCAAATTAATCTCAATGTGTTGCATTGAATGGTCACTATCCACTGTACATTGGATTTGGAAGCTTTTGACTAAACACAGCAGAGGGAGCGAGACGATGGTATAGTCCAGAATTGTGTTTGCACTCGGGCTTATGTAGGTAGTTAAGGGGGGTTAATCCTGTTTAATTCTTCCATTTAATACGCGCAGCCCCTGATTTTCCAGGGCCCACATCAACTGTTTTCCCACTAGGTCAGATTTTTTGGCTGGGGGAATCTCCTGTGTTTCCACTGCCCAGAATTCATTGGCAGCCATGATATTGTCTTCGTCTTCTGGGGGCTGTATAAGGTTGGAGTTGAAATCGCCCGTCAGAATTATCTCCCATTCTGGATGTTCGAGGCGGAAACCTGATATTACTTTGTTAATGGCGTGAAATAATTCTTTTTTTACATTCTTTTTTGGATGGGCGTATATGTTGATTAATATAATGGTGTCAATACCAGCCTGGGACACCCTCTCAAATTTAATTATTTGCATATCTGCCTTGGAGGCTGCCAGTTGGGAGGCCTTGACGTTTAATGCCGTGCTTATATACACCGACAGGCTCCCCTTTGCTCGACCATGGCGCTGAGTGCGAATTGCACTGACTTGAAAACTGATTCTTCCCGGAACATCAATTGGCTCTATTAGCCATGTTTCCTGCAGGGCGATAATATCATAGCTATTCCATGTGTCCATTTTCCTATTGTTATTCAGGATTTCTTTGGCACCGGCGATGTTCCAGGAAAGGACTTTTACTGTGCGATATTGGGTGTTACAGTCCCTGCTTTGGATTCAGTCTTCAGTTGGATGATCTTGCCTTGGTCTGCTCAGTTGGTTGAATTTGGAAATGTCTGCGCCCCTTGCCCCTTGCAGTACTGAGTATGTATCTCGGCTAGCCCCAGTGTAATCTCCTAATTTAGCACGCTTCCTTAATAGGGGCGAGGGATAGCCTGTAGTCACCTCTTCCTTGAGCGAGATACCCCACTCCTCAAATTTCTTAGTTTCATTAAGTAACTGCTTGACCGTTTCCATGCTCCTCCAGGTTGTAAGGGTGCATTCGTTGACTATGTTGTTTCCAAGGGTGATGAATTCAATTTCCAAGAGGTCAGCAGACGTTATGTGGTTGAGGCTCGAGATGGCCGATGTTAGATGTAGGATATTTCCTTGGTTGAGATAATCTTGTATACCTTGCATTTTATAATTAGGTATAAAAAGTAGCTTTCCATTTATTGTTGGTTTTGTACCATGGATTATGTCATGCGGCCTTGCTCTCCTTATTTTTTTACTTCCATTGTATCTTGCATCATCCCTTGTGTTATTGACATGTTGAGTATGATCATCATTCCCTGGTGGTTCTGATTGTGTGCTGTCCTTAGTTTTTACTCTCATGATTGTTCTTATGTGTCTGCCTAGATCTATATTAGGGGTGCAGTCGTTAACTGTGTTCGCAGAGTTAGGACCTCGCCTTGTAGGTCTTTCCGGCCCAATGTTCTGGCATGCGTCATATTGCTCCGTGATAATCTTTGCTTGTGGTTGATCTGGCTTAATATGGACAGCTATTGGTGTAAGTTGCATTGCTTTGTTTCTATCCCTGCTCGAGGTAACGTTAATACTCATGACAGTTTCTGGTTTTTGAGTGACTTTGTGTATATTGTCTGCACCTTTATGCATGATGTCTGGACCTTTAATCGCTACCCTATGGCCCCTCTGCTTAATAGTTTCATGTCTACGGCATTCATTCTTCCTTATACAACTGTTGGCACATTGTTGCTTAGCCCAAGTTTTTTGTCGTTGATTATTCCCATTCTTGTTTGATTCATCCTTAGGACTTCCTAGTATTTTAGTCAATTGAGACTGATCATAATTGGTACTTCCCAGACTCCAGTCCGCCTCACTTAAAGGCGTAGCTAGCTCCTCCTGTTCATCAATATTTGAGTCGTCCGTATCTGTGTTTGTTGCATACACGATTTCCTCAAATTTTGTTGGTACTCTTGTTCTTTTTACTTGTGCTACGATGTTGCAACATTCATCTTTGGCGGTTAGTTGCTGCCCTAAGGCATTGTTTTTCCACAGGCTGCATTGGGGTTTTTGTTTTGGTGTTATTGACAACTGACATAGTCCCTCCTCATTTTCCTCTATGGCTTTAGCTGTTGGCTTTCGACAGTCAAAGATCGGAAAATTAGTCAAAGCCTGATTGGTTGCGGGCATGCGATTTGATGGTTGATTTCTATTTTTCCTCCTTCAATCAGTTATGTTTGCAATTGTTGCGCTGTTTGGTTGCACTCCTGTGAACTTTTAATCGGGGAGAGGATGTGGCCTAACGGCAAGGGCGTTGGACCTCAATCTGGGTAATCGGGTTTGAGTCTCAGCAACCCCGCTCATCATCCTGTGATTCTGGGCACATCACTTATTTATTCATTTTATTTATTTATTTAAAAGATTTATAAAGCGCACAGCTACCCAACAGGGTTTTCTGGCACTGAAAGCGGATTGGCAGATCTTAAGTTACGAGAGGGTCGAAAAGGCTTGACAAGATTGAGTATGTGCAGGAGGGCCAGGCCCTGCTGAGCTCTAAACATGTAACAGAGGGACTTAAACTCGATACGCTTACTGACCCTAAGCCAGTGAAGTTGATGGAGCAGAGGGGAAGAGGAGGCGTTCCGAGGCAACCTAAAAAGTAGGCGGGCTGCTGCATTCTGAATGAGCTGAAGACGTTGTACAGAAGGCTTGTCCACACCCAGATACAGCACATTACCGTAATCAAGCCTAGAGATCACCAGGGCCTGCAGAACAGTCCTCTGAGAAGCCGGTGGAATTAAGCAAAGAATTTCCTTTAACCACTTGTGGACCACAAAGCAGGCCGAGGTGACTCCTGAGATCTAGGCAGCGAGAGAAAGCTTGCTATCAATATAAAAACCTAGGTTCCTAACCTTGGGAACCGGGGTAGGCAACGGTCCCACAGAGACAGGCCAGTGGCTAGCTCCCCAAAGCTGAGGATTGTTCCCCAGGATGAGAACCTCAGTCTTAAAGCCACTAAGACTCAAGGCATTTCTAGAAATCCACAAAGAGATGTTGTGCAGACCAAGTTTAAGGTAAAGAAGGATCCTGGTGTTGAGCCGGCGATAACGAGAAAATAATCTGCCTATCGTCAGCATATGAAAAGATGGTCAACCCAGATTTTTCTGCAATGTCTGTCAAAAGGCGGAGATAGAAGGTGAAAAGCAGAGGGCTCAGGATTGAAACCTCCAGAACTCCAGATGTTAATGCCACTGGACTAGATTTTGCAGAGTGAGAGAAAACCTGAAAGGAGCGATTCTTTAAAAATGAGAGCAGCCACTGCAAGGCTACCCCTACAATGCCAGAACTTTCAAGGCGATTCACCAGAATAGAATGGGAGGCCGTGTCAAAGGCAGCGCTCAAATCCAGTAGGATGACCCCCACAGTCAAGCTGCTGCCTGAGGTTCTCCTTGACCCCCAACAAAGCTGATTCAGTACTGTGACCAGGACGAAAGCCAGACTGTGATGGATGAAATGGCTTATATTTAGTTACATGTACTGAAAGTTGAGAGCCAATATTTTGGGAAAAATGGAGAGTAGAGATATAGGCCTGTAATTTGACCAGCAAAGGAGATGTAAGCCAGTCTTTTTCAACTTGTGTGCTTCCAATTAAGAGGCAACTGGCCCATATTTAGGAAGGAATTTAGAAGCTTAACAATCACCTCGAGGGTCGGTTCACCCAAGCATCTAAGCTTAGATGGAGGGAGGGGATGAATTGGGAGCCAGACTTGATATTCCCCAGTAGGTTTCCCAAAGAGTTTAAGTCAATAGGGAGCGAGGCCTTAACTTGACGAGCTTCATCGGGTATGAAGTCAGGTGGAGCCGTCATGACCTGATCAGAAGGTTAAGTGGGGGGAAAGATGAAATTGTAATGAGGAGAACAAGCCAACTCAAGCTCACGGTGAATAGACATGAATTTATTATGAAAAAACAGCGCAAGTTCATTACAGTGATGTAGTGGAGCTGGCAAGAACGCACCCGGTGCAGAGAGTTCCGCCACAACTTTAAATAGGGTTTTCTGTGGACATAATTTTAGCCGTGTAGAAGGATGCACGAGCTGAACTGCATAGAGCGTGATACTTTTTCATTGCCTCCAAATAAGTGGCTTTTGGCCTCTGGCGCATAGTGCTTTCTCCATAGTCTCTCCAGAACTTTACATTGTTTTTTCAACTGTAAGAGAGTCGGTAAACCATAGAGCGGGTGGGAAGCAGTCTATGTTGGGATTTAGTGGAGAAAGGAAGATTGGAATCAATGGCCTCAGACAGCCAGTGATCAACAAGTATCTGATCAGCGCCTAATTGAGATGTAAAAGAGGGAGTAGTCTGCCGAGGCAACTCATTAAGCGCCTTCCTATCTAGTTGAGACCAGCTCCACATTTTCTTAGGCAAGGCAAAAGGATGAGGCAAGGGAGCCAGTGAGGAATCAATAAAGAAAGGAATAGATAGGTGATCAGACCAATCTAGCTGAATGGGAGGTGCAGTGGACACAGTAGGGAGACTTAACCTCCTGTGCCTAGAAAAAATGAATGTTTCTTTATGTAATACAACTGGTTCTCATGTAAAGCGCTCTGATACCTTCGGGTCAAGTTTGCGCTATATAAAACCCCCCCTTAAAAACAAGTGAACAATAAAAGATGTACTTAATCTAGCAAATGTTGGCACTGACATTTCATTGGGATTAACAGGACTAGTATAAAATGCAAAAGTAAAAAAACATCATATTTGTCTAAAATAGAAATTAGACATGCTTCAAAATGTTAGATTTATGCATCAAAATGTTAGTTACAGCCTATGATTGCAATATTTGAGGTTTACAACTTTTGGCTATACCCAAAGGTATCAGAGCGCTTTACATGAGCAATAGTTACATTACAGACGGACACTTTCATTTTTGTTAGGCACAGGGTAATTAAGTGATTTGCACAGAATCCCAGAATGTTGAGTGTCCCTGCAGTGACTTGAACCCGCTTCCCCAGCTCCAAGTTCGACCGCCTTACCCGTTAGACAACATTCTCTCCATGTTTGGCATCCAGCAGTCAGAACTAACACAAGTGTAGTGGCAGGAGCTGGACGAAGTAAGTGGCACAGTTTATTTTTATAATGCAGATTATACACATAAGATCGCTCAATGCAACACACTGGCACAAGAGATTGGCACACATCACAAGCTCATGTTTTGACTTTAACCCTCATCACTGGGGTTTAATAGGTGTGTCTGTTTACTTGTATCCAACTTACTGCATGATGGAGTCATGTGGTAACTATTGTCTGCTTGCATGCCATACTTTCTGTGGTAATCTTGGCTTCTCTCTCATACTTTACAGAACCATAATGTATTGTGGATTGTGACAAGGATATTAGAGAGAAGCTTTTGCCTGTTACAAGAGAGGCCCTTATTAATGGGCCTTAAGATGTCTGTCTGTTTACATCATATCTAGTCATTACATGAGAGGCGTTTCACCATTGTTCGCCTGTATGCATGCATTAAAACCTGGGCACCTCCTGACATCCCCTCCACTGTTCTTCACATAACCACGATAGAGACTGGTGCAGTTACAATGACAAAAAAGAACAATTGATGGACGGAATGCTGAACAATGTCAGAACACACACCCCAGTACAGAGATCGTGGCCTAAATCCATAGTTTTTTTGCTCACCACGCCATTCCAGTTTGGACCAGACATATGCAAATCAGTTTTGATCCTGCTCCCCATGGGAACAGTCCAGCCTGAACTGCCAGCCTAGGTAATCCCTGGACCAGAATCAAGCATCGTAGGACCCGGTTTGGGGTATCAACCCTCATCAGCCAGGATAGCTTCACTCCTGTACCATGGTGAGCATGGGACCCACATCTGGGCATAGCCATCTCACTTAGGGGGACAAATGAAAAAAGAAGAATTGATGAAAGGAATGCGGAACAATGTCAAACACTCACCCCCAGTACAGATATCGAGGCCTAAATCCATAATTTATTTGCTCACCTCACCAAGCCATTTCAGTGTGGACCCAGCCATATTCAAATATGTCTTGACCCTGCTTCCCATTGGAACAGTGCAGCCTGAACTGCCAGGGCACGTCCTCCCCAGACCGGTGGCAAGGATATAAGAGAGAAGCCTTTGCCTATCACAATAAGAGCCCTTATTTATGGGCCTTAAGATGTGTGTCTGTTTCCATGACATCTAGTCATTGCAAAAGAGACATTTAACCATTGTTTGCCTGTATGTCTGTTTGCCTGTATTACCTGCTGGGCACTTCCTTGCGCCCTCTCCACTGTTCTTCACATAACCACAATAGAGAGTGTTGCAATTACAAAGACAAAAAGAACAATTGATGGACGGAATGCTGAACAATGTCAAACACTCACCCCCAATACAGAGATCTTGGCATGGGTGTCATTCCAGTTTGGACCCAACCATATGCAAGTCTTGACCCTGCTCGCTATGGGAACAGTCCAGCCTGAACTGCCAGGCCAGGTAATCCCCAGACCAGAAACAAGCATCCTAGGACCAGGTTTTGAGTATGCAATTCAGTCTTGACCCAGATCCCCATGGGACTGGTCCAGTCCAGGGAGGAGCTGACCTGGCAGTTCGGGTTGGACTCTTCCCATGGGGAGCAGGGTCAAGACTTATTTGTAAATGAGTGGTTCCAAAGTGGGGTGGCATGGTGAGCAAAAAAATTATGGATTGAACCCAGATCTGTGACTGATGATGAATGCTTGACAATGTACATCATTCCGTCCATCATCTTTTTGTGATGCTATAGTCGTGCCAAGTGGGAAGGCTATGCCCAGATGTAGGTCCTGTGCTCAGTGTACCACTGGATTCAAGCTAGACTAGCTGATGAGGGGGGTGACCCTTGACTCGGTCACTCCATTCCCGCATGGCCCCCGTGTGCCCGGATTCTGCTGCCACTGCCTGCTTGGCCCTCTTGCTGCCGCCTCTCCTTAGGGCCCCTGCTCTCCAGGCTTGCCCTCACTCTCCAGGCTTGCCCAGGCTTGCCCAGGCTTGCCCTCGCTCTCCAGGCTTGCCCAGGCTTGCCCTCGCTTTCCCCCGCTCCGCTTTCCCACTCTTTCCAACCTCCCTTCTCCTCCCCGCCGCTGCTCTCCTGCGGGCCCGCTCCCTTCTCCTGTCTCCCGCTCCCCATTCGCCGCCTCACTCCCGCCTCCCAGCTGCTCCTCCCTCCCACTTGGCCATAAATGGTGGTGACCGCGCGGCAGTGAGCTGTGACCCTTGACCCGGTCACTCCACTACCACACGGCCCCCGTGTGCCCGGATTCTGCTGCCGCTGCCTGCTTGGCCCTCTTGCTGCTGCCTCTCCTTAGGGCCCCTGCTCTCCAGGCTTGCCCTCGCTCTCCAGGCTTGCCTAGGCTTGCCCTCGCTCTCCAGGCTTGCCCAGGCTTGCCCTCGTTCTCCCCCGCTCTGCTTTCCCGCTCTTTCCAACCCCCCCTCTTCTCCCCGCCGCTGCTCTCCTGCGGCCCGCCCCCTTCTCCTGTCTCCCGCTCCCCATTCGCCGCCCCGCTCCCGCCTCTCAGCTGCTCCTCCCTCCCACTTGGCCAAAATGGCGGGGACCGCGCGGCAGTGAGCTGTGACCCTTGACCAGGTCACTCCACTACCGCACGCCCCCGTGTGCCCGGATTCTGCTGCCACTGCCTGCTTGGCCCTCTTGCTGCCGCCTCTCCTTAGGGCCCCTGCTCTCCAGGCTTGCCCTCGCTCTCCAGGCTTGCCCTCGCTCTCCAGGCTTGCCCTCGCTCTCCCCCGCTCCGCTTTACTGCTCTTTCCAACCCCCCCTCTGCTCCCTGCCGCTGCTCTCCTGCGGCCCACCCCCTTCTCCTGTGTCCCGCTCCCCATTCGCCGCCCCGCTCCCACCTCCCAGCTGCTCCTCCCTCCCACTTGGCCATAAATGGCGGGGACCGCGCTGCAGTGAGCTGTGACCCTTGACCCGGTCACTCCACTACCGCACGGCCCCCGTTGCCCGGATTCTGCTGCCGCTGCCTGCTTGGCCCTCTTGCTGCCGCCTCTCCTTAGGGCCCCTGCTCTCCAGGCTTGCCCTCGCTCTCCAGGCTTGCCCTCGCTCTCCAGGCTTGCCCAGGCTTGCCCTCTCTCTCCCCCGCTCCGCTTTCCTGCTCTTTCCAACCCCCCTCTGCTCCCCGCCGGTGCTCTCCTGCGGCCCCGCCCCCTTCTCCTGTCTCCTGCTCCCCATTCGCTGCCCCGCCCCTGCCTCCCAGCTTCTCCTCCCTCCCACTTCGCCATAAATGGCGGGGACCGCGCGTACGCGCAGCGGGCTGCCGATGGCGCGCCAAAGGCAAGCCCGTCTACGCCTGTCCACGCCTGGACTGCGCCCAGCGCCAGAACCCCTGGACCCCGCCAGAGCCAGCCAACCCGACTGACCTACGACACGGCCACCCTCCACGCACTCAACACCGGCCGACATCCAGCCTGCTACCAAGCCACCCCGAAACGCACCCACGGAGCCTTCATCTTCCACGCCTGCTACTTCATCTGCACTCGGTCCTGCACCGCGCCAGCCAAAACAGCCGCCAACAACAACCACCTCAAGTGCATCCTGCTCAACGCCCGCTCCATCCACAGGCACGCCGTCGAACTATGGGACCTCCTGGACAAAACGGCACCAGACGTCGCCTTCTTCACGGAAACTGGATGAACGCCTCCTCAGCCCCCGACATCGCCATTGCCATCCCGGAGGGCTACAAGATCATCCGGAGGGACCGCGTCAACCAGACTGGAGGAGGCATCGCCATCGCCCACAGAAACACTATCCGCATTACGACCAACACCGACGACACCCTCGCCACCGCAGAGCACCTGCACTTCCAGATTCACACCGACCCCAAGACCACCCTCAGAGGAACCCTCATCTACAGACCCCCGTGACCACGCTCACACTTCAGCGAGGCCATCGCAGAATTCATCAGCCCGCTCGCCCTCGCCTCCTCCGACTACATCCTCCTAGGAGACCTCAACTTCCACCTGGCGAACGACCAGGACAACAACACCACCGCCCTACTAGACAATCTCGCCAACCTTGGATTCAAGCAACTGGTCAACACCCCCACCCATTACGCCGGCCACACACTCGACCCCGTATTCTCCTCCAGCAACCACATCTCCTTCAGCCACACCACTGAGCTCCACTGGACCGACCACAGCTGCGTACAATTCAACTTCAGGAAAACAACGACCCACCACCGCCCTCAACAAACCCCCCGAAGATGCTGGAGCAAGATTTACACCGACCAACTCACCACCTCCTTGAGCCTAAACCCTCCCACCAACACCACGGACCCCAACGAAGGAGCCCGCAACCTTACACAGTGGATCACCGACTGCGCCGACACCCTTGCTCCACTGAAAAACCCTCACAGCAACCTCAACAGCAAGAAAGCCGCGTGGTTCACCAACGATCTCAAAGACTCCAAGAAATCCTGCCGTGACCTCAAGAAAGCCTGGTGCCACAACCAGTCAACAGATAAAACGACAGCCCTCAAGAACGCCACCCGCAAACACCACCAGCTGATCCGCACCACCAAAAGGTCATCCTTCAGAGAACGACTGGACAACAACACCCACAACAGCAAGGAACTCTTCAACGTCGTGAAAGAGCTCTCCAACCCCAACGCCAGCAACGACGACATCACGCCTTCTCAAGACCTCTGCAACTCTCTGGCCACCTTTTTTCACCGTAAGATCGTCGACATACACGACAGCTTCGGCGCTCAGAACTCGTACCCCACCACCGAATCTACACCCCCCACCACCACCCTGTGCACCTGGACTCAGGTCCGCACAGAAGATACCACCCACACGATGAACACCATCCACTCGGGCTCCCCAGCCGATCCCTGCCCATACCACATCTTCAACAAAGCCGACTCCATCATCGCACCCAAACTTCGGGACATCATCAACAACTCCTTCATATCCGCCACCTTCCTGGAGAGCTGGAAGCACGCAGAGATCAGCGCCCTCCTGAAGAAACCCACCGCAGACCCCTCAGACCTCAAGAACCTCCGCCCCATCTCGCTCCTCCCCTTCCCTGCAAAAGTCATCGAGAAAACCGTCAACAAACAGCTGACAGCCTTCCTGGAGACGAGCGGCTCCCTCGACCCATCGCAGTCCGGATTCGGAGCAAACCAGAGCACCGAGACCGCCCTCATCGCGGCCACCGACGACATTCGGACCCTGCTGGACAACGGAGAAACCGCCGCCCTCATCCTGCTCGACCTTTCGGCTGCATTCGACACGGTCTTCCACCGCACCCTGACAACCTGCCTCCGCCACGCCAGGATCCAAGGAAAGGCCCTGGAATGGATCACCTCCTTCCTCTCCGACAGAACCCAAAGAGTCCGTCTCCCGCCCTTACTCGCAGAAACCACCAAGATCATCTGCGGCGTACCTCAAGGCTCCTCGCTCAGCCCCACCCTCTTCAACGTCTACATGAGCCCCCTCGCAGCCATCGCATGCAAGCACAACCTCAACATCATCTCCTACACCGACGATACCCAACTGATCCTCTCCCTCACCAACGACCCCACCTCCGCCTGAACCAGCTTCCAGGACGGAATGAAAGACATTGCACACTGGATGAAGCTCAGCCGCCTGAAACTGAACTCAGACAAGATGGAAGTCCTCATCCTTGGCCCATCCATCTCCGTCTGGGATGACTCCTGGTGGCCCCCTGCTCTGGGCCCCCCACCCAAGCCCACGGACCAAGCACGGAACCTGGGCTTCATCCTTGACTCCTCCCTCACGATGGCCAGGCAACGTTAACGCCGTTACCTCCTCCTGCTTCAACACACGCCGCATGCTCCGTAAGATCTTCTGCTGGATCCCCACTGGAACCAGGAAAACGGTCACCCAGGCCCTCGTCACCAGCCGTCTGGACTACGGGAACGCCCTCTATGCTGGGACCACCGCCAAACTACAGAAAAGACTCCAGCACACCCAGAACGCCTCAGCACGACTCGTCTTGGACTTCCCCGCCACATCTCCGCCCACCTGTTGGACCTGCACTGGCTCCCCGTCAGCAAGAGGATCACATTCAGACTCCTCACCCACGCACACAAGGCTCTCCATGACTTTGGCCCCGAATACTTTTATAACAACATGAAAAGGTGGTTCCCAATATTATAAAGGACCAAACGGTTCCAATACTAAAAAATGCCCACAGAACAGCTAATTATATTCAAATTATTTTATTGTCATAAAAGGATCTATATCAAATGTGCAGAGAACAAAATCTATTATTCATTAAGTGAGGGATACATATAGTTCATGTAGCATCAGCCCAGAGACATAAAAAAAGCAATAAAAAAATTAGACAGACAAAAGAAAGCGCTTTCGTTTTTCTGTCTGATGAGAGTTCATAGTTGATTGAGTTGGTATGGATGTATTGGTTTGTGAATGAGTTAGTGATTGTTAGAATGAGTGAGTGATATAGATGCCAATTTTTTTATAGCTTTTTTTCTTAAAGACAAGGAGTCCCCGTCGGCCAAGGTAAAGTCAGGTTCTCCTGACGGCCCTCTGAAACCGGACCTCTTTAGGAAACTTTTTAACTGCCTCCTATCGGAGGGCACAGAGCTGATAAATAGGTCTCTGGCAGTGGCGGAGATTCCTAAGTCCTGGAAACTTGCCAAAGTTATCCCCCTGCTAAAAACCCAATGCTGGATGCCTCTCAGCCGTGTTATTTTTGTCCAATATCACTGCTCCCATACCCTGCTAAAATGATGGAGTCCTACGTTAATACCACCTTGACCCATTATTTGGAAGCAAATTTGATTCTAGATATGTCACAAAATGGGTTCTGTCCCAGGCATAGAACCAGTTCTGCATTACTTACGGTCACTGGGCTGTTACGATCCACCCTGGTTGAGGGCAGAACCTCGGCTCTGATCCTGTTGGGCCTGAGTGCTGCCTTCGACACGGTTCCCCATAAGATTCTGCTCCATTGGCTTTAGGAGATCGGGGTCAATGGCAATACCCTCGCTTGGTTTGCATCCTTCTTGACCGATCGGTCCTTCCAGTTCTCGGCCCCTTATTTTTCCTCCTGTGTTTACCCTCTATGCTGCGGTGTTCCACAGGGATCTGCCGTGAGCCCCTCTTAATTTAACATTTACATCCACCCTCTGGCCATTATGGCCAAAGCTCGAAACATTGCGCTGGTATCATACGCAGATGATACCATGCTGGTGTTAACCTTCTCAAGTAATTCTAACCAGGATCAGGTGAAATTCCAAGATGACCTTGTGGCCATCGCTGAATGGATGGCAGATAACTGCCTTCAACTGAACTCCTCCAAGTCAGAAGGGCTCCTGGTGGGCTGAGATACCCATCTATGGGGCAATCACCGGTGGCCTACCACCCTTGGTACCTCCCCAACTGAAATCTGTGGTTAAGAACCTGGGAGTTTTGTCGGACGGCACAATTTCCTTTGAGGAGCATGCTAAGAGTGTGGCTGGCACCAGTTTCGGTCATTGAAGCCAATCTTGGGACTCTTTGAAGCACCTATTCGGCAGATGATCGTCCAATCCACTGTGCTGGCACGACTTGATTACTGCAATGGGTTGTTACTTGGCATCAACAAATCAGTGACTAAAAGACGACAGCGGGCACAGGACATGGTTGCATGCACGCTCCTTGTGCTACCTAAGAACTGCCATGCATCAGACCTTTTACGCCGACTCCAATGGCTACCTATCGAGCAGAGAGTCTACTTTAAGACCCTGTGTATGACACACAAGATCTTGTACGGTCTGGCTCCGCATATTCTGAGCTAGCTGTGCTCCTTGTACATCCCGACACGAGCCTTGCACTCTGCGCACATGTATCTGGCCCATGTCCCGCAGGTGCGCAGGTCAAGAGCAGGGGGGCACTCATTTAGGGCATATACTCCAACCCTTTGGAACTCAATACCTCTGGCCGCACGCTGCATGCAAGACCACTGGGCCTTCAGGAAAATGATCACGACGTGGCTTTTTTCCAATCACTAGCTTCCTCGCTTTACCACTCTGCTATATTTAGCACTGGGAAGCCCTGTTGCCGGAGCAGCCATGCACTCTATAAATGCTCCTAACATACCATAACATATGGCTGGGTCCAAACTGGGGTGGTATGGTGAGAAAAAAAGTGATGGAGTTAACCCAGCTCTGTGGCTGGTGGTGAATGTTTGGCAATGTTCAGCATTCCATCCATCATCTTTTTTGTGTTGCAACTACAAAGATATATATATATATATGTATATATATATATATATATTCTTCAATTTGGCTCAAAGTTGTTTGTAATCCCCTGGCGCTCACATCACCGGTGCCGAACTTCCAAGCAGAGCCCTGCTCCAATTGTATTCTCCAAACTCCCTTCAACAAGGGAAACAAGTTCGCACTCACAAAAGGTTTTTAGTCCCAGTTATTCCGTTTTATTTGTCAATGTTTTTCAGCATTCCAAATTACAAAACCAACGCGTTTCGCAACCCACCGGTCGCTTGATCACGGTAAGTTTCACAACAAATGGAGACACCCTCTAAATTTTCAAAAGGTGGCGCCACCCCCATCATGCTGATGACCTCACTTCCTGTGTGCACACAGGAAGTGAGGTCATCAGCATGATGGGGGTGGCGCCACCTTTTGAAAATTTAGAGGGTGTCTCCATTTGTTGTGAAACTTACCGTGATCAAGCGACCGGTGGGTTGCGAAACGCGTTGGTTTTGTAATTTGGAATGCTGAAAAACATTGACAAATAAAACGGAATAACTGGGACTAAAAACCTTTTGTGAGTGCGAACTTGTTTCCCTTGTTGAAGGGAGTTTGGAGAATATATATATATATATATATATATATATATATATATATATATATATATATATATATATATATAACTCCTCAACAGTTTTTCAACACAAAGATTATCAGGCCAGCTGCTTCCTGTATCACACTTTTTTATTGGGTTTTGCACAGTTGATATGTCAACTTAACAGTTACGTGGGGGTAGCACTCTCAAACTTGAGAAATGTCCTCCGGGCTCCTCAAATGTCCTTATATAAAGGTTTCTAACAGTTCATGTAGAATAAGTAGACAAGTTCAACTATTGATGATATTCGATTTTTTAATCTTGTGTTCTTAATGCATCTCGTTGTGTTCACAAGTATACATTCAGTGATAACATTTCAGTTCGTAAATGCACTCAAACTATCCCAATGCATTTCGGCATATAGATCATGCCTTCTTCCGGGGACATGTTCTGTCAACAAAGAAAAAAATATATATATGTACTCAAAGTATTAGATGAGTTCAAAAAATAGTTAAAGTGTGAAACCATGCAAATGAGCGGTGGTTAACGGTTGTGACCTCGTATTTCATTAAAAAAACGGCGTGTATTACGCGTTCAAGGGTGCTTATATAGGGTGAAAGACCCGCGGTTGACTAACGTGCGGTAAAACGGAGTATAAAGTGTTCGAGTGAGATGGTAAATAGATGACTGTTAAAGCGCGTGATAATTGTTTGAACGAGAGAGAGGAGAGGAATGGTGCGCGGCGAAACCTGCAGTGAAATATCAATGCCGTTATGAAAATTACCGTACATGCGAGGTGCTCCGGTGAGGATACCAAGATAATGTGTTACAAGATGCATGCAGCTTACAAAGCTCGAAAAGGAAAAGGTTACTAGAGATAGTACGCGGCTTACCGTAACGTGCAGGATAGGTATTCACCAAGGGTGCTATGGTTCTCGACCGGGTTTGGGCGTGACTAGATCCCGGATGTGTTTAAAGGCAAAAGGTTACGGAGTAACGTGAACCACGTTGTTAAGGTTACTGGGTGTCAATAAAGTGACAACGAAAAAAGACTTCCCGATCTCGGTCGGTGTAGGGAAAAAAGGAACGTTCAATAAAAGAGATATATAACGAAATGTATAAGAAAATATATGTACATGAAAAAGTAAACATGGAAGAATAAACATGGTGTAGTGCATCGCCGTAAATCTGTAAGTGTATACAAAATCGGGAGCATAGGTAAAGGTGGCCACTAGATATGTAACAATAGACTAACAGGGTGTCGTTGGAATTTTAAAGACATAACTAATGTTAACACAATGAGGGATAACCTAAAATCAAACAGCTAATCATATGGTGGATTTGCATTGAATTAAACTAATATAATGAAAAAGGTCTCATCAAATACTGACATAATGAGGTATAATCATGATGTGACTGAGCTAGTCACTAATCGCACAATAAGAGCGGTTGGCTGAAAAAAACAGCGTTTTACAAGTAACATAAGTATTCCACACGATCATTCAGGCCATGTGGTTTCATGCTAGACAATGTGAAAATCCAATGATTTTCCCTCCTCAGTAGTTCAGTATGGTTGTCTTTGCCTTCTTGTTTAGAGACTGTTTCCAACGCACAATATCGTATTTGGCTGATACCGTGACCTGCTTCCAAGAAGTGCTGTGCGACAGATGATTTGGTTTGTTTGGTTCTGATGTTGGACTTATGTTCGTTAAGACGTATTTTTAATTTCCTCTACGTCTGTCCAACATAGATTTTGCCGCAGGGGCATTTCAGCATATAAATGGCATTGGAGGTGTCACAGATCGCTGTTGCTCTAATCTTGATTTTGTTACCCTTCATGGGATGGTCGATAGTAGTTCCCTGAATTACACTGTTACAGTGATTGCAGTTTCTGCATGGAATCGTTCCTTTAAATTCAGTGATGGTGCGGTTGGAAGTTTTTAAGAGTTCTCCTAGATTTTTGGCTCTAGTAAAAGCAAAGATAGGATTGTTGACAAAAATCCTGTTGAAGTCGGGTTCTATCCTGAGGATCTCCCAATGTTTTTTGATGATCTGCTTGAATTTGTTACTGACTGTGGAATATTTAGAAACTACGGTAATTGCATCCCTTTTGGGTGTGGTCATGTTTGCCAGTAACTCATTTCTGGATTTTGTCTCACATCGTTGTTTGGCCTGCTCGAGGATCTGGTCTGGGTACCCTCGGGTTTTGAATCTCTGTATGGTGGTACGAATCTCATTTTCAAATTGATTGACATCGGATGTAATCCTTTTGGCTCTGATCAATTGACTGTATGGCAAATGGTTTTTCAATGGTTGTGGGTGGAAGCTCGAATAATGTAATGTATTATTCCTGTCGGTATTCTTACGGAATAAACTGGTCTTAAATCCTGTGGGGGTGTTGGTGATCTTGACATTGAGAAATGTTATGGATTCTGTTTGAATTTCATGAGTGAATTGAATTCGCTGGTCAATGGTATTGAGTTGTGACAGTTTTTCCTGCAGAACATAACGTGGGCCCTGCCAGATTAAAAAAATTTCGTCTATGAACCTTACAAACATTTTCAGGCGATCGGTCCATTCGGTGTTGTTGAGAATGTGATCTTCTTCAAATCTATGCATGAAAATGTTAGCATAGGCTGGTGCTGCCGAATTGCCCATAGAGGTTCCAGTCATTTGTTGGTACCAATTGTCTTTCCATGTGAAATAACTGTGAAATAGGGTGAATTGTAGTAGTTCCATTAACAAGAGTTTCAAGTCATTATCCAATTGAGTTCTCAACAGACAGTATTCAACTGCTTCGATGCCCATGGTGTGGGGGATAGATGTGTACAGGGATGCTACATCAACTGTGCACAGTACCAGATTGCTACGATCCTCTATTGTCACTTGGCTGAGTTTGTTAAGAAAATCCGTAGTGTCTCTGATGAAAGTGGGTAAAGAGGTGACGATGGGCTGTAAGTATTTATCAAGAAATTTCCCCACTGGATCATGTATGCTGCCACATGTAGATACTATGGGCCTGCACGGTGGTGTCTGAAGATTCTTGTGTATTTTAGGAACCAAAAAGAATTTGGGACTTTTTGGATATTTGGTGGTGAGGTATTTGGTTGTTTTTTCTGTGATAATTTCCTTTTCAAGAGCCGTGCTCAGTATGTTGTCAAGTCTTTCCTTAAACTGAGTAGTAGGATTGTTTTGTAACATCAAGTATGTTTTGGTATCAGAGAGGTGGAGGGATGCCTGGCCTTTGTAATAAGATGTGTTAAGGATAACGATGGCGCCACCTTTATCTGCCTTCACGCAGGTGATCTGATCGTTGTTTGCGATAGATTTGAGAGTGTTAATCTCTTTGATGGTATAATTCTTGTTCTTAGATCTGGAATTGCAGTTAAGTTTAGATAAGTCATTCCTAACGAGAGTCTTAAGTGTCAAGAGTCTTGTGTGAAACAGGTGCTAGGAAATTACTCTTGGGGCGTAGGCCCCTGAGTTGATCTGGCTGAGTATCAATGGATGTTTGTATTACGTTTTGAAAAAAGTGCCTTAAACGGAGTTTCCTCATGAGTTTGTAGAATGAAATTTCCAACTCGAGTCTGTTGGTGTAGGCTGTTGGAATAAATGAGGTTCCTTTTTGTAAGGTTCTTATTTGTGTTTTACTGAAGTGAAAGTCAGAGATGTTGATAACCAAATTGTTGGTTACTTCGCCTTGGGTTTGTCCTTCCTGCTCGTTACTGTTCTCGTTTGCGGAGGTTCTTTAGTTTTTTCTTTTTGCCCTCCTGGGTCTTCGCGTAGATCTTGGCCTGACTCTAAAAAAGGCTCAGTGGATGTTGAAGGAGATTCAGAAGTAGCCGCAGTGTTTTGAAGGTTGGATCTCGGTTTCTGTGGTGGAAACCTGGTTCTTCTCCCTTGTTGGTTGGTTGTATCATCTTCTGAGGATGAGCAGACCCCCCAGGATATAGCGGCATGGATTAGCAAATTTAGCGGCACAAAAATGGAAATTTAGCGGCACAAATATGGAAATTTAGCGGCAATTTAGCGGCATTTTATTTGGCCATTTTTCCTACAACAAACACAGATATCTTGTTTTTTTTAGTTATTTAACAACATGAAGCTATGTATATTTGGTTTATTTACAATGTAGACACTTTGTTTCCCTCGAAAAGCAAAAGACTGCCCGCAAGATCGCAGACATTCACAACAGCTTCAATGCCACGACCGCCCCAACAAACACTGAGACCTTTGCCCTCACGACCACCACCAGCACCAACCGCATACTCTCCTGCACCAACATCAACGACGACGACACCATCACGATCATGAACACCATCCACTCCGGATCTCCGTCAGACCCATGCCCACACCACATCTTCAAGAAAGCCAGCACATCCATCACACCCCATCTCCGGAAAGTCATCAATATCTCCTTCAAGACAGCAACCTTCCTGGAGAGCCGGAAGCACGCCGAGATCAACGCCTTACTCAAGAAACCCAAGGCGGACCCCAAGGACCTCAAGAACTTCCGGCCCATCTCCCTGCTCCCGTTCCCGGTGAAGGTCATCGAGATGATCGCCAACAAACCACTGACCTGCTACCTCGAGGAGAACAGCATCCTGGACCCTTCCCAGTCTGGGTTCCGCAGCAACCACAGCACTGAAACTGCCCTCATCGCCGCCACCGATGACATCAGGACCCTACTAGACAACGGAGAAACAGCTTCGTATCCAGCTCCTGGAATTACTAAAAATGTTTGGTTTCATAAATCTGCTATGCAAAGTTACCATATGAATACCTTTTACCTTTGAAAGGGGTGTTTAATGCAGAAATTGGTGTTTCTTCTTCAACTGTTGGCAGTTTTTCCCAAATTTTATGAGATCACATTTTGCAAGCTTTTACTTGCAAAGCGTGCTCAAGGAACTCCAGCTTCCAGCACCACTGTAACAAGACAGAGATCGTAACACTGGATCCAGTACATGGGTGTGCTGATTAGAGCGTTTCATCATTGCATCTTCAGGATGCAAGTCTGCCCTTCTTGGAGAGGTGGTAATACCCCCACTCATAGAGGTAGCTTTGGGTGCGTAAGGTAACTTTGTGGATGTCAATTGAGGGTGGTTGAGGGTAGCACGCCTTTAGCACCCGTGGCAGCATCTGCTATCACTGGACTCTACTTCCCAACTCCCGCTTCCAGATTCACCTTTACTCCCTTGCGCCATTAATTATTCAAGTCTAATGCCCCTAAATACGGTAAATAAATGTGCAGCCCAGCCCGTTGCCTTTAGCCCGTCCAGCGCACTTATTGAGCAGGCTCAACTGTAGATAACAGTCACGACCCTACGATGAATTAAAAAAATATTATCCTAAAAGAATGATAAATACCTGTTCATGAGTGGCACGCACTCAGAGCAAGCCACCACTGTATGAAGGGCCCCATTACTATAGTAAACTCTCCTTGGCGCTTCCAACCATTCTCAAAATGCCGGGGCATGTGCCCCCCCTGCTCCACCACCCCCAACCCAGAGGTTAGTGTAGGGTAATTCGTACAAAAATCCATCCCCCGTTTTTGCTGTCAAACTACGGTCCACAATGAGAAGACGGGCGCAGGTGCCGTGGAGGTAGTGCACGGCAAATGATGAGTACTGGCAGGACGGGGGACAGTAGTAAAGTAAAAAAAGAAAAGAGAGGCATACAGACTAAAAAAAAAAAATTGTGGTAATAAAGTGGAGCGTCTCCAAATTAACTTCTTTTAAAAAAAAAAAAAAATGTAATTGTTTACACAGAAACAAACCCGATATTTCAGTGGCACACAGGCCTTGGCTTTCTCGGGGTGGGGAGGGCAGGGCGTAAAGCGAAGCCCAGTATCCCCGGCGTGTGAGAGCTCAAGCCCCGCCCTACAGTGGCTGAGTTAGGACAGAAATCTTGCTAAACGCACAGAAATTATTTGGTTTAAGAACAGTCCAAAATTCAATATCCGTCATCATTTAACGCCTTTGTGAGTGTGGTCCGTTTTTAGGCAGCTCTGTTTCTGACACTGTATTCAATTAATCTAATTCTTCTTGGTGTCTGCCCTCCGTGGCACTGGCATCTCGAATGATGCCAACTGCTAACATTGTGATGTATTCCTATAGGTTCTGAATCGATCCCCCTATTCCTGACCCTATTCTGGTTAAACAAACCAACAAGTTAACTAGCAGTCAGCCCATGAGGCAGAAAACCCCCATGATGCAGATACCGTTATCTGACGCAGTCACACTACGGCACAGGAACGTGTTATCTGATTAGGTCATAACGCTTGCGATCTAATTAGACAAGCGATATTCCTCCAGCCCCTGATAAGGCATACGGAGTTCTCATAACAAATCAAACCTATGACAACCTGGGCAAAACCCTGCGGCCATTGTTTTGATTTCACCGAGAACTTCAGCAAAAGAATGTGCTAACGAGCAAGTCGTATGACATCCTTATTGACGTATCTATGTCCATCCTTACGTCAATCTCGGCACCTTAAAGGTATAAATATTACCGATATTGCCCTATGCAAACACACGCGGTGGTGACGAGACGGAGCAGCCATACTTGCCGAAGCCCAGAGCAGAGCAGACCCCGCTGGCGCAGCCCCGCCTTCCTGACGCGCTGAGAACGAGACGCGCTGCTTTCTCCTGCCGAGAAATCCAGCACCGGCGCTTCCGGGTAGCCCTCGCAGGCAGCCTGGAATATCGAGACCAGAGAGAGAGATACCATCCCTCATTCATCCTTAATTCCAGGTACAGAACTGAATAACCCCTCGCAGAGAATTCTTTAGTTATTCACTTGGCAAAAACAAACTTAACTTAAACTGTAACTTTCTATTCCCGCCCACGTATTAGGCTTAGGTCAGGTACACGGGGTAGGCGTATTTAGAAACACCAGTTGGGTACGTTTAGTCAAATGTATATGTGTATATAATATATTTTATTCATTTTAAAACATCTTATGGCTTAGAAACCATATCAATGTTTTTACAGTATTATTTTATACTTCTGCTTTTAATGTATGCACTTTACTTAACTATAAGTATTGCAATAATATCGATCCATTTCTCTTGTATGAGAAAAGAGACTGATCAATAAATAACACCTTTTTATTGAACACGCCCGTCTCTTCCTTTTCTCTACATTCTGATGAGACTAAGAATGCACGTACTGACTGAGTAAAATAAATTGCCTTTTGTTCACACGACTCTCGAGATACACTCTTGGTTAGGGGAGAGCAAAGTTGTCATGTTCTATGGTTGTCAGAAACTAAATCCCTTCTTGTCTAATCAGGGAAGTTAATTCCTTCCTGAACATTCGAGAAAGTTTCTAGTGAACTCTGAGCTAGCTGGCAAACCCAAAACTTTAAGTCTAATATCGTCAGTAGTAGACCTAGTTAACGTCTGGTCTAGGCCTTTACTATTGAAGGTATTATTCCAATGCGCAGAGCCTATTGGGATAATAGGAACTACACTACATGGCGCCCAACGCGTTTGGAAAGGGCGATAAAACTAACGTAAGACATTTAAAGTAACTCAGTCGTGCTTTCTCACTCAGACCCCTTTCTCCCAAAATACTCCAAAGACGTCTGGAGTGGGTAAAAGGTTATATCCGCCAGACCTCGCAGGAGGGAACTCCTATGTATGGTTCTTGGTATAGTCAACGTTGAAGGATACACTGTTCCAAAATATTGTGCATCTAATCTTTGTTTCCATTAGAAACCTGATCTGCAAACAAACAAAATAACCATCCTGTCGGTAAAATGGTAGACAGTGATGAAGAAAGAGAGGCAGTTAGATTAGCAACTGAACTCGCAGCAGCTGATGCTACCATGCAGGAAGCAGACCAGGATATAATACTCATCCCGGTCATTAAAAGGAAATCTATAACCATAAAACTTATAGAAAATGGACTGACACCTAGAGGTGGTACAGTCATATTCGTAATTGAGGCACACGAATATCGGCAGACAGAGGTATACTATTCATGGATACATTTTCCAGCAGCAAATCCTGTAACAAAGTACTTCCACTATTACAAAATAGAGGAACCTCCTGAAACGTACACTCCTTTCGAGGAGGTGGAAGTACCACTCAAATTTCAAGAGCATTTGCTCTTATTTGATGGCGCCCTAAAAAATAATAATCACATCACCAGGCTCGGTCCTTTAGGTAGACCAGGAGCAACGTGGCCGGTCCTAGCCGGATACACACCACATCCAGACATCGACGGGATGTCTGCAGCTAACCTGTTAACACAGCTAAAACAATTAATAAAAATACATAGACAATTAGTCCAGTATGTGATGCGGACTTCAACAATTCAGCCAGCGATTAAACTCCCACAGCTGACCCCTCACCAGGGGAACACAAATAAAATTACACCACAGAACATCCAGTCCTGTCTAGGTAAAGTACCGGCTAAACGGGAACAAATACCATTCTGGCTAGCGCAGAAAATCACCCAAATAGAGGCGGTGTTTCCAGACACCACCCCGCTAGAAAAGCACAGGATTCTGACTATCTGTCTTCCAATGGGAATCGCACCACACATTGAGGACTGTGACACTTGGGGTACAGTCTTTGCTTCCGTCTACACAAAAACGCACGGTGTTCCATCCATTTCGGTAATACCAGTTGTGCTAAAACAAATTCAAGACGAATACGGTCCAGAACCCGCTTTAACTCTTGGTATGAAATTACTAAAAGACTTCAAGCAGGTCTCGGCTATATTATTAGCCAACATAAAGGGAGAAGCAGCAAACGTGGCGATCCGCCAGAGGTTAAAGGAAACAGATATAGCAGACCAACCAGCTGAAATTGCCAGAATCATAGAAAAATCCTATGAGGAACTAGGTAGAGATAGTTTAGGTGGAATACCAGTAAAACCACAACTAATTGAAAGTCCTGAAAAAATATTTTTTAATAATAATTCAACATCACAGAAAAAGAGCTGGGATGGAAACAAACAATCCAATCCCAAAGAAAAGAAATTCCAGTCCAGAGGAAGGTCTCCTAGGCGAAGAGAGAAATCTCCGAACCAAAGACACAGGTCACCCCAGAGTGACCCCTCTGGGAAAAGATATAACCTTAGAAATAGGGATAATATAAAAAAGCCTGATAGATATCAAGACATTGATACACGTCCCTCTCAATCTTTTCAGACTTCCTCGCAGAAATCGGAAAGAAGAGGACGATCAGAACAAAGAGAAGAGCACGCCAAGTCCAAAGACAAGGAACCTGCTCAGCTAAAAAAGAAATTACTATTTCCAAAGAAGAAGGTAGCCAGCATTAAAATAGTTAACAATACCGAGAATTCTGAGGACACAACTGAAAAACGGGGAATGGGCTCAGACAATGCTAGACAGCGCAGCAGAAGTGAGCATAGCTCGCAAAGTCCTTATGAATCATCTGGAGACAGTGGACACGAATGAATATCTTCAAGTGGAAACTGCAGACACCAGAGTTAGCAAACCTCACAAAATATACGAAATAACATTACGTATAGAGGGAGATAAGACTAGAAAAATAAGGGGACTATTTTGGGATAATCTCTCCAAGGGCTATGATATCCTTCTAGCTGAAAGACTGGCCACCAGAGTTTGTCAGGGATTGCCCTCATGGCGAAGAAGTAATTATGCCTGCCTTCTCAAATCATATCCCAATTCATAAAAAATACACACTTGCTAGAAAGTGGGCAGTGGCTCTAGCTCCTGCTTTATATAAAAATCACGTAGGATGGGATGAGGACTCTCCTCCTCACAAAATCCAATTAAAATCACAACCTACTGCACAAAGGCAGTACCCAATTAAGCAAGAAGCTAAAAAACAGGTAAAAGAAATACTAGATCAGCTAGAATACCAGGGGGTGATTGAAACTTGCACCTCACAAATGAACAACCCTTTGTTTCCGGTCTCCAAACCAGACAATTCATATCGTCTAGTTTTGGATTACCGACACCTTAACACATGTTGCAAAACTTTTGCAGTGCAAAATTCGCATAGTGCTGCACTAATGAATAACATGGTGCGCAAAAAATACAAAACAACATTAGACATCTCTAATGGATTCTTTTGTCAAAACATAGCACCAGAGAGCAGATATTTGTCTGCGTTCTCAATAAATGGCACTCAAAAACAATTCTGTCGGTTAGCCCAGGGGTACAAGAACAGCCCGGGAGTATTCTCAGCGAGAGTAACAGAATTACTACAATTATATGATGATGAGGCATTATCTTATGTCGACGACATTTACTTAACAGATGATGACTTGGAGACTCACTTGAAGAGAGTGAACACCATAATACTTGGGTTCGCAGCAGAGGGTTACAAATTCAACTTTAAAAAATCCAGAATTGCCCATCTGACAGTCCTGTTCTTAGGATATGAATTATCAAGTGAAGGCAAAAGCCTGGCTGACAATTTCCTAGAGAAATGTGCCGTAATCCAAGCACCTAGAACACTAAAAAACCTACAGTCGATTCTAGGCTTCCTAAATTTCGGAAGAACATACATTGCAAATTACGCAGAAAGGGTTAAACCCCTTTATGATCTGATAAAACCAGATTTTAAAAGATCCAATTGGACTCAAATACACACAGAAATTCTGAGATCCTTACAAACAGACATGCTAATTAAAACAAAATTAGAAACACGTGATAACACACGCAATCTTGTGATTCGAGTCATCCCAGGGAGATGCGGATTCACATACCTGACCTCTAATGAGGGAGAAAAGGTACCAATTGCATTCAAATCACACTTGTACACAGAAGCTGAACAGAAATTCAGCAACAAAGAAAAAATTGTTCATGCAGTTCAAACCGCAATAGCTAGAGAAAAAGATCAAGCTGACGGTAGACATATCACAGTCAGAACAGCAGAATCAGCCTTTGAGGCACTAACAACACCGTGTAATTTACCAACAACAACATTGAATCCGGAATGGATACAATGGGTGAATTCAATCACAACGGACAAAGTATACTACTACTTTGATCCAGAACTAGAAGAATTAAAAAATCTAGAATATGAAAAAACATACCCTCTGCCAATCGACATTCTGCCTTTACGACATTACGCCTGTGTAATTTATACAGACGGACATGCTCAACCCCCCGTTTGGGGAGAACAGGCATACAACCCCACATGTGGGATTACAAAAGAAGTGTGGCGCGGAGGTAAACTAAAACCTCTATTAACAAAAACACACTCAGTAGAAACTAATTCAGAACAACAAACTGAAATACTAGCATTGAAAATGGCGCTAGATAATGCGGATCGCGAATTCCCGACACTTATAGTGTCAGATTCATATTACTGCGTCAAATCATATAATAAGGATTTGCAGACATGGATTCAGAACGGTTACAAAGATGACACAGATGCACCAATAAAGCAGAAACTGCTCTGGGAACAAATAGCTCTTTTACAAAAAGAGCTACCAAAGACTCACGTGACACACTCACTGAGTCATCAGCGTGATGGCGTTCACGTTGCAGGGAATTCATTGGCTGACACAGCCGCAGCGGCAGCCACTAAATCGGCTCCCGTAGTTCGAAAAAAGCGTACATTAAAATACATTGACGGTGAAAAAGTGCTGGCTGTGAAAACGTCATCAAAAGGCGACTGCTCAGCGCTACCGATCAACTATCCACTCAATTATACATACATAATCGATGCAAACTCCGTCCCTTTTGCTCGAATCCCTGGAGTGGGGGATAGAGTGATTCCAAACATGGACAGGAGAAACTTGTTAATCGCAGACGCACATATGGGCGAGGGTCTCAGACACCTCAAACTAAAAGATTCTCTGGAAGAATTACAATCACGGTACTGGTGGCCAGGCATGAGCCTGCGTCACACCATGTTTGTAAAAAACTGCCCAAACTGCAACAGAGATCGCAGTGGGGAGAGAAACAGTTTAATACCTCGTCGTTTTACTCCAGAAAAAATCAAGAGTAAAAAGGAAGGCTTGCGATTAACATATACAGGCTAGTTTCCACTTATAATGTAGATCACCAGCACTCGGCTGACGTCTGGACTGTTATACAAAGATTTGCGAGTCTAAATGGCATATACGCTAAGAGCATGCTACGTTTGACCATTGTTTTCACTCTAGCCCTCCAGCCTGATGGGAAACATGGCCAAATGAGCATAGCACAGCGGGAATCTTCTCACTTCCTTCCTGAGGGATACGGGATGGTGTAAAGAAAAAACCAAGGCATAAAGCAATCTATAACGGAAAGGATATTAGGTTCGGGAGCTGGGTGGGTCAAACATCTAATAAGTGTCCAACGTAGTCTAAATAACTTGCCAAGAAATTCTCTGAAGGGATTCAGTGCGTACGAATTATTATTTGGAACTAGGATGTTGATCTCTGACATTGATAGTCAGACTTCAGTGGTGAAAGAAAAAAGCTTTGATATCAAAGACCGTTTGGCTATTTTGCAGGACTTAAACAAAACAAGAAAAGACCTGAGCAACATAAAGTTTAAACAACAGCCAACAACCACTGAAGAACCACCACCTGTCCCAGCAAGACCTGTCTGGATTCCAAAAGTCGGGGATCTAGTCAGGGAAAAGATCGCGGTAAAGAAGGAATTTGGGCCTTCTTACAGAAAAGCAGTTCCTGTCTTGTCTATCAACGGGACAAGATCAGTTGTACTACCGCCACTTGCTGGTAAAAAGGAGAACCGAGTTGTATCCATCGACCTGGTAAAACCACAATCATGTGGCCGATAACAAACAGTAGGCCAAGTGGACTCCCAATAAGTAGCCGAACACCAAGGTTTGCTACCAGTACAGAGGTCCTAACGAAGAGGCTCATCACATTCGAAACGCCTACAGAAGAACAACAAGGACTATGCAACAATGCAATAGAACTCAGACCTCTGAAAACCCAAATAAAAACTTTTAGCAGAGACACACCAATCTACAATGAAGTACCAAGTGCAAATGCAAGAAACAGTGATCCTGAACCAATTGGAACAATTGACAGAACTGCATCCGGCTACTTCATAAACTTCGATGATTCCTCTGAAGGCTTCAGTGAATCAAAGACACAGACATCATCAAAAACCTTTAAAGATAAAGCTAAAGAACTTTTGAAACAACTGAAAGAAACATATCTGATTTCTCCATGGATCGAATTTTGGGTGGGTTTTGGTGCATTTATCCTCATACTTTGGCTCATCATGGTACTTACTTTGGGACGCTTCATTGAGGGAAAATATGCTAAAATGGACACAGCAAGTCAGAAAATCAACTTGATCCTCAAACCACACACATCGTCACACGTCGAGAAAAGAGAACTTTCTTCAGTCAACTTCACAGCCAATCCGATACCGGGTGGGGTAGCCTGGGACAACACTGACAATGAAATTTATGGTCCGGTCGAAATCCTGAAATATCCACACCAAATTAAGATCTCATTGAGTGACTTTGCAAAACCAAGCTCATTTGCTGATGATTGGGACTTCGAAAGCATTAATAATATGATGTCTGACTTAGTAATGTCTGCTAAATTTACCAAACATGATTATTTGCAGGGTTCTACAAATTATGATAGTATGTACTGTTATAACCACTATGGTAATCATTTTTTACATAGATCTGCACAACCTAGAAATGTTTTAAATTATAATCAATGGGAACATTGTGCAACCCCTCCAAAAGGAAGCTAAAGAACCTTTTATGACAAATATTCATATTTTTCAGGTTTTAACACAAGTAATACTGAAACATTTTATTTCAAATTGTCAAATAAGACAGGGACAAAGACCATGATAACAAACACAAAATTGATATATTCGGACTCATTCTTTGAACAAATTAATACTTTTGGTTTTGATTATTGGGACAAAAATGTTGAATTGAAAAGTGTTTGGGGCACAGAAGAATGGCAAGTACAGGGTATAGAATCTTTGTTTAGAGCCTGCATGATCCCAGAACAAATTATATTTTTAAATGACACTGTCCAACAAACTACCTGTCTTGGCCTAGCCAAAATTAAAGACTTAAATAAACCGTCTATTCCAAAACCAACAATGTACAGCAATAGCTCTATAGATGAAGAGATAGACGTAAATGATGTATTAAACCAAAACAGAACACATCCAGATTGGAAACAGTGGTTGATCTGGCCCACAGATACTAATAACTGTCAAGACAGATTCCTGAACAAAACACAGGGGTTCAAAATGACCAGGCCAGACCCTAGATATCCTCAAAGACATCACCCAGGGATAATAACCACCTACAGTGTGGGCAAATTATGCCTTCAGTGGCTACAAACTTCCACACTGACAGAAATTAAGCAACACCTAACTTTACTTACTGATGGTGCTGACTTGCGTGATTTCACTATGGGACCGCGCAAACAGCGTCAAAAACGTTTCATAGCAGCCTCTGTATATGCAGCATACAATGAGGCCTGGAAGGTTACTCAAATTGAAACAGCAGAGAGAATACGGGAAATTGACCGTATTAATTTGGAAAAATCACTTTCTGTAGTGGACAATGGGTTAATGACTCTGTCCTCCAGAATTTTTTCTTTGGACAGCATTGTGTCTTCAGCAATCGACATATTATCGCAAGACTTACTGTTATTACAACACGGTCAGTCTCAATTGCGTTCTATTGTACAGCTTGGCTGGACGTTACAAAATCTACGTTCAGGCTATGTGCCTTGGCGTTTAATCAACACAAAGTCACTATTCCAAATCTTTAACCTTACTGATAGACAAATCAGTATGGCACAAAAGGGTGCTGATTATACAATCTTGAGCATTGAAAAACTCGAAAGATTACCAGTGACAATGTCAGAACGACCTGTCAGTGAATGGATAATACATGGGATAATAAATATTCCAATCTCAACCTTCAGGTTTCAATACTGCCAAAAATATATACAGGCTGGCATGTACGAGAAATTGGGAAAGGGGTACATCAAAACAACATGGAACCTGCCCTATTCACATACATGTGTCAGTAATAAAGGACAGAAAGTGTTTCTTAGTGGCAATAATTGTGCGATGTCACTAAGCGGCACGCTTCTGTGTAACGGAATTAGTTTGCATGGAGCCTGTGAAGGGAATTCATACAACCTTTCATGTCACCAGCAAGGCGCACCTGCAACAGAGATAGAACCATTCTTTCAAAGACTCTATAATGGGAGTTACATTCTAATTGTAGATCGCAGATGTTGTAGTCTTATGCCCGGGACACCTTATCTCGTAACTACGACTGCGAAGGTCAAGTGCTGTGGACGCTCATTGTTCCCCAGCTCCTTTCCAGACAGGGAGGCAAGGGCATGGCCCAATTTGAAAATTACTTCTATTCGAATAGATACTTTAAGCAGAATGAAAACAGTGCTTCTTCAGACGCCTACAAGGCTCACGTCATCAAAAGAAACGTATGATCTACAAGTCGCAAGGACGACTGCAGAGATACATTCATTGTTATCAACTAATTCCCCCATACATTTCGCAGAAATCCTGAATGAAATCTTAAATATTTCTGATACCAATGGGGTCTCAAAGGTATTTAAGACAGTATTTTCGATGGCATTAACACCATTCAAAGCCATACTGGGTATTTTTCCAGATTTCGTCCATTCGATTTTTGGCGGACTTCCCCTGATCTTGGGACTAATTGCAGGAATCCTATTCTTAGTCCTTATTTTTCGTTATGGCAACCCATGTCACAGACAAAACTCTTGCGACAAGGGAAGAAACAATCCTAGCCATTGGATACCGGGACCGGATATCAAAAATCCTGGGACTCTCCCGGCTTAGAGACCTGAACATGACTTGGTTTCTATCATTTCGACCAATGTGGCAAAGATGTGTTTTACCTGTATTAAGGTGTCTGCTATGCGGAGAAGAATGCGTGTTAGACACCTGTCTAATGCTACAATCGGATGCACCAATGGATGCAGAAACATTGTTGAGCCCGATCAAGGTTCACGCTTTGTGCTGCCCTCAAAGGCTACCAATCCTGATGACGGCATTCGTGGAAGCTTCACCACTACGATTGATGGGTAGTGAAATTCAAGATGAAAGCAGCATCGAGCAGGTACGACCTTCTGTCAGCAATGCGAATCAGAATGTCAATGGAGAAAATCATGCGCACGAATGCATGGTTACACCTTTTTCCGAGTTAGTGGAACTTTCCCAGGAAGCTGTTGACAGCTTTTTCGAAAGCCTAAATGATATGATGTTCTCACCAGAGCAGAAATAGAGACTTTTGAGCAAGCTCGCACACGGCGTTCCCTGAATTCGGCCTTCAACTTTAAAAATAAAGTCACATGAACAATTTTACCTCCAGTTCACGGACAGCAATTTTTCAGCAGCCCCAAAATATTTTTGCATATTTTTCGGGACACTATCTTCTGCTTAAAGTAAGAACTATTCTTAGAGAACTAAGGTTTCTAAAATTTAGATAGCTTATAGACATTAGCTGCCCGCTGGTATGTTCATAAATATTTTATTCTGTGATGGAATGGTCTCGAACTTTTTTTCTGTATTAAGAGCCATTTCATGTGTAAATTCTCATATACCAAATAGCAATAATGTATACAAATGCGTGATTACTTTGGCATTATTCTACAGCTTGAGTGCATACAATACATATGATTGCAATTCTTCCGTATATTTGAAAAATTTCAAAATGCATTTATGTATTTTGGGGTGGTAAGGTATACACTATACTCTATAGTATGTTTTACTATGCATAGATTAGTAAATATGTCCATAGTTAGCGTGGAGTGGGTGTGATGTATTCCTATAGGTTCTGAATCGATCCCCCTATTCCTGACCCTATTCTGGTTAAACAAACCAACAAGTTAACTAGCAGTCAGCCCATGAGGCAGAAAACTCCCATGATGCAGATACCGTTATCTGACGCAGTCACACTACGGCACAGGAACGTGTTATCTGATTAGGTCATAACGCTTGCGATCTAATTAGACAAGCGATATTCCTCCAGCCCCTGATAAGGCATACGGAGTTCTCATAACAAATCAAACCTATGACAACCTGGGCAAAACCCTGCGGCCATTGTTTTGATTTCACCGAGAACTTCAGCAAAAGAATGTGCTAACGAGCAAGTCGTATGACATCCTTATTGACGTATCTATGTCCATCCTTACGTCAATCTCGGCACCTTAAAGGTATAAATATTACCGATATTGCCCTATGCAAACACACGCGGTGGTGAAGAGACGGAGCAGCCATACTTGCCGAAGCCCAGAGCAGAGCAGACCCCGCTGGCGCAGCCCCGCCTTCCTGACGCGCTGAGAACGAGACGCGCTGCTTTCTCCTGCCGAGAAATCCAGCACCGGCGCTTCCGGGTAGCCCTCGCAGGCAGCCTGGAATATCGAGACCAGAGAGAGAGATACCATCCCTCATTCATCCTTAATTCCAGGTACAGAACTGAATAACCCCTCGCAGAGAATTCTTTAGTTATTCACTTGGCAAAAACAAACTTAACTTAAACTGTAACTTTCTATTCCCGCCCACGTATTAGGCTTAGGTCAGGTACACGGGGTAGGCGTATTTAGAAACACCAGTTGAGTACGTTTAGTCAAATGTATATGTGTATATAATATATTTTATTCATTTTAAAACATCTTATGGCTTAGAAACCATATCAATGTTTTTACAGTATTATTTTATACTTCTGCTTTTAATGTATGCACTTTACTTAACTATAAGTATTGCAATAATATCGATCCATTTCTCTTGTATGAGAAAAGAGACTGATCAATAAATAACACCTTTTTATTGAACACGCCCGTCTCTTCCTTTTCTCTACATTCTGATGAGACTAAGAATGCACGTACTGACTGAGTAAAATAAATTGCCTTTTGTTCACACGACTCTCGAGATACACTCTTGGTTAGGGGAGAGCAAAGTTGTCATGTTCTATGGTTGTCAGAAACTAAATCCCTTCTTGTCTAATCAGGGAAGTTAATTCCTTCCTGAACATTCGAGAAAGTTTCTAGTGAACTCTGAGCTAGCTGGCAAACCCAAAACTTTAAGTCTAATATCGTCAGTAGTAGACCTAGTTAACGTCTGGTCTAGGCCTTTACTATTGAAGGTATTATTCCAATGCGCAGAGCCTATTGGGATAATAGGAACTACACTACAACATATTATAATATATCCAATTTTGCGAGCAACCCTTCCATGCAGCTCGTTCGTGCTTTACAGCGCTCTGGCACCCAGGCCAGGGTACGGACGCTGCTCTGACAATTCCCTAAGTAGAAAAATAAAGTACATTAACAAATGTGTCAGCAGGGAAAGTTTGACGATTCCTTGATGCTTTCTGTCTTGGTTGCGCCTGTTCTCTGCGGCTTCCGCCCTCTGCCCGCGAGGCCCGGAGAGAGATATGCCTTCAGGGTGGAATGTTCTCCAAGGAATATCTCCTCTCTCCAGCACTGGGCCGGCCGCCGCAACTTCTCTGGCCCCAGACCCCGATGCAGGGACCCGCGGGTGGCATGAAAGCCAGCTCCCGCACACAGAGTCGGCTGGGTGAGGTCCGGCGGTCTCGCTCGGTATGCTGCATGGTCACTCTGAGGCACCAACGAATCAGGGCAAGACTACTAACAGTGTGACTGAGCGAGCAGCACGCAACTCTTTAGCTGCCTAACCTCGGAGTTAAACCCATTAGACCCCCAGGATATAGCGCCTTTTGTAAAAATGCCGCGATTTCTACTAAAGTGCCGATTTCGCGGGCACTTTGGTAAAAATCGCGGCATTTTTAAAAAAGTGCCGTTTTCGCGGCAAATCGCGAAATCGCGATATCCTGGAGGGTCTGGATGAGGTATCAGTGTTAACCGTATAAGGTTTGTTCTGTCGCCGTTTGGCGTAAATATCAGCCCATGTATATACCTCTCTCTTAACAGTTACACCACATGTGAATATGATGAATTCCTGAACTTTTAACTGCATTATTTAAATATATTGGAGGTATTTAAACTGTTAATATAGCTAGATCAATTTTGTACTGACAATGAGATGACAATAGGTGAAAACAGACCGTTTATATATAGAATGTTTAGCGGGGCTATTTGAAACAGTATTAAATATAATGGATTAAAACTTTGAATTAATCAGTCATATTATGGCGATATTAGCAACCATTTATTGGGATAATCCATTTAGGACAATAGCATGTATAGTTATTGTTCAACTTTTACAGCCATATGGAAGTATTTTCACATATTTATATATTTAGATTGATATGTGTCTATATATATTTTTGTACTCCATGATTAATTGGGTCTGTATACCTATGCATTTAAGCATCAAAGTTTGTAAACAATAGTAAAGATGTTCAATATATGGCAGATTGTTACTCAGGAATCAATGTATATATTGCACTTGCACATTAAATGTTGTTAAAAAATACTGTTATGTACTGTCACTTTAAGTCACATGGTATATATATATGAAAAAAATTCAAGAATATTTAAACCAACTGTGCAACCATGAGCGCGTCATGTGATCAAGTCCCCTTGGAGGGACGAAACGCGTCATGGCTGCTGCTGCACATCCTATGGATAATAAATAACATTGAAGCCAACCAGCCATTGTGGTCTGCACTCTTTCTTCCTCGCGAAAGGAGAATTGGTTAAGAGTTACTGGTGATATATATATATATATATATATATGCACTGTCTCTTACAATACAAATTGTAACTATTTGAATAATCTAAGGCACCTCTACAGAACAGAAGTATAAGAAACAATGGATATCCCTCATTATCAGTGGTAATGTATGCTTTTATTTTTAACAATGATCACGCCCAGAGTACTAGGCACCTTAATCCAGGTGGTGGTCATACATAAAGAAGAGAATAAAATAATCCCTGGGGGGTTAAGGGGGAGAGGGATGGAAAAGACAACTGTACTCACCTCCGCCTGCCGAGGTGACTAGCGTACACCACGCAACCTGTCAGATTTGTAGTCGCTCACCCTCAGCCCCTCCCAGCAAGAGAAGTTATGGAATTATCTATGGACACATCACTTAAGGGCCCAAGGTCCTTTCACTGCAATACTAGTGTTATATATCCAGCTTCAGATTATGCCTCAGCAGACAGCAAAAAAATATCAGTCACTCCTTACTCGTAGTATGGCTTGCACATTCCTAGGCACATGGGGTCAGGTCTTTTGGCTCAACAATGCTTTTGTTTCTCAGTGCAGCAGTCGGGCACGCCTTTGTTCCTCTTGGTTCCCTCGTATTTATAGCAGGGGCTGTACCTAGGGTCAGGTGGCCGACTAGCAGCCCTCTATCAACCTGGCATCTTCAATCTCTGTATGTTATAATGGGCTTGCATCAGTCACCGACCAGAGTCATTAGGAGACACGACAGCACTGCGCAGGTATGCGTATAAAAAGTAGTCAGTGGCCAAAGAAGCTCTCAGCAGCACCTCTGGCATGTCAAGTAGGCCTGTGGTCTAGCAGGTCATGGGCCTCAGCGTTTGTGTGCCTCCATCTTGCCGCCCGGGAGGGCCACTCCTCACAGAAGGGTCTTGCAGCCACTGCCGCAGCACCAGGCTCTCCTTCGGCACCCGCCGTCTCTAGGCAGGCTTCCCAAGCAGACATCACGCCGCTTTTCACCCCATATGATGTGGGTCCTGGGCAGCACCTTGTGTTCTCTGCTTGTGTTTCCCTGCGCGCTCGTGTTGCGGCGGGGCTACCGGATGTTTACGTCCGCCTCCAAGTTCGACCATCTTAGCAGCCCTCGATCACTTGTGGAGCTGATGGAGCTAGCAACGGTTTTACAGAGAGGTCCTGTTTCTTTCCATGCAGTCGGTCGGACGCCGGTGCCCCGGGGCTTGGGACGTGTCTCCGCTCTGCTCGACTGTCCTTCTCTCACTCCCCTTGGGATCAGCTCCACACTCATCACTGCCGCCTGACTTCCTCAGCGGCGCCGCATGGAGAATTCCATTGCCACACTTCCGATGCTCTCAGGTTGGCCGCCGATGAATCAGACTGAGTACAAGATTTTTTCCCCCCTTCCCCCCCAAGCCCTCTCTACTGCCTCCGGACTTCGCCACTGATGCGTTTACCACTGCCATCCCTCCTGGTTTGCCTCCCTCTAATGCATGGATCAACATGGAGATTTTATCCGGAGGTATGAAGAAACTATTCCTCTGGACTTTTGAGCGACATTGCCCCCCACCATTTTAGGTCCACCTCCAATGGTCACTCCGGTCGAGCTCTGCCATCTTGTGACTTGGTCCCTACTGCCAGTCCCACTGACCCCCTCACAAACTGTTATTGGTGTTCTTCTCTCCTCCACATGGATACTCACATTGTTTTAAAATTGTTATTGATACCTCTGTGTCCCCCATTCTCTCATGTTATGTCCCCCCCGATTATTTGCATGTCTTAATGTTCTAATACTATGGTTTGTATTGTACTGCACTACTTCTTTCCTTTACTCTCTCCGTTAATTTTGTCTCTTACCATTACCCTTGCTTGCACACCGACTCCTCCGGGTTTTTGCCAGCTCCGTTGACTGTTCCCTGTTGAGCCTGCTTATACCTGCCTGCCCTTTCTATGGCAGCTGAATCTCTCCCCACAGGTCCATATCCTCTCTTTCCCTCCGCATTCATTTTTCCCAATGTGTCCACGTCTTTCCTTCTCTGCCCACGCTCTTTTTCTGCTAGCCCCTTTATTTTAGACCTTGTTGGTGAACGGTTTTTGATCTATTTCCCCTCTTCCTTCAAAGTTTGCTGCTCTAGTGATATAGGCGCCTTATGGCCTCCTTTAATTGTGCCCCTTGCCAAAGCACTCCCTCTCCCCTTGTTGGGGAGGGATCCAGCATTCTTGCCCCAGAGTCTCCGATTCCCCTCTGAGAGAGTCCACCGTGCTTGGGATTCACATAAAATTGGAAAAGGCCTTAATTGGCCTCCTTTAAATGTACCCCTTGCCAAAGTACTCCTTCTCCCCTTGTTGGGGAGGGATCCTGCATTTCTGCCCTGGAGTCTCAGGTAGCCCTCTGAGAGAGTCCACAGTGTTAAGGGAATCTCACATAATTGGAGGTTTAGGAATGTTTCCATTATCGCTGGGAACCCATTCACCTTGCATCGTGATAGGCCCCCTCCCTGTAATTTTTGACGTTCCATCTAGGGTGTTATTTTTATCCTTTGTTGTACTTCAGTTGACCGAGCAACCTCTGGCCGATGGAGTTACCCTATGTAGCTTTTGAGGAGCTTGGCTCTGGTCACCCTCCTGGACCGTCTCCTACCCATCCATTCTTTTGACTCTGTTTCTTCTCTAGTCGCCCTTGCGTTTCCCAACCCCTCTCTCTCTCCTCTTTCCTCCCTCACTCCTCACTTCCCCTAATTTCTCTGTCCCCTGCCTCCATTTCCTCTTCCCACACCTAACCCATGCATTTAAATAACTCCTATTTCTCCTTCATTTTTGTTCCTGAAACTGTTGTAATTATGTAACTACGTTCTTGAAGCAACTGTACCTCGTTATGTATAGCCCTCTGAAACCTCCTGGTCTGCCAGCGCTATATAAAACTTTTCTCTCCGCTCTACTCTTCTCCACTTTCCTGCTACTGACCTTTGCCCTCACCTATCCTGGCCTTAGTCCCCACCCTTTTTATCTGTGAATTTTCCCTCATCAATTGAGATCTAGCCATTTTGTCTGATGCCCGATGCAGCTACCTGGTTTAGCTATAAGGGAGACAGGCCGGGGATTCCCTCCTTGGACGTCACCTACCCCATCGGTCTTTAGACAGACTTCCTTTCGTCGCTCCTTGTTGTCTCTTCCCTCATCCTCCCTTCCTCACCTTCCCTGCCCCTCCACTACTTTTCTCTCTCCTTTCTCTCCTCTCCTAATTGTATTGCCTATTTTTTGATGTAGTGTGTAATTGTTGATCTTTTTCTGCTACATTGTTGATTTTCATGTAAAGCGCTCTGATACCTTCGGGTCTAGCCAGCGCTATATAAAACTCTTTAAATAAAATTCACCGCACTCAGCTGTCAGCCGATGTTATCAGGTCCCAGCACTGGGGGCGATTTGCACCCGGTCTCAGATCTGCCACCATTCGGGGACTCAGCCTCAGGGTTGTTCCTGGGTAGAGGTGGCACCTGAGCCGGATACCTCCGCCTCTCCAGTGTCAAAGTTGCATCCCACCTCAGCCACGGTTGCTGCCAGGTGGCCGCTATTATAGAGATGGGCCACCGCAGCCGATGCTCAGAAGGACCATCGCAGCCTGATTCACAATGGAGGCCAAAGCTGCCCCTCTCCTTATAGGCCTCTCCACAATCCTGTTTGACTCCTCGCAGCAGCAGGAAAATATTCAGTTGCCAATAATCTTGTAAATGTCATCAGATTGTGGCAGAGGACTGACGAGTGGGTGGATGTTTAATGGTTTTAACAGATGAGTCACGGAGCTGCTTTAGGAAACAGCCTTATTGATCGGTGTCTAGCCACCAGTTTGTCCTTTTTAATGAGATTAGGGAGACACTTTTTTAAGATAAAGATCATAAAACAAATTAAAAACCAATGTGGTAACCCAGTGTGAATTTTACTTAGCGGGGTACCATTCTATATGAAAAACTGGGTGTGGAGCATAGAGGAGCTTGCACCCAAACCCCACTACATTTGACACTTAGTGCCTCCCTAATCTGAGGGTGTATGCCCGCCCTCCATCAAACCGGGGTTTTGGAGAGCGTTGGGTTGTCCACTGATGAAGCATGATACCTGGCAGGTGTGTGAGGACATCTTGTCAACTTCTTTTGTGTGTAAAAGAGTGATAAGACAGACTGGAAGCAACTACTAGATAAAAACTGAAACAACACAGTTGGAGTGTTCCGGGGACGTGTTCATAGTTGACTTATGCTACCTTTTTGTGAAAAGAATTGAATTAGAGGCTGGTTCACCCTCGAGGCCCTAAGCTTCTAGTTCCCCACCTCAGAGAGTTTTCTTTGGTTTTTTGTTTTGGCCTGTGAGTCAGCACCAGCTTCAGGTATGTGCTGTAAAAATGTAATAGATAATGAATATCCTTTTATTATTTCAGAACGTATTAAAAAGAGTCTTCAGAAACTAGTAGTCATTAGCACCTCTGTCGGTACACAGACAAAATATCGAAAATAAAATATCGGAAAGTCAAAATATCGAAGTTAAAATATCGAAGGTAAAAAATATTGGGAAGCAAATATATCGGATACAAAAATATCGTAATAGGTAAGTAAGTAGAAATATCGAAAAAAATAATATCGTATGACAAAATATCGACAATACAAAATATCGTGTAGTAATGGAAAAAATAAATAGTGTAGGAAAAAATATAATAATTGTAAATAAAAATTTGATAAAAAGGTCTATATTCAAAAATTACAATATATTTAATATAAAAATATTTTTAAAAAACATATATAGTTTTAGGAGCGCGTTATTGGGTTTATAGGGGATAAGGGTGGGAAGTAATTTAAAAATAAAGAATAAATTAATATATATTTGTAAAAAACTTTTTATTAATAATTAATTGGTAAATAATTAATATTAATTAGTTAATTAATTAATATAATTTAGTACATTATTTTATATAATAATTAATTGGTAATTAATGAATATTAATTAGTTAATTAATTAATATAATATCGTACATAATAGTACAAAATTAATAATTGGTATTTAATTATTATTAATTAGTAAATTAATTAATATAATTTTGGACATAATTTTAAATAATAAATAATTGGTAATTAAATAATAATAATTAATTGGTAATTAATTAATATTAACTAGTTAATTAATTAATATAATTTTTTACATATTTTTAAATAATAATTAATTGATAATTAATTAATATAAATTAGTTAATTATATTAATTAGCTTCATTTAGTTTAATATATATTTTTTACTTATTGTAAATTAATTTGGAAAAAATAATATTAATAATTAAATTTATTTCTTTACAGCTAATGTGCTAATATATTAACTTTATTGTTATTGTTAATTAATAATTATTTTGTAATTACATAATAATAATTATTTTTGGGTAAAGGAGTATTGTTAGAGTTCAGGGTCAGTTTTCAGTTCTTGGTTAAAGGGGTATTTTTAGGGTTCATGGTCAGTTTTCAGTTTTTGGGTAAAGGGGTATTTCTTGGGTTCAGGGTTAGTTTACAGTTTTTGGGTAAAGGTGTAGTTTTTGGGTTCAGGGTCAGTTTTCAGTTTTTGGGTAAAGGGGTATTTCTTGGGTTCAGGGTCAGTTTTCAGTTTTTGGGTAAAGGGGTATTTCTTGGGTTCAGGGTCAGTTTTCAGTTTTTGGGTAAAGGGGTATTTCTTGGGTTCAGGGTCAGTTTTCAGTTTTCGGGTAAAGGGGTATTTTTAGGGTTCAGGGTCAGTTTTCAGTTTTTGGGTAAAGGGGTATTTCTTGGGTTCAGGGTCAGTTTTCAGTTTTTGGGTAAAGGGGTATTTTTAGGGTTCATGGTCAGTTTTCAGTTTTTGGGTAAAGGGGTATTTTTTGGGTTCTGGGTCAGTTTTTAGTTTTTGGGTAAAGGGGTATTTTTAGGGGTCAGGGTCCGTTTTCAGTTTTTGGGTAAAGGGGTATTTTTTGGGTTCAGGGTCAGTTTTCAGTTTTTGGGTTAAGGGGTATTTTTAGGGTTCAGGGGCAGTTTTGGGTTTTTGGGTAAAGGGGTATTTTTAGGGTTCAGGGTCAGTTTTCAGTTTTTGGGTAAAGGGGTATTTTTAGGGTTCAGGGTCAGTTTTGGGTTTTTGGGTAAAGGGGTATTTTTAGGGTTCAGGGTCAGTTTTGGGTTTTTGGGTAAAGGGGTATTTTTAGGGTTCAGGGTCAGTTTTCAGTTTTTGGGTAAAGGGGTATTTTTAGGGTTCAGGGTCAGTTTTGGGTTTTTGGGTAAAGGGGTATTTTTTGGGTTCAGGGTCAGTTTTCAGTTTTTGGGTAAAGGGGTATTTTTAGGGTTCAGGGTCAGTTTTGGGTTTTTGGGTAAAGGGGTATTTTTAGGGTTCAGGGTCAGTTTTCAGTTTTCAGTGAGTGATCATAATTGCTTAACCACAAGGTGGTTGATGTAATGCTGAGTGATCATAATTGCTTAACCACCGAAGTTAAGCTCTGGTATACTACCGCCTCCCCCAACTCGGGTACAATTGTTAATATTGAACCACATAGAATTAATGGAGTTAGGCTGAGGTGGAAGGGAGACAAAGCCGATGAAACATCTGACTCCATTATCATTAGTTGTATAACGGAAATCTCGGCAATTCTTGAACAGGAGAAAACAGATATTGCCAGTATCGACCACTTTGACAGAATTAATTTTATTATCAGGAAAAAGTTCACTAAAGAGGAGGGGCACGTAAATAGACAAAATAGGGGTTGGTTTGACCACGCATGTTCAAATGCCCAGAGAGATCTTAAAAAAGCTTTATCTGCCAAACCACGAGACAAGTGTTTAGTGATCCAACTAAGGCAGGATTTTAAATTGGTCCTCAAACGGCGAAAGTCTGAGTTGCAGCAGGAAGCTTGAGACAATCTAAGCCAAGCAGCAGAACAAAGGAACTGCAACTTATTTTGGTCCACTGTAAACAGCCCCTTCCTCAAAGATGAGGAGGCTCCAGTGCTCACATCTAATGTGAGCATTGACTCATGGATCCAACATTTCTCGACCATATTTGAATCTGGCAATAGTAACGTCATCGTAGGAAAAGGATGGCCCATAGTTGCACTAGATATAACAGTAGAGGAAGTTATGGTTAGTATAAGAGCTAGTAAGGGAGGTAAGGCCCAAGGACCCGATGGGGTTCCTATAGATGTCTATAGGACCGCCCCGGAGATTTGGGGCCCCCTATTAGCTAAAATCTTTAATGCAGCGGTCTGCTCCAAAATACCATCTACTTGGGCAGAATCTATTATAATCCCTATATACAAGAAAGGAGACCGGGGCAAAGCAAAAAATTACCGACCAATATCCCTACTGGACTCATCAGTAAAAATTATGAGCCGTGTTCTTTTAGCCAGATTAGAGGAATGGGCAGAGTCGAACGAGATTTTAACTAATAGTCAGTTTGGCTTCAGAAAGGGGCGTGGAACTATAGAGCAGTGCTTAAATCTACAACTCCTGGTCGGGAAGTATACCCAGGCTAAAAAAGGGTCCCTGTATTTATGCTTCGCCGACTTAAGCAGTGCCTTTGATATGGTTGACCACGCCCTACTCTGGGCTAAACTGATTGATATGGGAGCTCCAGACAGCATAGTGTATTTTCTAGCTCGCCTGTATGAAAAACTTAGCTCCAGTGTCCGATATGGGCCAAATGGGGAATGCACAAATAAGTTTAGGATAGGGAGAGGAATCAGGCAGGGGTGTGTTTTAGCACCCCTACTGTTCACCCTCTTCATTAATGAGGTGGATGCTGTCTTACAAACAGTATCGGCTGACGTCCCAAGAGTAAATGGCCTTGACATCCCTGTGTTGCTCTATGCGGACGACGCAGTGTTGCTGTCTAGGACCCCCCTGGGCCTTCAACGGTTGATGGACAGGTTTGTCCTGTTCATCAAAGACAGGAAACTGGTGATCAATAGGTCTAAGACCTATGTGATGGAATGTTCAGGACGAGCCACGACTAAAACGAAAGTTAACTCCCATTATTTTATAGAAGGAGAACAGGTTTTAAAAGTAGACAATTTTTGCTATCTGGGGATCAATTTCTCAAAAAATGGTAGCTGGGACATTGAACACAGAGTGGTTAAAACTAAGATGATCAGAAGTGCCAATGGGGTTTTTGTTTTCGCAAAGAAATTGGGAAACAGACGTATAGCAGATATGCTAAAAATATATCAATCGAAATGCCTATCTGCGGCCCTTTACGGGGCAGGAGTCTGGGGTGTGACATCTGCTGGGGGCCTTCAGATAGAGGAGAATAACTTCTTGAAAAGGCTCCTTTGCCTACCCAAATCTACATCTAATACCCTGGTCCACAAGGAAACGGGGACACACTTCTTGAACGATTTAATCATGTTAAGACCCTTATTGTTGTGGCGATCTGTTTGGCTGAATGAAGGCACCTCACTAAACAGAGCTATCATTGAGGATTGCCTCACCTTGGACCAGTACTTAAGGATCCCCTGGCTTAAATATAATATCGAAAATTTTCAAAATGTTTTTGGATATAATGTGATCAATGATCGGTGTTGTGCATCTGATAACTCCAAATCAAATATGAAAATCATGTTTTTGAATTACTGTAAAGAGAGGCGTGCCCTAGAAGATTTAAAACTCTCTACCTGTAAATTGTACAATGGCCTGAATGAGTATAGTGGACTTCACCCTTATTTGACTCAGGTGTCTAGAGTCTCACACCAGTTTGTTCTCACTAGATTAAGGATGGGAACGGCTCATCATCTGGTCGCGTGCCCTGATGTAAAAACACGCCCGGTGGGACCATGTCCATGTGACTGTAAGATCGAACAGAGTACTACGCACTTTCTTTTTTCTTGTCCCTTGTACAGTGAATTACGGAAAATTTATTTAAAACCTATTTTGAAAAGATTTGGAGTAAGAACAATTACCGAATCAATGAAATTGCTTTTTAATATGCATCATCCGGACATTTGCTTTTTTACAGCTACTTTCCTACTCAAGGCTATTGGTGCTAGGAAAAGTATGTATTTTTAAGTTTGGTTTTAAACTATTTATTCCATCTCACATTGGATAATTATTGTAACATGTGTATTCTTTTCATGTTTTGTATCTTTTAATAATGAAATGTTTGCTATGTAACTGTTGTGCTTTTATGGACATGTTTTTATGTTCCGAATAAAGCTCTATGAAATGAAATGGGTAAAGGGGTATTTTTAGGGTTCAGGGTCAGTTTTGGGTTTTTGGGTAAAGGGGTATTTTTTGGGTTCAGGGTCAGTTTTAATTTAATGTACGCTGGATTTGGTATAGTAATAATTAAATTATTAGAGACCAACATATACTCACATTTAATATACAGTGCAAAATTTCTGATAAGATTGTTACATTATAGTAAGATAATGATACAAATAGTTCAACATGATTGTAGAAACATTATTTTTATTTATGTTTCACAAATAAAATGTTATTTCATTACAAAATTCTTTTTATTACATTTGGTTTTATAAACATATTTTATAAACACAATGATAAGCAACTATACAGAAGCATTATTATTTTCATACTTTTTGTACAAAAATGAATATTATTTATTATCTCTTTTACATATTGTAATTTCATAAAGAAATGTAGAAATAACAAAAGTATTTTTTGCACTTTATTTCAATACATAAAATATTTATTATGTAAGTCACATATTTTTAACACATTTTTCTATTATTATAATTTTTGACAATGTAGTTATATTTCTAGACATTGTTAATATAAATATTATTCTTTTCATAATATGTATTTATTACATTCATTTACATATTTGTTAATCAAATCATTGTAGGATTAAAGTAAATATTTCTTTACAATAATAGAAACTTAATGTTCATTTTTGCATATTTAGTGAAGTATATATATTATATTTTATACTTGGGACTATTTTATTGCATTTGGGTGCTTTATTTTGTAACCGGGTTAGGTCGTTTTGGGTTATTTGGAAGAAGGGCTGATCGCGGTTGGGAGACACTTCACGTCGCTTCAGGTAAGGTTTATTTTATATGTTTTATGTGTATTTTAATGATGTTTTGAGATTAGTGACCTTATATTTTGTGTTGTTGAATGTGAGGGAGGTATGTTTTAGATTTCAAAAACAGATAATTACTTATGGTATATACACGTAGTGTTAGTTAGTTAACTCATTATATATAGAGTGAATTTTAGTCTTTTACGGTATATCTACAAGTGAAATAATCTATTTTAATATGTTTGTACCTAATTACTAGCTAATTAATGTGGGTGGCAATGTCTGTTTTCTATGTTTTTGTCATAGGTGTACGCTACATCGGAAGTTCTGTTTTTTTTTAAAGGAAGTGTTTGTTTGTTTAATTCAACACTGCTTTACAAACACTTCTTTACATTTTTCGGTTTTGCTGGAGCGATTCTTTCTATTTTTCAATTTTTTCGGGTT